>NC_135008.1:17389478-18032874 GCF_051020985.1 Nomia melanderi
GATACATAAATCATAAGCACGGTATTAGAACTGCGAGACGAACGCGCGCGGCGTTCGTGGATATACCAACGAATATCCTCGTATCGGTTCGCGTTTCAAATCCATCGAGGAAAGGTTGAATCCTAATGTGGTATGAGAGAAGCAGGTAGAAAACAGCCAAGCCAGACGGTATTTTCAATCCGGTGACCTTGCGCATAATGTTTCAGCCATCGATTCTTAATATCCGTATCGGGTAACGGAAAATATGATATCCGAGTCGCGAGTAGAAATTTCGTGAACCCGGTCATTTCCGATAGAAGAAATACAGCGAATGTCGAAATGTGTCCTGTTGAAAGTATCGATGATTCGAATAGTTATATAAAATAAAACAGCGTAGAATTTAGAGGTTGAAATTGAAACAGCACTGTCTTGATCGTGACTGTCTACGTTTCTTTCTTTTCGAGACAAAATGATTTTTCTCCTTAAGTGTAGGTATCTCGTGAATGATCAGACGCGATTACATGATACTCTGTTCAAATCGCTTTCGTTCCATATAGAGTAAGGTTCACTTATAAAGAACTATTTTGATGCAAATGAAAACTTATATGCAATAAAGCTTTTTATTGGCAGTCGTTCATGCTAAAAGTATAAAAGTAGCTGTTAAAGTTGTGAATTGAAGGCGCTTTAAAAGATTCTTCAAAATATCTCAGAGTAGGATGTTGCTCCTACCATCATTATAAATTTTTAAAAACTTGTTTAGAAATTTTGAACGTTTTCTGTGGTTTTTGTGTCTTTTTGGTGAAAAAGAATCGAAAATTTGAGGATATGATCCTGACTTTAATACAAACTATAGTATCGTACAGTGTCCTATAGTGTTCTATAATATTCAATAGTGTTGTGTAGTATCCAATAGTGTTTTGTAAATGTATATATTATATATTTATTAATATTACTGTTATAAATATTTAATATATTAATAAATGTATATTATATAGTCCTATACAACAGTTTTGTAAATATTAGTTTCGACAAGGTACATTTAAAGTATAAGACTTCTTTGCATGATAGTATGATCTCGGATCATTCAAACCCTTTAACAGTTTTCTCAATTGATACTCCAAACTAGTAGAATAGAAGTCATTAAAAAAAACTAATTGTTATCGATATTTCTGGCCTTGAAATCTAATCTTTATAACACTTGTCCAGTTCCAGTTTTTAATTATAAAACCAGTGAACAAAACTGCGACTAAACGAACATTCAATAGGGTCCATTTATAATGCGAGCGATACGTTCGACGCTATACGGATTTCGTGTTACACAAAACCGAAAGCGCAAGAGGATACAAGAAATTTATATTTGTTTTATATAACAAGATCCAATATGCATTTTATTTTATTTCACACTAAACCTACCGACATTTCATGTCTACCTATTCGTATCGTGGCCGGTCAAAATGACTGGTTCTTTAAGAAAGCTGTATTTTTTACAATCCAGTATAAATAATAATCCATTTGATATTGGGTTAAGTGGTAAATGCAACAAATTTCATGAACTGACAAAATGAATTAACTTTTTTCAGTTCAATTATAATTTTGATAAAGAAATTAGCAGAGACAACAAAAATAAAAATAAAAAACTTATATTATTTTACAGAACTATTTTAAACGTGATTGTCACATATATATATATATATATATATATATATATATATATATATATATATATGCATTGCATATTTATAAATATTATTTATGAATAACAAAATAATGATTGTCTTATTTGACTTTATTATATTTTTGCAAATTATCAATATCTCAAGTGTACATTTGACGCACAGATATTTTTTACATTTTTAACAGATTTTCGTAGTTTTATTGTCTTTATAATATCTTATTTATCAAGATTTTTACACATTTGAATCTCAGCTTATACTTGTTGAATTTTCGTTGTATTTTCTTCTTTCCACGATTTCCACAAGTTCTGTGGTGCTAACTGAAAAATAATTCCTGCTCTGAAATTTTTCTCCTGTTGTATCTTTATATAAAATCCAAGCGTTTATCCCAGTTAGGTTCAGAATATTGAAAAAGACCTAGATTTTAATTTTATGCTGTATTTTATTGCTATTTAATCTGTCACGTCTACTCCAAATTTATGTTTTAGTACTTAGTAGAAGCACTTATTTGTTTGACTTGCTTTTATATATAATGAGAATTATATAATTTGACTTGTATAATTTTGTTGAGAATCATACCATATTATCTTTTACCTGCTTTGAAAATTTATGGAATTTGCACTTATTTCCTCGAATGATTCCAATAATATTAGTTTTCTTTACAATTAATTTTTTAGCTAATGAAACACTCATAAGAGGATTATCTGTGGTTACCGGTGCGCACCGTGTTTCGCTACACATTGTTATCAACTATTCGTGTAATCATCGGTTAAAATGACCGTTCGCGATACGTAGAACACCTTATGTTAACTTCTCGAGAAAAGAACATGAAACGAGAAGTAAATACTAAAATTACCGTGCATCCATATTCTATGAAAACTCGTAAAAAGAAATTGCGATATAATAACGTTTTATATACGAAATTATATGCAAAAGTTTGGAACGGCACACTTGACCGGTCTCGGTAAGTTTAGTGTTAAAAACAGCAGGGACACAAACTTATTTTCATTTTACGTAGAAAATAATATGAAGTAAATATATCGATAAAACTAAAGTCCAATCACTGTCAGAATCGTTTAAAATTAAGTAAATAATTTTGTCAACAAAATGCATTTTAAACGAGCTCTCCTTGTCACGCTAGAGTTAATGCAAAGCTGTGATTTTTAAGCTTATTCCAAGTCACATTCGTTCTTATATCGTAAATAATTCTTTCTTAGCAGTTTTTTAATCGCGCTATATGGGTCAGAGGAACAATCTTTGGTTTTCGTCATAGAAGTACAGTAGAACCTTGATGATCTGATTAGAGTGGGCGTCTAATAGACCAGATAGATGGACACTCGAGAAGAAATATTTTAACATATTTATATTTTAAATTAATTAATTGTGAGTGAAAATGGTGGATCGCGAGTGAGGAAAGGAGATTACCCATATACAACACTGCTTAGGCAATGACTTTAATTAGAACTTGCAATACATATACGTTATTGACGGACATTCTGGACGTGACTATCGCGAGCCAACAATGGAGACCATCAAATGATTATCGTCTTCCAACATTAATAATAATGTATAATCTATTAAAATTACTGTACATTAAGGGTCTATGTACATGAGCGACGCGATCCCGTTGCGGCGCCGTAGCGGTTGACATTGCCGATCTCGTCACGTGATTAACAAAACGGCAACAACAACATCGCGACAAGAATGACAAATATATGTATTTCTTTTTTTTTAATGGTGTATATTGTATAACACGAAAGTGGCTTTGGTATGTGGTACATGTACGTAAAATCGCTAGCGCCACCGCTGCGAGATTGCAGCGGGATTGTGCTGCTCGTGTGCATAGGCCATTAAACAAAAGAAATAGAAACGACATAACGAAAGTTCCTTATATTTTGATTGTAAATTCGCAGAGCTTTGCAGGGAAAAATATACAAAGGAACCCAGGATTTAGGATAGACCGAGACGAATAGGTTCACATGGCGAATCGGATAAAAATAAGAATATTGGCCATATTTGTTACGTTGTTATAAAAATTAGCATGCTGACCGCCCATATTACATACTTCCTACACCTTTTCTACACTTAATCGAATACATCTTCAATTGTTTCAAATCGTCGTTTGCCACTAGGACTGAGTTCATGTGAATCAGTAACGAATTCGTGGCTGGTATAAGATACATAGTTGAAATTTCACATTTACAATAGTAAGCTAAACTTGAAAATTCACATGCGTTTATTACTATTAGTTTCTAAGGTGTCCAAATTCAGTATTTAACATAGTTTACATTATTATGTTGTATTTTGTTTATTTATCGTATTCACTTTGAAGTCCTTAGAAACGAGGCAATTTTTTTAAGTCTATGGTGATAAGAATCACGCAGCACGAAAACAGCAAGAAATACAATAATGATAGTGAACTTCAACGAACTGACCATACATGAAGCTCCGGAAATTTATCACATACCATGTACAACCATACAAAAAAGATTCACTTGTCGAGGAATTAAAAAAACAATTTTACATTTGACATCACCTGTTAATAAAATGATACTTCTTGAAAAGCAGCAAACTAGGTTAAAGATTAAGCTAAAGACGGACACTATTAAAAGAAGGATGAAGATTAATAAGAGTTGATGAATTAATAACATAAATACAGGATGTTCTAACAAATAATAATGAATCTTATAACAAATATTGCATTTATTGTAATGAAACGTTTATTCACCCATCTTCAAAAGATTGGGTTTAATGCAATTTTTGCAATGGGTCGTGTCACGAAAACTGTGCTAATAAATGTAGCGTTAAAAGGCAGTTCATTTGCGATAGATGTGTCAATAATTGATTTTATTATCAATAAATTGTAAAATTTTGGACCAAACAAAAAATCTTTACAAAAAATTAAATTTCTTTTTAGATCCCCGAATGATCAGGGAAAAACTAATAGTTAAACCTTAGAATCAACATGTCTTTCATAAATTTATTATTACTGCACATTTATCTTCAATCTCAAGAAAAAACATTTTCAGAAACTTAAAAATCTTCATTTTATAAACAAAAAACTGAAAAGTGAGAAATATCTGTTTTACCCTGTCATTTTGAGCGAATCAGAAATTGCCCATTTTTCTTATAAAGCGAAGAGTTTTATGCTTTCAACATTTTTTTTACCGATATTCAAGCTGAATGTCTATTAATAATAAATTTATGAAAAAAACTATTGATTCTAAGTATTAGCTATTAGTTTTTCGCTCTTAAATCTGAATTGATCCGATTCGCCTCTGTCTATCCTACGTTCTAACTGGTTCTGGAGTGTTCGACGTAAGTCGAGGATACAGGATAGACATGTATGCATGTATACGAACAAATATATCTGTATGTATGTATCAGAGTAAGAAGTACATTTTCATTTAAATGTATAATAATAATAGAAAAGATTACATTTAACGAATGTTTACGAAGAACCGAAGAAATCACGGTGTTCACAAATAAGACTGGAACGTACTAAATGGTCTTCTTTTATTACCATTAAAATACGTTTTTCATTTTTAAGAAACGTCATCACAGTTGTTTTCGGCAAATTTATTTTTTAGTTAATCTCAAAACCTTGCTTTCCACTGGTATTACTTTCTTTAATAATATAATTTAAGGATGAGGACATCTGATGCTGTGGTGCTATTATACATACGTAAATAATGGCCTTAATTCACAATTAATTGCACTTGTGTACTGATCTTTACTATAAATATATTTCTATAAATTCTAAAACTCTATAGAAGCTGTATAATCTGAAACTATTTACCGAAAAAAACATTATAAAATGAATCTATTACGCGACGAATTCTTTACTCAAGTAAGTTTCAGACTGATTCAGTTCAAGCTGAACACGTGGAGCGAGAAATATTGATTAAAAACAATTGACTACCTTTACTTACAAACTTACGGTACTTACTACCTTAACTGCAAAACAACCTAAGTCGGAAGGACGTAACTCGGAGCCCCACTGTACACTCCTACGCATTAATGAAAACCATACTGTCAACTAGTAAGTGGTAGCCTCGATCAGGAGCGCTAGATAAAGTGTTAAGTTCTGATTTAACCAAAACTCCGAACAATCTAGATCGCAGAAAACAGCGACTCGGTTAATCGAAGTTCTATTGTACTGTGTTATACGAGGTTCTACTGTGATATCTCCAATATCACCTTATCTCTATCGGTAGCCCTGTAACACAGGTACACAAACAGTACATAACGACAGTCTGGGACGCCGTTAAGCTGTAATCCAGCGCACCCCAAAATTTCGGATTTCACGATTGACGTGTACGATCGTAGAGGATTTTGGTAAAGCTTCCCAACGGCATGGTGTGCAAATAATCCCGGCAGGCCTTGGCGTTCCGTCTTCTGCTGTCTGCCGCCTCCTTTCCACTTCGACGATCCTCGCGGAACCGAGCCGTTTGGTGGTTCCTGTCACGCGTGACGAGCCCCCAGACGAGATTCCATTTCGTCCCTCCATCTCGCTATACCTCCTGCTTAGCCGCCGGAAATATGATGCGGGTCTCGTCCACGGGAATATAAAGTGTCGGCCAACCGGAGTCGTCCTGCGCTAAAAAGAGTTTCCATTAGCTACAGCGCCAGGCGTAAGTAGCTTGCCGAGAATCGCGACGAGAATTGGCTTAGTAGTTGCGTAAAGCTTGAGTCCTTCTATCGCGACCGGGAACATAAGCGAAAACTTTCTTGACGGCCGCGTTGGCAGTCACATTGGAACTTCTGTCTTGTAGAATTTAAGGGATTAATTCCCTCATCTGCGGGCATTATGTGTTTCTACCGTACGCAATTACGTGAGATTTAATGTGGTGAAAAGTTTAATGGACTTTAATAGGACCTTCATTTTGCTTGGTGAAATTGTGAACAGTATGAACAAAGTTTTGTTTCATTGTGGTTTCTGTATACTATATACGTTTTTAGTTTATTTTTCAAAAGGCTGTGATTTAATTTAACCGTTTGAGTGCCGCAGGTCTATCCTAAACCCGGTCGAAAAATGCCAAGCGGCGCGATCGCGGTTCTTTTGTTTCAGCTCAGAAACTGAATGACGCTTTTCTATTTTTAGATAAAAAAATTCTAAGCTGGTCGACCGTTCTATTTTTCCATTACTAGGCAGGCAATAACAAAAATAAAAATAAATAATTACGAACTGATGGGCAGGCACTTTTAGGCAGTGCACCGGAAAAGCGCGATCGCGCTGCTTGGCACTCAAACGGTTAAATTGATTTTCTGGGTGAGAAGCTTCAATAAATGTATAATAATAAGAACATTCATTTTAATACTGGTTTTTTAGTGTTTTGTGTAATAAAATATACCGTGAATACATAAACATGCATGGTTTAGTTATAAGTCATGTTTCTCGGATGTTAAGTTTATAGGAGACGAGGGAGTTAATACGTTGTGATTGTTAGACTTCAAGTCCTGTTGTCATCTCCACCAACTTCCACAGTCTCAAAGTTATTTCTATCGTCCTCCGTCCACTCGATAATGTCAATTTCTTTGCGTCGAGTTTCAATGTTATCACTATCTTCACTTAAGAAGTTGATTTTGTTTGAAAAACAGGTTTTAAAAATATAACGTTAAAATGAGAACCAAAATTATATAAATATTTCAAAACTATGGATTAGAAAACTATTGTTCATAACAGTTTTCTAATCTATAGTTTTGAAATATTCATATAATTTTGGTTCTCATTTTAACGTTATATTTTTAAAACCTGTTTTTATTGTTCATAACAAAGTAGAAATTTAATTTACAGTTTCATTCGTATACTGTTATAGTACTCATTTATATACTGTTATAGTACTGAGATAATGGGTAATATTAACAAATGGAACTAATATATTAAACAATATTATCTTGACAAAATGTAATACATATTTGGAATTGAATTAAAATGAAGTACTACAATGAAAACAATATAATGAAATACCATTTTTATGACATTCTTAAAAGTCAGAATGAAAAGAAAAACATAAGAAGTAAAATATTATAATAATACTATGATTTCTACAAAAAAGATGGAAAGGAAACTTTGAGAAAATAGATATTACCATACGGATATTTAAAAATACTTCTTTTAATGGAAAGAAATTTTTATTTGTTTTATAAAACAAAGACAAATGAATTTTTTAATTTTTATGTAACATTTCATGTTAATAAACCATGGAAAAATGAAGAATTATAATAAGTGTCCTGAGCTAACTAAAACTTATCATATAAAAATATTTTATAGCCCCTTAATGAAAATAATTTACTTTTATCTTAATAAAGACAGGATCAATTTTATCGTGAAAATGTATTATAATTACAAAAGAAAGAGATAAAGTATCATGACCTTTAGAGTGTCTTAAAATAACTTTATGTAAAAAAATTATAATGAATGAAACCAGTCGAGGTGTATCAATTCGAAGAAAATAACAAATCATTTATGCTTATTCGAAGAAAAAACGAACAAGGTTATTACACTAAAAAAAAGCTCCTATTAAAGTTACTGTTAGAAACATTCAAAACGTGTGCCAAACTTCCAAACATTCATTATGTTCCGTCCAATACAGAACACCCTAATAAAAGATTCTCGAAGTTTCGTTTATGACATGGATGGGACAGAGAGTTAAGTTTTGTGTTTATTCTTATTTAATACTTGTGAGAGTTATTTACCACAATCGACATGTTTACCGTCGCGACAGCAAACATTTAGTTTAGTCAATTGGGATAGCATACAATAGGCATAGAATTTTGTCTCTTTCGTCTTAATAACCTTTAGTAAAAGTATAATCAATAACAGCAGTTTTATCTTTAATATCGTTTTGCGTTTTGCTCTCAGAATTGGTCAAAGTGAAATTTATCTGTTTGAAAATATTTATTTCTCCTGGCATAATTAAATAAAACTTATTTAAGAAAATACTTCGTTTCATCAGTTACTAAAGACAAAAAATCAGTAATACATATTATTTTTTACTTACAATTCTTCCTCAACTGTGAATAGATACCTATTATTAAATAAGTATCTATTTCAAGTGGTAGTCGGTTTTACACTTCTTCAAACAGAATGCATTAAACCGATGTCCGCAAAAAGGGCGTGAGATGATTACAAGTCCTTATGGCACATAAAGCACCATGAAATTTAGCCACTGCAATAATACTCAACACAGCTTCTCATAGAAGAAAATAAAAAACGATATCACTGCTCGCCGTATTATTTCTTGGCTAAACATTCATTTTCCGCTGCGGAAATTATTACATCGTGAATCTGTATTACCCACTTAATTTCTCAACTTAATTTCTCAGTATTCAGGGTGCCCCGCGACTCATGATCAATCAATTAGGAGATCATTCTACATGAAAAAATGAGTCGAAAAAGTAGAATAAAATTTTTTCCTGCAAGTTTTCATTTTCGAGAAAATCGAGATCGAAAATTTATTCGGTACATGTTCACTCGGTACATGTCGACTTTGTACAACTCACTATACACTCTTGTTTTGATTCTTATTTGTATTTACAAGTATAGTAATGACCTCGGTTGATAGTTTATCGTTCGTGCTATCCTATTAGCGGTATAATTATTCAGTATCTAACAGTTTCTCAATATAGCAGCTTATTCGAATAGTGAGTATACGAATATGATTCTCGCACTTGGAGCGTACGAGGGTAATTTGAGTGTCACTTCGCGTTTGTTTCAAGAGCGGTATCCGCACTTTGTCATTACTATGTCTAAATACAAATAAGAATCAAAACAAGAGTGTATAGTGAGATGCACAAAGTCGACATGTACCGAGTAAATTTTCGACTTCGATTTTCTGGAAAACGAATCGCAGGAAAAAATTCTATTTTTTCGACTCATTTTTACATGTAGAATGACCTCCTAATCGGTTGACCATGAGTTTCAGGACACCCTGTATATATGTATGTCGCTACAGCTGATATATGTTACAGAAACGTGACGTGAATGGCAATCCGTTAAAAGGAACCGTTAGAAGCATAAAAACATATTATTAGTCAATACAAATGCCGAAGCTCTCGCTTTGTCGTTTCTGTGTACAAAAACTAATCTTATGATATTTTTGGGAATGAAATGTGTACAAATAGAAATATAAAAATTATAAAGGAATAGAACAAATCGATGATGAGAGGGGCGAGAGGAACAGAAGAATGAAGAAGAAGGAAAACGGAGAAACGTGTCGGCCGTGGGTGAAAGGAGTTGCGTCGGGGGAAATAGTAAGTCGTTGCACTTGGGGAAACGGACGAAAAGTTCCGGGAAAACAATGACGAAATAAAACGGCGTAACGTATGTACCCACGTTGCACGGCTGCCTTAGGCAGTCGTCTTTCGCTCGCGTCCCTACGTGAACGTTTTCCAACGACTAGCTTTTATGCGCTACGCGACCCCCGGAATGTTAGTAGTGGCAGCGGTGTATAGAAATTGTAGGTAAAATTCTGGAACGGTGCGCGAGAGTAGAATGGTTGAAAAGATCCAAAGTCAACTTTCAAGGTAATTCGTAACTGAAAATACTCCCTTAAATTCAGTTTTCGTGACGGGGGAACATGTACGCCGCTCTCGTCCTCTTCGAAATTGTCAGGGGATGAATATTTCCCGTGCCTCCACCCCCTACACCGAGAAAATCCATTCGAATTCATATACCGTATAACATTCATTCGGAAAAATGGCTTCATTTAATATTTACTGAAACCATTACTTTGGATCGCAAAAGAATTCCACGAGTAATGTTGAAAAATTATGAAATAATATTTTCGAGAAGATTGTGTCGGAAACATTGAAACCGAGGGACAATTACTAAAGCTAATAATGTTAGGGAGTGTTTGCTGTATTGATATTCATTTGATAGTGTCTACGATTCAATAATTTTGGATTATATGTACGTTCAATGAAAACAAAGGAAGACGTTTTACTAAAAAATATACAAATAGATATAATCCAAGATTTATACATTTGAAGTTAATTCGAGACAAATCTATAAAATTATTCATTTATATTTATTTTAAAATGTTACTTCATTTTATAGATTTTCTGTCGAAATAATAAATATTTTATTCTGGAAATTAGTGAACACTTTGTAGGCAAGCGGATACTCCATACGGAACAAAACAAAATATGGATCAATATCTTCTTTCCGTTTTATACGACTCCAATATGTTTTGTATCATGTTTCATTATAATATTTATGTTATTAAATATCTACACCTAACCCTAATACACGGTAGATTGGTTTATTGAAGTTACAGATATTCGAAGAGCACTGTCACGGTATAACACGACATGTAGCAGCAGATTTACTTTTCCCCCTTAGTTTGCACTTACTGTGTCTTCGTGTCTTCTTTTAAGCCTCTTTTTATGTCCGTACATGATTCTGGAATTGCTGTAAAATGCTCTAAACAAATCTTCTATAGAAACTCCAAGAATGCATCTATTGAAACTTTAATTGATTTACTATCTAGTTTGCGTATAGCTAAATCAATTTCTTTAATAATTTCTTAGAGAAACATCTGTTATCTTTTTAATAATTGCAAAAAGAAAAAATCAGGAGTGGGTCATTTTGATCTGTCTGATAGTTTTAGTGTTAAACGGGGTTTTCTCGAAACTATGTTTTCTGACCATGGTTGACATGAATCTCAAAATATAGTTGCCCAACTAACTTGAAATTTGGACAGGTTCTTCAATAGATTTATCGCTATAGCGAGTATCTTAACGTTTACAAAATTTTAATCGTTTATAATTTTTTATTATCGAGAAAGCAAGAAAAAAAGCTATATAATCGCAGCTTCAACTTTAAACTACCGTCATTTTGTGAAACAATAAAATATAGTCATACCGAATACAATCACACCTCGTATGTTTGTTTCCGTTCACTACAACGCCCTGAATCATGTCAACTACTATCAAGACATGATCTGTGAAAATGATTTTCTTTAACAACGTGTAACTCCTGAACTTTTAGATATTTTGACTTATAAAACTGTATAATATAGTTTAAATATTACTAGATATATGTGCAAAAGCTGAACAAAAAAAAATGTCCAAAGTCAACAAAAATTCCCAAAATAAATTTAAGAACTGCCGTTCCAAATCAAAATACTCCCTAAATACGACCACTTTAATGTAAATAAATAAATAAAATGAAAAAGCATCAAAGCGGGAGGCTCTGCTGCACGTTTGCAAATATGGAAAACAGCGTCCGCAAGCAATGTGGTAATGAAGAGATGAAGTACAATAACACCTGTGGTGTAACAAAACAGTTCAAAACGTTATAATTCCATAATTCATCAAATCATTCGAAGTATACATAAAAAAAGCAAATAAAATATAGCTGCCTGTTAAAATAAAAGAACAATAATAATGATATTAAAGGCATATAACCAAAAAATAAAGTTTATTAAGCATTAAAAGTAATGAAATACATCTTGTTAATATTTTATTCTCCCTCATAAATCAAAATTAAGGATAATAATCTCAACGTTTCAAGTGATAATGCCAATTTGAAAAAGAAAAATTACAATGACATATGCTTCAATGTAATATTCGTATTTGTCCAATTATTCCAAAAGTTCATTAGATACTTTATACGTATACAATTAAAACTATTCTTATGTTAATTATGTAACTGCTAAGGTCTTTTTGAGTGTCTCTGTCAATTTAACGTTTGTATTCCTTCTTTTAATCTATGGATCCTTTGACACGTTTGTTTTTTTCATTTTCCACGAGGGTCACCTTGGTGCATTATTGTGTCAGAGTGTGACTCGCGAGATGAGAATAGACTCATCGTTTCTATTTCAGAACTATACCGTGGTACTGTTAGCTTGTTTACACCATAGATGATTAAAGCGACTAGCATACAATACAGCTGCTGGCACAGTACTCTAAGACAATACGTTATTGTAAGTACAGCGGCCTTCGTTACATCGGACCCTCGGGCAATCTTCTTTTGTGTTTCTCTCGCGCATATTCTTCGACATGCTCTGTGTTCACCTCTCAAGCAGCAGAATTTTTCTAAAATTTAACTCGACAGCGTACACGTTCGCTACTTTATGCCTATTAAGCTCCACACGCGTCCTCTAATTTGATGGATGGTCAGAGAACACGTGTAACCCGACAGGAGTACATTTCAGTTTATCATATTAATAACACCGAGGGTCACCAGAATTATTATACACCCATTAAGATTATTTTGTGCTCGTCATTGTGAACATTAAATCATAATCTTTTTCAAATCAAATAATCTAGATTAAAAGTTATATTCCTTTATGCTTTTCTACTGACATTTTGCCCTCGTAAAACCCGAATATCATCTTTGTATATATTGTCAAGGTCATTGTTATGTACACCCAGGATTTTAAACTTTTTGACAGTGAGTATTGGTTCAGAACTTATGAAAAATTAAAGTTTCGCGTTGCAGCTAAAAATGACTGTTTTCATTTTCACTTATTGAAGTTGTATCCCTTATAATATGTGTATTCGAACTTCATTTAGATATTAGACATTAGTATTAGTAGAGTTAGTTTTTTCGTGGTGGCGATGGTGCTTCCCCCACCCCCCTTCAGAGAACTCAGTCACACTAATATCAATCTCTATTATCTAAATAAACTTCGAAACACCCTGTATGTAACGCGTGGTTGCTAACGTGTTAATAAAGCAAGTGACCGCATACTTATATGCCTATAATTATTTTTAATTGTAAGAAATGATTTCTATGCAAACATAATTACAATGTTTTATTAAGGAAATACAATAAACATAATTTTATAATTACATAACTACATAATTCTAAACTAACCTACAAACTCGTCGTGTGAAATATTTTTATTTTTCAATTGTGATATTCCATCTTTTGTATTATCTGTTCAAGTTGTTCGAATAATTTAGAAGCAGTGTTGTATCTTTTTTATTTGCAAAGATATAAAAAACTCCCTGTTCAAAAGTTGTATGATAGCTACAGAGAAACATTTTTCCAGCAATATTAGGGTTATCGGAAAGTAATGTCGTCTCGGTCTGACGTTTGTCGTTGAAGCAATGTTGCAACCGTCGTGTGACTCATACTGATTCATTATCCTTTGTATGCTGTATGAATTTCACAAAGGAAACAATGTTACCGTTGCATCGAACCATATTGTAGGAAGTCGAGCCACTAGGCGCGATATGGCTTCCCCGAAAAAAAGTGCGCGGATTTATAGAGCAGGTTACCGGCCGCTTGTCTTTGCGGTGAACGAGCAGCGCCCGATAAACAATAATAGTAGGCAAGGTATAACCGGTGTCGTCAAATCACGCAAGGTGAAGTTGGTTCAAACAAACTTTTATTCTATGTTGATTGGATGTTACAATAATGTTTATAGGCGTGTATAGTACTGACAGAGTGACGATAGAATACTGTTTTGGTGTTGCTAGAGTCCTTTTATAAGAAGGTTCTGGTGGAAATATCGGGGGTAAGGGTAAGTAAGAGAGCAGGAAGGGCCGTGAAGGAAATTCAGGGAGGTGGTCCCAGATGCATAAACATGCCATTATGCAGGAAATGGGAAAGAGGGCCTTTTTCAAGAGACGATCAGATAGGTGAAAAAAGGGAAACGGCCCTGCGAAAGGGATGCAGAAATATTGGTGTTACATAAGGAATGAGAATATTCGCTTTAGAGGGAAAAAGAGGTGTAAGCCCGGATACTTAAAGTACCAGCTAATAGCGAACCGTGGTTTGGGGAAAAAGGTTTGGGACTAAAGGTTGATTGGGGACCGATAGCGAATGACGAAGGGGCGAGTGAATCGACACCCGGAGTGTGAATGTGAAGTGTGATGATTCCAAGTATGCGCGTGAGAGAGCGAGAGCGAAATTGAAAGAGAGAAAAGAGAGTAAGGGTAATAACCTTTGAGTACGTGCGTAAGAGAGTGTATGGCCTCTATATTAACAATATAGGTCACGGGATTGAGGGTTTCTTAGCAGTTACAATATTATCAGGCGTCTTAAAGCAAACTAGCGTCTTTTCTATTTTTTGGTATTCTATGCTTCGTTATTTTGTAATTGTCATTGTATCACTGATAAAACATTAAATTATCCACTATGTTAATAGTGTTTTTCCGGAAGTCCTGAAGTGTCAACGATGCTTCACAAAATTTTGGAACGGGAATTTTCGTCTGGAAGATGGTGAGAGATCAGGAAGACCGTTTCTTTTTGAAAACGACGAATTGAAAGCTGTAGTTAAAACGATCCGAGTTTGACAAATGAAGAGATTGCAGAAATGCTTGGTGTATCATGATCTACAGTCCAAGAACATCTTCATAAAATTGGAAAAGTGTGACGATGCGGAAAATCGGTCCCGCATGTCCAACGCCAAAGCTGAATATTCATGCGAATAAAGTGGTAGAATTTGCAAGGAGTTATTCACTTTGAACTCTTAAAGCCCGGAAATACTGTTACTGCCAACCTTTATTGTACATTTTTTTGTACAATTTTGTTTCTATATGAAAAAAGCATGCTGTTATCGTTAACAGAAAGTGTATCATGTGCCGTACTCTGATTTACAAGGAAAAATATCAAACTCGGAAAATCAAAAAATGATGAAACTTTGTGTCTAACAATAAGTAGAGTAACTCAAGCCTAATACATCTGTAATTTTTTTTGCCGAATTTTACTTTAAAGCAGTGAATCCGCCCTCCCTTGAAAAAAATGCAAATTTTTCTTTCCCATGGATTATCTTGAAAATGGTAAAATATAGCGATAAAAGTTTAATAAAAAAATACATTGTTCTTCTACGTGTATAAAATGGCAAAATAAAATGTTCAAAATTTTGAAGAATTTGAACTTTCTGAAAAATTTTGTTTTGCGATTTTATAGACGTAAAAGAACAATGTATTTTTTGCTTAAGCTTTTATTGCTATCTTTCACCATTTTCAAGATAATCCACGGGAAAGAAAAATTTTCATTTTTTTCAAGGGAGGGGACGGATTCACCCCTTAAAAGTAGAATTCGGCACGGAAAAAAATTGCAACATGTTAGTTTTGACTTACTCTACTCACACACAAAGTTTCATAATTTTTTGATTTTTCGAGTTCGATACCTCTCCTTGTTAACCTCATCCGACTTTCAAATATTTAGATCTCTACAACATTTTCTAAATGATAAAATATTGTCCAATTATGAAAATATCAAGAATGGAATACAAAAGTATCGCAATAAAAAATGAAAGAGCTCGTTTCCAGCTGGAAATATGTCGTAAGTAATGGCGGCGACTGTCTCACTGATTGAATGTTTCATGTACAATTTAAAAAGATTAATAAACTTTGTATTTAAGAAACGACATTACTTTTCGGTATCCCTAATACTATTCTGGCAAATGAAGTGTTATGGGAAAAGTTAGGCGATCTCTATTTTTTTAAATGGCACGTTATACTTCTTATACCTATGTAATAGCAAATAATGATTCTCGCGTTAAGAGCTATTCGAAATTGCATCAATTCATTTGTATCAATAGAAGACTACAAACGTCAAACTACTAAAATTCATAGAATTGTCGTCACTTTTTGGCTGACTGCAGCATACGCTGAATTGATGTTGCACTTCATATCTTCCAGTCTCGTCAGTTATTCCTGATATATAATACTCTTCAATGTTCAAGGTAAAGAAGTTTATGTCTTTTTTAAAAAGAAAAACCAACAACGTCAGAGGATATGAAGCAATGATCATTGCAACATATGCAGCAACCCACCCGGAAGTAACAAGATGTGGATTTCAACAGTTGCATTATTGATCCAACGAACACTCCTTCGAGTCTTATGATGCAAGACTCGATGTTGTAATTAATCAAATAAGAAGTTATTCGAATAACTTATTTCTATATTTGTCGTCATTCGAAGTTCTGTATATTCTCTGTTATGCGTATATCCAGTTAATTTCGTAAAGTGTTACTATGGGTACTTCTTGAAAATTATTTAAATGTCAATTAGATTATTTGAGTATATAAAGCTGCATACAGCACAGAAAAATTATTCGTCAAAATAGGTAGAATCATTTTCTGCGAATAATAATCATTATTATTTATATAAAATTAATTTAGCTGACTATCTGAAATACATATTCATTAGAAAAATTCGGACAATTCTCAACTACAATAAAAGTAGATAAACGTGTTTTAACGGAAGCAGCAATGTTGGGAGAAACATAAAACAAGTATTTTAAGCCGCATCGCGTTCCTCGGATACAAAAGTATGGCTACGAAATCTCGTACTTCCACCGCCAGCTTAACCTTCCCAGATTAACGGTATGTGTACGACTCAACCCCCAAAAACATCAGTTAGCGGCCACCTGGAGTTCGAAGCTGTGGGAATAAAAGGAGAAGAATCTTCCCAATTAAGCCATTCACTACTAAGGTCCCAGAGGAAACTCAAACACCGCAAACCAGATGGTTTATTCTTCTAATATAATATTAATTGTCATTACTTTTAAACTGATCAACTCAACTGCTGCTCAAGAATTAAAGACTGTAATTATCTGCAGATCTAAAACATAGTACATCTACTTTATTGTTTCATAATTCAATCTGTTTGCGACACGATATGGTGCAACCAGTTTACATAGAATGATAAAGAATACATGTCACATTTTTATGACGCGAGGTACAGGCGTGAATCTGTTTGATTAAAGCGTGTACAGCTTTACCGACAGCAAAGCTAAGTTTTTTACTTTTATACACCATAAATACATTTTTTGTGTCTACGATTAAAATGTAATTGAGTTAATAGCTAGTCCAGACACCTGCAGCACCGATAAGAGATAAAAAGAAAGGTTGAACCCTATAGAAATATAATGACCCAACCACTGCAGGAAGACTAACATTAAGTAGCTGAAATAACCGTCATACTCACGTGACACAAATTCTATCGAGAATGTGTGTGCTTATATGAAGCAGAAATTTCATGGAAAATAAATATTGAATCCTGAAATTTACCAAACTTGGAAGTCCTTGCCATAAAAATATACGGTTAAATTGGTAATCAGCGTACCTCGCAAATGTCAGGCGATTATCAAAGCTGCAAGCGACTGGACAAGTTATGAATCGTAAATATAATAAACGTATATGAGTTCTAAAACTAAAATACATAACTATTCAATTAGTAAAACTGAACACGCTTTAATCGTGCAGACTGTACAACCGTCCCTTCTTCTGCGCGAAGTATCCGTTCAATGTAGATTCGTTTTACGCAAATGAAAATCGCGTAAATAGAGTCTGTCAATATAAAAGAAAACAAAAGCTGATATAAGTTTTAGAAACACATATTCATTTCATATAACTTAACAAAAAAAAATAATACTGATATTTCAGAAAGCAAAAGTAAATCTTATTTGGCGTCACTAAATTCACATCGCATAAATTGGTAACGCGTGCAAACAATACCACATAAATAATATACAGAAAAGTATATCGTATCATATATTTTCCTTCGCTTATTTAAGTTATTTCGTATAATGTATAAAAATTAGTTTCACTCAGATAATAGAGAGTGATACTAGTGGGACTAGTTTTCGTATTTACGTTTATATGGACTACCGTTATGTTTAAGAAATAAAATATTAACAGTAGGTTTACGGACACGTATTGTACAATTTATTTGATTGCTCCTAGAAAAATTCTTGTTCATCCATTTAGATGTTGGAAATTAGAGGTTTCAAAATACATAATTAAGATACATATTCATGTAATTGCATTAATCAAAATCGATGAAAATATTTATGAAATAAGATTTATAAAATTCAAGTACGGATGTAGTGAAACCGGGTAAAACTGGGAAACCAAAAAGAAAAAATAATAATATTAGTAAAATGATAACTCTCCGCTGGCAATATGCTTTTTCAGTAACGCAGTCGGCGTAATGTGGATCTTTTATAGTCTGACCTGATTTATCATTTTTGTGAGTTCTGTAAAAATCTGAAAGAATTTTAAAATATAGTTCCTACCTTAATATACAAGTGACACATTAGCCAAATCGTCATAGCAATTTGGAATAAAAATGAAAATTCAAAGTAAAGTCATGAAAAAACGAGATTCTGCTTAAAGGTGCGTAACTTTGTAAAAAGCGAATATTTAAAAAAGATATTGTAAGGTTTTACTCATAAGACTATGATCTTTCGAAAAGATTTAAACGGGTTTGTCAGTCCTTAAAAAAGTATAATTATTTGAGACTTCAATTTCTAGTATGTTTAATACATTTTTATGTATAAGCAATTCTTCTAGTATATTTAGTAACTTATATCAGTGGAAAATAAAGTGAAGCATTCGTTTGAGAAATAAAATTGTAAATAATGTATAAAAATACATTACAAACAAATAACAAAAAATACATAATATAAGGAACAAATTTTCTCAACTGTATGTTCGATGCTCCTCGCAGACTGCCGCTTTGCTTTGAACACTTCCAAAATACTAACGCGGACAGCAATATGGACCATTACAGGAACAAAAATTATTTTATCCTCTTAAAACTTGAAATTGAACTGACCACGAAGAACAGCACTTAAAGCATCTAATCTCTATAGCTACAAGATTTCTTAGGCGGTAGACCCAGGCAGTCTAACTTTTCTCTTTTGGAGAAACTAACCAATGAAATTTTCGACAGGACCACAACTGGTTCATATTACTGGTAGAAGGTTAAGAATTTATTTTTCAGTTATCCCAAAACCTTGCATTTCATTAATATTTCCTTTTTTAATAATATAATTTAAGGGTGAGGATATTTGACGCTGTGGTTTCATTAAACATACATAAATAATGATCTTAATTCTCGGCTAATTGCACTTGTGTATTGATGTTCACTGTAAATATATTTCTATAAGTTCTAAAACTGTGTATAAACTATATAATCTGAAATTATTTACCCATAAAAACGTTATAAAATGAATCTATTGTACGACGAATTCTTTACTCAAGTAAGCTTCAGGCTGATTCATTTAATACTAACCACATAGAGCGAGAAATATTGGTTAAAAATAATTGACTACCGCGTCACGTAGAGATGACGTAACTACAAAACGACGTAACTGGGTTCCCCGCTGTATAATACTAAACAAATACTAACCCAGATTTGACCCAATGATTGTCCAGCGCGAGTTTCAGTTGGAAAACAAAGGTGGTCCGTGTAATACGTACTTACATAAGTACCCTCGTTTTTTTCGGCAGGGGGTGCAGGGTGCCTAAGGTATCACTTTATAGTTGCAATAATCCTCTAAATCCGTTAGGATTACTAACAATTATCATGTATGTTAGGTAAATACAGATCCCGTTTCGATTCGGCCGAAGTTCTGACTTATGCGCTGAGTTTGTTGCTCGTTGTAAGGTAATCTTAGTGAAGGGAAAGTCGAACGCTGATTGTTTGCGTTTCGTCAATAGGTGTCCTGTTAAGGGAAATCGTTTCCGAGACTCGGAGCGCGATAAACAGAGGGAGAGCTACGCTGGTAAAGATGGGCCCTCTGGCTAAACAGTGCCCTTTTCAAGTCATTCTTCCTGTAATCTCCACGCCAGAAACATCAGATTAACTTCTTTGTTATTAATAATTTATTGGAAAAAGAGAAAAATTCTAAGCATATATTATGCCTATATTTCCTTTTAATTATTTATAATAGTTGATTACAGAGAAATAATATTTACTTTGAATTCGAATGAACTGAGTAATATATATATATATATATATATATATTTGTTGAATCATGTTGAAAATCTTCACCCCGAGTCTCATTCAGTGTTGTACGACAAGGGGTTAAAAAGGAAATATTCAAACCAAGTTTTTACCATTTCATTATTCAGCCCATAAAATCCTGTCTCACACTCGGCCCTCTTAAAAAAGCTTTGCCACCTTTCCCCATTCTGGGGGGCAGATCCTCCTAGAAGTGTCTTTCCCGCGAAACCACGTACGACGTAAAACAGCGGCTTGTCAGTAGCCTGCGCGTATCATCAAAAGATCCACGCTCGGGAGCCGGCACCACAACCCTTAGGCTTTGATACACCGCCATCGCTCGCAAGTGTCATTTTAGGTCAAGAATCGAGAGTCGATCCCTTTGGTCTCAAGCCGCTATCGAAACACGTGCGACTCCTTAACACGTTGTTGACCAGCAATTTTACCAGAAGCCATCTCATGTCATCGATTATTATTCTGTAATTAAATATGAAACTGTAGCAATCTAAATAATCCTTAATATATTTTATTTATACATAATGAATTGAAATGATCATTCGGACATATCTTTTATATAATTTTGAATATTTTGCTTTTGTAATATGCAGTATTGCCCTGTGTTTCAAAAATTGAAATAGCTAATGCAACTACAAACATGAGTTAACTCGTGACCAGTCAACAATATGTTAAGAACGTCATAAGCTATTGGAACTGGGCGATTAAATAATGAAACAGTATATATTTTACAATGTGACTTTATTATAACGGCTTTAAAAAGCACATCTAGCTGTTGCAAGTTCTCGAATGCGAATGACACGGAACACCCAAAAGTAAGTTCGTGTCCGCTTTTGGCTTTGCCTGAAGAAAAGTCAGACACATCTGGTTGCCTTTCTATTACCTTTGTTTAGACTAAAGTGTAGACGGTTCGTCCTTTTGCGCGCCAATACTTGGGGGCCTGAGAGATAAACCAGGCCCATTGACTAATTTATGACCAAGTGTCGCCGTTCCTCGTTAGAGCCACATGGCGTAATAAATATATTTAACCTGACTACGGACTTAGTTTTTATTTTAGTAGCCCTACAAAAGATATATGAACGTTGGGCATTTTTGCTTTTGCTAGCTTAGCATTAGTAATAATTCAACATCGGCTCTTCACAGCCAATATGATTTGATACAATGAAAAACCGACGCTAATGTAGAATAATGTGAGCAGGAAAGAGGCTCCTCTTCTATTATCTAAATGAAACTAGTAGCAAATGGCTTAATCTGCGTGCTTTCCTGCCACAACGCGACGGAAAGGTGACAAGCGAAACTAACTCGGTGACGAGCTGCGACGGAAGTATCGTCGCTAAAATCTGGCAAACCCAGCGACTCTTGTCGTCGCCGTCGAAGGAGTACGATGACAAAGGGGCTTTCATCGGGTGAAAGTCCGGGGACCAGTTTATATTAGAGCGACAACAAGGCGACATCGGGCCGGCAGATAACGCACGTAACTGCGGAATTCCTGGCAGCCGGGTCGCATAACGGAATTCCGGCTCTTTCCCGCAACCGGGGCCCGTCGTAACGACGAGGTAAACTTTTAATACGGAATTCCTCACGCGATGTGCATGTCGCGACGCGCCATGCCGATACGCGCGGAATTCTTGGCCGACGCAAATGGACACGGAATTAACTTAGCTCCGGTGAACCGGCGGACAGAATTAAAACGCCTTGCGTACACGGTAAACACCGACTTGAGGCGCGCTCCTGTGGTTCCTAACTGCAAATAGAGGTATCCGAATAGCGGATTCAGGTGAACGAATTCACATATTTAAAGGGAAACGTGATGATATTTGACGGGGAAATGCTCCGAGCAGAATTCAGTTCTGTGGAAACTGTGGCGCCGGCAAAGTAATGACGTTTGGTTTCTCGGTTTGTGTTTTATTACTTCATATTACGCGTTTTAGTGGATTCAGTCTGTTACGAGGAGTACTCTACAGGTTCTTGTATAATTTATAATATAAGCTTTAACCCCTTGCCATATGATTTCTTTTTCAATTCTGTTCAATACTACTTTGTCATTAGTAATTTATTGGGAAAAGAGAAAAATTGTAGGCATATTCTATGTCTATGATTGCTCTTAAGTATAATAATTGATTACAGAAGAATAAAATTTACTTTGAATTCGAATAAATCGAGTAATATTTGTGTTTGTTAAGTGATGTTGAAAATCCTCACCCCGAGCCAGACACGTTGTTATAAGACAAAGGGTTAACAATGTGTTGTGTAATGCAGACACCTTAAAGCAAGATCAAATTATAGTTTGAGGAACTTGTATAAAAAACTGTTTTATTGAGGTAATTTTTATAAGTATAAACTATAAGTATTAAAGCTAACTAAACAAATTTTTCTTGTTTCACAAAATATCCACTTGAAACTTGTTTATTGGGAATTCGATGTGAAGGTATGAAGTTTGTTTACCTTGTGCAAAATGTGAGGAGATGGAAAGGAAATACATTGAGTATCCTATGTATCCTGATCGACACGAATATTTCAGTTATATTTTATAATATTAAACGAATTTAAATTAAAAGTTGTAAAATTTAAGAAGGAAAATCGAAGAGCTATCATATTATCTTTATCATTCGTTAACTATTACAAGAAAATCATTCTTCTTTTAATGAATCTGTATATTATTGATAGTATGTAACCCCTTGGCTACTGTTGGTGCTTAAAGGCGCTTGAAAAATTTGGTTTCGATGTACTGTTGGCGCCTATAGGCGTTCGTAATATATTGTTGACAATAATTGCAGCAAAGCTCGCTTAGATCTGACATAAGTGAGTTCTAATCCAAGAATTTCAATTTCTGTTAGTCATAAATTATATAAATGTGACTATTTTAGATTGGTTTAATTTAGTTCAATTCAGTGTTTTCATAATTTCAATACACTTTCTTAGAAATATACATTGACGCAAAATTCTCTCGTAGCCAAAGGATTAATGATAGTTGTAACGTGATGTTAATAGGAATATACTGTTTTATTCCTGAGAAAACAACAATGATCATAAAATAGTCAGAAGTAGAAACTTTATGTGCACCTTCTTCTATGTTATAAAATTAATGGAACTACTTGAAATGGAAAAATTACGATATAAAAAGAGCGCCATATAGACAGCATAGTGATAAAGTGTAGATGTGCCTTCGCAATCTTAAATGACAAAATAAGTTCTGTGCCAACTGCTGTAAATATGGCCATCAACGTCAGCCATATCTGTTGAATAGATTCAACCAATATAAAAATATTGTAACAAAGTTTTACGAATAAAATCTTTATCTCAAACGAAATAAAAAATTTAATATCGATATGAGCCTCGGTGCATTCGACACGCCATTCACGATTCAACTCCTAAAGTTCTGACATTGACGTCATCGTTTGTTGGAATTGAAGTTTGTATGTTGATAATCGGAGAAGTATCATTCTCGATGGTATCAAGTGATTCTCTTTCGATATATAAAGAGTTAATGTCTTAAGTTGAGTAGTTAGTGCCTTAGGGTAGTCAACAGACCGGTCGTTAGGTAAATATATTCGCAGAGACCTGAATAATTTCTGCGTTTAAACTTTACGTACTGCAGAATTTAGACTTTTATGGGCACTTTGGCAGGACTAACTAGTATTTCCTAGTATGCCACTTGAAACCCTACTTAGAAACTAATTCGCATAAAGGCAAATATGATATTTATTACCGTATTATACAGGGTTCTATAACCGGTGGTATAACAGAGTAGGGATGAATTCTACGTGAAAAGTTTAATGAAAAATGTAGAATACAATTTTTTCACTTGAGACTTCGTTCTCGAAAGAATTGACTTTAAAAATTTGCTCGATATGCGTGCACTTGACTCGAATTAAGTTTGTGTTTATTACATTAGATAATCGGAAATACACAATGAAATAGAACGTTGCCGTTTAGGTTTAAATTTTATTGCTAAGAAGATCGCTGAAAGTTTCTAAATTTCTATGAACGTTATCTAATGTGTCCTGCTCTTTTAATCTGTACAATGCGAACATGATTTTGTCCCTTAATTGTTCGATATTCGTAATTTCTTCTTCGTGAACGTGTTTCCATTGCATGCGCTTAACGCACAAAACATATCTCTCTACTACTTATTGATGCTATATGTCGACATAGTGATAGATTGGTGAGCATTGATTTTTTTGAATTAAGAAAGTAGGATAATAGAAATGCTACGAAGTAAGTCTTAGTATCGAAAATGCTTATAAACTTAAATCTAATTAACACTCGGTAGTTCTAAATTACCGAGTTTTTAAGATACCAATAATTGCGAAATAAAAAGACTGAAACTAGTCATTTTCACTGTCGCTATGTAATTCTAGCGTTAATCGTGTAGCCTACAGTTAGGTCCATTAAGCGGAAACAATCAAATGCATGCATACCGAAGGTATTGTCAAAATCAAATTTCTCGGAAAATGAAGCTTCAAATGAGAAAATTTTACTCTACATTTTTTATTCACTTTTTCATGTAGAATTCGCCCATATTCAGTTGTACTGACGGTTACCGAACATCCTGTATATTCCACTCTGCCACACACATTTTCTTTTCTTATCTGAATTATTGGTATCTGAAGTTTAAATACAGTGGAATGTCATTTATCCGAACATCGATTATCTGACTTACAATTATGCAGATGCTCAATTGTACAAATTAAACTATGACTTCTAAAACACGTGTCCTTCCTGTTTCAAATATCCTCGTTTAGTATCCTATCTGCGTTTGCAACATACAATTAGATTTCATTTCTATCTGAAAGTGCATCTGAAAACTGTTTAATTTCTAATTGATTTATGAAAAATAGGTTCGAACGGATTTGTCTCCCAATTAATTTCGATAATCGATGTTCTACTGCACCTCTTTATTCGAACGCATCATAATATTACGCGTTTGCCGTATGTGCACTCTCAACTCAGTATAAACCGACCAATATAACTGATGACAATATTTTAATTTAGTAGCAATAGTAATATGAAATGTTTAATAATTTAATATAATAGAAAGTGTAACGGTTAAGAGTTACTAAAATTGTAAGCGTGTTTTTCAACGTGTTTTAGTAACAAATAACTATGCTCAGAACACTAGACGTGAACTGTATGAATTGGTTAGACGCGAAGATAGTAATCTCGGCCGGAGGAGTTGAGACTTTAGGAGACTTGTCTTGGAAATGTCTGCGTTTATACGCTGTCTTTAGGAAAAGGCAATGCCTGTTCCCAATGACAACAGGGTGGAGTTTTCTTGTTTGGGCCCGTCTTGATATGGCGGAGGAAAGACTCCGCAAGTTTTGGGACTTTCCTCGACTGCGCTGGCCGCAGGTAGTCTCGTGGCGGTACATGGCTAGCAAGCGTTATTGCATAGAAAACACACTTGGTTCGTCCTACGCATGTTATAAAGTAATTTTTGAATAATCTTTTTACTGGTAGAAATTAAAGAAAGTTTTGGACTTTTGCTTTAACCTCTGCTAGAAATTTTCTCGACCCTTCAGGCTGCGATCCATGTGCCGCTACACAAAGTATGAAATACTTGAGAAATGCTAGAACGGTGCATATTCTTATTAATAAAAAAAATGTGATATAATTAAGCAACAATTACATACATTATGAAGCTAAAGAACGTCATTGCTATTGAAATACCAGAAGACTTTCAAACTGTCTGCTGCCTACTTGCAGCCCTAGGGCCTTCCAGCCATAAATAATAACAATCATTACGAAAGTGCACGGCTTTGCATGCTTAAATTTCTCAAAAATAGCAGAAATCTCGTCCGCGTCTTGAATCTAGCCCAACGTTAATTTTTATACTTAAACACATAGTTATTCAATTGCTTGAAAACGTTTGATACTCTAAAAACCATCAATTATTGTCCAATATCCTAATGTAGTGATTGAATGTTCTAAAGCAATACAATCTGACGGCTCAGATTATATCAAATAATTATAAGTAATAGATCTACTAACAATCCCAGAGACTCCCTGATGTCCCATCAGATTAATTCGCGACAACTCACACTCCAAAGAAAGATTTTTCTAATCTAATGGCTCTCCAATTCCGCAATAGGTTTGTCCGCGAAATTATACCACCCTGCGACTCCGTGCTTTCGCATCAGGTCCGTCCGAATCCTACAGCCCCCCGGTTTCGCTTCGAGTTCGTTTGTGAACTGACTATCCTCCCAATGGTTCCCTAATTTCGTATTGGGTTCGCCTGCGCTGTTTTACAACTTCCTAGCAGCTCCCTGACTTTGCATAAGGTTCGTCTGCGCTTGACTACGTTCCTAGAGGCTACCTGATTTCACATCAAATTAATCCTCGTCGCTTATAATTTTATCGACTCCCTACTTTCGCGTCAGGTTCTACCACGCACCTCGCTAACAAATTAAATGCTGTATGTTCGTGCACGCTGTCCAGGCAATAGTAGTGGACATTGCGTAACACTTTCACACGCCAAATTAACTTTGTGTGAAATGGTTGGATTGAAAAAAGGCCTCCTCCTTTTCTCGGTTGGAAGGGAACTGTATTTGTTAGTTGATAATGAGTGAAAGGAGTGTGTATGCGTACAAAGTTGATGTGTGTGTTACCTTTCGAAAAACCACAAATTGGTGGCTGACTGATCACTGACTGACGATTGAGTGATGACTTGCTGGCGATTTTCGAGCGACGACTGATGAGTGATGACTGACGATTGATTATCCGCACAGAGGGAAGATGTTTTAAGTGTAAGTTCGTGGCGACTCCTAGAAGTAAATGGTGTATTTGAGACAATGTCATTGAATGATGACATTGCGAAGTGAAATGTGGTGAGGGTATGTGTGTCACCGACTGCGCGTCGAGCAGGTCTCGTTAGACCGCAGGGGAGTGGGCCTGCCTGTACCGTGGGGGGAGCGGGTCCGCACGCAAGGGATGGTAATTCAGCGACGCTCGATTACCTAGTGTTAATGATTATCCTTTCTTTACCGAAATAATGGTTATAACCAGGAGACACAACCTCGTGAGCTGGGAATCCTGGGCTAAGATCAGCATGCGATTTGGGTAACAAAGTCCCTTATGACATAGCGACGGGTTGAAATGCAGGAAATTTCCAGCTCAGATTGTGCTCTGTCACACTGAAAATTGAAAATCTCAATGATTAATTCATCTTAATGAGTTCTGGAGCATTGAGAATATTAAGATGCCTTTCTGGAAGTCGCGTCGCGAAACAGTACACAAGTTGATTTCGATACGACACTATACTTTATTCATTGTGTGCGACAAACTGCTACGTGTCGCTACGAGGTAACTATGCTGGATGTTTCTATGTCGGCAATCGCAGCGAGTCTGTCGGAAAAACTGAGTGAAGGTGCCCTCTAAGAAACGGTGAACCGAGCTAGTGTGACTACAACTGACGGATGGGTCCTAAGGAAATAACGGTATGCGTTGAATTTCGGCGCCTGGCCCGCGGCTAAAAAACTCCCGTGACTTGACATAAACCAGATGTGTCTACATACCGCATACCTTGAACGCATCGCATTAAACACATCGTATAAACTACTTAGAAGTAGCACGAAACTACTAGCCTGTGCAATTACCAATAATAATATCCAACATAACTATGCACACAAAACGAAGAGAAAATAAGGAACAAACAGAGCTGAGTTTATTATTTTTTAAATCTATCAAACTCACGGCAGAAGCTCTGCTGGGTTCTGGGCCGACGGCAAATGATCCTAATTTTCTACTATTGTGAGGTGCTGAATCGCAGCAACTCTATTTGCGACAAATGTGGTCCAACGGCATGACTTACCCCTAATCTATGCTAGTGCTGTTCCCGAATCTATCCAATAAAATTCTCGCAGTTTGGCAATTTGTAGAGCGTTTCTTGCATTTTCAATTAATTTGGCCAACAAAAAAGCGCCGCATAATTCTAATCATGATACACTAAGCGTTTTGACAGGAGCTACGTCTACGTTCAGTTTTCTACGTTCAATTATATTTAACTTTTTATACAGTGCGCTTCGAATTATTTATTTAATATTTCCCGGTGCACAATCAGCCGACATGCTCTCTAGACCTCAATATGATTGAGAACTATTGAAGATCATTATCAAAAGCTATCTATGCAGATGGTAGATAATTTGAAAATTTAAATGATTTAAAAATTTGTATTAAAGAGAAACCGAAAAATGTATTACAATCTCCAATTAAAGTATTGTGTAAATCCTTACCAAAAAGGATGATAGAAATAATTGAGAACGATGAAGGTCCCACACATTATTAAACACAGGTACAGTTATATCATTTTCATATTTGTCTATTTTAAATCCATATAAGAAGGAATATTTTTCAAACGTGCTATCATTTTGTCTGTATTCATTTGGGTATTTGTATTTTTGCTAAGAGAATTCATTGAAGAAAAGTCAATAAAAGTTATGTTTATATATATATATATATATATATATATATATATATATATATATATATTAGTAGACAGTAGTCTTTATGTATCATTTCCACTTTCCCTATGCCATAATTATAGCACGAGAAATTAAGAATAGCACACGTGTGTTATCTTTTTCTTCGGAAGTGTAGTTCTATCCAGCAGAATGTTCGGCATTTTCTAGGTGATGTCTTTTTTTATAATTAAACAAAAAATTTTACTACTTAAATTATCACAACCGGAGCAGAAATGTAATCGTGTTTTACTATATATTGGATTTCTCGACTTGCCTAGTCAATCAACCATAGTCAGTATGTGCCAATGATGTGGTGGTGGTAGGACGGGATAGTTAATTGCGACCCTACGTCTAGTAATGCGCGGCATTTATGTTTGCGACCCTGGTGATCTGTTCTAAAAACTATGGCAGTGAACAAAACGATACATTCGGCAGGTATATTATCCGAGTGCGATAAGTATAGTTCTGTGCTCTCAGAGACGCTACCTGTGATGCTGAAACTGCTTGTTTGGGGGCGGCTACTCTCTCAATCACCAATTCCTCTCTATGCAATAGCGTATGATGCTTTCTGCCGCACCTTCTACACCCCCAGCGTGTACAATTCTTAATGTTGTACCCGGGTGAGAGACCATTGGAACACACGCGACTGGCTTTTATCGCCACATGCCTGTCCTCAAACGACATCGCCGACAATTTGGGACAGTAATGTAGCGCGTGGTCATCATTGCAAATCGAACACTTACTCGATTTGCTAGTAGTGTATGACGATGGGACATATTGCCTAGTTGCCTCGCGCGTTTTAGATAGATTGCCGCGCTCACTACACACCTCGGTCGCGGCGGATTGTTAACGTCCGTTCATTATGTACTGTGCGCGCTGCTCTATAAACTTTGATAATTTGCGAAAAGTTGGTCTTGTTTCCGACTGCATGGCGTGTTTTTCCCACTCGTCCAGGGATGCCGAATCTAACTTTTTCAATAATTGGCCGCACACAAACGCATCCCATAATTCGGCGGGTTTCAGCAAGGACTCTAGTGTCTGTACATTATTTACAGCTTTGTCTATGAATTGGTTGAGCACTTTACCGGTTGGCTTAAGGACTAGCTTCATCTCTAGAAATGAGTCGACATTGTGTACGATTAGAACCTTTGGATCATCGTAAAGGTCCTTCAACCTCGACCACTATAATAAATGCTGCAAGCCCCATCGACGCGGACACTAAATAATTAAATCTGTCTATGTTTGACAGCTGTTCTACATTATGTGCCAACGATGTGAATAAGTCACGGAAACGTATCCAGTGGTTAAAATTCCCGACGAATACGAGCAATTGTATGACCGGTAAACGCGTACCAGGATGTGGGTTGCAGGTGTCGTTTGTCATCCTAGTAGTCGGAGCCACCGACGGCCCCTAATCGCCGCGAAGCCTTACTAATCGTTTTTCGGCCGTGGAATTGCTTCGAAATATAAATTTTCAACCGCGTAACGTTCCCGCGCCTGTAATTCCGCGCTAGGAGTCTCGAAAACAAGTGTCTCTATTTGGATTTGTAATACATCGAATTTCTCAAACAATGTATCATTGGATAGTATGCGTTTCTCAAATGCTAGGACATCCGCATCGTCGGGCTCTGATACAACAAATTTCTTCAGTAGTGTTAGTCTGCTTTTTAGGCCACAACGATGAGGAACTAATGGTTTCAATTTTGCCGAAAATACTATCACATTCGCTGAAGTCTTCAAAACCGAACAGACAAAGTCTTAGTGCCTGAGCAGGAAGCACACAAAATGTTTTGTCTAACATCTGTAATTTACCATGATGAAAAGTATCTTCATTTCTTAAATCGATAAATGAAACTGTAGCCATTCCTGTTGCAACGTTATAATCGATACAACGAACTCTATACCAACAGTCATCTACGAGACATAATAATTTCCGATTTCAATTGGTAACGTTTTAACAGGTTGTTGTAATTTTTTATAATACTAAGACATTTTTACTGTCATAATATCGAATTGATTGCTGTATGCTTCTCCTACAAGTCTAGTCCAAATTTCTATAGTGCTTATGACGTATGTTACAGACACAAGTGTAAGAGCCAACTCTTGTATTGTCACTCCCTTTTTCGATAACGAAACCCCTACTCCTGTACACTCCAGGCCTATATAAGCGTCCCATTTTTACAGAATAAATGCATTTGGTTTTCGACTCTATAACTGGTGTAGCGCCAGATAATTCGTCACCACGTTTTTAATTGATTTGTCCGTCCGCGGTTCTCTGTCTTGAACCGGGTATATAACCCCGGTAAAACAGAGGAACGCGGCGGACGGCATTTAAGCATTTCTGGAGCATTTTCAGCGCGCGGTATACAACAGTAGACGAGCGACATCCGATTTTCAATTGGAATAGTAGAAAAACTGCATCTAGAAATTCCATTATTAACTGGAGCGTCGTACCGCCGACGCGTGACACCAAAAAGTACATGGTCCAAGTGCGTTGTATAAAGATACGAATAAATATCAGATTTTGACCTTTCCGCGAACGCAAAACGTGGGTGTGATTTATGTTTTACTGTCTCCTCAATAACACCTTACATTGCACCAAAACTGGAAATATTCTTTTATTTTGCGAAACCTTCATAGGGATAAGCATTAGTTTCTATACGTAGAACTATTAACCTTCCAACAAAGAATGAAGGAAACGCACACCGTAATATTACCTTAGAAGCTATCCTGGAAACTTTGTTATTTCATACGAATTATATTATTCAGTATAAAAGCAAGTTCTCATTTTTTATATTTTTCATTATTACCGTTGTGTACCGTAACAGTACGTAGCGCGGTATCTTTTGTCGGAAGCCGATACAGGGCGCTCGGAAATTGGGACGCACGTGTACATATGTAGAAGCGATTCCCGAAATCGGCGCGACGCATTCTTTTAGCGAGGACTAACAGGACACGCGTGGTGTCCTTCAAGGCGCAGGTGTTAATTTCCGAAGATGTCGCGGCATATATTATAGTTCTTCCGTCGGAAGCCGACACACAGCGCCCGAAAAATTGGGACACTCCTACGGAAACGGTTTCGTGAAATTGTTGACGCGCCCCTCAACGCAAGGGCGCTTAAAAAGGGAGGCGATTTCGATCGCGACGCATTTCAAAGTCGATCGCCAGTCACTATCCGTTGAAGACGAGCCCGGTCATTTTAATAAACTAAATAATCATCACGCAGTGTATTTTTGTTCGAGAAAAAACATCCTGGCCCTTCCGAACTTCCGCTTACACAAGCCAGATAACTTCTTCTGGTAATTGCAATTGTCCAGGAGCAGTAATTGGATATAATTGCACTTTATCAGTTTTGTATCTACGTAGAGTAACTGAATTGTCAACACCTGTGATAAATCAGGAACCAAATTAATAACAACTTGAATACTTTCTCTAAAGGAAAATCTTTAAATCTGTGTGTGAGACTCAAAGTTAATACTAATATACCCTCATTTCTTAATATACCGTTCAGTATTCCATCACCTCCCCCGCGATCGGAAGTGTTTTCGCCTCTATGATGTGGACAAGGTTTAGCAGATGCTAAAGTAACACAGTTTCAATAACGACCTTTTCCAATTCATATATTCCATAAAAAGGTATGTCAAACCGCATGTAATAGCTATTTAATATCTTGTGTAGAATAACGATGCTTCCTTTCTACAGAAAAGAATGAAATATCGGTTTGTAACATTTTGAAGTATAATACAGCTTTCCGAAAAATATGAATTATACGTACGGTGGTACGTATAATTCGGCCGATAATGTAGAGAAATATCGGGTTTTATTTTTTTTAACTGCGTTTCTCCAATCCGAAAAATATGAAAAAATAGATTGCTAATAGTTATAATAGGACAGTGATTTCATAGCACTATAAAAGTGGTACTCTAATAGTTTAAATAAAAAATCAGCATTCATCTTCTCGAATTTTTTAAAAATCGATGTTACAATCCAAAATTCTGAAAAAATTCCCACATAGAATAGCTGTGATTTTTTTCATAATTTCGTATCAAACAGAAGATAAAATATCAAGCATAAATTTTGTATAGAATTCCACCCTGTAACTACCCTAATACTAGGGATAGGGACTTAAAACTTGGTAAAAAGGGGTTTCTTCGAGAGATCTATCGAATAGTATGTGGGAAGATGGATTCGGTTAGGGGACACTTTTACTTCTCCTTATTCGGCTATGCCCTTTGTTCCTTAGTCTTAAAACATCTTTAACATCGATGTTGACAACTCTGCTTCGAGATATACAATATAATACTGAAATATATAGTATTATACTAAAGTATTATACTAGATACTAATAGAAGTATCTATTTTACTTCTAGAGAATGATTTTTACAATCCTCCCAATAGAATTTTTTAAAAAGACACGTTAAAGACAATAAATTCACATAAACATATTTGTAAAGAATCTGTATTCCTGGCCTACTTGAATGCATGTAACTCCTTAAAGTAGATATGGGATCTACACAATGGTATACTTGTTGTCGAAACGTAAGTAGCCAGTAAGGCGTTATCAATACGAACCCAACAATTCCCGCTACAGTTACAGCAGAGGCTGTATATACCGCATTCTATTTCCGAGTACAAGGCCTCTGGGAGGCGACCAGCAGGTTGACCCCAACCTCACAGAACTGGATGGTTAGCCACGAACCCGTTCTCCCATCCGGTCAACCGGTCTTCCCTCGATAAGGTTCGAGTTCTGAACTTGCACCCACGGTTTTCTATTACCAGGTGCCAAATGAATTTCAGCCGAGCGTGACCAACACCGTACACTTGTAATTACAGTGTCCCCGAGCAAACACATCGGTGAGTGATGAACGCGGCGAATTGCTTCCACGTAATTCCAATAAATTGTACAATTTTTATACTACACACATGTACATTCACTAATTTAGCAAAGTGATTAACTCCACAAAACCAGTATAAAAAAGGTAAAAAGTTTTGTATTTTATATACAGGTTACTGAATTACTAAAATGATTAACTTCATAAAACCAGTATGAAAAAGATAACAATGTAATTCAATTATACGCAGAAAGTTTGTACGTTAAATTTACACGCTTCGATCTGTGACTAAGATGTGTATAATGGGGAAAAATATTCGTGTTGTAAAGAAGATTTAATAAAACTACTAATTTTATTTTATTAAATATTATACAATATGTATGTTAACAATTTATAGCAAGAACTGTACCGATGACAATGCTTATATTCCACAATAAAGGAAGAAAATGACAAAAACTGTATAATGCCGTAGTATTTTGTGTTAAAGAATTCATATACTATCTAATTTTTTTATGAATACATGCAAGACTGAATAATGGACTTCCATGTTTGCTTTTGTCTCCATAAATGAACTTTCTTTCACTACATCGTAAATCAACCTTTTGTGCAATTACACTGTTATGAATTTCTATTCAAACCAGTTAGTAAATTGTGACAGATAAATTTGATTTCTTTATATTCGCTTACTTAAGAAAAAATGTTATTTACTCACTGATAAAATTTCAACGAATATTTTCCATTACAATCTGGTACATATAAATATTCTGAATTAACAAAACTCCCTTTCTACAAAAATATTCAGTTATCAAAAATTAACACCAGAAGTGACGGAAAATTAGCATCAAAATGATTCATCTACCGTTTCTCATCTGTGAATGACTAAAATTATAAAATTGCTTTTATAGAAAATTATTTAAAGAATATATTTATTTGTAAGCATTTTACAATGAAAGTTGTTCACGATTTCAATAAACGAACTCTTAAAATCATTATAAAACACTAAAATATGGTCAGTAATGTTCAGTATTTCGGACATAATATTAGAAAATACATTCATAAGATCCAAACCCTTTGTCTTATGATATCGTAGCAGACTCGTGATGGAGACTTTAACCCTTTGCACTCCAAGCTTTTTTTTCATGGGGGAAAAAAAATATGTATGTAGTCAAATTGAAAATAAGTTTTTTATTTCAATGTTTTATATAGTTTTACATGTTGGAAATATAATATTTAAATCTTTATGCTCTATAGTTCAGGTGGGTGCATTTTTTTGTTATGCCCGGCGCCTTACGCTTGTGATCTTGTAACATGTCTTCAAAAAATATGACCACGTGTTCTTTCTTCAAATTTATTAATTAATTAATACGTTTTGATGCCACGACAAGATTATACTAATTATACTGAGTGACAATTTTATTTTTCTTACCTTGTTATAATATTACTTTATCAGAAGAGAGCACATTGAATGATAATACCGGATCACTTCATTAATGTAAGTAATGGAACAGTAAGTAAAAACCAGAGTTAGAGTTCATATAAATGAAGATGGTGATCGTGACTCACTGTTGGAGTGCAGAGTGAAATTGAATTTGACAAATCTAAATGTTTTTCAATTTTTTTTAAAACTGTATTAAATTTTACTTTTCCTCTAATAAATTATTAGGGTCAAAGCAATTTGATCGAGCGCAGTTGCAAATAAAATCATAGAACAAAGAGTTAGAATAAATAGAATACAGTCGAATCGTAAAGGAAGTCATAAAATCTTCTAGTTATATTCGTCTCAACGTGTTTTCGAGTAAACAAGGTTTAACAAATGAAAATTCGGCTTGCAGAAGTTCTAAGAAGATTCCAACTTACACGTATGCAAAAATGGATTTCGATTTGTAGAGGTTGACCTTCCGAATTTTCGTTCTGGAGGTAAAATATATATTAAATATTAGACAAATAATTTTGGAGTTTCAAAATTCTTATTTCTTAAATTATATAAATTTTGAACACGGAATTACAGGAAAGAAATGAACTTTACGAGTTATAGAGTTTCGAATTTTCGAGATTCCGTTGTATCACAATCTCCAAGGTATTCTTACAAACCGAATATGCGTATCGTATGAAGGCGAGTAGTATCAGAGGCTGATTATGCCAGGAATGTATTCCGCTGTTGGGAACGATTCAACAACAAGATGGGTGCATAACGTTATTTTCATGCAGTTAGAGCGCCGTCGCTACGGCGGATGCGTCGCACGCAGGTATCTCCATTCGGCACTTGAGGTAATCAGAAACGTAGTAATTACCAGGCTGTGTAACGCCGCAAGTTGTCAGTCCAGGGTTCAGGAACCGTAAAATGGGTTGCCTTGCACAAAGCAGACAACCCGGCAGCGAAATGGCAAAGATATGGGTAAGAGAACGGAAGAGGGCGGGGAAAGGTGACGTCTGACGAACCGAAAGAGAACGGGAGGATTGAATGCAATTCGCAGAATGAGAATTCGCGGATCGTTACGCGTTTTACGCACTCCGCGGGCAATACTTGGTGTTCCGAAGCTGCGACACTTTGCTTTTCATTGTATTATCGACCGCTGATCAAAACTTCCATAAAGGGCTTCCCTTTTCTCAACTAAATTGCACAGACTCCTGGAAGAATCTCCTTTAGCAAAGACATTTCATTATTCTGTGGAAAGGTTTTATGTAAAGTTTGATTGATTTTATGAAAGAGGAGACGATGATTTTCTTTCAGGGACGTTGTTATTTTTTTATTTTAACAATGATTAAATATTAGAATTTCCATACTACCGTTGATTAAAAATTGCATTTCCATCGAAAGAGTATTTACCTCTTTCCATTGTGAATGTTACTCCGTAAATTATCACGTATGATCACAATTTAGGCGTTTTGTGTTCCTTGGTGGAGCAGAAGTTTGTTTAAAACTAGGGGATTGAATACACTGTGTTTCAATTGAGAAGACATAAAGTAAGCAAATGAGTCTATGAAATATAACAAATCCTTTTTCCATGAAATATTATATTATTTAAAATAATAATACGAAACGGAAGGAACAATATTTGTAAAGAATAAGTATGTATACATATTACAATATAAATCTTTTAATATTAAAATGTTTTACCTCCCAAGCATATGTTTGCACAACGCAAAATATGGCCTAAGTTAAAAAATTGAAAATAAAATAAAAATTTGATTTCAATAGCATCCAATCCCACTTTAGAAATATACGGCATTCAAGCAGCTTCGTGCAAATAATTTCTTAAAAGGAAGTAAACTACTTTCTTTCTTGGTTTAACGAAGGTTGTATAATAGGGTAATTGGTATGAATGTGTATTAGAACAGAAAAGGAGAGTAGAAGGAACGAGGGATCAGAACGAAAATTGGAAACGAGAAGATTCTACAATGAGAGAATTAAAATAAAGGAAGACGACGGTAAAACAATCAAGGTGCCTTAAAAAGAACGAAAAAAGAAAAGTATAAGAAGGATTGCGAAGATAGCAGATGGAAAATAGAATGAAAGAGTATAAATGTCGGGAAAAGAAGGGAAATAGAAGGTGGTAGGTATGCAGAGAGAGGTGACAGGTATTAAGAGCAAAGCCAGGAACATCTGCCGGACAGGCGAAGAATATTAGGGGATGGAACGTAGATTGAAGAGAGAGTAAAGGGGATTTTGGAGAATATAACTAAGAGAGACAATGGACGTGATAATAAGAGAAGAGTGAGAAGGCAGAAGAATCTCGAATGAAAAGGTACAGAAATTAATAGGTAGAAAAGATTGGCGAATAGAGAAGGATAAAGCAATAATGCTTAACGAAAGAAGAAACATAACAAGTATTATCATTATATAAGTGCGAGTCAATAATAAGATTATAATATAATATATAGTTAAGTAGAGAATACTAAAACACTTGATTTGAAAACCATTCGTAATAGCAACAAAATAACTTTTCTATCCTTTCATGCCAATAGTTTCTAACATTAGATTTACGAATATTGATCGTATGCTTTACTGTATTATTCTCGGATGAATAAATGTACTGTGCCAATATTTAAAATTAAACGTAGGAAAGAGATGGCATGCCATTCGAATTTATGTATATTATTGCATCAGTCAAAATCAACATAAACATGATTTCTGTAACTTTTTTTTCCAAGTATCTTTAATCTCCCAGCGTCCGTAACGTATGATACGCTACAAGTATTACCCGAAATACAAAAATATCATGTGAAACATTTATTAAGATATAATAACCTGTTGCAAGTGAAATATGATTTCCATGTTTTCCAACGTTCCTCGAATGAATTCCACGTTTCAGCATATTTTATTAATTATTGTAAAAAGGTAAAAGGGGTATCAGAAAATGTTGTTCATTTCTTAATGACCTATTTAAAAATATAGAAAAATACTACTGTATTTAATAAAAATTGAACGTGACCTGTGTCTGCAGCTACATACTGCAATCCTTTTTATATCATAGGAAAGACCTCTTTTAAAACTTAATATTATAAACGTAATATTACAAATGTAATATAAAGGTTTTCCCGCTATCTCTAATAACTTCCAGACTACTTATGCAGCATACAAATTTATCTTTTATTACTAGGAGAAAGTCGTAAAAACCGGGTAACTGGATGAAATCGGATACCATTGTTTTTTATAAGATAAGAGCTACAAATTGCAGCCAAAACGTTCTATCAGTTTCAGCATTTCAAAGGCGAAGTAGTTGTTTCGTGGGTGTCTTTTTCATATCTTGGCATTCGAAGATCCATTCGAAAACACACTATTTATAATCTGTAGTCTTTACAGAGTATTTAACTGCTTTGTTCATCTTTGTATCACATACTGAAGAAGAATTTAGGGCAGATCTTAGTTTTTTAAAACAAAACCGAATTCCCAGTTTTGCTTTATACTACCTGTCCCGGGGCGAGACTTCTAGAAAGCAACTAAATATTTTCAATGCTTTACAGTTCATTGAGCTCAGCCAAACATAGAGACCTTCAATTTTCAATACAACAGAGTACAGCCCAAACTGAAAATTGCCAGAATCTCAATTCGCCTCTGAGTCGGAAGGGACCTTCCCACTAACGCATCATACTAATTTTAGCACAATGATCTTCAAGTCAAGAGGTTGTGGCACGTGGCTACAAACAATCATTTTTAGGAAAGGGATGTTGTTAATGTTCGTCATGGATTCCCAATTTCAATCCGTCGAACCTTGTTGAAAATTGCACTATGTGTACCAACTAAGATTTGCTAAAGCTTCGAGGGATCACCCTCCACTATTGGAGGGAATCTGCGATGGTGTAAAATTAACTAAAAACTACTGTCACTGTCCAGATCCTTCAAACTATTAAATTAAGTTCCGGTAGACTCGTTCTACCACTAATCTCGAGAGACTAACTCTGTGAAACTGTGCTAGAATGGCTGCTCGAGTGTGACTGTGCTGTAGAGACTAACAAAAGAGACTATGCAAGAGTGACTCTCCTAAAGAGAGTATGCCTCACCGGCGTTCTTACGCCTCTAAGGAAAATGAGTTTCGTCCTCTTTCCCGACGATGGGAAGAGGAGTAACCGAAGAGTGAGTGTAAGACGCTGGCAAGTCTTTTACAAGAAAAACTATGAAATTTGACAACGGCGGGAGGTCCCACTACCTCGGGCCATGTGCAAAATGCATATGACCGCGAGTGACCCTCGTCGCTGTCTGGACATTTGCCTGGCTTATGGCAGGGAGACACACTAACGGAACGAAAAGTACACCACACATTTCCGCGAGTACCTGCTGGTCAGTCCCCGGCTTAACTCTCCCACTGCTCCATCTCCGTGTCCACCATAAACCTCAAATCCAGGTGGTCGAACACCGTCCCTTGTGTGCGGGCCCACTCCCACACGGTCTAACGGGACTTTCTCGACGCGGAGTCGGTGACGCATGCACCCTTCCAGATCTCACTTCTCAATGTCATCAGCTAATGACATTCTTTCATCATCCCAGTTAGTTCTAAAAGTCACCACGAACGTACCCTCACATTATTTTCCCTTTGAAAGACAAGGCAGCCTCTCACGCATCACTCAATTTGGGACTCTTCCGTCCGAAGCACTCAATGTAATAATCGTGAACTTTTCGCAAGATTTTAAAACAACTTCACACGCATTACGCATTACTCAACTTCGGAACGACTCCCGTCCGAAGCAATACAGCAACGCAACACTCGTCAATCTTACGTAAGTTTGCAGTCTCTCATCCAACACGCATCAATCAACTTCGGATCGACTCTTACTCGAAGCACTTCCACCGGGCAATACTGGTCAGCTTTTCGCAAGTTGTCGACACAGTCACGACTCAAAGTTAGAATTCTCGGTACTCTTGCATGTTATTCGCAAGACGTAGTTCAAACAACAACTCAATACAAGTCAAGGTCTGTAACTCGATTCCAAACCAATAAATACAGTCTCATTTTTGGCATAAAATCATTTTCTCAGTGGCATTATACTGTTATGTTACGCTGTTTTATTCATACATATTACGCTGTTGAGTTCTGTATTTGCTCAACCTATACTACATACACTATACTACATGTACAACAGCGGACGAAAGTTATATTTCTTAACTTGTAGCAACGAAAACGATGATTTGCGTTTAGTTAGTAATTAATATTATACATAATTAACCTTCCGCCGAGAATATGTTTTTTCATTGACGCCGTCGATTCGTATTTACGTATTTTACGGAGTACCTTTGTTTTTAAGAAATAAAATATTAACGGTAGGGTATACAGACATGCATTGTACAGTTTATTTGACTGCTCCTAGAAAAATTCTTGTTCATCCATTTAGATCTTGGAAATTAGAGGTTTAAAAATACACAATTAAGATATATATTCGTGTAATTGCGTCAATCAAAATCGATGAAAATATTTATCAAATAATATTTATAAAATTCAAGTACGGATGTAGTAAAACCGGGTAAAAACCGAGAAACCAAAAAGAAAAAATAATAATATTAATAAAATGATAACTCTTCACCGGCAATATGCTTTTTCAGTAACGCGGTCAGCGTGATATGGATTTTTTATAGTCTGACCTGATGTATCATTCTTGTCAGTTCTGTAAAAATCTGAAACAATTTTAAAATATAGTTCCTACCTTAATACACGAACGACACATTAGCCAAATCTTTATAGCATTTTGGAATAAAAATGAAAAATCAAAGTAACTTATATCAGTGGAAAATAAAGTAAAGCATTCATTTAAAAATAAAATTGTAAATGATGTATAAAAATAAATTCCAAACAAATGACAAAGTATACATATTAAAAGGAGCAAATTTTCCCAATTGTGTGTTCGCTGCTCCTCGCAGGCTGCCGTTTTGTTTTGAACACTTCCAAAACACTAACGCGGACGGTAATATGGACCATTAAAGGAACAAGAATTATTTTGTCCTCTTAAAATTTGAAATTGAACTGACCATGAAGAACAGCACTTGGAGCGTCTATGTACAAGATTCTTAGGCGGTAGACCCAGGCAGTCTGACTTCTCCGTTTTGAAGAAACTAACCAATGAAATTTCGACAGGACCGTAAATGGTTCATATTCCCGACGGAGGGTTAAGACAATTAGAATTGTTTATAAATACGATAAAAGTTCCTAAATCCTTAATATAAATTTCAATAGATTAAACTAAATTAGACTAGTTTCACATTTATTAAAATTATTGCAAATATCTTTTTTACCATTTCTTAATTTATGGAAACAAAAATTTTAACATTTTTTTATATTTTATACATTTTTTAAACGATCCCCGTCTTACCCACTCCGATAGAGCAAAATTGAGTTTCTGCATGCTTCCGGTAAATTTCATTTTCTTCTGAACAGAACAATTTTTTCCAAACAGAATAGCTTTTTTCTTATTGTTTAATGGTTAACGAAGAGATTTTTCCTTTTAAGACCTTTTTCAATAATATTGTGAGAAAATAATCATCATGTCACTGTTTTATTCAGGTTGACACTTCTGAAACATAACACGCATCCGCCTCGTGGACCAAAAACCAAGGGGTAGTCGATTGTTCGATGTGACGGCGAAGGAGAGTGTAATAAGAAAATCAACAAATATTAAAGAATATACATGCAGCACAATGAAATAGAAGAAATTGTAATATTTGCAGATGTCAAATATATAGGGAGAATACATCAATAACATAGCAAACGTTTGCTCTTTAACGTTTAACTTCATACCACAAATATAACTAACCGCTACTAGCCATATCAACAAACGCAAAATTTACAATGTACTTATCGTTGTTTGATAACATCACATGAGTCGAATTAGTAACTTCGAGCGGTCTTTGAATATTGCGCGATGAATCATTTGGTCGCTCGGAGGACCACCCCATCAAGGAGGAAAGGAACAATTTCGCTTAATGTCAAGAAGTATATATAATTTTTTCTTGTGTTGCTCTGATGAGTCCAGCATACAACTATTGTTTGCGAGACTAGCTGTTGTTAAACTATCGATGTTGGATCGTTGATGCTGCATTGTTAATCAATTGCAGTTGTTTGGGTAGTTTCTAAAAACTTCTGATGTCCTGGCTGCTGGCCAACTAACAAATTTCTATTGAACTACGTTGTTGAGGAACATCTGTTACATCCTACCCTACTAAATAGCCTATATATTTGTAATAACTATTATTGCTGTAGGATTAGTATTATGTAGGATTTTATCATAGGTTAGGATACTCTTAAGAAGCGTGAATGCGAGAATGAATGTGAGCGAAGTGCAATAAAAAAATAAAGTCTGACGATCGAAGGGAATTGGCTTGCACAAGGGTTTGTAGAGAGTGCGAGTGAGAAGAATAATCGTGAGAGAGAGAGAATGGTTTTTCAGTGGAAATCCTAATCTGACGAAGCCTAAACATAGCTGACAGTCCGACATCCAGACCCTTCGTCACTCCAACCCGCGACGTGAATCATTAAAGGTCCAAACGTTTCTTCCTCTCCACTACGAGTTTTTCTAAGTTCCATTAACCAAGAAGAAGAGCAGACAGGATAATATTGTAACCAGGCAACCGTTAAGAACAAGTCAAAACCTCTACCTCGTTTTTTTAACCTGGACTCGCCATCGTGTGACACAATAAAACAGACAAAATCTAAGCAACTTTGATTTCCTCTGGATTCGGATAAAATGTCACCCCCTTTTTCGAGAGTATTCTTCCAAAACTTTCTCTCTTGACGTTTGGCCTACGCGTGGATTTCTGATACGCCGTTGCTATTGAGGTACCAGAAGACCCTCAAACTCTCTGTGTCCCAATTGAAATTTTAAGGTCTTCCAACCATAAATAATGACAATCGCTATGAAAGTACAGGATTCTACTGCATGCTTTGATTTCTAAAAAATAGCAGAACTCACGCATCTTGAAGCTAGCCTAAAGTCAAGACTTGTAACCTAAACATTACTTAAACGTTGAATCGTGCCAGTGAATTCGTTTGTGCATTACTAGATCAAAAACTAACGATAGCTTCCTCGCGTTAGTGGTCACCGGCGGCCAGAAACACGACCATGTAAATTTTTCATTGAATTGTTTTTCGAAAACGAGCCGACGTTTACGCGATCCGGATGGAAAACACCGAACGGCACAAACGCCGCGGCTATTGAGCCTGGGTGAAAGGGTAATCCCAGCGATCGCGGCTGCATTTGGCGCGACTCGTGCAAACATATTTACTCGCGACTCGTAATTTGCATTTTAATTACTCATTGCCCAGGCAAATATTGCGGGCCTCGTTATGTGGCCGTGGTATAGGTTTCGCTCGGACCGCGTCGTCTCCGCTAGTGGCCAATCTACGGAAACGACCATTTATCGTGGTTCCGAGTCGAATACGATCAATCAACGACGTCCCACGGACGAAACTCTGTGGTCGATGAAACGTTTCATTACTACTTTTCATTCAGTTAGACACAATACCTTACTTACACTCCACGACAAAATGATAAGACACCCCTAGATTTTTGGCATTTCACAAATCCAGTACAATATATAAACATTTTATACATACTAATACAAGAGTTGTTCTTTATCCAATAACATATGACAAGACCAGCAGCTGTTTACACTCTTTTCTCTGAATTGGACCTGTTTATATGAAAAACGTGTGCGACAAAGAAATAGGACACTAGGTTTGAAAGTATGATAACCACAAATTTACGATAGTTATTAGACGAACATTGAAGTAGTAAGATCTGTGCGTGATTAGTTTATGCACTGTACTGTTTGTTTAGAGTCAATTGGAATCTTAAGTCTAGTATTAATCGTAAAATGGGTCACGGGAAACAGTTGAATAAAACAGAAAATAAACCATTTAACTTAAAGAAAGAATAGTTGAGTGTGGCCAAAATTGCAAAAATTATAAAGGGAAGTAGAAATATGATCATGAATTTCCTTAGAAAATGACAATTACGGAAAATTAAAGAGTACAGGAAGACCGAGCGCTGTTACTGCTCGACAAATCCATGACATTCTAAGAATTGCATCCAATTCAAGATTAACATCGCGACAAATTGCAGAAGAAAAAAATTGAAAGGTAAGCTGCCGTTAACACCACAGCATGTAGAGAATAGGACGAACTTTGCTCATGAACACATCAGATGGAGGAAAACGTGGCGAAATGTCATCTTCACTGATGAAAAAAGATTTAATTTGGACAGTCCGGATGGCTGGTCATACTACTTTCGTGATTTGAGAAAAAATTAGGTTATTAAAGTAAAGCGACATGCAGGTGAAGGAGGCATTATGCTATGGGCAGGAATTGGATATCATGGTAACACCAACATAAAGTTTATGTATAAAAAAATGAATAGTGCCACTGACATAAAACTTATACACGAAGAAATTGAAATGCATACTGTCCACATTGCTGGTGAAAAATTCAATTTTCAACAGGATAATGCGGTTGTCCATACAGCGGGAATAGTCAAAAACTACTTTTTAAGAAATAACATAAATGTTTTACAATGGCCATCGAGATCTCCGAATCTAAATACAATAGAAAATGTTTGGCGAATGTATATAGGCATGAGAGACAATTTAATTCAATAGATGAATTAAAGATAGTGATAGAACAAGAATGAAGAATAATATGTAACAAATTTATAAAATCTTTGTATAAATCTTTACCTGAACGTGTGTTAGAAATTATTGAAAAGAAGGGAAAGTGGACACATTATTAGTTACAGATTGACATAAGATTTTTGTAATGTATTAAGTTTTCATGTAAATTACCAAATCTGTCCTATCATTTTGTCGTACATGGTTTCATATAAACCGATAAAGTTGAAAGAAATGAGTGTAAACAGCGGCTAACTTTTTCATAAGTTACTGAAGAAAGGATATTCTTTGTGTTAGTTCATATAACATTTTTGTATATTGCATTAAACTTATAACACACCAAAAATCTGGGGTTGTTCTATCATTTTGTCGTAAAGTATATACTCCAAAATAATACAGGATATACATTAATGTTGCAATTGATTATAGGTAATTTATATATTGACTTTCAGAAAGGAATAAATGCAATCACTTGTGTCGAAAACATCAAAACTCCTTAAAACTTCTCTTAAAACTATTTAATTGAATAATGTACTAAATAGTAATATTTGAAATTAAATTATTAATGCATGATTTTGAAGTCATACTTTGGTCTAGCGATAAAGGAGCTAAAACTGTGAGAGTTTCATAAATAATAAGAGTAAATCAATATATCGTTTATATCGACGTGTAAAATAAAAATTAATCGAGAAATAGAAACATCTACTCCAATTTGCAATTTCAATAATCTCCAACTAGAGTTCATTATAAAAACGTTATTATCAACTGAAAACAAAAACACTTCTCTCTTCCACTTGAATTAAAGTCAAGCAGCACAAAAGTTAGCAAACTCGTGAAAACATATTTCCGTTTCCTGACAAGAATTCTCTTCGCGTCAACTAGATAACGAAGGTTCAAAACGATTTCGCTGACTCGATTATCTGCCAGACAGTGTTCCGTACGTACGGAATTCCGGCGATACAAAGGTTTTACAACGAGCGTGGGTGCCGCTGTAAAATCTCGCTTCGATCTCGGCCGAGGGAAGAAGAATACGCAACTGGAATTCCGTTTTTGCGAGAGGCTGCGGATAGAAAGCGACCGAGACGTCGACCCACCCGCTGAGTGATCAGTCGTAAAATTCGAGCGAGGGATACGACGCGCTCGCTCGAGCAGCCTCGAAATTGCACGAATAAAATCGCACGTTCGATTCCGCGCGCGGAGGCGTGAAACGGGCAACGGTTCGGAAACGTACCCGAAATAAAACTATCCGCCTGTATTTACGGCTATTTCTTCTTCCTATTCATCGATTATTACTCTCTTCCCGCCTGCCCGATTAAACTCATGGTCGCATTTCGATTGGACTCAGGAATAGAAAGGTATAGAGAATAAAGGGGAATCACTTTGTTTTACATAGGAAATAATTTTAAAATTTGATTTAAGAAAAGACAACAGATTTGTAAAAATCATCGAGTTCAGGTGTGCCACTGAATAAAAATCCTTTGATGAATTTTTTTACAATTTACCGTTCCTACTTCTTACAAATTCAATAAACGTCGAAACGAGACATTCTAAATAATCCACTGATTGGCTGTACCACTGCTGCAACAAAAAGAAGTGTCGAAACTTAATCTACTTGGCAGGTAGTCTTTTGCTGAAAAGTACACAACATTTTTATAACGATCTATTTTCAAAGAAACAATATCGAGTTACAATATATACTACTTTTATTCAATGCAAATCAGAAAATAAATATTGAAATACCTCTTTTCTCAATCGTTAACATCGATTTGGTGTACATTTAAAAATATCGAACATTCGAATTAAAAATTAAAACTATCCAAACGTTATGCTATACAGTAAATCCCACTTACAAACAACAAACGGAAAACTTCATCCCTAAACCATATCTATGATTTGAAGAAAATTCGCTGCTGCGTGACGTTTAAAGTCGTCTACAAATCATCGGGGTACCTAGTCAAATCGCGCCTGTTATGGAAATCAGGGATGAGCCGGGAGAGCCGCTCCTTGAACCGGAATTGACCGAAGAAGTGCTCGTTCCGGGAGAATTTCCCGTGTAATGCGAGAACGTATGCATCATTCCGGCAGATCGTGTAACAGGGCCGATAGAGGGTGGGCGGTGGCGCGCGGTTGCGACGCGGGGTAACCTTACAACCGATATTAATCGATCGGTCGACGGTCGGGCCGCTAAGGCTAGCTGCGCATAATTCAGAGAGAGGCTGCGGAACACTTTAGAAATTAGCCGCATAATCCGTCGGGTTACCCAGCGTCAGGCTGCGATATACGCGATTGTGTCGAGGCTCGTGTCGAGCCGGGCCGGGCAGGAAGGGGTGGAAAGGCGCGCACGTGCATTCTGCCCGTACGTGCCCGCCCCGGAGACTAACACGGGAATCGTGGCACATGTAATTCCACGTGGTACACTTGCAGTTACGCATTATCGTGTTTGTGAAACCGTGAGATAGTCCGTCCACGCGAGCATGGAATGACGAAGCGGGCTGCAGCTGAACAGAGAAGCGAAACGCTGATCAACGGTGGGAAGGAAACGGTAGCCGCGAAGAGATACGGCCGTTCGAGGGTGCAGCGAGTAAATAGGATTAGTTACGAGTTAATGAAAGGTAGACGCAAATAAAAAACAAAGAAAAAGATGGATATGGAATATTGGAGGTTAACCCCTTGAGTGGAAATTACGAGACACACGCTCTTCTGCAAAACTTGGTTTTGTCAATTATTTTGTAAGTCTGCGTTGTAACCAAAATGAATTTTACAAATGCATTTAATTCAACCCGTAATACTTAAATTCTCTTCACGGTAGTTGTGTCAATAACATTGCGATAGTATTAAATAGTCTAAGCAGGAACATTTGTGTTGAAATTAATTGTAAAACCGAAGTTGCTTAGGTTTTTGTGTTTTATTGAATCACACGATGGTGAGTCCGAGTTGGTAAAATGTGGTAAAGGTTTTAATTTGATGTTGACGGTTGTGTGGTTCGGATAATTCCGCTCTTCTTCTCGGTTGATCGGATTTAGGAAAACTCGGGGAAAACTATTGGAGTGATTAAAAATCTGGACATCGAACTGCTACCTATGTGTAGACTTCGTCAGATGTACAAGATATTTACAGAATGGTTAGGTTTACAAGTAGACACAGTCATAATGCTAACGGAGCATTTCGGTATACATAATTGTTGTTTTTAGATAGGGGTGATGATGAACACATTTTCAGATAGACGCAGGCATTGTATAATGTCATGATGGAAATGTTGAAGGTAGAATTAACAAAAGTAATGGTAATAGAACTAATCGTGATACCGATAATAATAGTAATAATAATAATAATAATAATAATAATAACAATAATAACAATGGTATATTGTAAATAGATAGTTAAATCTTTTTAAAACTATTTAATCAGTTTTCAATTGGTAATAATGCGTGCAGTAATGGAAACGATGATTCTTCGAGAATAAAAATAATTTGAACTTAACAACTGCACACAAGATACGAAAATCTTCAAGAAAAGAAAGAACTAGTAATAATGCGGGGCCAATTTAAACAGAATCAAAAGAGCAGAAGAGATTACAGAAAAGTAGGTTTCAGAAAACTAACCCGATAAAGTAATTCGATGACAAAGGTGGAACGGATACGACACTCAGTTTCTCCCACATCCGGTATCCGTGTATGACGTCGGTAGCCGCGCCGACAATTGAAGGAGCTTGAAACTTCGGCGCACGGCGAAGTTCGTGTAGTTCATGCTCGCGGCACCACTAATGGAATGGTATTTACAAACGCGAACAAACACTCCTATCAATTACAAAACGATTCTCCTGCTACAGGCATCGAGAGCGTCTTGCAGCCTGGAGGCCGATCTCCCAGCCAGCATTGCTTCCTCTCGTATCCGCTCTAACCGACGTTCCTCCGAACCCCACCACCGTGGGCACCTTTCCTTTCTCCACTTCGACGACGAACTTTTGATCACCCGCATTCCCGTGTAATCTCGAGAACGATCCTGCCGAGCCCCGGGCTTTGCAAATATTTGACACTCGAGGGGCCGGGGAAGAAAAGGATGCCGGTCTTTCTGCGTCGGAGCATGCCGAGCGGATGACGAACAGCGCGTTCGGAATGGAAACGGAAATCGGGGGACAAAAAGATGACGCGACCGTGAACCGGGGCTCTGGAACGCTGCAGCGGTGCTAGACGGAAAGGGGACGGCCGAGAAGAGGGTAGAGATCAGCGTACCGCGATACCGACCGGTCCTGATTCCATCGGAATCAGCCCGGAGACAAATACTGACTCGAGTGGAACGTCTGAAAGAGCTGATCCACGAAATCACGGGGGCGAGACGGCTGCGCAACCCGCAATCACCCTAATTGCATTCACGGTCGATGAGTCCCGGTATCGTAATTTCGCCGCGGTATAGGCCTAATTCGGAAGTTTGTGTAACTTATGATTGATCGATGGTGGGCGTAGCTCAGATTTAGCCAGTACACCTAGCGAGACACTAGACGCCACCGTCGCGTAAATTAAAGCCTCCGACGTAACACCATCTTAAATGATGAACAAGGTCTCCGAAATCCGCAGCTGTGCGATAAAAGATTCTCTTTGGCGGAAAGTTCGAGGGTAAATACTGTTCGCTGGTAAATCGTTAGATGTTCGTTCGACGAAGGGTTCCACTGGTGAAAGTTCGTTCGTAATGGACTTTGGGTGCTCCTCGCGAAACACAGAACACCGATCATGCGATCGACCACTATGTCCACTATGGGACATTTGCCTGCCAACTGCGGTAAAAAGTCCCTCTTCGTAAATATCTTTAAAACCAAAAAAAGTGTGTTACATAAACATTAGGGCCACAATATAGCGTGATTTGTTCTCATATTTGTTATTTATTATCGCGACTATACAGCTGTAAAGAACACAACTTGAAAAAGATTAAAAACTAAAATAATCAATTACAACCTTACTGTTTCTATAATTTAAATAATTCAAAGTAGGATTAAGTGTACTATGTATTTGTATACTACCAAATTTCATGTCGATATCATAAACATTTTTTCAATTATACATTATTTAACATTTTCGATGTTCAGCTTCTATTTCAATAACCAGTTTAATAGAGTTCGCTGGAAAAGGCAAAGCCTAACCTTTAATGAAAAACAAAAATTGGTTGTTACTACGTAGCTGCTACTGAGGTAGCTATGACAATTTTTATTTAAAATGATGCTCGCTGAACGTTAAACGGTATTTGCATAGATACGAGATATTTTAATTTTAAGATTTATTTAGCGGAGTTCAAAGTTGATTTTGTTATTATTGGAAAGAGGAAGGTCTAATCTTTAGTACTACTTAAGAATTAAGTGCTATTATCCGCAACTGTAGCAGCCAGAGCAATTTCTATTCATACTGCCGCTCGCGGTGTGTCACGCGCTTTTTGTAGTTATGTGGATTTTTTTCATTTCGGAACATATTTGGCGAAGCTCAGAGCTGTTTTTGATAGTGATGGAAACGGAACGTTCTATTCTTTACTACTGAACAAGAATTATATGCTATTATCCGCAACTGTGGGTGGTGCAGCAATTTTTATTTATACCAAATGAATTTCCAATAACTACCACAATTGCAGCTAGTAGAAGCCAATTTTCACTTTATATTAAAGAGACTGCTTTAATTTTCCAACGATGCTAAAAACAGTACTGAAATGTACTAAATAAGTCTTAAAATAGAAAATGCTGTACCGATTGCATGACGCATCGCGAGCAATGTTGCATAGGAATTGCTGTAACTACTACAATTATGAATAGTAGCACTCAATTTTTATTCTATATTAAAGAGTAGGCTTTGCTCTTTCTAATGATACCAAAAACAATATAAAATTCTAGTAAACAAGCATTACACACACGGTTTCATTTGGAAAATGTTTCTTACCGCGCTCGGGAGGCAAATGCCCCATAGTATGGCGGTTCCGTGAAACTCGGATTATAAGCTTGATTCGAAGTTCCTATCTGAATCGGAATGGAACGTTGGCAGATTCCGACGAAGAACTTGGATGTGTCGGACGTCGTTGTCGCGGTGACAGTCGAATCCTTCTTAAAGATTATCCGTGATCCGTTGACGGGAGACGACGGAGATCGCTCGGAGCGTCGCGACTGGCGAAGTGGAATGAACCGGCGGATCCAAATGACGAAAGTGGGAGTATTGTGCCCGGGCCTTCATCTTTACTATTCTTCATCCTGAACGAGTCCTCGGTGCCGGGGCTTAACAATTGAAATCCCGGAACGTCGGACGACGTTATGGAGGCATTATTCGTAACGACCATGCTGAGATCTTCATACATTTCGACAGAAGCCTTCGAAGCCCCCGTAAACGATGCCCGGCGTCGGTGACGTAAGATCCTATTCAGCTGGTGACACTGTCTCGTCGGGAAACCAAAAATTCCTATTCCCTTGAAACTTTGCTGTCGCGTTATGATTTCGATGAATCGATCGTACTCGACTTCTGCTTCCTATACATTTCTTGCGAACAAGAAACATTTCGCAAGGAGTGAAGAGGGTTGTTTTGTACATGACGGAACTTCTGTGGAAGAGATATAACTTTTGTTGCTCTAAAATCTTAAGAATAACATAAAAATGGTATAACCTGGATTTATTTTTATGAAGGAAACTTCATTCTGCAAAGTAATACAAAGAGAGTAGGTATTTCAATTGATATAAAGGAATTAGAACCTGTAATAAATAGTAACATAAGCTATATAAAATATTAATATTAAGAAAATGTTAGAATTCGAATGCAAATTCGAAAGTATTCCGACTCGGTCTATTAACGAACAACAAATAAAATAATAGTAAAATGTTAGTAATTTAAAAATAAAAATAATACTAACAAATAAATTTTTAATCTACGAATAAATTCGGAATCCGTGCTGTCATCGCGTTTGCGCTTTTCCTTTTCGAAAAACGATTTGCGCCTCTGGCTGCGGAATAGCCTCCCGCTATTTTAATCGAATTTTCTGTTCCTCGGATCATTGTCAGTCGAACGAATACAAATTTACATCGCGACGAAATTAAATTCGTCGACAGAGTTGTTTGCACCGGTATCATGTTTTTTTCCATTGGCGCAAACTTGCCGGAGAATTTCGTGCCGCCACTGACAATCAAACGCGCATTCCACCAAGTCTCACGGAAATTCTAGTCCGGATGGGTTGAAACGACGCACGGAGCTGGGTAATCGATCGCTTTTGTTCCGCGACCCGTGTGCGTTTCGGAGTTATATCTGTCAGCACGTTTAATTTCACTGAAAAGCGTTTTTAAACTATCCACGCGGAGATTTCACGGCACACTTTCGAGTCTCGTAAAGGAGCGTATTAAGTGTGACAGAATATTTGAACCATAAAAACAGACGGATGTTTTAATCTATACGGACTACTCGAATGTAAACATTTAAGCATTTCTATTCTTTTCAGACTTATGAAAACAAAGACTGAAACAAGTTTAATCATTTTAGTACCCTACAATTTATCTCTGATCTATGGTCTGCATATTTTAAAAATTAGTTTGAATGTTATAAACAATTTATTATCTGCTCCCTTTGTCAGTTCTTCATTGTGCAAATACGTTTCTCTTGTAACAAGTAGAATAATATTACATTTCTATTTTACTAATGAAATAAGACTACCGGTTTAAATTTTCAATGATATTGTGGCGGTCGCAGTACTGCGTACACTCCTGCGTTTTCCTAAAAAACTATTTCTTCTTTTCGCCTCTATTGTTTCCTACTTCCTTTCTTCTCTGCCCATGCTGGATCTGTCCTAGTGCATACTTGACGAGCAGACTCGCGTACATCAAATTTCTATTTCTACCTTCTCTAGCGCTTTCGAGTGTTTCAGGATCTGGTTTGGGCTTGGTTAGCGCCCACTCTTAGGCCCTTCCGAATCCTTTCACTTTCTCTGTTTTATTACGCTCTTCCGTTGTGTCGGCCCTTATCTGTGTCTTTCCAGGACTTCTCAGCTTTCCTCTCCTTCTCGATTTTCTCTCTGTTCATTTACATCTTTTTTCTTCCTCTGAGGACCGTTTCTTTGAGAAGGATCGAGTAAGACAAGTCAGTCGATCGCAAACTTCGGCACTACCGACACTGCATTTTCTTCGGTCAGTACACGAACCTCTGAAGTATTTAATAAACTTGTGTTGAGAAACAAATACAGGAAGTTTTGTATTATTTATTTGCCGGTCCCCACAATATTCGTGCACGCGACACATTTAATACCTCCCGTTATTAAAATTATACAATAGTTCAAGCTCAATATGTAACTTCCATCAGTTCCGTGAAGCCCATAAACTTTATAGATGGGTTTAAAAAACTATTTTTAAAAAATATACACTACCTATTTCATACAATAAAGAAAAACAACAATCTTGGAAAAGGTATGCGATAGCGAACTGAACAATTACGCTTGATGCCGATGTTCCCGGGGTTAACCGATTTTAATAAAAGTGTAAAATATTGCAAGAATGTCACATTTTCAACAACTTTTCTTTTTGAAAAAAATATCGCTGGCGTTCAGTTTCCGAGATAATCGCAAAAAACTTTTGTTACCAATACAGTGAATTCATGTATGTGAAAGCATTCGTGAGAGGACGCAAGCACAGCTACGCGATAGTGCGCTGCTGCGGCTCATCACTCAGCTCTCTTTTCAGATTACGTACACTTTTCTTGGCAAAAGATATATTAATATTCAAATCAATTTTGGGAAATTATACAGTAAATGTGTCTCCCCCCCCCCCCCTTCCACCACAAAGGAAAACTAGCTCTACATATACCGATATCTATTATCCAAGTAAAATTCATTTCTATATGTACGAGGAAACGTATGTATATAGAATTCAATGTAGTGGTAGTAAACGTTTTTTGCGATTATCTCGGAAACTAAATGCTAGCGACATTTCTTTCAGAGAAAAACGTTGTTCAAAATGTGCATTTCTTGCAATATTTAATGGTTTTATTAAAATCGATTATTGTGGGAATTTGCTAAAGTATTACGCTAAATATAAAAAAAATAATATTTATTCTAATTTTATGATATAGATTGTTCACAATCCTGAATGTCATTGTAGAAAGATAAACAGCGGGTTAAACGAAAAGTGTGGAACATATGCTATTGAACAAATATATTAACAGAATAACGATGACGTCATACAAAACGAACTATACAAAATAATACGCAGACAATTACACACTTTAAATCGCCCATTTGCACTATGATCGGTTCGCTATTTTTTTCGCAAAAGTCACCTGGTCACGCTCGCTCGCTCGCTCGCCTTTTATATATTCGGCGCTTCGTGCTCTCTTTCTCTCTCGCACTCATGCGTGTGGAGAAAGCAACGGACTTCCCACGTCGTTGCCTTTTCCATGTTTGTTAGATTTCGAAGTTCAGTGCCTCTAATAGAAAAACTAAAACGTGGAAAAGCAACGAACTCCGAACACTTTGCGCGGTGACATTTGTATTTACATTCGCGAAGGCCGCGTGGCTTTCCACGTTTATAGCTCCTATTTCCTCTAATGTTATCAGGCTCGACCATATGATCGGCCTAATCCGGTCGTTGATCCCTACATTATCATCATCATCTGCGATTGCGACGTGGTCGAATTCTTCATTTGTTGGTAAGCAGATACTGTATCAGTAAATAGCAAAATAAAAACTGCGACATAACAACAACAAACAACAATAAAGTAACAAAAGAATGATAACAGAATTAGCTTCGTCGGACACACGTGTTTCTTCCTCAGAGTTTTATGGAAAACTGCATTACATTTGTTTCTCCGCACAATTTGATGGGGTCTTGGTGGTCACTACACCACTATCACCACGCTATCAAGGCGGTACGCTACGACGGGTTACAAATGACTCAGGCATGGTCAAAAAGATTTTCGAACTTAATTTTATATTGCATGAATAGCCAGTTGTAAAGTCTATCTCAAGTTGTCGAACATTTTATGTTATTACTTACTAACAAATAATAGTATCAAAAACCAGTGTAAAAATAAAATCGTTATTACTAAGTTTTATATAAACTTATATGGAAAATGGAACAATTGGTCCCACCCCGTCCTACCATAAACAAAACACACTACGAAAGTCTTTTTTCCTCCTGTGCCGTCCTGAGTGCCAACATTTCAAGTCGCACCCGAAGCATATGCGATCGTCAGTTTAGTACGCTACATAACGCATCTCCCACGTGACGCAACGACTCGTGTACGGAGGGCGTAAATCCTGATACGCACTATCGGTCAAGTTTCGATCGGCTCTCGTTCGGCTCTCGGGTGGCTGAAAGAATGCGAGGAAGAGTGTCTGGAACTGAGCGACTGAACCGTGAGAAAAGCGTGTACGTGACTGCGTGAATTTTGACCATGGACGAAAGATGCGAGTGAGAAGGGTGCAGGGGTGAAAAAGACAGAGCGAATGGGGGTGTGTGATAAAAGCGAGTGGAAATGCGTGCATGGGGACATTTTGGTGAGCGACAGCGGAGAAGAACATTTTTGGTGCGAGAGTCGTGTGTTGTATTTTACGTGTTGTCCGTATTGTTTCCTTTATCTTATTAAATATATTGTTGTTTTCCTAATTCTCTTTTTACTAAAGATCCACATTTTCAATATCATCTAATAGTAAACCACACGATATATTATAATATGTATTTATATATATATATATATAATTCTATATTTATATAGAGTGAGATATATAACACATCATAAACCTAATAAATAACAATAACAATAATATAATAAGTAATAATACATCCTTACTAACAGTAATTAACAAATAACAATCAATTACATAATATATAGTAGGTCAATAAATATTCACTGTAGGAGAATCTGGTTGGAACTGGGTGCTCGAACACTTTGGGTCGCGGTATAGAATAAATTTTCTAAAAAAAAAAAGAAATATACACAATTTCTTTTAAATATAGAAGAATTAGATGAGCAGATCGTGCATAACGAAAGCCCGAACTTTCAACAAAGCACTGTAACTAATAAGTGCACGAATTGAGAAAAAATTATTGGTATCTTATTGCGCACATATTCAAAATTATCTATTTAAATTATAAATTATTCTAAATTATAATAACTAGAAAAATGTTTCAATTTAGGCAAAATTTAAAAAATTGGAATTTGGCCAGGTAATGCAGCAAAATTGTCCATTTTGCATCGGTGCACTTCATTTCCGCATACTAAGGCTGTCGACAACAGGCAATTCGAAACATCGATAAGGATACTTACTATTGATGTTATATTAGGGTCGCGTGTTCACACTACGAATCCTGGTCTGATCTCGATTCGATCTCGTTCTACCTTCGTTCATCAAAAACGAATAACAGAGAAAGAATTTTGAACGAACCGAGAGGGAGCCGATAGTGTCTCGAGTCTAACACGCAGCGTATAGAACGTTCGCGTAGTCCTGGTTTAAATCGGTCAGTTTCGTACGCTGCACAGTAAAGTATTTGCCCTATCTGGGCGGCCAAAATTAAAGGCAGACTTATAATGACTTTTCACAAAAAGATATGGGAATGTAATACAGTAATACAATAATACAATAATACAATAATATCCAATTATATGGCATATAACAATAAATTTATAAATTATATATTACATGATGTAATGTAAGTAATATAATATATAATACATCATAAATAATATATAATTGTATAAATTATTGTTTTTCTGCAAATTTTCTGTAGTAGCGAGCATTGAACATAATGACTTCAAGGTACATACATGCATACGCTATTTTTGAACCACAATCTCAAAACCTTACTGACTACAACTGTGCTTGAAAGAACGCCGGCATGCATTCTGATCTATGACAAAATCATTCGTTAAATTGTACAAGTGTATGAAATATCGATGATGTAGTAGTTATGTCAAAATGTGAACATGTACATAAAGATTCACGATAAAAAGGTAATAAACTATTAAATGCAGAATATATACTTACCTAAAAACTTTGATACCGAAGAAAAATTCGTACAAGTTTTCCAAAACATACAGAAAATGTTGTGAGAAATTTCAAGAGTAAAAGGCGTAGTCGAGAAATGCTTAACTTTGGGGGTAGCTCAGCACTTTTTGAGTGCTCGGAGGAAAAAAAAATTGTAGGACATTGTTCCTTAGATATTCAGCTATCTCAAGCAGAAAAAATTGTTCGATTTGGGTGAAATTTTTAAAATGGACTTTTGGCCACTCAGATCAGGCGAATACTCCGTGCGCTGACTGGCTGGAAAATACTTGCGCAGAAGACACAAACGAGTGGTCCGTTTCTCGCGGGTGCAATCTCCGTCGAAACGGAAGATCGACGTTCCATTGGAAAGGGGCTCGTTCCCGGGGACGAATCGATCGAGAACGCAACCGGCAAGCGAGCGTGCCTCGTTTTCCAAGTACAGTAGTAGAAATTCTGAAAATCCGGCCGGGAATAATCTTAAAAGTTCAACCGGTTGAATACCGTCTACTGTCGCCGTTGATTCCGCGATACGAACAAAGCCTATTATTGTCCTGTTCAAAGGAGCACTTTCCAGATTGATATTAAAGGTGTACTGCGATAAGATTGAAGGCCTCGATTACACGGTCAATTGCTGTACTCCTGGCAACTCCTACCGCCTTGGAATGCTGTGTTTAAGCGGGCTAGGTTGGGCAATTATAATACTGTAATCTGGTAGAATTTGCGTCGAGTGTTCTGCTGCACCAGTGATTCCTTTTTAACTCTTTCTTATGCGGAATGTATAGAACTGTAAAATAGTGGACGCACGACGCGTGTACTTGTTTTGTTCATGGCAGTCTGTTAAACACGTTTCAGTTAACTAACCCTATAAGCAGCTATTAAGAAGTATGAAGGTACTGCTTATCATTGAAAATAAAATACTCAGTAAAATAGACTTTTTCAACTACTCGTGAACATGCTATCTAAAAATAAAAGTGCTTTATTTTCAGAAAATGTTACCTGGGTCTTACAACAGTTGACATAATTACAACAATACGCCTTTTCGTTGAGGGCTAAGAAAATATATAAAAAGGTATCATAAGATATAGGGTATATATGTAAATATGTAACTGTAGCAATACTACACTCAATTAAATGGTGAGTATTTGAAAACATTTTTATATTATAAATAATACTGCCCAGTGCGGTACGTTCAGCGAGATAAACGTGCACAATAACACAATTCAATTAAATAATTCAATGTTATAATTTTTCTCATTTCGTGTATTTTGCCGCGTGAAATTGTGCGGAGTTCAACGTGTTCAATTCTAGATAACAGAGTGTAGAAATATTAAATACCAAAATAAAGTATATTAAAGTACAATAAAATAAAATAGTGTAAACAAATGCAGGATAACAACAGTATAAAATAAAATATCGTTAAAAGCGGTGTTGCTCAAGATAATCAGAGTTGTTTGTTACATAATTTACTGAGTAAAATAAACTTTTTTTATTAGTCATGGATATGCTTTCTAAAAATACTACTGTTGTATCAGATCATTTATTTGCCAGAGCGATTAATTACACAAAATGAGAAGTGGAAAACTTTCACGAAATCATATGCGCACAGACATTAATTAAGCGTTTTAATATTAAAATTTGAAAACACTCTAAAAGTGGAAAACTGTAAATCCCTCATAAGGGTTCATAAATAATTACTAGATTTACGACTTGATGGAATGTAATAGAATAATTCATTCTCGTTTTCAATTACTGGGAAAAGCAAAAACTTACAACTGGGTTTCGTATAAAACATTTAATTATTTTAATAGCATATGAAGTTCTCTAATTAATGATTCGACCAGGAAAGTTGTAATTCTACGTGAAAAGTAAATCGAAATAATACGATAAATTTCCCTTAATTTTCTAACAAAATTAAATGTAAATATTCTTTACATTAGAAACTACTGCTAAGGTGTCATAAAAATCAGATATTTCTCTGAACAAGCAATTGTACATAACTGTTTACCATAATGTTGATGCAACATAAAAAATGAAGAAAAAGCCCATACAATTGACGAAAGATGAATGTGTATGCAATAAATGAACAGCACGACTGTACGTGTCTGTGTTTTGGATATTAATTCAAGGATTGAAATATTCTAGACTAAATTGATTTATTAATATTAATTCTTCTATATTAATGATGTTCATGTTAAATGAATCAAGAATATTCCAAATGTGTGCACATAAAGTTAATGCATGGTGACGAAAGAATGCTCGAGAAAGTGTGCGAGTAAGATGAATGCATTCAAATGTGCATATTGTGCGCGAGATTTTATTTAGAATTCGTTGTTTTATTGCAAGTCGCATAGTAAAAATATTGTTTATAGAAAATAAAATGAAGATGAAATAAAAATCTGAAATAAAAATTCTCGTATAAACGTAGAATTGATTTCCATTTTCGGCGAGGCTCGGCAATAACCGTGAAGCCATTATTTTATCGTTACCCCATAGAACGATCCGCGCGTGGACACGGTCCCAGAGAAGTTATAATGGCTCGCGATTTATCGCGGAAACGATGCCCAACGGATTATCCGTGCAATTTGTTCCGTCGGCAGACTCGCCGTGAAATCGGCTGTGCAGTCTTGGAGCATTCACCGAGGTTTTCGGACGTTGGTAGCCAAACGAAAACAGGCGCCATCAGCGAAATGTTTTTCCTAATTGAAAACGAACCTGTTCTGGCTGAGGCGTCGCGAAAGCTGTGTCCTTGGATCGCGAGAGATTAATTCAGATTATTCAAGATTAGACAGAATTACGCAGTCTGCTCTGGTTTGTGTTAGGTGACGCCAAGCGGCGCAACAGTCCGCCTCCGCTCGCCGCGCGGCACCGGCGTTCGCAGTCGACGGAACAAACGACGCCGATGCGGACGAATCACGAAACGATGCGCAGCAAAACGGAAACGTGGACGCATTCATTTCGGCTGACGAACTTCTCCGAGCGGTGCAAAACAAACCGAAATTGTTCAAAGCACAGAAAATCCCCGGAACAACGGGCCTACGGGAGCGTGGTCTGAGCTTGTGTCGTCGATTCTGCGTTATCGAGGATTTAGAAGCGTTGAATTCATTCTCTTTCAAAATGTTCATGGTTATATTCGTTGCGCGTTGCTAGTCGTTTTATTCAGTTGAAACTTATTAATTGTTTTGCAGCCCGATCGATCAGGGCAACTTTTAAAAACTCCTGTTGAAATCGTTTCGAAATTTTCAATGTTCTATATTGTTTAATTAGGTGAATTTACATTATTTATTTCTATTATTGTTTTCTACCCAAATTGTAAATAACTATTAATTGATTTTTCTCAAAAATAGTGATTATCTCTTTTGAACGTGATACATAAATAACAAACATAAATAATAAAAAATATTGATTTTATCGATAGTTCTGACAAGTGGAATTTTAAAGATATTTATTTAGGTAGAGAACTTATTTACGAAACAAAAATAAAAACAGGGAATTTTATAAACTGCCTTTTAAGTATCAACAGTTCATTATTTAATCACGGTATATTATACTATTCTAATCATATCATAGAGATACTCTTTAACAACCTGCTCAAAATAAAATATAATAACAGATATTGATCTTTTCAAATTTACTTTTGAATTATTTTCTAATAACTTGGTGAACAAAAAATTCTACTCGAACACAAAAGAACATCTGGGGAATGGATTGAATTTCATCGCTGGCCTCCCTCCTCCTAAGATTTTTGCATAGATAGATTATTTTATCGTATTCTTTACAACTTTATAATTTTTTATAATGTATAGGACCATATAGTACCTATCTATACGGATAAACAAATGAACAATGCAAACAAAACAAAAATGTAAAAATTTACTTGTGTCAAAAGGACTATAATAACTGTATTCGGAAAATCGAAATCGATATAATCACATATGATTTATCCAAAAAGCTTGATGGAGTATGTATAATAATCATTAGTAATGGCGTCTGAATAGACATTCATACCTTTAATCTATAGATAACGTCTCGATAGATGGATAGGCGAGTTTAATACGGAGTCGAGTTACTGTAAACCACCGTCATCCCGCGTCAGCGTCGTTCAATATTGGCACAGAACGAAATCGGATTAGCCGGCATTATGACAATTTCCTCAGGAATGCTCTAATCCGTTCGCACGGTTCTCTCGGCTTCATAACAAGAATCGGAACCATCTGAAGTGTTTGCATCCCTCGTTACACTTCTCGCCACCTCGTATGACGATCATTCCCAGCTAATGTTACGATTTGAGAGCTTGAATCCAATCGAGCAGTGTAAACGATCGTGTACATCCTTCGATGAAAGCTCAGTTACCTCTCGCCGATCAATAGTTATGGAAGTACCAGCTATGTCAAAAGCTATTGAAAACCTTTGACGCGCTGAAGATAGAAATCCTGACACGCAAACTTCGTTCTTTTATAATGTCGTGTCACATTATTAATGTGTTGCCGAGAAATTGCGCGATAAAAGGCACGGGATGAAGATTGATAAACTTGAGAATTTCAGTGTTAGATGATGGGTTAGAGGTTACAAGGTATTGCAAGGTGATTTTACATGTATGTTGTTGCTGATTTTGTCTTGTTAGAATTGTCTCTGTTTTGGTATTTCTTTCTTAGGTACAGATATTCCTTCTATTTCTAGAGTTCCATCTGGCATCGATTAGGCTGAGACGAATCTTATCAGTTCGGATTTAACAGTGAAAAACTAATATTTAAAACTAAGAATGATAATTTCTGTTATAAATTTCTTATTAATACACATTAAACTTCAATATCAGTAAAGAAAGTTTAAAAGACTGAAAAATTAGAAATATTCGATTCGCTTCTAATTCTGGGGCGAATAGGACCATTCAGAAGTTAAAAAACTTCGGAATTTTTTGTTTAATCCAAAATTATACAATTTAATGATAATAAAAACAGGTATTGGCACAGTTTTCGCAAATATACTACCTTTTAATACTACATCTATTAGCACAGTTTTCGTGACACGATTTTTCGCAAAGATTGCATTGATTCCAACCTTTTTGAAAGTGAGTGGATAAATTTTTCATTGTAAGAAATGCAATTGTAATCTTTGGAAAATCCTGTATTTATGTTATTAATTCATTTTTCATTATTAGTCTTTATTCTTCTTTTAATAATGTCCTTCCTTGGCTCAGTCTTTAACTTCTTTTGTTGTTTTTCAAGAAGTATCATTTTATTGACAGGTGATGTCAGATGTAAAATTGATACTTTAGTTATTTGACAAATAAGTTCCCTTTGTAGGGTTATACAGAGTATGCGATAAATTTCCTGAGCTTAACGTATTGTCAGTTTTTTAGAGCTTACTCTTATTATTGTGTCTTTTATATTTTCTTTGCCCCGTAATCTCTGATTTGTTTTTTTGCTGTACGTACGAACCATCTATATGTAAAAAAAGTGTTTTGATTCATCCCACACGATTTGTACCAGTTAGCTCTGTTTCTAAGGATTTCAAAGTGAATGCGACGAATGAACAAAATACAATATAATAATCTGAAGTACCTTAAATACTGAATTGAAACACTTTAGAGACTAATAATAATAAACACATTTGAATTTGTTTCAATGAAGCGCAATGTAACAAATATGGCCAATATTCTTATTTTCATCCCATTCGCCTCGTTCTACCCTACTCATTGTTATTAGTAATAACTTTAGTAGTTTAGGTTTCATTTGTTTAAGAAGTTATATTTCCGTTCTGTGTTGTTTTTTAAATGGTAACTAATTTGTTATAACAAGTAACGTCATGTACATTGTTCGTCTCACTTTATCTCAATAAAAAAAGTAAAACTTTTTGTTATTTTGAACGTATAATTTTAATTTTAAACATAAGATTCAAAGTGTGAAGGAAAACACGTTACATGTTTTATCAACTATTCTCATATGAAGAAAACTTTTTCGCAAAGCAAACCGAACAAAAACTGAGCATGTTGTAACCATACCTTTTATTTGCGAGTAATATACTGAAACTGGTATCAACTTTTACCGTATACAAGTTACTCTTATACATTCGTTTCATAGCAATCCTCATGCGCATTTGCCAAACGTAGAATGCGACAAATTATCTTCTATGGTCCTTATTGCACAAGTAATATGTTTATAGCAAATACAACGTTTAATGACTTGTTTAATAATCTTAGAATAAAAATAATTGTAAAATAATCTCAAAAACGAAGAGTTTTCGCCATACACGCCATAAATCTAATTTTAAATATTATAAAAATTCCAAAAACATATTTCTATAGGGCGGAACATAATTTGGAGAACATAAATCTGGATTCTTTCTTACTAATCCTTTGTCACGTTCGAGTTCAAAGACGTGTGTTACTATACAGTAGTCGATACCAATAGCCCTAGAAATTCTTTACGTTCTCATAAGGACAGTTTCCCACAGCGCACAGCAAAAAGGACATGCGGAAAAACACGTAATAAAGCGCATACTTTGAAAAGTTTACATACCAGCATGACTGAAAACACTTGCCCTGGAAAGCAATATACGAGACGATTATAAAGTTTTCTCCTGGAACTTACATCGTGTTACGTTAAAGTTTGCTACTTCCACATCTGAGAATAACTTTGTGGCAGCATCATCTTATTCACCACTGAAGGGTTTCTGAGCTGATACCCTGCACATAACGATCAGATTCGTCACCAGTTCTTCCTCGACCGATTATCAAACATCAAAGCATTCTTGGAGGAATCCATTGCTGATCCGAAGACTAACTTTGCTCGAAGAAACTTGGCTCCTTACCCTAGTTATCTCCTAGACACGTACTTATTGTCGGTAGGAGAGGCTTTTCGTGCTAAATATATAATATATTTTAGATCAATACACGAACTAATACAAATAGTAAAATCTTATCATTATTATCTCTTAGTATCGTGATTTTTTTGTTGCGTCTACAGAAGTTCTTGTCGATGTATTTTCATTTATACCTTATCATGAAAATACATAAAATATTTCGAGTGCGAGAAGCTTTTATTTAAATCAAAAAATTTGAATGTAACATTAGTATTATACCATGCAAAAAATGTCTTATAATGTTAAGCCATTACAGATTTTTAGAGAATTTCACTATTATTTACTATAATACATGTAGATGTCACAAATTTTCCGAGAAGACAGAAGAAAATAACTAAGAGGAAAAAGGAAGATAGAACTAACGAAATTATACATTGCATTCGGAAATGCGACGCATTGCATTACACGATGATACTAATTGTAAGGGTTAAAACTTTTTTATAGTTTAGCTAATAATTTATATATTTTACGGACTGTTACATTTAAAATTAAGAAAGTTGACATAAGCGAAATCAATTTGTCAAATTTAATAGTAATTTCTATAGTTCGTCATTCACGTGTCTGTTAACAATTCGGTGCATTGTCCACTGCGCCAATTAACGTAATGCAAATAAAACTGAAAGTATTATTATAAAACAATTAAGATAACTATTTGCACAATGTTTCGTATAAAGAGTTTGGCTGTATGAAATACTGAACCCACAATTCACAAGATAAATGCATTCCGAGTATGTAATTCTGGTACTTCGAATATCAGTTCGCTCCAACATCCGTTACAAATGCTCAAGAAAACGTAGCATAAGAATGGACTTGGAACAACAAATAAAAGGAATACATCAAATAAAGAGTAAACCGATTTTTCCCAGTAGTCCGGACTAACGTATTGCGATTCTGTAAAATGGGAACAGGAAACGACAGCTGCAATAACAGCGATCCGAGGAACAGGAATGATGACTACGAATTCACTCTCGGCTCGTTCCGGCTTTCTATAACGAGATACACCGCTCGTAAACACACTTTACTAAGCCGGAACGATCGGGAGGAGCCATGGAAACGGTTTACCTAGCGCCTTAAGTGCTCTGTCTCGTAGCTAGATGTCACAGTACAGATATACGACGATTCACTTACTTGAAATCCAAAATCTGCTTCAAATAATAACAGAGGGAATGATATTGTCATTTGTAATTTAATAACAGATATTCGACGCTTCAGGTGTCGAATAATTATTCCATTTCGATTAGTTAACACATTTGCTACCAGCGCTTATTTCGATGACGATCTCCTCAGTTATAATATTTTCTTCAATCCAATAAATCCTCTAAACAAAATATTAGAAAAATGAAACTGAAACGAGCCATTGAGTTCTTAAATATAATGTCGTAATTTATAATTTATAATAACAATATCCACAGGATTAATTTAATTTTCATTATGTAAAATATGGGATTACAGCCGTCACAAATACATATGTGACGCTGGTAGCGAACGTGACAAAGTCATTGGGCGATTTTAAGAATTGTTGGGTACTGTTCGAATAAAACTTTGAGTAAGGATAACGAATAAATAATTAATTGTTATTTGATTATTTGTTGTTTAAGTTATTCATTATTTCTTCGTTAATAGCGAAACTAAAAATTCCAGTCTATCCGTACTTCCTGTTTAAATATGTATAGTTAGCGATGTGTATTCTAATTTTTATTAAAATATTTCAATGTTTGACATAAAAAATATATAAAAGTATGTTAATGTTTGTTACCTTAGGAGAAGAATAATTTATATAAAACTTCTCATTAGACAATAAATCATTTCATTTAAAAGTACATAAACCACACTTAAAATTTTAGTTTCACTTTATAGTTTCTGAAGTATTGATGAAATGAACTTTTTAACTCGCACGTTAAGAATTGTTTTCATCGCTCCTACGTGAAGATCACCAATATAAAAAATATGTATTAACTCCATCAGATCCGGCACAGATTATGTGTACAATGTAATGTACACGATTTTATTACTTCAATATTTGACAAAATATTGAAACTGTGATCGGCAACCTTGTACAATATATTTCTACTTTGAACCTATTTCTATCAGAAAAGCAGTATACTACCATGATGTTATTTCAAATAATATTTACAGGGTATAACAAAATTATTCGGCACTAATGATTGGACGTGTAAAACTTATTAAACTGAATACAAAAACCCCAGTGAACATGGGTCCAGAACTCAATAGTTTCTAAGATAAAAATAGATTTAGTTTAAAAAGAACTGTATGGTGGTCGAATCAAAAACATCGAAGTATTTCGAAAAGTATCAACGATAAGAGCAAATGTGTGAAACAAAAGTTACAGGGTATGAAACACTACATGTCACGATGGCAGATATTTGACCATGAGGTGACCTTAAAACGTACTGCAAAGGTCACGCCACAATTCTTAAATAGAACCCATATTTTCTATTCCATATTTTTGAAGCCGACGTTCACACGTTTTCAGTTTTTAGATATGAAATTTGTTATGTAATCTGTGTAAAAAAATTTGTGTGTAATTTGTGTAAAAAAAATCAGGTCTACAGGGGTTAAATATCTGTTGTTCTATGTAATATAAAAAGTGTATTATATTCAACGTATATCGATTGGGTAATATCTCTTTACGAATTATTATTATTATTATTGCTGCGGAAATTCTATCCACCCTTCATATTGAAGGGAACATTTTAAAAATCCTACGCCCCTGCACCATCCCTCTCGAAGGACACTTCGAACCCACGGGAACACGTGGATTTTTCCTGGAGCCGCTGGAAGGATAACGGAATCCGTCTGCCGAGAGGAACCGTCAGATTTTTCAAAAACGAAGCATTCTTGATGCAACTTTCGTACGAGATACTTCTTCGATTAGCTCTCGGAAAAGAGACAATATGTTCTAGCGTTTAATGTTAACACTAGAGTAATAATCTGTCACCCTTGTCGCTTCTACAAATCTGTAATATAAACAGCGGTATTAGGGTTTAAGGGAGATTGGTTTAAGATATTCTCGTCAATTTTTGAACTTGGAGTTTACAATTTCAGTGTTGTAAGCCTTCCGTCCCGAATGGTACATATAGTTAGCGTGAACATTTTAAATTATCGGAAAGTTAGAAAACGCCTTAAAGATAAAGGAAAATTTTATCACATGGGGATCTTTCTTTATGGCTGACAGCTTAAGTGCTAATCAGTTGCCAGCACATGTGTTTCGGTTGATTAGTGCGCAGCCGTAAATCTTTTATTCAGAAAATTCATATTAAACAAAATACATATTCGGGGACAAAAGGATTAAGACATCTCTATGATAACGCAAGATCGTACGTGGCAATGGCGTCGCAAAAAAAGTCCATCATATTTCTCAGATCTGGCACCAATAGATTTTCACCTTTTCCGAACGTTACAGAACAATTTAAATAGAAAAAATTTGTAAAGTTTGAAGAAGCAAAAGTCGCAATACAATTACAATTTAACAATAAACTTGGAGACTTTTATAAAAAAGGAATAGTCAAACTACTGCAGAGATTGGAAACTGTCATAAATAGCGATGGAAAATGTATAATCTGAAGTAAGCACAAAATCTTTCCAAAAATCACATCTGTAGACCATAAATTAAAACAGACAGAAGTTACACAGTAACCCAATATGTAAGAGAGAGTAGGGAAAACTGGAATGCTTTTTTTTTAATTGTAATAATAAAATATCTGGAGCAATAGACGCATGAAAGCTTTTTTTAGAAGTCTTAAGTAGACTTTTGGCTATAGGAAATGAAAGATTTTTTTAATAGAAATATTTTTTTATGAAGGGAAACACGATTTTCCAAAAATATTGAAATATCCGCTTCTATAAACTGGTAGGGTAAAACGGAACGTCCATTTTAAGTCATTTAGAAATACAAAATCTTTATTTCCACCAAATGAAAATTATTAATTGACACAAATAAACTATATGTTATAAACAAAAATTACAAATGAATGTGTTATTTTGCTTTTGTGCCCTGGTGAAATCTCTATGAGACCACATTTTGCAATCTTTTTGTATATAACAATAATAAATTATATATAATATATAATAATAATTTTATATCATAATCCATTCGCCTTCTGTCTTTAAACGAATATATTTCAGTACAAAATATGCATATATCAGTAGGTAAATTTTTATTGTCTTCTTTTTTATTTTGTTTCTGGAAATGTCTTTTTCTGTACTTTTTGTCGTTGGAGAGCAGTCTTCTTCACTACTCGTTTCAAGTCTATACAACTATAACTATACAACTCCTGTTCTATTGTATTTCGAACGATCCGTAAAACAAAAGAAAACTCACACATTTATTTATACAGTTGTAGACACAACATACACACGCGTGCGTACACTCATACTCTTCTTACAATACTTAGAGACATGTCCATTCTTCTCTATACACAAGGCGTTCCGTTTTACGCGACGCCGAAGTATTCCGTTTTGCCCCGCGTGTTGTAGTTTAGAACGAATTAAAAATCTACATTGTGAGATACAGACACGACTTAAATGTGAAAAATATAGCTCAAGGCGCGTAGAATCCAGTACTATACTTACCTTCTATAGTTTTTTAACCAGACGTTCAACAAAATGCTTCGAACAGCTACATAACATCGAAACTTTCTCACTGAATATTTTTCTAACGCTCTTAATTGAAAAATAATCTTGTAGTGACCTACAGTCGATCACAAATTATACGACCTTAAATTAATCACCTTAAATTATACCGAGGTCTTATCAGGTGTATACCATGCAATACATTTATAAAAACATTGATTATAATAAACATTTACTCTACCCTCTTCTATTTATTTTTTATAGCAGCTGTTTATTGGTTCACGAAATACTTGAATAAGATAAAGATAATATTCTAATGTGACAATTTCTCGTGAGTATGTTTAATGAACTTCTGTAAACTAAATTTGTTTTGCCAGAACACAATAATATTCTAGTGGTTCTGAACATCAAAAGCTTTTATGAAATGTTATTGGATTAATTAAAGACTAGTATTAATAATTAGTAATAATTGTAATAAATAATATTATTAATAAGTGATGTTCTATTTTATTCTTGTCGCCCCTACTTATGTATTGGGGAATGGTTCGTGAAAACAGAAGCACTTTATATTTCATAATGATTTATTGCGTCTTAACAGTAATCTCCTCGCTTGACAATTACTATTAGCCGTTTACATACATCCGTAAAAACATTATAATATATAATAACTCTGTGCCTTAAAATGTTCCAGTTTACACATACAACGGTTACCAGTGACGAGTCGTTGAGCAACTACTATTGCTGTTGGAACGAGACAGCGAAAGGGATTTTCGAAGTGTAGGACAGCAAAATGGCCTACCGAGTCCCCATGTCCCCACTCTCCACGTCGAGGAACTCGGAAACGAATAATTTCTCGATACCATCAATTTTGTAATGATGGAGGGTAGCAGTATTTGAAAAACCAATACTGAATGTCATCTTTGCGTACTTTATACATTAAGTCACTCAGTTATTGTATTTCCGAACCTTAAATCGACGCAATGGTCAAAACCAGGCAAATTGGCCCCACAAAGCCATTTTCTCACTCCTCGTCCTATCCAACGTGACGATTGGTACGCCATACCAAGATCTCCAAGTTGACGGCAAAATAATAAAATCAAGATACTTTCTTAGTGCCTTTCAACTATTAATCGATATTAACCAACATATTTAAATTCTTATACTGAATACATTTTGAAAAATAATATAGTACCAAACTATGCTCTATATTAATTAACCCTTAAATGGGCTAGCAAGTCATTCAAATACGAGCTTCCATATTTCCATCAACAATTTGTTAATGTCTTTGAAAGAAGGCAAAATCTTTCCTCTACTTTTTGAACACTTTTACATAGGCTCAGGTTTATAAAATAGAAAATAAAACTGTAAACATTTTGATTGGCCATTTAAAAATTAATATATCAAACCACTGGCAACAGTAACAAACTCGACGGGAAATTAGTCACACGTAAATGTTATAATCCAATTTCACACACAAGTTTCAATTTTCGTTTCTTCGCAATATCACGCAATGTTAACTACGCAAAAAATATCCTAGGAATATAAAACCGTGTATACTTCCTCTCGAAGTATCTTACAATTAGACCAATCTTACTCGATCCTTGCCTCGATTTCATTAACTATATATAGGGTGCTTCCGAATTATGGTATAAGCGAAACAGGGGTAATTCTGCATACAATATAAGTCGAAAGAAAGATTAAGATGTTTTCGTTTGAGATTTAATTTCTGAGAAAATACTAGCTGAAAATCATATCGATAGACGCAACAGACTCTTTAACATTCCTTTATTCGAAAATAATAATTCGCACAATGAAATATCACTGTACATTTTTTATTTATTTCCTAATACATTGAACCTCATCCGAATTAATTAACTTTCTTGTGCAATTCAGAATTGGCCACAATTAAGTAGATTAGATGAATATTTAAAATACATACATATTTGGAAAGCAAAGTTTTAAATAAAATGTAGGCATTCTTTCTGTTCGACTTATTTTTTTTGTATTTAGAATCACTCCTTCGCATGTACTGCGAAATTGAAACTACCCTGTAGTTCATAGATTTTAGGTGAAAAATTAGGACTACTTACAATTTTCAACATCTTTTATATTTTTTGTAAATCTTAAATGCTTAAATGAAGTTCAACTACAAACGTTAGTAAATATTAATGTATTTCATTCAAATACGAATAATTTATATATTACTATACACAATAAAATACTATTGGTTGCCAAATCCACAAAATTATTCTTATTCAAAAAAATTCTCGTACCCCCATAGCCAGGTAACTCTCCTGAAATAAATCCAATGGAGAACGTCTGGAGTTTACTTGAAAAACTTATATATACATCATCAATTACCACATTAATTGGTTTAAAAAGACTCTGCATAGTAAACGAGAGTAGCATAAATTATTATTAATACACTCTATATAACGTAACAAAATAAAATTTCCTTCATTTTAATATTTAAAAAGCAAAATGAAAAAATTATTGTATAGACTTTTGAAATATTACTTGACGTCCTGATAGGAGATCCTCCGAATAGGAGGGGTTAAATTTGGCTAAAAACAGAAAAGATGTTAAAAATTCCGAGTGGTCCCAATTCTTGTCCAAGGATAGAGCAATCCAATGTACGATTCAGTTTCATTTCTTTCTCTGCGACGATGTCCGTCCGTTTTAATCGCCTAACGTTCCCTCCGCGGGGAAAAAGCACCGCGAGCTCCCTCTCAAACAGTCGGGTCGATCTTGAACTTAGACACCGCCCTCTTAAATCACAGACAGCTAACGAGGTACGTTTCGCTTAAGTTCCCCGACCTCGTTCCCCTGCTCGTGCGCCGAGTACGTGCCGCGAAACTCACCGGCGGATATTTATTCCGCGATCCCGCATGGCAGTCTCTGATGACTTTGGGGCTTCGTGAGTGGAAGCAGCAAGCGGGGTCGGTCTCGTTTCGGGCGGAATCGATGAACCGGAAGACACGAGAAGCCCGACCGCTATCGACGCTGATCGCGGCTACTTGATTGTGCGATCCAGCATCCCCGCACGCGAACACTCTCCCCTTTTTTGTTTCACCGTCGCTTCTTTCTCTCCGTACACCCTTCGCACCGATCACCGTCATTTTTCACTGACACCGTTAGCTGCCACTGTTTGCGAAAGCACGCCTATCAGAAATTGGCCGACTACTCGCAATCTAAAGCTGCACAGGGGCAAAGGGAAACTTTCATTCGCGATGCTCACTACATTCTCGCGATTAATATTCACCTGAAAATCGGGACTGTCACCGGGCACAAATCGTGCAGTGGTGTTGATTCGAAGTCAAGCTCCTGTTTGTCCTCTGCAGAGAAGGACAACGATAATGAAAAAGCAAGACATCCGACCTTCAGAACGATAAAAAATACAAATGAGTGAAAGGATATTAATGCAATGTTAAAGTTTTTTTATCTGTCACTTTATAATATTTAATTAAATAAAAAATAATGTTTAAACAATTGATTTTAGTAAGAATTTAAAATAAATTGATTACTTCTTAAAGAGTATTGTGAAAGAGATTTTTTTAAAATTTTGTAAGCGAGCCAAATATTAATCGCGAGAATACTTAGAGCAACAGTGTCAACAGGATGTCCGACGCATTCTCGTTTTTGGCCGAGTAGTGTAACAAAGAACGCAAACAAAACAAAATGCGACGATGCGACGTGTAATGATAGACAATTACGTGGAATTCCATACCCGAAGATTCTATATGCTTACGGAATTTGTAATTGTGTGAGAGATTGTTTTTATTATGTCGTTGTTGTATTGGTGTAATTGAGCGTGAGAGAGAGAAAGAGAAACGTGAGTGTCACTTGTTGCAATCGGTAGCGCGTACTTTATTAGCATGTGAGCAATGTAGTCGAGACCATGAGTGTGTATATTATATTCAAAATTAAAGTTTTTATTGCTAAATATAAGAATATTATATAACTACAAGTGTGCAAAATTATATGTCACATTTACAGTAATAATTATCCTGGTATCCTTACTACTATGTATTAGGAGTCTTAGAGGATTAAGAGGAACAAGCAAAGAATTGTTGATAGTCGGTCAACTTCTCAGAAGCGTATCGTACTTGCTGGAACAAATATAGCGAGTCGAGGGTTGTTAATGGTTCGCGAGTTTGGATTGATACCTTCTCGACATTAGGCTGCAGTTTAGGCAACGTTGGAAGGGGTAATAATGAGGATTAACAGAAACTGTTGAAAACTTAGGACACCATACGATCTGATAAATAGATAAACCGTAATGTTGTAGCACGTGGTTGTACTAAATGAACTAAGTAAATACTTATGTCACTCAGAAAATAAATTAATACTCATCAAACGTCTCTTCTTATTTATTGTAGCTTCTTCACTGGCAACGATTTATAAATTCAAATGAGTTTTGTCTTAGAAGATGGTTTTAACCGTTTAGTAACTTGTTTGAATAGAATTGTTATTCTGTAAGAAAAAAATTCGTTTGAAGTGAACATAATCGCAGATCATAGCTACCACTACACCCCACCACTTGCGCTATATTTCCTTCAGATATTCAACAAAATCCTTTGAGCTAAGTATAATTTAATAACTGCTAAAGTAGTGCCAGAATTGTTGATAATAAGAATAATTCACTGATGACAGTTTTTTTATTATTCTATGAAGTTCATAGAATAACTTTACCATAGTAAGTATTTAATAAGTACGTAAGATTTAATTAAATAATGTTGTAATGTTCTATTATAATTTCTTTATCAATCGATTTCGATCTGTTACGTAATAAAAGTTTCTCTTTCAATTCTCTGATGCACACTGTTGTAGAATAATGTTGTGCTTGTGAAATAAAGCCTGAAAAACAATTTTAATCAATTTTGAAAGTTAATCGATTTTCAATAGTAAAACAAAAACAAGCAACGATGTAAGGCATCAAAATATCAATTTCCAAGTTTTATCTTATTGAATTTCATATACAGAATAATAAAAAAATTTCATTGACGATTTTTTCGTATTATTAAATAATAACATCAATATTATCATTGTTAAATGTTGTGAAACCTTTTTGTAACAAATTTATTAACTTAAATTGTAAACTGGCTTCTGAAATAAAAAGATTTATAAATACAATCTCTATCTATTGAAAACAAAACCAGAAAGGTTTCAGATTGATATTGATAAAGAGTAAAAAGAACTTCGAATACTTGAAACGTACCTAACTTATGATTGATTAACAACAACCGATGATTCTTTATCTATCAATCGATTTAGGGAAAATACGCCAATGTCTTAGGCCCAAAATTATAACACCAGTCGTTGAAGATCTTTATACAATCCGAGTTTGTTTAGCCCACGTGTTCGACAGCATATGTTACAAAATTAAACATTAATAAGTGATATCTGTCGTTGAACTTGATGTCTATGTACAATATTTCTTCCCAGAACTGATAAACAACAGCGTACGGGTAATTTCTTGTTCACTCTGTGACTGTTTACGTATGATATGTTACTCATTGATTGGGGACGGATATTGCTGAAATGATCAATGAAAATTGTCGACCAGGAAAGAGACAATAGTACGATCTACAACGTTGCGTTTTCTTTGAACGATTCATGGATCGGTATTTATCTAGGTACAAAATCCATCTTAATTTTCTACGTCTATTGTACGAATAAGTTAAAACTGCACAGTATCAGTTTTGGAACGATTAAGTATAAAGAATGGGTTCATTGGTTAAAAGTTAAAACCTTCATAATTTCTACTTCTTGGACCAAAGATGTAATGTTAGATTAACTCTAAACGAGCACGTGTGAAACCGTTTATTACGAACATTAGGATTAAAATGTGATGTTCGTTTATTGATTGTTCGTATTAGTTCTCATGCAAACGCACGATATGGATACCATACAAAATATGTAGAAAACATTTCCTCTTGATTACAAGATCGTGACAAATACGACAATCGATTTTCATTAGACCTTCTATCAGCACAATTATGAATCTATTGTGGTTCACTGAACAGAAATATTATCTCATTACTTTAATTCAAACAAAAAATTGTAATTCTAGAATAGATCTCAGACAGAATTTGTATCAAAGTAATTTCCAGTCTAAATTAATGTTTTTGTATAAAAGTAATAAAAAGCACCGACAAAATTAAGAGTACAAGAATTCAGCTCATTTCTGGTTGCTTTTCAAAATTTGCTTTGTTAATATTTAACAGCAATCAATACATGATAAATCCAAAATAAAGAAATTAATAATAATAAAATGAATTTTTCTAAAAAACTCGACATTTTGACTCTGTCGTTCTTTTCCCTTCTCAAGAATAACATAATCTTTCAAACATCCCCAACATACAGTCTTCGATCACTAACCTTTGTTAAAATACCCTGCTCGAACTTCAACACCTGTCATAACAAATCACGATCAATTCCTGAAAGAAGTCAGTACGCAATCGACTAGAGAGCAACAATCATCACAGTCGCGTAGCAATCAAACAAAGTAGCTTAGTTTCAACCAATCTATTACTCTAACAATCAAAGCTTGGTATTTAACATTAACCGTAACTTCCTATTAATCGTATCGTATAAAGTAATCCCTGTTTGATGATTCACTTAACTACGTATCGATTCTATTTCCACGATTAAAGTGAAGTTTACGTACCCGTGACACTTAATTAAAAAGACGTGACGTTTATCTCGGAATGACCGTGGGTCTGTGCGGAACGTAGGTAATACGACGGGTAAAATAGGTAGTGAAACCTTGAAGCGACGGTTTTGTCAATCTATCGGTTTAGCAACGGATAAAAAGGACGGCGAACCGGATCATCTCGCGTTCGATCGACGAAACCTTTGACGCAGTCGTCGTCACTTGATGTTCTTCATCATCTTTAGGGGATCGCGCATGTAACGGGCGAAAACTTCCTTCTTGAACGTCTCAAAATGCTTCCTGTTAGCGCTGTTCTGTCGCTCGCGCCAAGCTGGCCTAGTCTTCCTCGTCTGTAGGCCCCAATGCACCGTGAACACCGGTGAGAGTACCTTGAACTGGTAGCCGGCCACGTACATCTCGTAAACCTGCATAGAAGAATCCATTCTTTTATTGGGTTGGCCCATAAGATTACTCGTTGTTGTTAGGAAGCGACAGTAATGTAACTTTATATGCAGTACAATTTATTTTTGAAAAGAATGGCGAATGAAGAAGAAATATGGATTGTCTACGAGAGTATTGAATGCGAAAGATTTCGGACTAAAGGCAATAAATGATTATTATCGACTTTTGAACTTGGTTTTCATACAACAAATATATTTAAAATATGTTATACTTTAGTTTCGGGGAATTGGAAAGTTTCTTGCACTATAAAATTTACAAATAATTAAATAATTAATGCGCATAAATATGCTACACTACTGGGCAAGCACGAAAGAGTTTGTGTTTCACATGTTCTGTTAGATTTCGGGCTTTTTAGCAACTCAGTTAAATTTGTCAATGTTTAAGAGAAACACCATGTCTCAACTTTTACCATTTACTCGAGTCCTTAGAAAATTTTCAAAAAAGAACAGGATAACACACTTAAAGATTCGCAAAATGTAGCTAGAATATCTTTATCTCAAATAAAACGTGGAAACATTTCTATGGTCGTTAAAATAAAATGGCTTAAAAGATTACGGAAAATAATAGAAAAAATATCTAACAAATTTAATAATAAAGTTTCCATTTTATATACGTAAATTGTGGTTATTAGTACTGTTCAATTAGTATTATGCTAGCACATAAAAGTCTTTTAACTAATTTACTCGATGTCGAGATGTAATGTGTTATTGAATACTCGCGACAAATATGTTTACAAGTTATTTATTTACGTAGACGAGTGTTCGGAGGCAGAACGGGTAATCTGCTTCCTCGCGCCTTTCCGCTTTATTTATCTTCGTCTTCGGAAAGGCGTTACCCCTTGGAAACTTCGAGGGTGGAGCTAATTCCCTTCTCCAACGTCGCCACGATTTTTTTGACAGAGGAAAAATTGTGAATTTCTAATTCGGAAACTTTTTCCGAGCCGCGCTGACCGTGCGGCCGAAGAAGCCTTAACGGGACATGGCTGGCAGCGTTTATGGTAGGGTAGCCTATTCAGCTACGCACGTGTAAAAAGTGTAAAATATTTTCGCCGACTTACAGACTTTAGGGTAGGCTTAATTGCCTATACCTAAACATCTGTAAGCGGTCAATGCTATTTCCTACCAACGCTGCGAGCCACGTACCGCTACACTCGATTATGGGATCCAAACAATTATTCGATTAAATTTTTATCCAAATAATACATAAAATATTAATTTTTTTCATCAGTCAAACTCGAATTTAGTAAAACAATTTTATCTTCGTATTAATGAATCAGTAACAATTTCAAAGACACGTCTGAGTCACCATTCGAAATAATTTTTCATATTTCCTTCTACATATGAGTACCACGACTACTGATACAGGTCACGTGCAAAGAATATTCTTCGCCCCGGAATGTTCTTATTCTAAAACCTTTTGGACATTATGGAAGCAGTATGTTTCAGAATAAAAGAGAACCGGTGTAACAATACTTTTGACAGAATAAATATTATTGGATCGTGTTCGATAAAAGCACAGATTCGTTACGGTGATACGGTGAAAATGTTGAGAACAGGAAGTATAAAAGATTTATGTAATATTATATAAAGGTACTATTTTTATTGTGAAGTACCTTGAACTCTAAAATTCTCCTGAAATATCGTTCGTATCAACCGAAAAAGATTTTTAGCTACTTCTTTCCAAATTAGTATTTACGTCTTTTTATGCGACAGTATTGCTATTTAAATCGAATGCTGACATACTGACACACGTTTTCTGGGCTCCGTGATCCCTGACTTGTCTTTATTAGTACGTCTATATATATATATATATATATATATATATATATATATATATATATTTAAATAATAATATATTCAAATAATCATGATATTTATAAGCATAGATATAAAAAATGAAGGAACACAGCGATTCGATTCACCTGGCGCGACCGGATCTGGATAGACCCGTTTCGAAGGATTTCAGAGTGAATACGATAAATGAACAAAATGCAATATTATAATCTAAAGTACATTAAATATTGAATACAGACACCTTAGAGATTAATAAAAATAAACGCATTTGAATTTTTATCCGATTCGCCTCCATCTACCCTAATGAAATTCTATTTGACGGAAAAGAGATTTCTGATCAACTCAGCACCCCTGTTACTACCCGGTACATGAATACCCGTGTATTCAAATAGTATAAGAAACAGACGACGAAGGAAACGGTTCACTACGGTGGATTCGTGAGTGGAACGGTCCGATAACACGAAAGAATTCGCGTTTGGTTCGATACCGGGTAACTGCGTCCGAGGCGAGACGAAGTTTCGAGCGGTGAACGACCGTTCCAGATTCTTTACGACTTTGCCTCGAGAGATACGAAGCTCCGAAGTTCGAATTCGAAATCCGTGGAGCAGAGATTCTATCGGCTCGTCTCGCAGCCACGCAACGCCGTAAACGCACGCCTCTATTTACTTACAAATACGAAAGCGGTTATATGGACGCTAGTAAAACGACTGCATCGAACATTACAGAGGAGAAAGGACATAAAATGGAAGAACTCTTTGCGCAAGTGAAGAAACCGATATAAATATTATAAACCAATTAAAATTAAAATCCGCATGGAAAATACGAATAAATTAGTTACATGAAAAAAACGTTAACGAAAAAAACGCGCACGAAGAAGTACACACATACGAATGTGCACGTATACAAAATCGCGCAAGGGACAAACAAAAAGTGTAAAATATGCACAATTTATAATCTATTATAGATATATAATTACATTATATTATAATGTATAATATATATTATATAATTATAAAGCAAAAACATGGGTGGGGAAAGGGCAAAGTCGTCCCGTACAGAAACTATTCTCACATATACCAACTTTTATTATACAGTAAATTTTTCTGGATGCAGCATCAGTCGTTAATATTACATATGTACCTCTCACGTTAGTTCCATTGACCAACAAGCTAAAAGTGCACAGAGGCAAAGGGAATCTTTCAACCACGATGCTCGGGCCGCCGTGGATTTCGACGCATGGTCATTATTGGCGTGCGCCAATAACAAAGAATTTTTAGAAGTTAGAATTTGTAAGCGTTCGCGCATGAAGTTAGTGTAATATAAATAACTCCTTTGTTATTAATAAGCCAACGACCATTTTTTGGTACAAAACGACTTACATACCATGGAAATAAATAAATTATGTTTCAAATTTGGTATTATTTAAGTGTTATACGACTCACGGACATAACCACAGTTTTCATGCTCAGATAATGTTAATTTCACATTCCCTAATTACACTGTGAAGCAAATTTGAACTTTTTTTGTGTCTTGCAATAATCACTAGGCGATTCTTATAGAGTCCCTTACCCTAAATACGAATCCGAAAACCAAATTGCTGGGTCACGTCCAGTTTTCGAAAAACATGGGTTTTTGTAAAAACGGTCGAATTTTTCAGTTTACAGATAGTATTTATTAAGTTTACATACATCTGCAGTGGATGTTTACTGAAGTATTTTTAAGTTAACATTAAAACTACTGAGTAGAGCCGAATATTCGTTATAGTTCCAGTTAACTAATTAATTTTCAAAAACATTTCAGATACCTATTACTTTCAAGATATTAATAATCGAAAGAAAATAAAATTTATACTGGTCATCTTGACAGATTCAATAGTTTTAGTGTATTCACATACTGAACGGCAAATTATTTAAAGCAGAACGATCATGACAAGGTTTCTCATAATTATTATGAAAATTTATAAAATAATGAAACATTATATATACATATAAGAAGTGACCGGGGTTCAGCTCTATATACATAGCGTGTAGTCAAGGCCCTGACTAGCCGTGCCTGGCGAGCGATGGCCGTGTGGCACTAAAGAGATTTTCTTAACCTGTCCGAAAGGAAAACCGTCCTTACGCTTTCTGCGGGGGGTTTCTCTTTCAGAAATGTCCGCAGAATCCAATGGTGCATAGCAAATTCGTGCTAGCCAACCCACTTTTCATAGAAATGTTACACAACTGCGTACAAAGTACGCGCATCTACCTTTTTTAAAACTTTGATCATCATTTACAAGCATTTAATGATAAGTAATATTCAAAATTTGTATAGCTACATATTCAGGCAACTCTCCTCTATTTTTTGTGACAAATTTTAACTATCTATCGTCTTTAATTTTCACGTAACACTTGTTCCTCTGAAAAATTCGACCGTTTTTACAAAAACCCATGTTTCTCGAAAACTGGACGTGACCCAGCAATTTGGTTTTCGGATTTGTATTTAGGACAAGAAACTCTATAAGAATCACCTAGTGGCTATTACAAAACAAAAATCGTGTTCCACAGTGTTATGTTTTCAACAGTAATGAGGCAAATCAGCAAGCTTGTACGAAATATCGGTGTTTTAAATTTCCGAATATTGTTAGTCGGAAGTAACTCGCCAGTGTAAAGCGTAGACCCATAAACGTTTTATGAACAATAATACGCGAATTGTAACGATTCAACGTCCCGTCGGGCATTTCGCTTCGACGTAGTCAATAAATCAAGCACACGTCCGGGAAATGTACGCACATTGTTACCGATACGAAATTTATTCGTATGGCTCGTGAATTACGAATCTTGTTTTAAACACGCGACCCGTTTCCCCATATCCCGTAAAATTATAACAGAACCTAATATTCCGTGTTGCGTCGTCGGAACGGTAAAAATTACTCGGCGCTTCGCGTTTTGTTCCGGCTTGCAAATAGAACACGAGATAATGTCTCTTAAAAAATTTGAGGAAGGAAAATATTTATTTTATCCGTCGCGCCGACCGTTTTGCAGCCATGTTTCCTTCGTGAAATTGAAAAAGTGTTCCATCGTCTAGAGCGATAGCGGACGCGTGTATAAAACGTGCACCGTCGAAAGTTAGCAAAATTATATTTCTGCCGCGGTTCGTGCTGTGTCCGTGTGTGTACATTTCGTCGGTTGCTTTTTTGTCGAGGTCGCGATGAAGTTTCTTCGCAGCATCTCGCAGATATCCCGCGGATAGTGACATTTCCACGGGAAGCACCGTGTTTCCGACGTTACAGCGGTTAGATGCCGAGAAGGGAGAACACACGCCTGACAATCTCGCTCCTTGGTTCCTCGGCTGAGACAGGTCAGACAGTCCTAACAGGCGGAATCCCGCCTTGCTGTTCTACAGTCTGGATACGTTTTCGTGAATAATCGTACGTAACAATGGCGAGCCATGCATAACAGTCGTACGCGGTGTTGCTAGACGCGTTCTAATTACCAGCTGGAAATGAAGGAGCAATTGAAATCAAGATTTCTGGATAGCGTGGGTACAGTTTTTGACAGTGCATGAGGTATTGGTATTGGTATTGGTATTGTTGTTTCTAGTTCACTCGAATGCATCATGTAACGACACTAAAATATCTTGCCAAGGCGTTCGCTATGCCAACATCAATGATTTGAAAATGTCTGCCATATCAACGATAATAATTTGAAGATATTTGGCACATCAACGTTGTCGTTTGATTCCATGAAAGGATACGTTTTGACTGGTATATTTCCAAGTTAGTTCTTTGCGATATCATTCTACGAAATTAACGTGTATAAAATAAAATTGTACTTATGGTTATTTGTTTCTTCCAAATCTTTTGTGTGCGTGTGTGTGTGTGTGTGTGCGCGCCTATATGAACAATATGTATAAGTGAATTATAAGAAAATAGTAATACATTGAAAAGGATAAAGGAGACAACTGTTTTCTCAAAATGTTAAGTAATATAATCATAATGGTGTAAAAAGGTTGTAAATTAAATAAAATATTTTTATTTAAAATCATTTATGTTATAATATAATATCATTTTCAATATTACAATATAAGTGTCAATGGTTAGATCCAAAACATCGAATAATTTCCATAATAAAAGACTTTCAGTTTAGCAAATTTTACAATAGCAAAAATTCTGAGATACTTGACTTTCAAGAGCAGTTAACGTGACACTGTTTATCCATCTGTTTCTGCTGGCCCTGTAGCGGCTAGTTAGGAGCACGGAGAGCAAACAGTTGCGGAGAGAGGGAAATCTTCCTAAGCTCTAAAGCTAATATTATAGCAGATTAGTTTAGGGACTCAAAACTTTTTACACTGGAAGCTTTTCAAACATGCAAATCTGTGTGTAAGCACTGATTCCCTAAACTCATGTTTATTTTTAATAGTTACGCTTCTTACCATATATAATAAACAAAGCGTTTGAATAATTGTAAAGCAAGTCGAAATAAATTAATCTGATATAAGAAAATAAATTAAGTATACTTAATCCTTTACCCTATGATTTGTTTCTCAGCAATAATCGATACACCTAATTTCTAATTAATAATTTACTGAGAAAAAGAGAAAAATTCTGGACATATTCTCTATTCATGTTTACTCTGAAGTATAACAATTGATAGCAGTAGAATAGTATGTAATTTGAATTCAAAAAGATTTCGTGAAGGTTCTATGACAAATATCCTTTTGCTCATTTTCATTGCGAGTCTGACAAGTCGTTATGAGAGAAGAGGTTAACAATATTTGATTTTATAAGATTCTATTTTCGAGAAATTCGTTCGTAAGTACCTTCCATTTGTGCAGCTATAAGAAAATTTCTGGATTCTGTGTTACAACTGATTACAATTGTTACAATTATGGCATCACTTTGTTGCTGTTACAAATTTATAATTTTCCAAGAATATATTCCTTTATACCCTGTAACAATTGCTGTATTATATAGGTTATTCGATAACAAGTGCGAAAAACTTTAAGGGCTAATTCTCCAAGTTGATATAATCTACTTTAAATAAAAAGCATAGAGGGGACAAAGTGAGAAAAAACTGTATGGTTCTGTAACAAGGAAATATCTAGAGAAGAAAGCACTGATCAAGGAAAAAAGGTTTAAATCTAAGAAAATACTGAGATTCGTTAATTTATAGTCGACAAGAGGATGGTCGTAATTAATATAGAGGAACGGTGTGACTGCTCCCGCGGAAACATGGCCGTGACGTCTATGACAATATCAAAAGGAACTGATAGACGGCATGTAATCTTCAGTTCCCCATTCCGGAAACGTGCCACTGAATAATTATTCAAACATAACAGCAGAATGACAGATTATGACAACGTCTGTGGTGTTCCGACTGTTTCCTTGATGAATGCCGCGTTAATAATGCACAAATTCTGACGCCATAATAATTGCAAACTCAAATGGACATAAGTGTCCCGGTTTCATTAGTCACGATTTATTCTTATGCTATTCGATAAACAGGTTATTTTTAACTCCTCCGTTATTATTAATTCATATTAAAATTACGAATATATAGACACGTTATTCACACAAAAGTGATGTATCTGGAAATTTCAGTAATTGACCGATAGAATCTTACTCTAAACGAATGATAACTATAGGTGGCTATTTATCGACACGTGTCCGCAAAGGGTTAAAATAATGCAGAGTTATTAAAAAGAAAATATAAAAAAAATTCAGAATGCAAAAGGTCGAAGTTTAGTTAATCATATGGTGTCTGTTAGCCTATGAATCTAAAATGCATGCGCTGATTGAGTGAAATTATACTAGGGTACCAGTCGGACGTGGGCACTGGTCACATTGATTAATAAAACTGAATTGTCGCATAATGCACATTACACGTGATTATTCGTCTTAATTAGTCAGTTGACGGGAATTAATTTCCTTTAGAGCATGCTCCGCGGGACGCATTCTTGCAACAGGGTGTGTAAAGCATTCCAGGCTCTTGCGACGCAGGCCACTCACAGGGCACCAGCTTGCCCGGAGTTTCCAGAGAACACAGATTACATTAAACAACATAACGAGTTGACGTATCTTGTTAATTAGCGGGTCCGGACACTTTGCTTTCGTCGAAGAATCCTGTTTCTCCCGACGGGATCATCTAAAACGAATACACGTGACGATCGACTTTTTTGCGAACTACGTAAGAATTCTGAATGTTTTTCTTTAATTATTAACCAACTGGTTTACAAAAGAGTTTCTTATAACGCGGTTAATATATACCATGTTGTTGGAATTCACGTTATAGGAAATTGTGCTGTATGGGAATTTTTCTCGCATAACGCGCATAATCTAAAATATACTGCGTTGCGTAATTTTAGCATCACCAGTATTTTTAAGTGTTTGATATATTTGGTTAGGAATGTATGAAAATCATTTATCCGAGTTTAAGCCATCATAAGGAAGTATGAAAAAAGGTGAGGGTGACCAGGAAAATTGAACATATACATACACCAATGATGCAAATGGTTGAAGAGAACAGGAAATAACATATTTGAGGTAAATCGCATTGAAGTGTCGAATAAATAAAACGAGATATTTTAAGAAATGTGATTTTTTATTATCACTTAAGTATAGCACCATAATAAGAATTATCAATTAGAATAATTATGGAACAGTGAGTGATTTTATAATTTAAACTAATAATTAGTGGGCTTCTATTGTTTTGTATTAACTGAAAAATTCGATTCGGCATACCGTCAATAAGTTTTTGTTGGCTTTCAATCTGAATTTTGTTAGCCAGTGCAATAATAGAATATTTCAACCTCTAAACGTCTTGGTACTGACGATTTTCGGCATAAATATATCTTACGATAATAGCCGAAATATTCTCCATTGGATTCTGGTGCAAAAACACGCTGAACGTTTCATGATATTAATCTAATTTGTTTCAAACATTGTATTATTTGCTCATTTAAATGGTAGCAATCTATTCCCTAAAATTGTTATATACTTCACACTATATCCATTTTCTTAGATAGGAAAGCTAACTTTAACATTCGGTTTACACAAAACGCTTTCCAGATCACAAGGCTTCCATCCCCAAAATTTCTTTTCGTAGTTTCTTTAGGCAAAACCCTCCAATAAGAATTAAATCCATTGGAGCCATCAAGATTGAATTTTTTTCACTCGAAAATATGACCTGTACATTAAAAAAGTTGAAGAACACTAAAGATTTTTTAAACATTCAAAACTAACTTACGCTTGTCCAACCACGATGCATGTTAGCTCGTGCGCATTCAATACGTGCAATTTTATGTTTCCTTAAGCGTTTTGATGTGGTCAAAAATGTTTTTCTTCTAATATTAAATTTGTTTTAAGAGTACGATATACCGTCTATTGCGAAACACAAAAACTGCACTCTTTAGTAACGTGGCTACCACTTTTCAAAGAATTACTTGCGATTTTTATAACGGATCTTCTTGCGCGAGGAGGTTGTTTTTATCGATCTGTGTACCTTTACCATTTCTTCCATATGTTCCTGGATTGCTTAAAACGTTCAAAATCACTTTATGAGACTTTCCCAACCTTCGACCAATTTCTCTTACACTAACAATAAGATTTTCTTTTTTGTACGTTAAAATTAGCCATTTTTCTTTTTCGTTCAAGTGTTTCTATCGTCCCATTGTTTAATAAAAAATATTAACTTTAAAGTATTGTACGTTTTACAACGTTGAAACAGATTTTAGGAGCTTGAAACTCACGTTCAATCACTCTGAACCAAGCCAAATGAAATGATATTATTTATTTGGTGTATAGTTATGCAACACTTGAAAATCACGTTATTGATAATATTGCTTCACCCATAGTAATAAATTCAATAGGACTTTGCTGAAATCTGTGTATTATATATTACGCTCCTTAAAACTCAGCTTCGTAATATTCACTCATTCTTAATCAAAAATCTGAAACCACTTAAAAATATAGGTGGTGCTAAACTTATACAACGCAGTGTATTATTTGCCGCGTTGTACGGAAAATCGCGATATATGAAAACAGTAGTCGCAATATCTTCGTCGCGTTATAGGAATTCACGTTGTAGAAACTCGCGTTATACGAAAGTCTAGTGTATTTGGATCACGTGAATTGTCAAACGGAATTCGTGTGAAGGTACAGCTGTCGTTCAAATGTTTCAAACTGTTTCTACCATTCTGACATTCAAGAATCATGAAAAAGATAGAATCAAAAACCTCAGTGTTTCTCATTTTTTTCTTTCTAGTTTATATAAATACGGTTTTTCTTAGATTGACTTTATCAGACTTTCATTTCTATTATATTTCTATCCTTTAAAATACAATAATTTTTTCTTCATTTTCTTGTTCTCGATTCATGGACAAGTGGTCTTATAGATCACGGAATTTCTTCGTTTATATAAAATTTTATAATAAATAAAAATTATTATTATATTATGAAAAAGATGAGGTAGAATATAATAAAGTTTTAGTATAGACCGATGCGAATCGGACCAGTTCATATTTAACACTTTGACTCCTGACACCATTTTTAACGTAATCTTGATTATTCATTTTCTTGGTGACGCATCGAACGAACTAAGTTTCAAATCTTGCCCCTTTATTATATTATGTTATTTACTTGACAGTCAAAGTGTTAACAGCAAAAAACTAATAGTTAAAACTTAGGATCAACATTTTTTTTATAAATTTGTTATTAATAGACATTTAGCTTCAATATCAGTAAAAAATTTTTTTTAAACTTAAAAGTTTTCGTTTTAGAAGAAAGAAACTGAAAAATGAGTAATATCCGATTCGCACTAAATGCCGGGCTGAAAGAGATATTTTTACTTTTCAGTTTTTCAGACGACCTTCCCGAAGTTCATTGCACTCGTTAGTGTTTTTAGATTTTTATATCACTGTTTTCAGCGACTAGCCGGTCCGACCTAATAATCGGCTCACTTTGGTCATTAACCTCGTCGTCACTACCTAAAAACTCGCTTTACCTTTTTCTAGGGATTGAAAAGATTCTGAAAATAACTGTTTGAAACTATTATATATCGGTTCAAACTGGTACAGTTATAGAGGACTTAAATAAAGCTATACCTAACTGTTCTCTTCCAGTTCTACATTTCGGTTCTGTATTTTGGTTTCGTATTTCAGTTCTGCATTTCTTTCTAAACCATAAAATAACAGTTAGAAAACCGATACAGAACCGATATATCTATTTGAAGATCCGATCCGAAATCGTTATATCGAATAACAATTATAACTTTATTTCGATTTTTCATAACTGTTTCAAGAATCGAAATCAATGTCATAACTGGTTTTAACCACTGCGTACTTCGTCACAATATACACACACGTGCATGTACTTACAGAGAGACACACAAAAATAATCATCCTGCATTATGTTCATTGTTCTCTTTTATTTAGATAACACTGTGGAACACGACTTTTGTTTTGTAATAGCCACTGAGTGGTCCTTACAGAGTTCCTTACCCTAAATACGAATCCGAAAACCAAATTGCTGAGTCACGTCCAGTTTTCGAAAAAACTGTGACAGGTTAAGAAAATGTCCGTGAAGAGCGCGTGCACGGAACTTTGGCGCCACACGGCGATCGTTCGTCGACCACAGCTATTCAAGGCCGCGACTACGGGTTGTACAGACCTCGACCCAAGTCACTTCGTATACGTACATATAATGTTTAATTGTTTTATCAATTTTCATAGTAATTATGAGAAAGCTTTTCACGATCGTTCTGTTTTATATAATTTGATTATATAATCCTAGTCACCTAGTGATTATTAAGACAAAAAAGTTCAAATTTGTAAACATAAAGAAACAATTTCAAAATATACAAAAATGACCAAAAACTTGAATATAACTTAATATTTTATTGAAAAAATCAATACAGTGCAGAAGCAAAATATAACCGAAATTTCCGTGACACGGAACGTGTTAATAATATTGTTTAAAATTCAATAACTTCCCGATTTCAGAGAAACCTCCTTGCACTCTTTCTTTCAGTATGAAAGTTCGTTCAAAGAATAAAATGTATCGAATTCATATATCTAATTGCATGTATTAAATTTTCATTGTATATTTATTTAAAAATGCACCGGCTCTTCACTTTACTAACTTTACTAACTTTTAAAACTTCTGTACAAAACTCTTTTGTGCCTTTCATTCACTGGACTACACCAGAATTTTTAGAATTTCAGTCCAAAAACTGGATATTTTAAATTCAAATTTTGGTGAGGTTCCCTAGATACAATTGAAGCTATTATATAAATTTTAGAATATTTGATTTTTTGCTTTAATGTTTCTGTTGTAATGCTCATAGAAGTTGGGTTGCCATGATTACAAATATATTATATTAGTATATGCTATACAGTCTAAACATACTTGTTCTGGCACGGTTTATTTAGTTGAGACACAGCCGTCGGTACGTAAAGATTTATGATATGACCAATTGTGCTCGTTCATGTCTAAACAGTATCTAAGTAAATTTTGGAAGCGTTTTATTGCTAGCTACACTTTTACATCCGATGTCATAAATGACCAGCAGCTGACATATCATAAAAAAACGGCAGCTCAACCACTTAAACCTCGAGCGCACAGCCGCTGGTACCCTTGCAGGTCAGAAGGGACGACGTACCCCCTACCTCCACTACAAGTAATGTGGGCGTATGCTAAAAAATTGTAATCAGCAGCACCCCGATCGTTTAACCTTCTGATTTGACACTAACGACACCGCCCTGCATCACTAAATATATAGTGAGAGACATTGAAAGAGACATGGAGACAGACATATAGACAACAAAAGTTCATTACTAATCACACTGTACTCACTGGACAACACATATACTTCAACTTTGTATACACATACACACTCCTTTCACTCATTATTCAACAAATACAGTCCACTTTCGACCAAGAAAAGGAAAATCCTTTTTTCACCATTCCCACTATTTCACACAAGGTTAATTCGGCCTGTGAAAGTGTTATGCCACGTCCACTAATATTGCTTGGACAGCGTGCACGACCAATATTTTTTAATGAAGATGGTTTGAAACGTATAAAATTAGGAAAAAGGACATCTCAAAAGTGATCTTTGTCTTTAGTCATTATCTTGATTTCCTTTTTAATTTTTCAAGGATAGATTGTTTAATAACAGTGAAATGATTTCTGATACTAATTAATTGTACCTTTATATAGTATAAAGAAAGATATAAGTACTTAGAAGGTACATAAGTGACCCAGCAAAACCTAAAAATAATTATAAAATTATGAAAATACAATAGGTTGTAATAATTATAATGTATATTGCATTGTAATGTATAGCATACGATTATAATAAAAATGAAAAATAGTTTCATTTAGGAAAACGAAGGTGACCCTGAAATCTACTCCCTCCTCCAAGTCCTAGAAAAAAACAATTTACGTCATATGATGTCTATCTTCGAAACGATAAACTTTCGCGAACAAATTCCTTCGAAACCGTTCACTCTTTGCGATGTTACACCGTACCCAGTTACCGCTTTACTGACCGGAAAATTTACCCAAAAATTATTATTTTAAACTTTTAATCAATCTAAGTTAACGAATACAATTTTCATGAAGATCTATGTTGCTTTCAGATAAAAATTAATAAAGTGCAAACATAATTCATGAACGGATCGGGTCGTAGAAATCGGAGTTAACTCGTAACCGATTAGCAACGCGTTAAAGAAAAATCCCCGTAAGTACAGGTGGAAGATGACTCGACATCTAACGACGACATGCGGGCAAGAGGTGTCTTTTAGTTTACAATTTTATAGGTTTGATTGATTACGTGTAACAGTATTGTAGGGACGATGGTTTTCGGTGTGGATGAGTGATGAATGAGTGTGTATATATGTGTATCGTGTGTGAGACGATTGGAACATTCTAAAAACATATGACATGTTATATAAAATCAATATTTTAAGAAATCGATAATTCTAGAATGTTCCAAGCGTACGCAACGTGTGAAATTTGTGAAAACGATGAAATTTTCAGGAAAGTGTACAAATCAGATGAATGTATTTGAATCGAACGTATAAATAGCGAGCGTGAATTGATTTGTGTGTTGAGTTGTGCAATTTCCTTCAAAATTGTTAAATAAATCCTATAGTACTGATGAACAGAGGCGAAGGATAGGGATGAGGCTCAATCAGCCAGACCCGAAAGTCTTCCAACTCCTGGTGAGGTGACAGGTCTCGTGAAGTTAGACTGTTGCTGGTGCCGCACAGTGGCCAGAATCGTGAAAACGCACACAAAATTCATATTTCTGTTATTTTACATCAATGACTACGAAATAAACTATTTCTGGAGTTTCGGAGGTCGCAGAATCTGATTCTGGTATTATCTTTTTAGTAAGATCAGAAACTACCCTTATGGGGGTATTTCACCCTATGAAAATGAAACGTTGCGAATTGATTCAGAATGTGATTTTAAGTAAAAAATGTCATATAAACATAGCTTCAAAACTCAATAGATAAAGAGTTATTGTTAACAAAAGTTTATATTTCTGCTGATTTAACATAGTAAGGCGTTCCGCACATATTTTTAATGGAAGGAGGCTTATAAAATTGTAAAGACTTTAATAAAGTAATAATATAGTGTTTTTATAGTGTAAAAACGAATAATCTAAAACATTAATTGTTTTATCAATCAAGACACATCCTTAAGAGAACGCGAACCACGTTTTGTCGTCGTCCCCTTCGTAATGACTAAACGTTTTTTATTAGATATTATGTTATTAGAGTACAGTATTATTAAGGGAATGTCGCTCGGTTATTTACAAATATCTCTTAAATATTATATAAAGCAATAAGTATGTCAGGAACCAAAGAATATGATAAATGAGCGCGTAAATTCTAAAATTACTAAACTTTTGTATTTCACGTGAAATAATATTTTTTGTTTAAAACAATAAGTGCGTGGTACTTAATAAGTAATATTTCTCAAATATAAGATTTAGTTTAAATTTTGCTCACTAAAACATTTCAATGAAACTCCTTGCCTCATACAATGCGCCGTGCTACCGCAACACGGTGTCAGCAGATTATATTCGCTATTCTGTAAGTATATGCAAAAAATTTTTATATGCCCACCTTAAGTATATTCCGATGGATACACTCATGCAGATTTCACCGTGAATTCTAGTAATCTCCGCTGTATAAACGTTTATAATCAGAAAAAGAGGAGAAAATAGGTCTTTGCGAAAAGGTATTTATCATACAGTAAAAATAATAATATTTCAATAAATTTTACATACACTTATCGGTAAAAGTATGCTCTTTAACACAGTATAATTAAAATAGACAAAGCAATTATCTATATGAAAATGAACTGTTGTCAAAATCTAGTGTTTCCCCCAAAACGTATAACCTTTCTGTGACAGATATTTTTCTTCAACTTCAAAGCCCCAATAGTTACTCTATACATTTAAGATTTAATAGTGCAAATTTCATTCTTTTCTAGTAGAGTTTAAAATTTGATTGTTGCGTATGTTTTTGCGATTCTGGCCCATTGTGCGCCGAGTTCACTTTCCAAAGGCTAGTGCACAAGCAATTGAGACGCTGGTCACCCGCCGGGATCCCAGAAAAAGGAGTTCCTCGCCCAACATTAGGACTATCAACTACTGCCCCCTCGAGTCCAACTCAATGACCGGGACACCAGTGCAGCTGAACATTGATTCCCGCAGTATCAGTTACGATGATCGATTGGTGAGACCGCTAGGACACGTTTTTAGGACCTGTCTTTTAGATCTACTATACCTCTCAGTTAGCTACATTGGCCGCCAAGCTAAAAAGTGGACAGAGGCAAGGGGACTCCTCCACTCACGATGCTTAGTGGTGCACTATAAAAATTAAACCTAAATATTTTTAATGTTACTGAACATTTAAGTACGATACTTTTTCTATTCTTCATTACATTTCGTTAATTTTGAGGATTGAACGGATTTAAATTTGGTATTGACAGAATGTTCCTTTTCTGTCGTTCTTTTCATGAAAAAATGTGCATCTACCAGATGGTTGTTACTCGAGCGCAGCGCTGGTCTAAGATTTAAAAATGCACAGGGGCAAGGGGACTCTTCCATTCACGATGCTAGGCCCGCCTCGACTTTCGACGCATGTTCATTATTAGCGCCTGGCAATAGCAAAGAACAGAAGCGAGACCGAATACGACGTCAGAGTTGGATTATACCCCGAGATCGCTAATACCACCATTTACAAGCGGCCCCTGGAGATCGTATTGACGAACAGTAAATTAGTGACCGAAGATATCAAAAATTAAGAAATGAAACCAACAGAATATTAGGTGAGAAAAAATGGAAACTGATCAATTAGCTGAATTCCTCAGCCATAAAGTGATATCCTAGCAGTACCTACATCCTTTGTACTTTAACGTCGCATTAACATTAAATGAATCGTGAATCCGCTTCTACATCGTGATTTTCCAAATACAAAAGCAAATAGGTATTTCATATTTCCGGCAAAATGCAACAGCGCCGACGAAGCCGTTCACAGCATCTGAAATTGTGGTTACCAACCACTACAACTTTTCCAAAGCAAACGAACTCATCCGGGAAATTTAACTCAACCACGGCCGCGCTCCGCGGCGGTTCCGCTTGAAACGATATCTGTGCGTTGTATTAATGTAAATTTACGAAATTTCTCTAGACGTGGCCGGTAATAGTTCTTTCGTGCGGCCAGGGTCGGCATACTCTATTCGGTTTTGCTTGTTTCCCGTGTTTCCGCCCTACGAACAGGAATTCAAAGCGTTCCGACGTTGGTATGTGCTCGCACTAATCATTAACCACCATACACTCGCACACGGAAACAACGAATATCTTGTTTACTTTTAGGTACGTGCGTATGCGAGCACGAGCGCGCGCGCACGCGTTCGCGTAAAAGCGGGCAGGGTTATCAAGTGGAACACTGGAAAATTAATTCTGGTCTAAAGGGAAAGGCGGATAAGAGAAGGAAGGAATTTCGCGTTCGCAAAGCACCGCCTTTAAAAATTATAAATTTCCTGCTTTTCGTTCTACTTAAGAAATGTTATACTCTGAAAGGCGCAAGCCTTGAGTATTTCCCTTGAAAAGGAGAAATGGTAGAAGATGGAGTAATTACATAAATCATTTTGCGTTAATTCCAATTACCTTGTTATTAGAACTCGGAGAATACGGAAATTTCTACTTTTAATTAATTAAATCCGACATGAGACATTATTAAGCTCATAATGCTCTCTGTAGTAGAACATTGCTCAGTTTCAGAATTTGTAGAGAACGTAAAATTCTATGCTAATATAAATATTTCATTCAACTGTTCAAATTTACAAAAGGATAATGAACCCGACTTAAATACGTTAATAAATGGAAAGTTCTACGATCTGATCGTGGTAGTAACTATTTGAACTTCTCTTATCAGATGCAATGTAAATACCTGAGCATGGTTTCTACTGTGCAAGGTCTTGATGTAACTTGTCGATGAAAATTCCTTGTCAGTCAATAATCATTTAATTGTTATAATTTGTTCGTGTAATGAGTTTTAAAGCTTCCCACATATGATCATTTCATATAAATTATATCCCCATAAAATTGGATGAAACAATGGGGAAGCTTAATCGTTGACGCCGCGCTGCACTGTGCGCAATTTGCTCGAGGACATGGCCAAAATAGAAAAAAAATATTCCAATTCACAGAATCTAATTAATGGCATTAGTAGCTAGGATATATATCTTATACATGTATGTATAATTGCCCTCTATTTTATCGATTAATGTTTTAGCAGCAACTTTTCCGAAAATATTCCAGTTAAAAGCTGATAATCAGAATTTCAACCTGTTTTATCGAAGTAAGAATCATATATTATACTTTAGAATCATATGAGCTATGTTGTGCGCAAAATAAAACGTTCTAACAACGTTTACAAATGACAGCAATTTATGTTTATAATTTTCATATATCTACTTGTAAGCATAAAGTTAACGATTCGTTCATAATCATCGGCTATCTTTTTTTACATGGAGCTTAGAGATCTCTGAACAAGTTCCAATAGAAAATTTGCGACATCCAGCGCCCATCCTGTGTACGTCACCTTGCTGTATATATCATTTTTATTAACAATAATTCTTTAATTATTGGAAAACAAGATTATATTTATATAACATTATTTGTTTGAAATTGTATTCTAAGTCAATTCGTGAAGTTTCTATTTTTTATGGTAACATACCCTCCGTAAAGATAGTTTCTTATCATAGAAAAAAGTAATTTCAAAATCGAATTCTACGGATCAAAAAAGCCTTAAAACGTGTATTTTTATCATGAATAAAGCACAACTAACGAAGATACATATTTTGACCACGTTTCCGGGCAAATTAACTACTGTGCCGGCATAGTAATTTATGTTTTCACCCATCTGGCGGGGAAATTCTTAAAATTTTTTAAATTATTGAAATCATCGTTAAGTTAATCAATTTTTAATTATGTAGGGCCAGAGTAGAACCAAATGAAGAATCGTAAATATAATGCAATTTTATTATATTAAAGATACGATTTAAATAAATCTCGCTAGCTTTAACTCTCAGTTTACTCTCAACTCAAAAGTCAAAAGTTAACACTCAAAGTCTTAAAAATCTCTTCGCGCAGCCCACTATCGGCTTGTTACATATTCGTACATTCATTCCCTCTCCCTCTCCCTCTCCCTCTCCCTCTCCCTCTCCCTCTCCCTCTCCCTCTCCCTCTCCCTCTCCCTCTCCCTCTATCACTCTCTCTCTCTCTCTCTCTCTCTCTCTCTCTCTCTCTCTCTCTCTCTCTCTCTCTCTCTCTCTCTCTCTCTCTCTCTCTCACTCACTCACTCACTCACTCACTCACTCACTCACTCACTCACTCACACACACACAATCTCTCTCACTTTCCTACATTTTGCCACCGACACTAACCGAAGCTTCCGCGTCCATAGACTCTACTTTCTAGGTGCAATTCGGAAGGCCATGGTCTTCATCTATTATTACTTCATCTTTATTAAAATTTGAATCGTTCCCGTTACATTGTCGTAACACACGAAAGGGTTTCCATGAAAATAGTTGTGTTTTTGTCTTGATCGGAGAATGACACACGGTGAGATGTTTGTAGAAAAAACACACTTTATTGTAACTTCGCGGGTTTTTGAGGACTTTCGTACAAAGTTCGGTTTCGCGACGTTTGTGGAGTTGTGTAGCGTTCTGTTCGGTTCTCGTAGCGTCATATTTTATATAAACTTGGGTTTTTTTTAGGATTAATCAGTTGTATTTGTAATTGGAGGAAAGTTGAGTTTTTGTTATTGGTCGCGGGTGCGTCTATTTTGTGTCTCAGAGTGAGAAATTGTCAAAAGTCTAAGTTCATTTCGTCATCGTAGTGAATTATAACACGTCGATACGACACGAAAGTGTAAGCCATCGGTGATACACGCGGGCGTCCAGCTGCTAAGAAATAAAATTAAAAAATGGCGAAATCTCTTCATCAGAATGCTTTTTTTGTAACGAACAAATTTATTAATAAAATAAAGTTATTATAAAATTTAAAAAAATTACTTCAATTTGAAATGAATCATTATTTATAGAAAAACCTTACAACTATTGAAATACCACGTTCAATTCAACTGTAATAAAAATTACATTTTGTAACTACAACACTCCGTTAATCTTGGAATATAATTTGCAATAAGAAAGTTACAGGAGATTAAATTATCTATTACACTATAGTATATTATATTATATTATATTATATTATACCATATTATCATTAAGTTACTTAATTTTGACCCAATATTTAGAAGATCGATAACATGAAGAATGTTTCACTGATATAACAATATTTTAGTGGACTGTAAAATTTAATTAAACTGCGATATTAAAAAAATTGAATAATACGTTACAGACTATAGAAAGAAAATGTATTTGTGGCGGTAGAGTAGTATACGTTATTGTATGGTGCACTCGAATGTTGTAGGTTCATTTCCGAATCGTTTTTCCGATAGGGCAAAGGTGATCACGTTCTCTAGCGACTTCCACGTGTATTTTTGTAAATAGGTATTTTGTGATTGATGAATTTCAACGAGGGAATTTTCTTATTGGCCGATAATTTATCCGTGTGGATAGTGATGTATGCGTGCGAGTAACCGTAATACTGGCGAGCAGAGGTCCTCAGGAATGAAGGACACGCGCGGTGGTAAAAAAGTATCGACATGTGCTTTATGACTGTATAAGAATCATATATACCCATAGCCTATTTCCTCGAAAGTCATAAATGGAAAATCGCAATGAAGACATTGAACAGCCTGCTTGCCGGTGGACATAGGATAGAAATTTAGAGTTTGCATTAAGCTATGCCTCCTCGTCTTGTGTTTCGAACAAAACCTTACGACTTTTTGTAGGACTCAAATTATGTTTTGTCCATTAAGGGCACAGGTTTGTTTATTATTATAATTAAATACGTAAATATCAGAGAGTGTACATATAAAATCAATTAATTTCTTTGCAAAATATCTCTGAAAACTTCAGTAGTCTATAATGCAACGTCTCGATTGTACTTTGATCGTAGCCATGACAGGTAAAGTGCTAGATGATATAACTGGACATCGCTGGAAGGATTGTTTTACGTCGCGTGTACCTTGGGGAAATGTGATCGGGTTAATTTCACGCTTCAGCATCGGCAGGATGCCAGCATCGGTACCGCGGACCATTACGATCCTGACACGCCACACTGCCAACTAGTACACTTTATTTCATTCCCCTTATTTCTGGAGAATTCGCGTGATTAAATTTAACGAGGAGAAGAGAGCATTAATCTCGTACAAGTCATTATATAACGAACTGATTAAAAATAACATGTTTCATATCGCAGTCAAAACACAACATTAACTCTGCTGCGTTTTTAGGGTCTTTTTACAGTACACGCAATCAAATTTTTATAGTCTTAGCACTTTTATATCTGGTTAGTATTTATCTACTTAATCACGTTCTCCTTTTTTCAAAAACACTTCTAAATTTGAATTTACGTATTCCTACATTTTACTAATATCATTTCCTGAGGACTGCCGGAAGAGGATATCATTGCAGGATATTACTTGATTTTACAGAATAAGCACAAATAGTATGAGTACCGAACTATATTGGTAGACAGTATCATTATATACCATACAGCATTCTGTTTAAAAAATTAAGGGTAGCTTCTGTTTTTCAATACACGATGTGAATATACAAACTACACATATTCGATAATACGTTGCCAGATGTAATAAAAGTGTGAAAAAAATGTCGTTGACATTTAGTTTCCAAGGTAATCGCGAAAAACTTTTGCTACTACTTACTACATTGAATTATATATACGTGACTGTGTCCATGAGAGGAACACGGCATATAGCAATCATGACAGTTTCATGCTGTTCGGGCCGATTTGTACGGGGTTTATGGCAGGGTTTAGAAGCACAGCTATTTTTGAGAATTCGTTAATTTAGTTTTTTTTTCCATCTGAACGACACTCGCCGGATGGTACGCTCCTTACAATTTTTACTCTTTTGTCATAGCATTTGTAGATACCCTTAGTTTCTTGCACGTATTTTCCGTTCGTCTCAATAGTTATTGCCCTGCTGTAAACCTTCACGGCCTGAGCATGTCAGCGAGAACCATGGGTCACCCAACGGTTTCCGCGGCCGATGCAGGGTCAGGAAACCGTCTCTGGTGTTGACCAGATGTGTCGCCCACCACCGCCAAATTCTAGCGTCTCTCCCCCCTTGGAAAATCTCGCGATCCCTTCCTCAAGGAAACACGCCGAGGGCGTAAAGGAAGGTGTGTCTTCTAACCTAGGCTCGCTGATTGGACTTTTCCAAAAATTGGAAGAACCAATCAGTGGACAATTGCAAATTCCAAGGGGGAGCTGAGAAACACTCGCGAGTTCAAAATTTATTCGTAAAGGAACCACCGACTAGGAGAGTCACACTTAGAAAACTTGTAACCCGACTAAGTTGTTCAAATACAGTCCACTCTTTTCGCTAAGTCGCGATTTCTGAATCATTCACGGGATAGACCGCGACCCCAACACATGCCTTGCCTCATACATGTAGAAATAAGTTTCTCTCTCATAATAGATAACTATAATAGGTATAATTTACCGAAATCCATTTCAATGTTAAAATAACTTTTGTCGGGAAGAGTACACGTAACCTAAGAAGATCGAAAGCTAATTGATGCAAGTTGCAGCGGCCGCGACGACCGCGCGGCTATGTTGTGTTCACCTCTTGAATGCGCTCACGTATATAGAATTTACTGTAGTGGTAGCAAAAGTTTTTCGCAAATACCTCGAAAACTAAGCAAGATCGCCGATTACATTTATAGGCAAAAGTTGTTCAAATTGCAGATTCCTACAACATATCAAAAAATCATCCAAATCGGTGCTTGTATTAATAACTGTCACACCGTTTAATATTTTGTAATATATCTTCTTCAATTAAAGAAATGTTGTAATTCGCATTCGGCCTAATTCAAATCCCGCATAGTTCTCGCCTTCCAATGTTCACGGTACCCGGTGGGCAATTAACTAATCCTCCATTCGAGCACGCTGTTAAGCGTGTAACCCTCATTTCCTTATTCAAATCACAGGATTCCGGCTGTTCGAAACTCGTTGATGAATACGGGAAGAATATCCACGCATTAGGATCATACGTGACGATGCATCCGTGACGCCCAGCGAACTTTGGTAAACAGCATCGTATAATTTTTCCAGATACCCGATGCCCGCGAAAACAAGACCAACGAACGGGAACCGCAGAGTAAATCTGATAATTGAGCTTTATGCGATCGCACGTCGGTATAAATCCTCGTGAATAAAGCGCCCCAGCGTAACGCGTCTCCACTTATCTTACATTGCCCGACAGGGTTGCATTAAAGGTGTGCCAGTGGTTAAAAACACAGTAACGAAGCAGCTGGAACGTGGAACCGCTACGTTTCGACGGGTTCGACGCTGGAGGTTGAGAATCCCGGCGAGATTTTAACGTCGAGATTTATGCGGGCGAACTCTTATAGAGATATAAACTTTCTACTGTTGCCGTCGCTTAAATTATTATCCCTCAAACTGACTGTGATGAAATTATTCGCGAACGAGGCTATTAAAATACAGTTATTTAGGTAATGAAATCTCAAAACTATATATTTTTAACGACTACTACAAGCGAGATTGCTGTTTGAGATGTTTGAGTAACTATGTACTAGAATACATTAATTTCTTAGTTAATATTTCGTGCTAAATTTTTATCATCGCGATGTTAATACATGTGAAAGCAATTATATTGTAGAATGATCCTTTAATAAGATGTATGGTAAACTTTTCATATAGAATGGTTTGCATAATGTTTTTCCTTATAAAAGGTAAATAAATTCTTATCCCTTTTTGAAGAGTTTGAGGAAACTAAATGGAAGAAAACGTAAAGAAGATTGATTTTGTGAGAAAAGCTACAATGAAAATGTAGAAGGAATGTATTCGATCTTATTTATCTGTACGCTAATTCGTTTTGTTGATTGGACCTGCATCTTTTTTAAAAATGGAAAATTTAACAACACTGTATTGCAATGATCAATTTCTTGAAAAGGTGTTATATTTTTACAAAATAGTATTCAATTACTGCGTGAACCTACAATTTCTACAGTTAAAAAATATTAAACAGTTGTGTACACAGGGTCTTTAAGTAAGAATGAGTACTTTAACACTAAACGTACTGCCGCTTTATATTGCATATATGTATATCTACTCCTGTCGTAACCTGTCAAGTAACTGGTTTTAAAATAAAGGTAAACAAGTTACATAGAAGATAACTTTTTGTTAGTGAAAACAGAAACGAAAGGAAAGACAACAATTAAAAAATTAAATAATCGAATAATATAAGAACTGATACAAACTTAAATAGATGTAATAAAATGCAGAATTTTAAATTAAATTTTAAAACCGGCCATTCGACAGGTAATGGTACGTTCAGTGTTAAATTATCTCCGCTATTTCTGAAAATATGAACAAATTTTCATAAGGTTATAGTGTGACAATAATTAGAAATTATTGGTAAACACAAAAGTTTTGAAGATTTCAGGGTCACCTCCATCTTTTTTGTAGAAAATCGGTTCTTAGGCCAGATATCGATACGCGATCTACCGTTTTTTTCGGTCAGTAAAAACTATTGCATTCGGTTATTCCTTGTGCATGTTAGAATTTATTCAGTGTAAAAAATCCTAGAAACCTAACATTTTTTAAGTATATCCTTTTTATTTAATAATCGTTGCGGCTTCATATTCTGTATAAAAACTGTTTAACCAGTTAACTGCGTCTGACATATAATTGTTTCCTGTTTTACTTTGATGTTTCATGAAAAAATACCCTAGGTGCATTCGTCCTGCATTTAACAGGTGCACACTTAATTTTTTTGATTTTATAGCGCACAAAACGAGAGATTTTTTAAACTAAATTCCACAGATAACAGGTTAAGAGATATTTCAGTATCAAATTTGTTGAATTCATTAAACATTTGTATCGAAAGCTCTATCAGTCGGCAAACACGAGAATATAAGAAGTAAGATCTAGGAAAAAATAGAAGTTCTCCCTTATGATTTTTGTCTAACTTCAACTAGAATAGACCCATTAGTCTGTCCCAGTTACTAGATACACCCTATATATACTTATGTTATTAAAGAAAATAACACTCGAGAAGTATTAATAGATTTCATTAGAGCTTGTTTTCCAGACATTCTCCTCACTCGAAGAATTGAACGCAAACGATACGTTCCCCATTCGAATCGAGTTAATTACAGGGTATCGATACCAGCAGTCGTTTAATGAGGGATTTTATCCGGCTAATAAGCGGCGGGTAACAGAGCCAAAGAAAGAAATATCGAAAAGTACGGTAAACGTTTTATCCGAGAGGCCCCGGCTGGGAATCCACTGGCGGAATGAACTCGGAAAACTTTTAATAGACCCTGTTAATCTTTTCAACAAAATTTAAGTCGTATTCGTCGCTGCGTCCTGGTTGATCCGTGGAAACAGGTTCGTGCTTCGTTCGCTTTCAATGAAACTAGTTGAATCGCGCCCATTCGGATCGGCCCTCGTCCCTGATTGACGACCTCGCGCCGGGGTAATTGCTCAATCGACGAAGAAGAGGGTCGGGTCAGGTGAAACCGGCTATCTTCTTTTCCTTTGACACGATCCAGCTGGGCGTAGCTAGCCGTGGCTCGCGTGTCCCGTCGCTCGCAATGCCGTTCCGCGCCGCGGAACCAATTCCACGCGCCGATCGAAAGTCAATCTACGAAATGAACGTCGGAAAGGTCAATATTGAAACGAGTCACTTCGAAATTCATTGAGGAATCGCTTTGCTTGATGCCGACGTCATATTTTTAAGAACCCCCTTGTTTTCCTTGCTCAGCCTTATTGATCCGACGATACGTTGACTCGATACGTTGATTTTAATTGTTTGCGAACGATAGATGTAAATTCTAAAGTATTGTTGAACCTAGAACTACTACAGTGAATTGCAACACTCATCCGGGCCAGAAGGTTGTAATTATGAAGAGATACAATAAAATTCACCCTAAGAAACGAAGGTTTTAGCATGGTGGACGTATAAAAGGATAACACGTGCGAAGAAAAAAAAGAAAGACAGAGTCTAATCGTTTGGCAATATTAAAAGCTTGCGATGAGCTTAAGTACTTTCATTATATTACATAAATTTGTTCAGTTCACTTAAAAATAAGTTCAGTTTGAATTGCCCATAAACTAGAACGCTCCGCACAATTGCTTCATTAACGGTTGACATATCCGCCCTCCAGTTCATATGAAATAAAAAATTCTAATGAGATTTTATTTGATACACATATAGTTATCGTTTGATCTACAATGAATAAAAAAAATTATTTTTCGAGAAATGGTAACTGTTTAAACTTAGATGTTCGATTTTTCGCAAAAAATTACTCGAACTTTTGGTAATTAAAAAAAATATATACAACCTATCGTCTTGTCTGTAAATCAAACGATAAAAAGATCCTTTCTTAACATACACTTAAAATTTCAAGTTTATTGATCCAATACATTTTCTTAAATCATGTCAACCAGCTACGAAAAAGTGGTTTCGAGAAAAACGCGTTTAAAGTTTGTAGTGCAGTTACTGAACAAATATCAAGTATTTACAACTTATCAGCTGTTCCAGGTCTGTATATTATTCCATACTCTTGCTCGTGGAATTGATTTTTTTATAAATTTGTTATTCTAGCCTCTGCACGGGCCTTTTGTTGTTGCTCCACGGCAACAATTGTCTCGCCGATCTTTGTAATCGCCATTCATCCCTAGTCGTAGTGAAACTTTTACATTGATTTCCAATGTTGGGGGTCGCGGTCTATCTCGTGAATGATTTAGAACTCGCGACTTAGCGAAAATTAGTGGACTGTATTTGTACAACTTAGCCGATTTACAAGTTTCGAAGTGTGTCTCTTCTAGTCGGTGGTTGCTATACGAATGGATCTTTGAACTCGCGAGTGCTTCTCAGCTGCCTCTTGGAATTTGCAATTGTCCACTGATTGGTTCTTCCAATTTTCGGAAAAGTCCAATCAGCGAACCTAGGTTAGAAGGCACCCCTTCCTTTACGCCCTCGGCGTGTTTCCTTAAGGAAAGGGTCGCGAGATTTTCCAAGGGGGGAGAGACTCTAGAATTCGGCGATGGTGGGCGACGCATCTGGTCAACACCAGAGACGGTTTCCTGACCCTGCATCGGCCGCGGAAACCGTTGGGCGACCCATGGTTCTTGCTGACATGCTCAGGCCGTGAAGGTTTACAACAGGGCAATAACTATTGAGACCAACGAAAAATGCGTGCAAGAAACTAAAGGTATCGACAAATGCTATGACAAAGAGTAAAAATTGGAAAGAGCGTACCATCCGGCGAGTGTCGTCCAGATGGTAAAAAGAAACTAAATTTACGAATTCTCAAAAATAGCTGTGCTTCTAATCCCTGCCATAAACCCCGTACAAATCGGCCCGAACATCCAATAACAATACCAATATCGCCCATGATTTTTAAAATTGCATAGCAGTCTTCATTAAAAATGCCTGCTCCTATAAATGATGAAATCTCAATTGTTTTTAGACCACAATGAAGGTGTTTGAGGGCAAGTCGCCAGAGCGTCGAAACGAAACTCTCATTCTTATTTTGATTTTCACCACCCAAACACCTTTTTAATAATTCTTTTGAAAATAAATCTTCATAAAGTGATTTTACTTCTTTTGCAACGTCTTCGTGAAGTGGTGGCTAATGGTTAAATTCTTTAAGAGTACCCTCAGCTTCAGCTTTACGCCAGTTACACCAACTATCAGACCCCCTTGGACAGTAGATATGTTTCGGATATTCATCTGAGGATATTTTATGATAATATGTAATAGAATCTGAATATCTTCTAATAACTAAACCATAGTACAATGTTAATTGTTTAATTAATTTATTAGTTAACTTTTTTTCTTCTGAGTTTCTTGGTCTTCTTTATGTTTCTTACCCGCGATCCCATACGTTTTTCTATATGATCTACACATATCTTTTTCCTGAATGTAAAATCCAATCATGCTAATGTCACTGCAAATAAATTTGAACTTAGCTATCAGAAAACTACGACACCAATAACATAAACGTTTTACAATAGTGCCATGGATTCTGGGAATCTCGATGTTCGACCACTTGCCACCAAATATATATCTTGCTTCAAAAGTCCATAACTTTGATAATTTTATGAATTTTAACTTAAAATTTTGCAGAGATATTCCTATAAAGTTAAACTACAAAATTCTGTAAAAAACAAACAATCGATTTTTTGACCAAAAAAAGGAAACCCCCTTTAAAAATCAAACCTTTTCAGTTTTAATTTCTGACGAATAAAATTTTCATCGTCGTGTTTGTTATGTGTTTCTGATCAAAATGTCATCAAACATGATAAAATTACGATCATAATTGATTGTATAGTAAGCGATTGAAATTTCAGATATATAAAAGGACTGCAAATAGTGAAGAAAAAAGCGTTCAAATCGTCGAGTTCGACAATATTTGGATCATGTTACACCATTCAAACCCGATCAGCGGTCGAGCACTATGGTGTGTTAAAAGGAACCTGGTGGGGGATAACGATGTTGTAATTGTAAAGAAGTCTCCAATGTTGCAATTATCCAATGCTTGTATTAGGAGATGACTTGATGTCTAGTAGGGCGGCACAGTGGCAAGGCGTGTATTGCGCTGTCTGCGTTGTGTGACGCAACGGACTTAGTGGGTGTGACTGTTCCGGCAAATGATATGCTAGAATCGTAAATGCTTGAAACAATGGGCGGGCCTCCTTTCAGTCTGACCACTCAGACCTAAATTCCTCAGAATACTAAAAGCCATCGAGTAATCTCCAAGTAATATACCGTTCTTTTTTGGGGTGTGTGTAACGTAACGTGTATGAGGTGAAGGACTATAAAAATTAAATCTAAATATTTTTAATATTACCGAACATTCAAGTAAGATTCTATTTCTATTCTTCATTACATTTCGTTAATTTTAAGGATTGAAGGGATTTAAATTTGGTATTGACAGAATGGGGAGCACAAGACTGGGCGTGGCTTTCTCGATACCCCATCAGTTCATTGAGGTCCCCATGCCTCTCTGACAGACCCGCGGATCGAGTCAAAACCCACGATGGAGCTGATATTCCCTTATACCAGCAGACGCTTCGGCGTCAAACTGGGCGGGGAATTTCGGCGAAGTCGGCGGGTTGCGTCTGGTCAAGACCACTCGCCTCTCCTTCGCGTGGGGCTCCCCGTAACTCCGCATCGACGCCCGTCGGTACGGGGGACGAAAGAGCGAGTGGCAAGCGGGAGGTCACCAAGGGTCGGGCCGCGTGTGCGGTCTGGTACGGGTTTGCGCGCCGGAGTGCCCGAGCATCATATACAGTAACCGGCTGTCGTTGCAACGACCTATCGGCGGTGGATGGTATAACAGCCATCCTCGCCGATGGTACGCGCGGCAGTCAGCCGGGGAACTTGCCTTAATCGGCCGCCTGCGTGGAGATCAACCTCTATAAAAAATCCCTAGCACCAAGCGGTGGAACGCGGTGAGGAGGGCGTGCCTAGAGTAAGCGCCAGGTATGGCTGGTCGGTGCACCAGTCGCTAGCTCCAACCCGGAGTATCTGGCGACCCCCCGGTTATATTAGTCTTCACTGGGTAAGGCGGCTCTGCTCGGGGTGACTTTTAGTTCCGAGCACACTCGTGGAAATTGTATGGATTCACAAATTAAAGACAACAGGGAGGGGGGATACGAGGTGGTGGGAGACGGCGTTGGGTTACCCAGCGTTCTACTGACGAGGCTGGACGGACCAAAATCCAGATCTGGATCTCGTTCTAGCCTAGCCAACGGGGACCGTGATCGGTCCCTAGTTAGACTGGTCGAGGGCAGGGATGACCCTCTGCCATCGACTAGTGATGGAAGAAGAAGACGGGCTGGACCAGCGGAGGGGGTTCGGCTCACCCGGAGCGGCAGGCGGTGCGCCTCCGCCACCGGTGGCATTGGCAAGGAGGATGACGTGGCTACCTTTGATAGATCCATCTCCTCGTCGATATCAACGAGGTCTGCCGGGCCAAGGCGTAGATGCTGGAGGTGGAGTCCATTTTGGACCCCAGCAGCCCCGCCAGGAAGCCCGGCAAGTCATCCCTCCCGTTGCCAGACGAGGTGAAACTGGCGCATGAGTATAGGAAAAGGCCGATAGCCGACGTCGCTGCTTCCGTTCTGGAGTACCAGACGGAGGTGAAGAAGATAGCGTCGGTGTCTAAGGGCTTAAAGAGCAACCCTCTACACGAGGACGGCGATAGCTGAGCTGGTGGCTCGCGCCTCCTCGGCATCGGTCAAGCGACTCGGGAAGGAGTCGATGCCGCCCCAGGGTAAGGCAGTGGGAAAAGCCACTGCCAAGCCCAAGTCCGGGGACGAGGGACGGGGGACGTAAAGCCCCCGAGAAGAGGGTCCTCTCGGCGAGGCTCCCCGCACCGCGGCCGTGACCGTCACGGTATCAGCGGGGGAAAAGCTGACCAACGCGAAGGTGATGTCCGCCGTGAAGGCCAAGATAAACTTGGCAGAGTTGGGCATCGCCTCCCTGCGGCCGAGGAGGGCCATAACGGGGTCGCTTATCCTCGAGGTTCCCGGCAAGGATGAAGCGGCTAAGGCCGACACCCTAGCCTCCAAGATGGCGGAAGTGTTGGAGGGGACGGTAGTGAAAATGTCCAGTCCAGCCAAGAAGGCAGAGCTAAGGCTCCGCGGTTTGGTGGACAGGACCACTCCCACCGAGGTGGCGACCACTGTCGCGGCTACTGGTGGGTGCCGGCCCGAAAAGGTGCAGCCCGGAGAGATCCGGTCTTCACCCTCGGGTTTGGACACCCTGTGGGTCCGCTGTCCAACGGTTGTGGCCAGGAAACTGTCCATAGCTGGCAGCCTCATAGTCAGCTGGACCCGGGCGACAGTTACACCACTGCAGGCTCGGCCATTGCAGTGTTACCGCTGCCTGGAGGTAGAACATGCCAGGCAGCGGTGCACCTGCGAGGCAGACTGGTCGGGTCGCTGCTATAATTGTGGCTGCCCGACCCATAAGGCTAGTGCCTGCGGATCATCTCCAAAATGTTCGGTATCTTCAGACATGGGGAGGCCCGCGGCAGAGATGAAAGAGCTCACACCAGCGGCACCAGCCGGGCCCTCGGGCCCGGAGGTCGAGATGACCTCTGCTGAATAATGGGGCCCGAGGACTCAATTATTCAGGCGAATATGAACCGCTCGGGTAGGGCGTAGGACATCCTGATGCAGACCGTGGCCGAGCGGGAAGCTGGGCTGGCGGTGGTGGCGGAGCCGCTCAGGGTACCTGCACATCTAAACTAGGTGGGGGACCTGAACGGCTCCATCGCCATCCACTGGTGCGGCAAGCCGGGGTCCCCGGTCTACACCATCATAGAGAGTGGGCGAGGACATGCCAGAACACCTGATTGGGGTGGCCCCGTGGTGGTGGCCCTGTATGAGCCTCCCAGGTGGCCGCTCGCGAGATTGGAGGAGCACCTGGACAGGGTCGGGAGATGTATCTCCCGATGCCATCCCCGTCCGGTGCTTGTACAGGGGTTGGGCGGCGAAACGAGAGCTCCGTCTAATGAATAGGGACTCGTTCCATACGTGCGTGCGGCATAACCGGGGATCGATTGTCGATCTTTCGTAAGCGACTCCCCCGGCCGCACGACGTGTTACGGGTTGGAGGGTGGCGGTATAGGCCGAGACTCTGTCTGATCACAGATATATAATAATCGGCCTGTCCGCTGCTCCGCAGACGGCACCCCGGCGTCGCCTAAGAGGGAAACGGCCACCACCGCGGTGGAACCTGCAGAGGTTAGATCAGGGTGCCCTGATGGCGGCGGCTCTGGTCGTGGCCTGGCCGAAGAGAACGGCCGGGCCGGTCGACGGGCAAAGGGAGGCTCGCTGGTTCCGGGGCGCGATGACTGCGATTTGCAACGTCGCGATGTCCCATGCCAAGGTCCTCCTGAGGAGGGGGGTGTATAACTGGTCGGCGAAGATTGCGGAGTTGAGAAAGAGCTGCGTCTCCGCCCGACGCCAATATACCCGGGCCCGTGGACGACGACCGATAGACGAGGCAAGCTATCAAAAGGGCGAAAGCCCAGGCCTGGAACAATCTCCTGGACTCTCTGAACAGAGAGACCCATAGGGGCGCCCATACAAAATCGTGATGGAACGGCTGCGGCTGTGGGCGCCTCCACTGTTGGAGGGGAGCAGTCCCGATCCTACCCGGGAACGAGGGACCGGAACGTATAGTGGTCCACCGATCTGGGAGTCACGGATGGTAAGATGGCGGAGATGATCCGGTAGCTTCAGGGCAAGGATAAAGCCTCGGGGCCGGACGGGGTCCCCGGCAGGACTTGAGCAATTGCCCTGGGCATCCTGGGGGAGCGACTCCGTGATTATTTCACGGAGCTATTGAGGTCCGAGACGTTCCCGTACCTGTGGAAGGAAGGGCGGATGGTCCTCTTGAGGAAGAAAGGAAGGATTCTCCTTCCATGTACCGGCCGATATGTTTGCTGGACGAGGCAGGCAAAATGTTCGGAAAGATCATTCATGCTCGCTTTGTCCAGCACCTATCCCGCGACGGACCCGACCTGGCGGACCTCTCGGAGGCGGCCGTCAACTGGGGCGGGGTGTGCTTCGTTATATCTTTGGATATAGTCAATGCATTCAACAGCCTGCCCTGAACCGCAATTAGGGAGACACGTTGTGCAATACAAGTGCCTCCCTATCTGAGGGCGGTAATCGGGTCCTACTTGCGAGATAGAGGGATTGTATATCAAGGCCGGTACAGGTTCATGCGGAGGGAGGTGGACCGTGGGGTCTGGCAGGGGTCGATCCTAGGTCCACTCCTGTAGGACCTTGGATATAACACGATCCAGCGGGCCTCGCTTCCCGACGACGCCACACTGGTGTGTTACGCTGATAACACCTTGGTGGTGACCATTGGGAAGTGGCCCGAGAGGAACATCTACAGAGCGGAGGTCGCGGTGGCAGCCGTCGTCGCGCGAATCCACGGCCTGGGGTTGAGGATAGACCCCAGCAAGACCGAGGCCGTCTGTTTTAACGGGCAGCCTCGGTCGAGACCGCTTCAAAGGTCGTGGATCCAGGTAGGTGGAGCCTGCGTCGAGGTGGGTCCCAGTATGAAATATCAGCCATTGGAGTTTCGGGACGCACTTCGACCGTCTGGTCCTCCGAGTCGAACGGGCGGCGGCATCTCTGGGCCGTCCCCTGCCGAATCTCGGGGGACTCGGGGACACAGTACGCCGCCTGTACGTGAGCGTGGTGCGGTCTATGGTCTTTTATGGGTCCCCCATTTGGGCCCTGACCGGAACGAGGAGCTGGTGCAACGTTCAAAAATTGCGCCGACTCCAAAGGCCCTTGGCCATTAGAGCCATTAGGGGATACCGCACCACGTATACGTAGGCGGCGTTGGCTCTGGCGGAGGAGATTCCCCTCGAGCTGCAGGCCGCGGAGCGCGCCTATGTTTATCATAGGTCGCGCATCGTCGAATGAGTTCGGGGGGTCCCGTCGGAGCCCGAGATAGTCGATGCATTCGAACTCCAGGCCTGGCAGCGCGTTCAAGGGAGATGTAAACTGTGTCGAATAGGTAGGGAACCGATGACGGTATGCCACCAATGCGGCGAGGAGGAGGGCTCGGCGCAGTACACGGTGGATGTTTGCTCCACCTTTTCTTCACTGTGCCGAGTCCTTATGGACGTCATCGGGGAGTACCTCTCTCTGCCGGCAGTAGTGGGGACTATGCTCGCAAGTGAGAGGTCCTGGGACGCTATGGCCTTCTTCTGCGACGAGGTGATGTCGCAGAAGGAAGCCGAGGAGTGGAATCGAGAGAAGAATGATCCAACTCGGGCATCCCGGGGGCGCCAACGGTCGCGTGGCCGCGTAAGAGCGTTCCCGGGGCCCTCTCCCTTACGGAGGCGGGCGGCGGTGTCAGTGGCCCGGAAATTGAGGCCCGTCCCGCCGCCCGCCAGGAGAAGATTTTAGTATCCTACACCGGGTAGGGGGAAGACGACGACTAGTCAGAAGTCATCCCCCGGGGACGGCTGCGGACTCAAGGCAGGAGCTCTGGGTCCTGTAATGCAGCCGTCGTGGTGACTGTGGTGCGAGGCGCGACCTCCCTGCATTCCAGCATACTCATTTATTAATATATTACTACGGTATCAGGAGGGGCAGCCTAGCCCCCCCCCCCCCCTCCTGCGGGACGACGCCGGTCTAAGGTTATTGCAACTGGCCGGCCGGGCCTGGGGGAATTGCGGTTGTGTTCTGTGAGAGATCCCGTGGCTCCCCGTCCTGGCCCAGGAAGGTCGCCGTGGAGGTTTTAGTGGGTAAGAGCCCCACAGTACCTCCGGCCGCTCCCCCGGGCGGTCGGGGTCTCTGAGTGCAGATTTCCTCCACATTAAACAAAAAAAAAAAATACTATTGACAGAATGTTCCTTTTCTATCGTTTTTTCCATGAAAGAATGTACATTTACCAGAAGCTTGTTGCATAATCGGTAGAAATTTTAGCAACAGATAGTTCGTCTCTTCCGAGCGTAGCACTGGACGAAGGTTTAAAAGTGTACACGGGCAAGGGGACTCTTCCATTCACGATGCTTGGGCTGCCTCAGCTTTCGATGCATGGCCATTATTAGCGTGCGACAATAATAAAAGACGGAAGCGAGAACGAATGCGACGGAGTGAAACGGAACTATAAAGAATTTTGTTTTTTACCGTTATGTCTCACTTCGTCGTATTCGGTTTCGCTTCCGTCCATAGTTATTGCTAGGTTTTGCTTCCGTCCATAGCCATGCATTGAAAGCTGAGCCAGCCTGAGCATCCTGAGTGGAAGAATCGTCTTGCCGCTCGGACTTTACCGCTCGCGGGTGGTCTGCCACCTCGTCAAAGCAGGACAATACTTTAGTTGATTGCGATACAGTTCCATTGCATTAAAGATACTGTAATATTGCTGGTCAACCGAAGGTTTGTGAAACTAATAAAAATGTTCATAAAATACACATTTTTATGTTATTTCATAAACTATAGTTTAATATTTATTTATGATATAGACATGTAAATTCATAAATAACATTAAGAGAAACCATTATATCTAATAATTCTTCAGCAATGAATCGCAATTTCCATTTTCATATAATTAAATTACCATTTATTAATAGTGTTAGGATTATCGAGTCAAAGAATTAATTAATACACAGCTTTTGCTATATGGTGTATTTTACAATTCACTTTATTCCAAGGATAATCCTTAATGGTGTAAAATCTTAATGAATCATAAACTCGTGTCATAAGTTAGACTTTAAACTTAAGCCAATAACTTACAGTAATAATTCGAACGAGCGTCTAGAGCAAGAAATTCTTAAGACTCCATTAAAATTTTCAGCTTGTATAAACTTTATGACTAAGGTATCAATTTTGCGATCTTTAGTATCTTAATGCATGAACTGAGTAACCTTCAGATATTTTATACTAATACAGGCATTTCGACACAATAAAATACAGGAATCATCATTCAAAAAAATAACAAAATCTGGAATTACCGACAGACGAAGGCATAATACGAACGACGAGTTAACTCGTCTTACCCAGTTAACAAGTTAAGAGCTCTATTGTCCGCTGTATGCAATTTGATAGTCGGTACTGCAGATAATTTTAAACGAAACGACTTGGTTCGTAGGGTTCAGCGTGTTACGGCACTGGGGAACAGAGGTGAATGAAAATGATAGACCACTTTAAAGGATCGCTGTCAGGGAAGTACATTTTCAGGCGAGGAGCTACAATCAATCTGATGCGTCGGCTCGATTAGATATCAATCCGATTTGTTCGTGACGTTGATCGGCGAGCTCGATAAATACGACAATAATGAATCTTTCGAGGGCGCGTTTATCTGCGGAACTGAATCACGATAGGGAATCAATCACCTCGAATGCGATGCGGTGAAATTGCGCACTGAAAAAAGAGATGGTACTGGATATCGGAATCAATCGTCCTTTTAAATCCGCAAACAATTAAAAAATACCTCGAACGGTATTCTTAAAAATTCACCAAACAATATATTGTAAGGAAATTTACGTAAATAATTATTTTCATTAATGGCTCTATCTCAAAGAGTAATCGTAGGAACAAAATTTTTATCAAAATTTTGCAAATCTGTAATCGGACTACAGATGCTAATCTATTTATATGGATTATACCTTGATATTAAGAAATATAAGTTTTCTATTGTCATTTTTCTGGTAGTTAAGTTACTAGAAACATATAAAATTTTTAAAGTAAATTAAAAACGAGTGATAGGTAGCCGAATCTTATTCAATCGTATTCGATAAATTCTGAAAATAAATCTTCCCGAGAACAAAACTACGAACAAAGAAATGTCATACCTGCTCGTTATTTCACATATGAGTCGTTCATTTAGAAAGTGGCTAAAGTCCAGTTTTCAACAAAATTAAATTAATGGTTACAATAATTACAATACAACGTTATCCTTTTATTTTTGAACTGTTTTTTTTTAATGGACTTAAACCGTTTTCAAAATAAACTGCTCATATAATCATCTGTAATCCGCTTGTAACACAATTTCCAATCCACATCACACATAGGAATCTTAACTACAAGTGCAACGCAACTTAGACTTCAGATCCTTCACAAGCAACATCATAACAGCTCCCGATAATAACTTTTCGCCAATCCTCACCTCAAGGCAAGTCGGCGGACCGCCCTGTGAAGTTCCGAGTCTATCAACAACGGTATATACACAATCAAGGTTCGTACCGCGGAAGCTTATCGAAGTATTCATTCCCATGTACTCGAAGTTATCGTCTGTTATCGAGCAGCTAATTGCCGAAGAGAACGAAGCGAAAATCCGTAACGGAGAAGTTGTGACGAGCACCGTTTCGTATCCGTCCCTTGCGGTTTCCGAGCTTCTTTACCGCGGGGACGGCGAAACAACGCGTTACTGCGGGGGTGCGCAGGACAAAGCGGGGCAAACGGAGGAGTGAACGCAAGTCAGGGGAGAACCGGTTGCTCGGCGAAAGAATGGCGCGACAGGATTGTATTGGATCGAGAGGGCGAGAGGGAAGAGCTGGCTCGAGCGCGCTGAGATACAAGGAGGTAGGAAAGCGAACGATATCCATTCTCATTTCTCCGTGAGTGGTGGATGTTGTGCGAACGAACCGCGGAGAAGACGCGAATACCAATGCACCGTACACACCCCCTCATAAGTATTAGATTAGAACACCTGCTCGCTCTGCTTGGGTATAAGGACAATGAAATATCTCAGAACTGCGTGCTCGTGCTGTTATTTTATAAATCAAGTATATATTCGGATTTGAGAAATTTCATACGATAATGGTTCAAGAGTTTCAATGTATTAAATCTTTCTTTTTAAGTCTTTCCCGCGTAGTATGTAATTTTGAGCTTTCAACGGATAAATCGTGTGTCTCTGGAAAGATTTATGCTTGTTTTATATCTGTGTTCTGTAGATACGGTTCAATTTTTACCTTCGATAAAGCATTTTATTTATAAAAGTTGGTTCTAGCGAAGTTATCGTAATAAGGTCTTTACTTCAATATAAATCTTGTTGTACGTTAATGAAGAGAGTACGGCTAGACATTTCACTGTAGGACGATACTTATGTCAGTTTATTATTACGCTTAGCTTCGTGTATCATCTTCCTTCACATTATTGATTCCAATTATTGGAAATTGATGTCCCTATTAACAAAACTATGCACAACATCCATTTTACCTTGTCGTAAATTATATGGTACAATTATATGGAAGTCATGTCGCAGTAAAATCGTTCTTCTTGTTGGTTCTTTATTGGTTTAATGATTATTTGAGTATTATACGTTAGTATCGTAAAAATGAGTCCTGAGTCTTGAATCTCGAAAGCTGTAGCTCCGATTCGGGCCTTCAGAGCACGAGATGTCAGAACTCAAAATTTAAGCTGTAAAATCTGAAGTTCAATGCTCGAGTCTTTTTGCTCCAAGAATCGTACAGTCTGTTGCAATATTAACACCGTATAGTATTAATATAGCAACAAACGGATCGAGTAAACAAGCACTTGAGCATTGAAGGCTCTTAACACTTTATCTTCCGCTCTTAGTCAAGGCAACCACTCACTATGTAACTACCAACGGTTTTCGTCATCGCGTAGGAGTGTACGTTTTCACTTGCCAAATTTTGTAATTTTAAAATCAAAGCATACGGGAATTTCGTAATGTCGTTCTGATTTCTTTCGCTTTAAACAAGCGTAATTTTAATAGGTTACCAATTGTTAAGCATTTGAAATTGAAAAGTCAATTAATAAACTTGCGGTAGATAAAGTGTGATGGCTCACAAGCATTCGAAGCATCGAGGTTGTGCCCTAAAGCTTCAAGGATTCGAGCTTTTTACAACACTATTACACATGAATTGTTCCATTTGCTTCTTAATGTTTGGTTAGTAGTCAGATGAATTTATTAATTTAGAAATCACCGTTTTCAAGAAATTGTGTTAATTATCATTAAATATCGTTAACATGCCTGATCAATGCATGATTATTCTACTGAAAAACATATTTTATTTTCTGGATTGCCATACGTATGTACATTTATTCACACAATAACAAATTCCATTGATGTTATGCTATTATATAACCCTATTAAACAGATGAATCTTTTTTATTCTAAATTACTTTATATAATATTACAGTACAAGATTTTAGCAAGTGACATTTTTGTAAATTAATTCAATCTCAGTGATTGATTTCTTCAAGAAACATACATTTTACCCACTAGTCCTCAAGAGAAGCATTGTGAGTAACAAATCAAATTTTTCTTCACAGTTTTTTGTTTTCTTCTGTTAAGAACACGCCCTTTATGTTTCAGATCGAAATTTGAAAAACTCATGTGGCTAAGGCTAATTTAACAATCTATATTATACCATACACTTATATATAATATGTATATATTCGTATAGTGTATATATATTAGGATAGGAAAAGTACATCAGGCCAAAATTATTTGGAATCGAGGGGCTGATCATCCGATGTTATTAGTTTTTTGATAGGTGGAGGCGTTAAGGAGATATTAAGGTCATCTCCGTTTTTTTTTAACGGAACAGTGAATTTTTTTACTTACATTCTGATAGAGTATTTCAAGACGAATACAATGACCTATTGGAAAGGTCATTCGTGGCCTGTGTTAAGCTAATTATGATGCATTTTTTTCTATCACCAATAGCAGCCAAGTTATTCAGGTGGCTGGTTTTAGGTGCCTTGCCCTGTATGTATATATTCGTTATTCACAAACTTACTTGTTTAAACTCTCCACAGACATAATTCAAGTATTGGTTATCACATTGTCTTTAGATACATGTGAATGTATGTCTGAATTTCGAAAAATTCTAAGAATCTCTGAATCTTTAGCATATCACACAATGATTATAAAATTAATTTAGGAGTACATAGAGTGTTCAGTTAACCTTATCATTCCCGAAGCGACTTATACATATTCTAGAAAAAATTAAAACCTAGTGATTCCTTTACAGTTTCTCAAAGCTACAAACCAATTGTATCGTGTAGCTGCTTATACTTCGAGCGACGAAACACAAACGTAATTTCTTTCAACAAGTTTCTTACTTCAGTGAAACAAATAACTATCGCAACAATAGCCATTCGTACTCATTTAAAAATTTATTTAGAGTTTTATTTAAACTGAAATTGGTTATAAGCATTTTAACCGCTCATAGTCTAAATTGGTTAACTTCGGGAAACAAAAAGTAGAGAAAAGCGGTGAAATAGTATACATTGATTTTCAAGATTTCCCTTTCAGTGAAAAATCAAATAAACATTATAAAATGTATTATTACAAGTGTAGCTTTAATCTAACAGACATGTAAAATGCATAAAATGGTATAACCTTAAAATAATCTTTATTGTTATTACAATTTTTATAGGATCAAAAAAGTTTTTGTTATTTCGTGGTACTAAAGCCAGTAATAAGTAAATTCATTTTAAATATAAAAAATTAAGAGTCAATCAAGCGTTTTAGCGATAGAACTTAAAAAGTTCTTGTCAGTGATATTTTTTATATGTAGTTACAATATTTTAATATTTACACACAACGTATTGTCATTATAAAAATATAAACAAAATTTAAGAAAAAGCTCTTACTAATTTAACATCTTAAAATCATAGTAATTTACTTTTCTTTAGCCTAATTTTTACCGAAGGTGTCAAAAGTAATTTTTTTAAACTGAACTTAAAATTATTTTCAGCCAAATTATTTGTTCTCAATCGACTTTTCGGCTAATAACACTAAATTAATTTCAAAATCATTACAAGTCGGAACATTATCCAGGCCAAAAGTAATAGAATAAAATCTATCATACTTACTTACTACAATGTACCAAAAATATATACCGCTAAATTAATATTATAGTCCTTATATGTTTTTATCCGGTTATGTTAAACTATTTATTAGATTATATGAAGTAATCCAATGAATTTCATTAAATATTCTCTTGGTAGAAATAGGTATATACAAAAGAGCGGTAAAAATAGTGTTGAACAAACTGCAAAATACTGTTCGTTGCAGACACGTGACAATACTAACGAAATTATAAAAAATCCGCCCCTTGACGTTTCGCTTCGGATCTATAGAAATCGTTCCGATACTTTTGAGCGGCAGTGTACACGATTCTCGGTCGCGGGAACGTGTTACGCTCGCGACCATACACCCAGCTTACATTCGCGGCTGTGTACGGGAGGAGCGTCGCGGCTGTTTTGCGCCCGGTGTTACCACGGTACGCGGCCACGTAGATTTACACCAGTTTTATTGCCGTCGCTACGGCATACTTCGTTCTACGAATACGCGGCGCGGTACGTCGCGCCCGGATTTTCACCAGCACGATGGAATTTTCGCTATTTCCACAAGGAAGCCCCGAACAGGGTCGTTTCGCGTACGTCACCGTCATTGGAAAAGCCTGGATGGAAAACCCTATGGATGCATTACCCATATAACATTCCGATGCGTCTCGCATGCACCCTGTCATTCCGTCCTGTCCGCACTCCGCGGTTAAGCGAGCGTATTGCAGGAGATAATGCGACGTCGTTGATCGCAAACGAAAATATACTATAACGTAACTATATTACGTTCGACAAGTCGAGACGCCAGGTATAAACAAATGCACCAGATGGATTTTTGGTGGATGAGGGGCATGGTAATTTTAAGTCATATTACATAGAATTTAGGAAAATTTACAAGCTGTTAGAAACGTTAATTGTAAACTATCGAAACGGAACGGGGATGAGTGTAACAAAAAACTAATTATGAATCAGATAGGAATGAGTGGTAATTATTGACAACACTAATTCTTCACCGATCTAGGTGAAATATGTTGTGGGCAACTTGATTTTGAACTACTTTTCCTATGCATGTTACCACCATTTAGCCTTAGTTCTCCAGATATTCGCAAAACTAAGTCCGGGAATGCAGAGTTTTCATATTTATGTATAAAAAAGAGTAATCCTCTTATAACCTTCATCTTGAGTAGGATTGTTAAGGTCATTGCCTTGTACATCCATGATTTAAACTTTTGGCAGTAAATATTACTTCAAAAGTTATGAAGCGTTAAAGTTTCGCATTACGCTACAAATGTTCGTCTTCATTTTCATTTATTAAAGTTGTGTTCCTTGTAATGTGTAGTCAAACTTTATTTAGATGGGAATATTGTTTACGCGAAACAAATGTGAAATGAAACTAACGGCGAGGACAGTCAGGCAATATGTTAAACATATCTATAGGCAGTGTGAGCCAATTCAGTGGCATATCATTTAAAAACATGATATCCACAAAAACCACTATAGCGGCGTACCGTTTAAAAAGATGACTTGCACGAAGAAGTCACTATAACGGCGTACAGTATCTAAAAGGTTAAGTATATGCTAAACATTTGCGTTTGAACCTTCAAAGAAACAAAATCTAATACTGACTCCGAGGAGACTCTGTCCACCCTACACGAAACTGGGCACTATAACGGTTTATCTTACAGTTGAATTTTCCTGCTATACACTGTTAGTGTTTACTTTGTCCTTTGTACCTAGTGTACCTTGTCTAGTGTACCTTTGTTTGTTTACGTGTCTCCTTGATCTAAATAAACTAAAGTTATCAAAGCAATTGTCGCCTAGAAATTGATATTTAAATAGAAAAATATCTAATAGAATAATTTCACATATACTGGGCAAGGAAATATTGATTGAGTAACTGTGATGCCTCAGTTTCGACAGATTCTTCGTAGTGACTCAATCTTGAAATGTGGTGGGAAGTGAAACGCCTATAGACTCCCATGAGAACGCAAGGGAGAGTGGAACAAGGTAGCGAATGCAGTGACTACGTTCTCAGTTATGAATCCACGGGTTGATCGATAAACGATGTCGTTCACAAAAAAAAATGTTTAATTTATTATTTATTGTTACCTAAATATTCGAAGAAACATTGAAGAAGAGCGAATTTTAATGTCACAAAAAGTTTCGGACCCAGAATATACATTCAGGAATTTCTCAGGTTAAGCCGTTTCTCCATTGCCAGTGTTTATATACAATGTTTGTATACAACTCGTCATGTTATTGTATTCGAGCACGTTGGATTTCAAGTGTGCGTTAGTCTTATCCCGTTTCTGTTCAAAAAGTGATCAAACAAATCGCTATACAAGTTCTGAAATACGGCAATTAGTAATACTTAATTACGAAAAGAAAAACTCGGTCCGTGAATAGCGTGTAGTTTAAAGATGGCCAAAAGTACCGTTCAAGATATTGTAAAACTCTACCGAAACGAAAATCGGATTGATTTCAAACATCCAAGTGTCCATCCCAAGATTTTAAATGATCGCGATAAGTGTGGTATCGTTACACGTATTAAGAAAAGCTTTAGAGTTAGTGTTCCAAAGTTGGTTACTAAAATACAAGAAAATATCTTCGATTAGGAGTTTAAAGTTATGATGGGGCAGAGGTGATGACGCGTTCCCGTGACGCGTCGGCGTTTTTCCGTGGAGAGGGGTTTCTGATAGGTGAAAAAGGCGGTGCGTTTAAATCTATGCAGGCCGTGGAAGCAGTGGAGTATTGTTGCTGCGAATTTGAATCTATTGGGAGTAATTCGAGACCCACGTGCAAAAATATTTACAAACAGTTCCATCTTTGAATACATGTATAACTGCATAGTCAACAAACTAAAACCATATATTTAGTTTACATGTAAAATAAGAAATTATTATAAAATATACCACTTCTTTCAAGGAACGTGACCTACACAGAAACAACTTCCTATTAAACCGTTTTAGCCCCGAAACTATTGTAGATGGCGAAAATTACGCAACTATTATTGAATATCTCATAAACATTATTTTTATTGTATTGACTTTTATACATAATTATACCATATGTGTCATCTGTCATAACCTTGTTTACTTTCTCCAAAACCCATCGAAGGCCAATCTGTTGCGACTTGATTCCGACCTGAAAGACTCATAGGAGGATAATGTTTTGCAACCCTGAATAACAGGAAGCCGAATAAATATAAAAGTAGTAGCCTCGAAATTCCAAAAGCTCTTATCACTTCGAACCGTTAGACAGTAAATATTCTCTCATCACCAAAGTTTCGTTTATTGCTATGAGTTATAACACATCATTTAAATATTATAAAACATTTTATAATTATATTTCATTAATAAATAAAAACCTTCGTTTAATGTTTTAAATGCCTATTTGAGACTCACTTGTCGACACACTGCTCGTGACAATTTAACCAATTAAACATTAACTCCATCAATAGAGAGTTAGCGCACCGAAGGCCTTTCTCGCTCCTACCCAGTCCTTAGACAATTTGTACATAATACATCCGTAAACCTTTAACACTTGTTCCAGCGTCTATTTAGAATTTTACGAAAACACACCTGAGGCAATTCTCTTTCTCACATTTTCTGGTAACCACCAATCAGGTTCGCCTGATCCCTTGTCCCAGCGTCTAAGGTGCGGGTCTACCTGAAGAATGCCTTACTGACGAGGCCACTGATAGATCCCGGACGAAACGCTCACTCCCACTCTCCTAATCTTTTCAAACTTCCACCTCCTTTCCGTAATTTAACAGGTCTTTTCACTCCAATTGGAAGGCAAGAGACATAAAGAATGTAAATGAATGAAAACTTGGAACGATTTCACAGACGTTCTATAGTAGTTATATAGTAGTTCAGATTGAAATAAACTTAAGAAGGGAATAAAAAGTGATTCGACAACGTGAGATTTCACCGGTAACAGAGAAGATTAAATCCAGATTCAGTCGGTCGCCCCAATTCCCGCGCGACGATCCGCCGATGGAAAAGCGGCGCGGCTTGGTTCGACGTTTACCCGTCGGTGTTCACCGTAAATTGTTAACGGGCCCGGAAAGTACAGTTTCAAACACGAATTACCCTTTACACGGTAACGGGAACCAAGGGAATGCGCGCGGTCCTCGATATGTAAACGTTCGATTAGACGGCGGCGAGATGTATCAAGTTTAAATTGAATAATGCTTGTTCTGGAAAATGAGCCTCCATCGCGCGATAACGCTGGCAATGATAATATGTAATTCAATTAATGTTCCCGGCTGCCGCGGGATTTGCTCGTTCGAGTTTCCATGCTACCCGAACCGCCGCTCGTTCTTCCTTTGCCCCCATTCGTGCTCCTGCCCGGTACAACCGCCGATTCCCAGAGGACACAGAGACCGGGCGCAGTTTCGCGAACCCCTCTATGTACCGTGCAAATATGCATTTTTTTCATTTCGCCGCGCTCTAATATCGTCCGGTCGCGCTGGGCGGACTCTCATTTGTTCGAATGTTCCCTGTCCCGCCCCCTCGCCACCCCCGCGGCGTAAAAAACCGGGGCAAGTAATTAAAATAAGCTGTTCGCGGTTGTAACCCCGTTCCTGGCGGGTTTAATTTGATTTCTGCCCGTCCTGTTTCGAACGGCGCGATAACAACGGGCTCGCCGATACAGGCGTAGAAATTAAGAAACCGGCTCGGCGAGAGGATAATTGATTGCGATGAATCGACAATCTTGCTCTAATTGTTCTTTTGATCGTTCTGGCCGAGTGGATTCCGTTTGAAATATCATTAAAGTATTCGTGATGCTTTATCGAAAGAAAAACGTAAAATTCGATTGCGAATGCAAGAAAATTTCGCGTCAATAATTTGCTTGATAGTCGGAACTCAGTAAAATATGAATGTTGGAAACTTGTGACTTATTAGTTATTGTTTGTATATAGATATTCTGTAAGTAGATGCACTCGAAAGTAACTAAGAATTTTTATTCAGTGAGCTTCAAAACTATTTAGAAACCGTAAATAACACTTAAATACCGTATTTTCCTTCATCAAAATCTACTAATAAATTCTTAATAATTTTGAATACTAAACAGTTCAAAACTACGGACATACACTAGGGGCTAGTAACGTATGACGTATCTGTAAGCAGTTTAGGTATATCTAAAGTATACAATGTTTAAAAGTTTAGTAACGATACAATTAGTTTCCACTACTTAACATCTTCAAGTATACTGGCACATTTGTGTACTTACATTTAATTTTAGTTTATCATTAAAGTCCATCGAACGGACACTTGCCTCTTTTCATATCTTTTCCATAACTGCCTCCGTCCGTCTTCGTATTGTTCAATTCGTATCAGTGTGAACAAAATAAACTGCAGTTGAACGGAAACTAAAATCATCTCTGTCTGTTCTCAAAAAGAATTTGATCCTTAAGAGGTTAATAATTCATTGTAAGGAATTATGTTTTCTCTAATATAAATTAAATATCTATAGCACCTTACTACTCATATGAGAATTAATTGTCTGTACATTAATGGCTTGAATAAGTAATTGTTGTACGGCGTTGTTCAATTTGAGAACGCAAAATTGTGACGTTAGTCATCGCGTGGATTTTCCCTTAATCCTTTAAAGTCTAAAATTTGAGACTTAGTTCATTGTCGGACGTAAATACTGTAACTCATTGCGTAACAAATAGAAACTGTACAATTATTTACACAATTTCGGATTGTTCGTGAATGTTTGAAAATTGAATATTTCAATTTTTGCGAACGTGTTATATGAAATTAATTCGTTTAAATAACGATGAACAACTGGAGCAGTTCAAGAAATCATTCAATGTTTTTAAACGAAAGTTTATGATGATGTATGATTACTTAAAACTTCATCGCAAGGATCTAACAATCTCACAAGAAAATCCGAGGTTTAATTACTAATTACTAATTACTAATTACTAGTTAGTTTGATCCCGAAGTAAAAGGAACACACGAATTGACTCCAATTACCTGTTTCCAAGAGTCTGCGGTTTGTTATTTCAAAATATCAGTAGCTATCGTCAAAAGTTTGACACATGTTTGATAATATTTAAATGGTGATGACAATGAACGAACAAGCTTCCATAATTAAATATCAACAAATCAGATTTAACCTACAATTACTATACGCACCTGTGTATTCCTGGTATATCCGTAGCCCATAAATCGTTCGTCATGGGGTGGAGCAATATCCTTCGCAACGTAAAAAGGTTCGTAGAGGAATTCGAAATTTGTCACGTCATGACTGATATAGACCTTCCCAGTCTTCATGTTTCCGAAATTCTTGTGATTTGGAACAGTATCTAGAATCCACCTTGAATCGTCAGAATAATTACTGAATTATTATTCATATTTTGCATACTAACTGGATATTTCCATGTTTTCAGCACAGAAACATCAACTTTTTTATATATTACAATACTAAGCTATGATCCTTTAAAATCGATGAAACATCGAAAACCATTGAACATTAGCAATATTTTGTATTTAATTTATTATAACAACCAAACTTTTAAACTGATGCAGACTACACTCATAAATAAAAGATATAGGTAAGTTACTTTGTACGTCAATCTTATTACTGTGGGAATAAATGTATTGATTAACGATGAACGTGTGTACAATAGATGATCGGGACGATTCTGCGTATGCGTATGTTTCGAATAAATGTTCAAGGCATTGGAATATTTTAGACTGAATCGATTTTCTGTAATATTGGTTTTTATATGTTAATAATGTTCAGGTTAAACGAATCTAGAATATTCCAAATGTACGTGAAGTTAATGCATGCTGACGAAAGAATGTTCTAGAAAGTGTGCGAGTGAGATGACTATATCCGAATGTATTGTATATATTGTGCGCTTGATTTGACTCATATGACTTGATTTGACATTATTTGTACAAATAAAATATTCTCTTTCCCCTACATTATCCTACATACTAATCCCGCATTAAAATGAAAATGCCCGTCATTAACCATTTCGCTCCAATGGATGATATATCTCAGTTCCACAATGTCGAAGAAACGATACTACTGACGAGATATCTCATTACCGTGTAAAATATGGAGTATTTTATATTCGTCATCTTTAAACACCTTCTATCAACGATGACATGTCTTAAAAATCGATTACTTTTGTCAGATTTTCAAATAAAACACTTCATATCAATAATAAAAATACACGAGATACCACATCCATAGCAGTGTACAACGGCATCATGGCGACGAGATCTCGCCTACAACAATGTTTCTTGGACATCGTGGAACCAAGATATCTCGTCCATTGTAGCGAAAGTGTTAATCAGTTCCAAATAATCGAAACGATCGACATTTATCCTTACCTTGTAAAATTAGTAGCGAACTGATTGTGTATGAAGACCTTCTGGTGAAATGGCCTGGCCAGGCCCTTCCTCGCCAGCCGGACCAGTTCCGTTTTATTTTGCGGGAACCTAACGCGCGAGTCCAGCTCGTACGTCGGTATCACGTAGGCGCACTTATCACAGGTGTCGGTCTTGAGGAACTCGTCGAGGGCGCCGGTCAGGTTGAAACTCGGCACAATGTCGACGTCCGTCAAGAACACGTAATCAGACTGACAGTTCTTTCTGGCCAGGTTCCTCATATGGTTCTGGGGATAGACGTTCCGGATGCGCCAGTTTGTCTGCTCATTCGATATTCCGTTCATCAGCTCGTTCAACGTCGCTTCCGGTTTGGCACAATCGACCGTCTCGGGCAGCTCGTACTCGCGCGGCTGCTTCTTCGGCGGCCTGACCTTTGGCACGGCCAAGGAGAACGCTACCCTCTCCTTTATCGGCTCGTAGCATCTCCTAAGATAGACCAGGTACTTCTGAAGAACCTCGAACTCCTCGTCGCCAGCCGCGTACAGGGCTACCGATATAGGTCCCGTCCAGTGGTGGGCCGCTTGGACCACCGAGTGCAGCTTCTCCACCGAGCTCTGCATGGCTAGGCAAACCCGATACGTCTGCGACAGCTCGATGAAGCTGGTCCCGACCAGAACGTGGTCGAAGGTGCGGAACAATTTACGGGCGTCCCACTTGCCCAGCTTTATATTCAACTTCAACCCGTGATCGTCAACTGGCAACGGCTGGTAATCCTGTGTCACGCAGTCCGACTGCAGTTGCTGTTGCTGTTCTTTGATCAGGGTGCCAAGGCTCCATTCGGTGATCACATTCACGTCGAGGTCCCTGGGCACCTCGTTCGGGATACAGGTCTCCGACTGCAGCAACAGGAAAGTCAGCAGCATATTCGACAGCGCCAGAACAACCACGCTGGTCAGACTGAGGTTCCATGGCCGGCATCCCAACTGTACAGAAAAACCAGGGTCATGATTGGTATGCGGATGAAATTTTGATGTGTTCCTGCTAACTGTTTGAATGCGGAAGGGTTGACAAAAAAAAATCAACAGAAAAATACAGAGTATACCGTGAAGCCCAGACTTACGTCTTAATTAGTTCAGGAGTGAGCGACGTGAGTCGAAAAGAACGTAGGTCGGGATACAGAAAGTAGACATGTATGCATATATACGAAAATACATATTTGTACATGAATTTATCAGATTAGGAGATACGTTCTCGTTTAAATGTATAAAAATAATAAAAGTGATTATATTTAACGAATGTTTACGAATAACAGAGGAGATCACGATGTCCATGAATAATACTAAACGAACTAGATGGTCTTTTTTTATTGCCATTACGTTCGAAATACGTTCTTTGTCTTTAAGAAATGCCCTCACAGTTGTTTTTGGAAAATTTATTTTTCAGTTCATCTCAAAACCTTGTATTCCACTATCAACAAGTTCTATTATTTCTAATTGAGTTTCTGAACTTATAGTGTTTCTTTTTTTGACAATATAATTTAAAGATGAGGACATCTGGTGCCATTACATATGCATAAATAATGGTCTTAACGCTTGATTAATTACACTTGTATGCTTATATTCGCTGTAAATATATAATATTTCTATAAGTTCTTAAGCTGTGTATAAACTGTATAATCTGAAATTATTTACTCATAAAAATTCTTTACTCAAGTAAGTTTCAGACAGATTCAATTAAAACGCATTTAAAGAAAAACTAAAAGAATTAATACATCAGATTTAATTTTTAAACTTAAGTCTTTAGAAATAGCATATAGTTCGCTGGTTGACTGCTGACCCGACACGAGAGAAACGCAATTGTGCTTCTCCGTAGTCAAACGGTTAATGTGTGCTGAAGTAAATAAATGTAAATATACTAAAACTTTGATTATCCTAAATTGATAGAAGATGATGTGTAGAGTGTTCGATTATGTGTAATGGATGTTTGAACTTTTTAGTTTATAATATCTGATCAAACACCAGTAAAGGCTATGAATTATGGTTAATAAATAAGAATGTTCTGAAGGTAAGCTCAAGAATATTAAATCTTCACAATTATCATGCATTTACAATAAATATTTCATTTCTCCTTCTACTTAAAAAATATTCACAATAAAATAAGAGTGTAGACCTCCCGAAATAAATCCGTAACAGTTGAAATTACTGATAGCGCTTTCATCGCCATCGTTTAAGGAGATTTTTAACCGCCAACAATTAATGTCGAAATCGTAATATCGTCACACTTAGCTTGACACTCTCAGTTCATAAAATCATTTCTTGAGATATCTATGTACTTACAGGTACTTGAACACTTTGTAATGCAAGTGACTTACAGTGTTCGTATAGGAGACATACGATTGACATTTAACACTTTGACGGCTGCCACATTTTACTCAAGGAATCTCGCCCGCTGCCGGTATCTCTCACGTAGATCTTACCGCCTGCTTCGGCGCTTCTCGCGTTAGATAAAGTCCGATAAAATCTGATAAATTTGATGAAACACTTGACACAGAATATAGATTTCTTTTTTACCCCAATTTCCATAAATTAGTGCATAAAATTGTTCTATACATTAATTTTTGTAATCTATTAATTACAATACATAAAACGGGAAGGCAAAATTCCACAATCTTTTAAATCACTTCAGCACAGTTCATTTTCACTAAATGACGAATTATCATTGCCATCGCAACTTGAAAGGGCATATACACGCATTTCCTCATCGATCGGAGATACTTCTAAGGAAAGTTTACAAACTTACAGTATTTATTCAAGTTTTCTCGTTGCAAAAGTTACAATGAATTATTTGAAACTATACAAAGTGTAAACGCAGAATGTCTTAAAAGACATTTTCGAGAAAAGAAAAACGCCGACAAAGCTCTTAAACATTAAGAAAGGAGAACTTAAAAATAGCTGAGATGTATTAATAAAAAAATATCAAGTCGCAACCTCAAATAATTTTTACAGTGTGACATCACATTTACGTGACACGATAAAATAATACAGATCTGAATGGACCTCTTAGAAACCATAAAATCAAAATGAAGGGATATGATAAGGCCGCAGAAATAAATAGGTACTTACATAGATATCACTCAAATCGCAAAAAATTAAACGTCTTGTAAAACATGATCACTGGCGACCGCAACTTCGTAACTTCGTATCAGAGTTTCTCAGCAAAAATTATACCGTAGCCAGTTCGCTATAAAACACGGTGTAAACAAGTTTTACGATAAGAAACCAAGACCTCGGCTAACAGCGTATTAGGACTGTCAAAAACAGAGCGAGCTGCTTGTTTTATCGTCCTAATTACACCGTCGTCAGTTTCTTGCTGTCAGCGGCAATGCAAAAATGAGCCACCGAACTTTGTTGAACTACGAGGGGATGTTGCAGTCAGGACTCCAACGCTGCCCTCCACTTTAAAATTATCAAACTTTCTTTTTCTACGTCTGTGGTCAGTATTCAATAAGAACGAATTCAAATTAAAAAGAACCTCAATATAGAAAAATCTGATTTTTTAACATGGCAGTATCTTTCTTTATGATTACATTTTTTGTTTTCCCGTTTTCATTCGTAATTCCTGTTACATTCTCATCATTATTCTTGCCGCGTTTAACGAGCTAATAACACGAGTATAAAATATATTTGAAAACTTAACAAATAACAGGACAAAAGAGTGTTACAAGCTAGTTTCTTCAAAAACAGATACTACTTTATTTTCAATTAAAACTGTGGGAATAAGGAAGTTGAGGAGGAACAAAAATGCTCTTCCCATTTCTTTTAAACGAAGTGAACACCAATTTCTTTATATATCTCTTATTGCACTGGATAACATTTATTTCAAACGGTTTTTTTTATTACTCGTTCTTGAAGAATATATCTGATGATAAAAAAGGATCCTCTTAAAATTGTTTTGTCCATTATATTACCGTCACATTTTCGCATATTATCATAATACAATATTCACGCAATAAATGTTAAGATGAATTTAACGATCTACAACTACCTAACCTTGAAAAAAATGTGTTCGGGTCCAGACAATATGAAATTAATGAAATAAGAATAATAATGACCCTTTACTAACTGCCCTAGAAAAATTTGTTGCACGGCAAATGATCATATTTTCTATCTCACTTAATTAAAGAAAGTGAAATCAATATCTGCTATTGTTTAGAAATAGATAATTTGTGAAATTTTATTTGATCTGCCATATACAGAGTGTCTCGCCTACATGACAACACCCTAATATCTTCATTGTTTTTAGACTTACAAAAAAAACTTTCAAGACGAAAGTGTACTAGTAGAGAGAGTAAATTTTATGATAGAGAACACTGCATGTTCAAAGTGAATTTTTCGAAATTTCAAGGTTATCACCATTTTTTAAATGGATTAGAAATAGGGATTTAAAACGCTATTTCATGACCTCAACAATCATAATGTTTGAATCTTACAATTTCGAAGAATTTATATTATATCCTAACGCGTTATCATAGTATTACCAACTCGTAGATTTATATGGAATCGTAACTTTCTTGGTCTGAGTAACGCGGATTATAAGATAACATATGTCTCAGTACAAATTGTACTGAATGTGTGTATGAATATTTAATAAAGTACCGATGATCTTGAAATTTCAAAAACTGACTTCGAAAAAAACATTTTCTTCCCTTATAAAATTTGCATCCTCGATTAGTGTATCTTCGTCCTAGAAGTTTCTTTTCCAAATCTAAAAACAACGTAGGTGTATAAGGACGCCCTAATGAATAATAGTAAAACTACTATCACGACTGAATAAGAAGCACGACTCGATTAAAAATCACTGACAATTCTAACTGCAACTCATCGACTACAACGAAACGACTAACCTCTTCACCCACGCCAATAATCTTTCTTATACCCTAAGACAATCCATTCCTTGTGCATGCTTTTTTTTAACGCTTTCATCCCTAAATATGTACTTTTTTAATATGAATTTTGTGAAAAAAAATGTATGGCTGCACTACTTAACCAAAACACATGTACTGGCAACTGATTAGCACTTAAGCTATCAGCCATAAACAAAGATCCCCATGTGGTATAATTTTCCTTTATCTTTAAGGCGTTTTCTAGCTTTCCGATAATTTAAAATGTTCGTGGTACCTGTATGTACCATTCGGGATGAAAGGATTAAATGGTCCTGGGTCCCAATGCCTAGCAAGGCCCTTTTACACTATGTCGTGTTCCTTAAAATTACGTTAAAAACTACATTATATTCTACAGGATACATAAAAAATAAAGAAACTAGCGGTCCTGCAGATAGTATATAACAAAATCAGTACCATATTAAAATTAATTATCTGTGAAGGATGAATTAATTAAAAGCAATAATGAAATTTTTCAATCTCACCGACCATTATTTATTTGAATATAATGTTCCAACATTTATGATACTAGAACATTTCCTATTTTTCTTTTTTTTCCTTCCTTCATGTTTATATTTTCGTATTATTTTCTGTTACAACGCAATTCATTGGAGTAAAGCATTTGATGTAGAATTTGAGGTAGAATGAAACGACGCAGTTAATTAAAATGAGAGGTACAATAAAATAAATACCTCCAAGGATACTCCAAGGATTCAAATTAAATACCACGGCCCCGCAATTCCTTGGTTAAGCGCTGGGAACAGGGATGACTTCTATAAAATTGTCCGTCAGAGAGCAAAAACAATAAAATAAGACCCATATATATCCACAGAAAGCGGTCAGTTTAATGAAGTTCCACTATGTAAATAGTACTTTTTCTTAGCACAACAAAACTTGGTTGGACTTTCTGTCCCGGAGAATTGTATTTTTTACCACTACAAGCACAAAGAAATAATTTAAGAATTTCTTACCAGCAAGTTGTGTAAAATATCGTAAATAAGAGCTTATGCACACGAGCGGCATGATCTTGCTGCGGCGCCGCAGCGGTTGACGCCAGCGATTCTATAGTGTGAACATTGCGGTCATTCAATCCTTTTCATTTCAAAATCAAATAATTTTCGATACACGGTGCCCAAAAAAAATATTCATATACAGTCGCATTCCAACTTTAACTTTAAATTATTTTACAACAATACATAATTATATTATTATATATAAATCATATTTATTTTGAGAAGTGTTCAAAGTTTCCGGGTGTAACTCGTACCTTCCTATTTAAATCAGAAAAGTTTGAAATATGTTCATAATTAAGGCACAAGAAATACTATTAAGATCATCAATTAAACTTTCTGTAACAAAAAAAAAAGTCAAATTTTGTAGGCTGGTGTTATAGATCACAGTCACGTGTAATTATCTTTCCAGTCAGTCACTTTCTTACAGAACCAATACAGAACTGATATAACACTGATTCTGGCGTTTCGGAATATATTTCGAAATTTTTCGAAACCAATAAGCTTAAAACCAATATATCTAACAACAGTTATGAATTTATTTTGGGCCTCTATAACTGTTTCAGTCGGAACCAATAGATAATACTTTCAAGTAGTTATTTTCGGAATTTTTTCAACCCTTGTGACTGATTCAATGTTTTCGGGAGTCTTTCAGCAGATCGACTTCCAATCCCTGAGTCGGCGTGATCAGAGTTCACTCGAAGAATTGATCATCTTTACCCCTTCCCCTGCTTTTCTATATTTAATGTAAGAATTCCAAAACTATGAAAGGGAATATCAATAAATCCGACCTCGTTATGCTACCACCGTTTCAGTTAGTATTGTAATTTTATTACATGAATTTTCCACAATGTTTTAGAACCACGAGTTCGACTGTATTGTTGAAATATACCATTTTATGAAACCAAGATCGTATTATTACTCGCGAAACACAACAATAATTTTATATAGGAAATATAGTATAGTTTAATAATGATGAATACGTATATTGTTCATTATGGTTCCAACTATAGAGATCTTATAATTTGTCCAGCTTTTGTATGGCATATATAAATATCACCAATGTAAATACAATATACATTTTATAATATTAAAATGTCACTGTTCTCGTAGATGAATTTTTAGTAGAATTATTAACCCCTTTTTTATTGTAATGATTGTCATTACTCGTTTCGGAAATTTCATTTCTTAAATTTTCATTTTATTAAATATTGATTAACAAGCATACATGCAGGAAATTACAAAAGAAATATAATGAAAGGCAGCAAATTACCTATTAGTTAAATTGGTTTGCTAAATAACACAAATTTTTTAAACCAATAATTAAGAGAGAAGATGGCTACATGGATAAGCGATATTTAAATCAGAATTATTAAATATCTTTGTTATGCACGTATGATATTTCACGTTTCCAACATTAAATTCTTTACGTTCAGAATACCAGCTCTGACAGGATTATGTATTCTTTCCGACAACTCGGTATGCCAGTTGCGGTAGCAGGAATATTTTTGCATCCTCTAACAGTGAGTTATATGTACAATACGCATTTATTTCTAAAAATTTCAACTACAATGCTGTTTATATGTATATACATACATATATATATAGATATATTTTTTTTCAAGCAAGCTCAGAATGTTTAGAATTGTTAAAAACTTTTTATTTTATGCATTAATTGAAAAATCATTACACTTTAAAATAATATAAAACGTAAGTACACATTAATCAAGTTGTATATAAATAAATAAGTAAATTTAGTATCTCTTACTAATAAACGAATGATCTTAAATTGTCCTCATAATTTCTCTTTTTATTTGTCGAGTGATTAGAAGGAAGTATCAGAATGGACCTAGACTGTAAAGCTTTGAAGCTGATCGAGTAAATATATTTATATTAAAGCACAGTTGCTTAGTTATACAACCAAACTTAGTTACAGGCTTGGTTTACATCATCCAGCAAGCGAGTAACCCGATAGTCTCCTAAACGCATTCCCCATCAGGCATCCATCCCACGTTTGCGAGGCTATTTCTCCTTCTCCGCGCGGACGTATGGTTGTGCAGGTCCAATGATCCATTGAAAAGTGTTTGCGACTGCATAAATGGCTCGGAGATATGAGGAGCCGTAACGACGGACCACGACATTTGGAATAATAGCGCAATTACAGCGCTAAACGGAAGAAACAGATTGTAGGTATTGTAGGAGCAACCACCAAAGTGCACGGCAGATCTCCCAGCGGAATCCGGCGAAATTTCGCTCGGAAACGGTAGCTAGAACGATAATGGATCGTACGACTTTCCAGAACCCGTTAAAATCGAGCTCATATAGAAGCTGGTATACTAACGCAGACCGAGTGTTTAATGAACAAAATAGTTCACACCTTCAGACAGATAATAACTATGTAGTAGCTAACAATTCGCTGGAAAAGAAACTTACGGTGTAGGAGAGTTCAGCAAGATTTATAATATGCTTATAATATTTTTGAGAAAAATGTCCTTAGTATTTTTAGCCATTTGGCGAACAGATTAGTCCACGTACAATGCCGTTCTCACGTTTGGGCTAAGCTGCACTAAGCTAAAAATGTATAGGGGCAAGGGGAGAGGTCCACTCGCGGCGCTCGATCCAGTAGTTATGACAACAGTGACGCCTCAATTTCGACTCGTCCATGTTATTGACCGAATCTCACAGTAAAGAACGCAAACGAAACTGAATGCGACGAAGTGAGATATAATAAACATTGATGACGAATTTCGTTTCGACAGCTCGTGCAGCCGATTTCTTTTGCCTCTGTACATTTTTAACTTGGTGTTACTCAGCCAAAACCTGAGAGTTGCACTGTATGTAGTTTTTTCCATGACAACCTCAATAACGCAAGTGGACGTCATTAACCATTTCGCTACAATGGAGGTATCTCGGTTCCACGATGTCGAAGAAACGTTGCTGTAAACGAGATCTCGTCACCATGATGTCGTTGTACCCTGCTATGGACGTGGTATCTCGTGCATTTCATTACTGATATGAAGTGTTTTATTTGAAAATCTGACACAAGTAATCGATTTTTAGACATGTCATCATTGGCGCAAGGTGCTTAAAGACGATAAATATAAAATATTTCATATTTTACAGAATTAGAGTTTTTAATGTTTATTTTGTATGGAATGCTTTAAAGCACAATAAATGCACAAAGCGACGAAATAATTTTTACGAAAATATCTAGTTTCTCTCTGTCGGCCATTGCTGTTGCAAACTATACATTCTATTGTTGCATGAGATTTTTTCTGTGAGCTGTATTTTTGTAAACTAGATCCTTTACATCAATTACAATTATCCCTCTTGCAATACTCGAATGATACTGACGCTTTAATATAGAAGTATTTTTGATCGGCGAGTTACTTAACGCAATGGAAATACTTTGCGATTTACCTATAGTGTTTACAGTTCTTGTCACCCACCAGATTCTAATTTTGTACAAATAGAAGCTCTAATTGTATAAAATATGGTGTATTTTATATTTATTATCGTGAAGCACCTTCCACCAACGATGACGTGTCTTAAAAATCAATTACTTGTGTTAAATTTTCAAATAAAACATTTTATATCAATAATAAAGGTACCCGAGATATCTCATTTATAGTATCGTATGTACGATATCATAGTGACGGGAAATTTCGTCCATCGTAGCGGAAGGGTTAATTTTGGGTCGTCGAAGATCTGTAGCTCGAGGTGTCGGAATAAAGTGTGCTCCTAGGTTTCGTTAGCCGGCAAAAGCTGAAGTCCGGTTACGCAGACTCAAGGCTATACAATACAGTTAGCCCTCTATCTACCACAAGCCTATTAATTGGCTTTCCGATTTCGAATGCTTAATAATCGATAACGTATGAAAATTACACTGGTTTAGAATAAAGTGAATCAGAATGACATTAGGGGATTCCCTCATACTTTGATTTTAAAATTACAAAGCTTTGCAAGTGAAAACATGCACTCCTACGCGATGACGAAAACCGTAATAGTAGTTACATAGGAAGTGGTTGTGTTAATTAGGAGCGGCATATAAAGTATTAAGCTAGGCTCAGAAGACACCCTGCTGTATCATCAGTAAAAATTTGGAAGACACTTTAAAGAACTACTCCTCCTCTAGAGGAGTGCGTGGTTAGTTGTAAAATTCCCTGAATAGCAGAAACCTCTTTTCTTTCTGTACAAAGAAATTTCCCTCATAGGACAGATATCGTAGCAATCGAGGACAAACAGAACAGAACACGCACAGTCCCTAAGTTGAAGTTCCTAATTTTCCTTATTTACATCTTATTACACCGTTTACTATGCGTATGCACGGCTGTCACTCAATCGCTGCTGAACAACAAAGAAAAACAAACTCTTTTTTATTACAAAATCTGTTTTTTAACATGATTGATGTAATATTTTCTGTGCAGAACATGAGAAGTTGGTGCTAATTTTTAAGTTCTTTTTATAATTTAGCATTAGTTACTAATAGATACATTACAATTCGGAAGGACTATATATTCATATTGTATATAAATATTTCTGATTTATATGTTTAATATTAACTTTTATCGATTAATGCATGTGTGAGCAATGATGGCCGCTTGCCCGTAATATGAATATCGTTATTTATTATCGCATTATAGATATATTCTTCTTTATTACAACAACTGTACTTGATAGATAATAAAAACACAGTTTGGAAAAATTGAGAAAGCTCAATGGACTGCTGAAACTCTTTGTAAAATAATCGGGCTTATTCAAAATGATCATACGATGCGAACAGCTGGAAAATCATTAAACATTCCTTTCTCAGCTTCATAGTTGATAATAAAAAAACTAAGACAACTCGAGGTCGATAAAGGCAGTACATGTTACATTTCTAATTTCTTCAATCAACAAAAATATTACAAAGGAAAATCTTGCAAAAAATTTAATTAGAAGGAAGAAAAATAAGAAAAATTGATCTTTTATCAAATTAATCATTATTAAATTAATCTATTATCAAAAGCAATGATAATAGCGATGTAAGCGAAGTAGAAAATAAATGCCATATTAGCTTCTAATTTGGTAATATTTGACGATGAAATATGGTTTTGGTGCATCTCTTGTGGCTTAAGGGCTGAATGTTCCAGATGAGACTCATCTAAAGGATAAGTATCTGAAAAGTGTTACGGATTATCATTGCGTACAAAATGACCGCTATTGCCCGCAGGTATAAGCAACGATGATTAAAAATATATTTGTTTATTTTTGCAAATTTTATTATTTAAATGAATGTGAAACTATATTTTTCGTATTGTACCAACGGGTAAATAATTTAAGTTCATAATATACTCATTTAAATATACATTTTACTTCATATTTTCATTCTATTACAGATCTTGCTTGAGTGACCGCCATTACATCACTATGTACAAATAAATTTTGCACATAGAACATGCACCTTGAACTCACATCCAAACCATTTCCCTTTAAGTACATACGCTTTAGAACCATCTGTCTATTATTCTGTGGGGTTCTTTGTAATTCTTATAGATTGTATTTTGGAAAGGTAATACATACATATACCTTTCCATACATACCTAAAAGTTAGCTTACAATATACTACAGTTTATATAATTGATATTAAAAAAGAATGTAAGGGAGAGTAAAGTGAAACGTAACACCAATGTTTTTCGTAGATAATACTTTTGCATTGATCTGTAGTCGATCACAAACTATACCGAGGACTTATTAGGACTATATCATGCAACACCAGCTCGATACGAATTCCTTATCTACGAAAAACATTTGTGTTCCGTTTCACTATACCCTCTCAATTTATTTTTTATGGGACATGATTATTGGTTCACGAAATACTTAAATAAGACAAGGATAATATTGCAACGTGACAATTTCTCGTGAATATGTTTAATGAACTTCTATAAACTAGATTCGTTTTGCCAGAACAGAATAATATTATAGTGATTCAGAATATCAAAAGCTGTTATGAAATGTTCTTGGATTTATGAAATATTAGTATTAATAATTAATAATAATTGGTAATAATTAATATTATTAACAATATTGTAACATTAGTATTTAATTAATCCAAAAAAATGTCTCAAAAGCTTTTTTTTCTCGAGAATTCAGAAATAGAAGCGCATTATTATTCTGAACCACTCATTTAACAGTAACACATTTTTTCCTCGTTATAAGCACAGAGGCGATAAAAGTCCGTACCAAATAAAATATTCGCAGTGAATAAAAGTACTGCGCGTGAACTTGTATACCCGTCTTTTCACCTCATTACTGTGAATGAGCAGTCTAATCAACGTCATATTGCACATGGCATCAATTTTAAGACCAGTCTTTCCATTTCTTTAGTCCTAAATAGAACATTAGAGGTCTGTGTATGAATATGTTACGGTACAAGTAGTTAATCTGTTTATATTAAGAATAACCAGTCATTATTAATGCTAACCAAATAAAAAGGTCAAAGTAATTAATTTATAAGAATTTATCACATAAACCGGTAATTATTAATAATTCTCAACTATCTTCGGTAACTGTAAGGAAAGCAGTGGAAAAATACCATGCATATTCGATTTGTCTTTTATATTAATTTATATAAAATTGTTTATATAGTATCATTTATAGTAATATATATAGTATAATTTCATATAGTATAATTTTATCAATAAATAATATACTATTTTCTGTAGTGTACATTTGTTATTTTGTCAAAACATTTTTCTATAGAATAAAATAAGTAATTTATAACCAGATAAATATACATATAATTTCTGTTTTGTAGTAATTTATTAAAAAATATTTTCTGCAGTATAGTTCTGCTAATAAAAATTATTTTGTCAAGATTTCTTTTTGTATAAAAATAAAGAAATAATTTATAACCACAATAAAAAATGTAGTATAAATTTGTTCATAAATAGTAGAAAATAATACAAAAAAATATTTTTATTAAAAGTACCAAGCTGCACGAGTAATTATTACATGTAAATATAATTATCACAATTTATTATTTATATTTACAAAAAGACGCGGATATTATTATTAATGGCCGGGTATTATTAATGCAAACCGGACTTGTTATATCATCCGTAACATATACATCAACGGTAATTTTACTATGTGTTAGTTGTCCGTTCTTATTATAATTTACAATGTGTCGACGTGTCGAAAAGTTTGCAAACGGTTTCAAATTAAACGTTTAACACTTAAACAACTTAGGCTGTATTATGAATATACTACTCATATTACTTCAATAACAACATTTGTTTGTCATGATTTTATGTGTAAAATTTTAAAGACATCCAAAAATGTAAGCAATATTTATAGACGATTTTTCAGAAACATTGCCTATATCAGAACCACAAAAGTGTGAGAACAACTAACCAATAACTTCATAATATACAACTGTAACAAGCTTTAGGCTTTTTTGACCCTATATGGGCATTTACCACACCTTGGAAATGTCGTTGCTTGCTGTTCAATAAATCTGTGTTGTTCAATGCGAGATTCGATGTTCAATATGAATTTGGTCTAGTGTAGTATGTTGTGTTATATGGCGATACGCGTCCTACTGCGTTAACACGTTTAACGCTACGTCTGTACCTGGGACCGGCAGTACCAAGATTAAAAAATAAATGTTGTAATTCTGATGAAGTTTATTAAAAAATTCTAAGCAAAAATATGGTTTAACTTCGCATGTATAACAAACTGCGACGACTTTTTGGCCAAATTTTTAGCTATCTTGTGTCTGAATGTTTTTGCATTTGTGTTATAACATTCAATCTTTTGTTTATATTTTATATACTTCTGTATTGGCTTCGCCATTACCATAGCCCAAACGAAAAGAGAAATAAAATTGTCACCGCGATATGTTTGTATCTTTTGTTTGATCGTCGTTTCCTCGCTGTCTAAACGGGATGCTCAGCAAAATCGGATCCACGCTTAATCTGTCGAACGTTGTTACTCGTATTTATTCAATGAAATCCTGTTCCAAGGACATTCCTCACTGAAATAATCCGACACTTACGAAACAAAATCTAAATTCCTGTTCCACTCTCGTTACTAAAAACAGCCTCAAGAAATATCAACTCTTGATAAAGTTCAAATCATTTCGTTAACTTAACATATTCCACTAAGCAAATTCGCCGTAAATTCACTTGCAACGAAAATAGGAAGCCACCGGTGAATAACACCTTCTTAATCTCGACGTGTCGCATACCACGTCAAACAATATCTGTTTTCGACGATTTGTGGTAGAATCGGATTTCGCCGCGTGGTCGCGTGGTCCCTTAAAAATCATTGGATACGACGACGCGTGCTACGGTGGTTTGGTTAAACGCGATTCGCCCGTACCGTTTGTTACACGCTAGAATCGCTATTACAGGAAGGATAGAGTTCCGCTCGAAAACGTGCATACAGGAAGGAATACACAGGTACGGTGAATCGCGCTTTCAAGCTTTCGTCCTGCATCGTACATTCAGCGCCGGCAAAGCCCACCGCCTGTGGTTCGTGTGTGACCCAACGAAAGCCCAAGTACACAATTTGATAATGGGTTAGCTGTGTAACGTGCACACAGTCGCCCGGGCCCGCGGTACACGCCGCTGCGCGCCGGTACACGTTGAATCAGTAATAACAACGTGTTTGCATAATCAATCATGCTCTTTCTCCCACTTTCTTCCCTGCCCTCTGTCTCGTTACGACGTCATGTTTTCGAGATAGGGAAGATCGAGCTCGTATCGCGTTATCCTTTCAGCCGTACATACGCCTTCGTTTCGGTTGTTTGGCTTGTTAAAAGCCACTGACATTCGCCGTTTCCGAATCTGTTTGAACCGAAAACATTCCGTGAGCCTTTGTTACTTTGGCTACAACGTTAAAGAAAAGCGCCGTCCCACTGACCCTTCCAATTGTTCGCGCTTTATGCGAACGATTGTGTCGGAAGGAATCTCTATGAATTTTACATTGCATTATTCTCTTTTCATCGCTATTATTCTCTTTTAGTTACGCGTGAAGTACTAACACTAGAACTACCGGGCGTTTAATACGATTAATATGTATTCCATATACAAATTTTAACAATAGATTATTTTCAGTTTCCTTAGACATTCATAATAATGCTTGCTTAAATTCCACAGTTTCGAGATCCATCAGTGGAATTTAACCGAGCAGAAGAAACACGAGGAAGCTGTTTACTTACAGGAATCGACTTGAGCACAGCCTGACAAAGGCAGAGTATCGATACAGTGAGCGAAAGCGGGATCGGTCCGCTGAAAATCGAGGTCGAGACGCAGGACTTCAAAGCGATACCGCACACGTCAAATATAAACATGCGATGAAGCAAATTTCAATTGCAGTAATTTTAACCTTACCTTCTCAAATGTAGTGCTAGTGAATTTCTCAGATTTCTCCGATTAAAATGAGTCCAAACACGATAAAAATCGGATTCGCCGATGGTTTTACCGACTTAATGTAATTAACGAAATTAAAAGACCATTTCCCTCAAATCGATAAAACTTGACCAATTTACGTCGCGTTTAGTCTCATTTAATGAAAAGAATCTCAACATTTCATCGGTATTACAAGTGAGAAAGTAAGATAGAAATTCTCTCCATTGCACGTTTATATTTGACGCGTGCAACGTCAGTTTGAAGTTCCGCGTCTCGATCCTCGATGATTTATACCGCGTTTATACCGTTTCTGCGTATTGTATTCATTTTTTGTCCCTGTCTACTGGGATCACGTTACACTGAGCTCGTGACAGTAAGTAGTGGGGGAAGAGTAGGGACTGTAGGGGGAAGAGTAACAACAGATTTTGTGGAATTTAAGAGAGCATTACTGATTATTCAACTGAAACTATTTTCAAGATCATTTCAATTGCGAAAGAAAAAAATCAAAACCAGTCATTTTTACTGGTATGGTAGTTCTAGTATTAAACAATCGATTTCATCTGTATAAATCTATATTATATAAAAATATTATATCTGTATAAATCTAGTATTAAACAATCGTTTTCATCTGTATAAATAATGTACAAATGATTCTTGAAACCAATAGTCGTAAAACGTTGCAAAGGTAGGTGTTAAGGAACGAAGTGTTGCATGACTAACCTACCGATACCTTAGATATTGTATCGCCCCGCGACAAACACGACAAATCATCCTGCGAAAAACATCCTGACTCATAGATTCCAAATTCCTAACCAGCTAGCTTCCCGTACCCGATTACTCATCTTGCCCCTTTTGCACTCTACCCTTATGCCGACCATTTCCAGTAGTATATATATTACCATTTTTAACCAGCGAGTCAGCTCTCTGTAGTTCGTACTTGCGTGCGGAACTTACCGCTTACGAATAAAAACCTTCGAGCCTCTCTAACAAGTTGCGTTTAAATTCCTCAATCCGGAATCCAACACAAATTTGGTGTCAGAAGTGGGATTGTTCTGACGGCCTTTCACTCAGTTGCATTTGGACAGTCACTGTCTCACTGACGAAAGGGTGCTGATTTTCATCGGTTACATCGGAACAACAAGAAAAGAAGAGACTCGTCCCGAAGCTCAACATACACAACTGGTCGTATCTTCTGGATTCCTTGTGGCCCAGCACCATTGTGAGTTGCAGTCTCTCTTCGGAAGGAAGAAACCGTACCGTCGCATCGTAAGTACTGAACTCCAGATATTCTCAACGTATTATTTTTCAATTTCCGACTTATAATCCCATCCTCTTATACAAAAATGTCCCTAAATAATGACGTTAACACAAATATCACTTCCTCAGTAGCAATATCTTTGGATCATTTAATAAGGCTGTTGCCAAAAGAATTCGATGGCGACAGAACAAAGCTACGTTCGTTTATTAAACAAGTCGACGCCGTGTTTGAATTAGCTAGCCCTTCGCAAAAGCCAGTCCTTTTATTATTTGTAAAAAATAAGATCGAGGGTAAAGCCCGAGATCAGATTGACATACACTGTAATCTCACTACGTGGGAAGAAATTTCTGAACTATTGTTAAATCTATACCAAGATAAGAAATCTCTAGAACAACTTATGGAGGAGTTGAACTCAATTCAACAAAGCCGTAACGAGAACGTTTCCCAATTTTACCAAAAGTTAGAGGAACTTCAATCGAGAATTTTAGGAACTATTCATTCAACAGACTGTGAGGTTAACACATTAGCAGGACGAGTAGCGATGGTAAATGAAATGACTCTCAATCGTTTCGTGTATCATTCTCACCCACAAATATCTCAAATGTTGAGATACCGCGACTTCCCCAATATTAATAGTGCTTTTACGGCAGCTTTGGCAGAAGAGAAAGCGTTACGCATGAGATACGATAACTTTCAACGTTGTAGAATTTGTAATAAATCAAATCACAATACTAACGACTGCTATTTAGGGAGACAAAAACCACACCCTAGTAAAACGATCAACTTCACTCAATCGAACCGGAACAACGCGTCCAGTAGTATGAAACAGTGTAGGTATTGCAAAAATTTCGGCCACAGTATAGAAGAATGTAGAAAGCGGGAATATAACAATTCAAGACAAAATAATGGATCTCCTCGCCAGTCAAATCCTAACAATTTTCAAACAAACCGACAATATCCAAATTCTAATAACTCATATCTTCATCGACCAAATCCTAATAATTCCTACACATATCGAAACCAACCAAATTCTAGCAATTTTCGTACTTACCAACAGAATCCAAATTCTCTTAATAATCACTCGCGAGATGTTAGGTATCAACAACAAAACCCACTCACTTCCAATATAGATATACCGAATACGACCGAGTTACATAATACCGTGTCAGGAAACTCTCAAACTGGAAATTTTCGTCAGGCATATTATCCACCGAAACCCCCGAATTTGGTGGAAGAAGCGACGACAGAATTCAATCTCATGAGTACACGATAAATTCTTCGAGTTCGTTCCTACCTAATAACGACCAATTAGCCATACTCTTCGAATCAGACAATTCTAACAGCCCCGATAAACTCCTAAAATTTCTTGTTGACACGGGTGCTGCCATTTCTCTAATCAAAGCACACAGTATATCTAGATATGATGTTAATAACGATAATTCTACTATATTAAACGGGATTGCGCCAAACGTTTCTATTCAAACTCTGGGAGAAACCGAACTTTCTTTAAACATTAAGGGCAGGAAAATTTGTGGAAAATTCCAAGTAATTGATTCCCCCAATAACATCCCTTTCGATGGCTTGGTAGGTCACGACTTCCTAAAAACTCACAAAGCAGCAATTGATTACTTAAAAATGACCATGTCGCTAAGAAATATACCACTTCCTATACCCTTATGTCAAAACACTCTTCAGAAATCCATTGATATAATTAGAATTAATGCTCGAACCGAAACGGTAATTCCAATAAGGATATTAAACCCCCAGCAACTACAAACGGGGACGATAACTGCGCGCAAATTAAATAACGACGACTCTCTCCTAATACCTCATTCGATTGTTCGGGTACGCGATGATGGTACTGCCTTGACAACAATAATTAACACTTCTTGTAAATCACAAGTGATCGATATGCCTAAATTTTTTATCGAGCCAATCCCCAGTCATTCCTTTATTTATAGTTTAGCCGCAAATCAAGAATCAAATTTCACTGAAACCAGATTACGAGCATTAAATGAGAATTTACGACTGGATCACCTAAATGCGGAAGAGGCCCAATCCATCAAGGAAATCTGCACTAAATTTCATGACATATTCCATTTACCGACGGACCTATTAAGTCGAGCGACAGTAGACCCTCACACGATTCCCACAACCAATGAAATACCTATACATGCAAAACTTTACCGGTACCCTCAAATCCATAAGAACGAGGTAGACAAGCAGATTGAGAAAATGTTAGATCATGGCATCATTAAACCATCTACCAGTCCTTGGTCCAGCCCACTCTGGGTTGTCCCCAAAAAACCAGATTCAGCCGGAGGAAAAAGGTGGCGAATAGTAATAGATTATCGAAAGCTCAATGAAAAAACGATAGGCGACGCCTACCCACTACCAAACATCGAGGACATTCTTGATCAACTAGGACACGCACAGTATTTTAGCATTCTAGATCTATCAAATGGATTTCATCAGATTCCAATAGATCCTAGAGATAGTCAAAAAACAGCGTTTTCAACGCCAAATGGGCATTATGAGTTTACTCGAATGCCCTTTGGTCTTAAGAATGCCCCGGCCCACTTTCAAAGGGTCATGAACAACGTTCTAACGGGTTTAAATAGTACACAATGCTTCGTATATATAGATGATTTTGTCATCTATGGATCTAACTTAGATGATCACAATCGCAAGTTGAAAAACGTATTTCTTAGACTTCGAGAAAATAACTTAAAATTACAACCAAGTAAATGCGATTTTTTAAAAAAGTCATGCGAATATTTAGGTCACTTAATTTCCGACAAGGGTGTACAGCCGAACCCAAAGAAAGTAGACAGCCTGCAAAAGATCTCAAAACTGCGCAACCAAAAAGAAGTTAAAATGTTCTTGGGTATGATAGGGTACTATAGAAAATTTATTTCAAATTTCGCTACGTTAGCAAAACCCCTAACTCAGTTACTCAAAAAGGACGTGCCATTTGTCTGGAGTGAAGAACAGGAAAAACCGGTCGAAACTTTAAAAGAAAAACTAATCAGTAAACCGATCTTGCAATACCCCGATTTTTCAAAACAATTCATCCTTGCCACAGATGCATCCAACGTCGGTATAGGCGCGGTACTTTCTCAAATTAACAACGGTCAAGATCTTCCAATCGCTTATTATTCACGAACTTTAAATAATTCGGAACGTAATTATTCGACTACAGAAAAGGAACTACTAGCAATTGTCAACTCCGTAGAACACTTTCGACCTTATTTATTCGGCAGAGAATTCATCATCTATACCGATCATCGTCCACTCCAGTGGCTTTTCAATTGTAAAAATCCATCGTCAAAATTAGTCAGATGGCGGCTTAGATTAGAAGAATACCAGTATACGATAAAACACAAACCAGGCACCTCCAACTCAAACGCAGACGCTCTATCTCGACTCGTCACTCAAAATTCGATAAATATAAGTACACAACAAGTTCCATCCTACAACGACTTTATCAAATATCATTACACGAATCAAAATCCCATATCTTATGAATTCGAAGGAGGAACCCTAGCATCACTTACTGATCCTATAGCAGTATTTTGGTCCCAAGATCTTCATGAGAACAATCAATACTTAAACTACGTACAGTCGAAATTTAGCATAGAAAATCTCAAACCAGAACTAAATGGATTGTCTAAAGTTCAAAATAAAAAGCAAACTTTCTATTTTCTATATCCTCTGAACTCACCTTTTGATAGACTAGAGTATAAAAATATATTTGAGTGCCTCTTGAAATTGAAATCGTTAATAAAAACTCAGAAATTCATTCTCATTCCTCCCAATCATAAGAAATATAGTAATATCAAATTAGATCAACTATGTGAAATGCTAAAATTCATATTTCCTAACAATGAAATCCGATTGTTCCCATCTGAAAGAATTAATCCGCGAACACCAGAGGAAATACAAAAGATCCTAAAAGAAAATCATGATAGTAAACTAGCGGGACACTACGGCTTCAATAAAACTTATGCAAGAATTAAGGAGCAATATTTTTGGCCATCTATAAAATCAGACATAAGGAAGTATATTCAGTCGTGTCACTCATGTCAAATGAACAAAACAAATTTTAAGCCTATTAAGCAACCTATGGAAATAACTACAACAGCTGAAAAGCCTTTTGAGAAATTAGCCATAGATATTGTAGGGCCATTACCACTCACCGAGAACGGGAATAGATTCATCCTTACTGCACAAGACGATCTGACAAAATTTTGTTTTGCCAAAGCCATTCCAAATCATGAGTCTTTAACTATTGCAAAATCATTGATGAATATATTTACCCAATTTGGAATACCACAAACTTTCTTGACAGACCAAGGCCCAGATTTTATGTCCGAATTAATAAGGGACCTAGGAAATTTATTAAAAACAAAACATATCTGCACCAGCCCATATCACCCCCAAACCAATGGAGGTCTAGAAAGATACCATTTAACACTAAAAGATTATTTAAAACACTACATAAAAGCCAATCAAACAGACTGGGACGAATACATTTCATTCGCAACCTTTAGTTATAATACTTCAATTCACAGATCCACTAACCTAACACCATACGAACTTCTTTTTGGACGAAAAGCATATCTACCCTCTTCCATACTGAAGGAACCAGAATTCCACTATACCTATGACGACTACATCCGTTCATTACAAAATAAATTAAACACTTCTTTCAAAACAGCAAGGGAAAATCTAATTAACTCCAAAAATAAGAGTAAAGAACAGTACGATAAAAAAATTAACCCGACAAAATTTAAAGTCAATGATCTCGTATGTATATACGAGAAACGAAACAAGGTAGGACTTAGTAAAAAATTATCGCCCAATTTCAAGGGTCCATTCAAGGTCACACAAATACATCCTAACAACACAGTAGAACTTCAAATAGGAAAAAGAAGAACTACTTATCACTCCAACCTTCTTAAACGTTATGTTCCAGATGATTTCGACAATCCTACTGCTACTCCTTCCTCTAATTCCTAATACCATCTCCGAAGCTCCGTACATCAATACACCCCTCACTAACACGAGTGGAATTTTTTATAGAAAGTTAGGAGAAGCGAAAATCTCGAACACCGAACTACACCTCATAACATACGTCAATATGACTTATCTATCTCAAGCGAAAGCTCTTTTAGATTTCCATTTTTCTAAATCACAAGAAATTTGTAAGCTACTATTAAAAGAAGTCGTAGTATCGAAACAACAAAAGTCTCTTTGCGAGCAAACCCTACAGTCTGTTCAAAATGAATTACAAAATATCGATGACAAGAAAAAAATACTTAACGGATTAATAGGACGTGATGTAAAGCAGCGTAAACGACGTGGATTAATCAATGGAGCTTCTTACATTTTAAATTGGCTAATCGGCACCCCAGACGCTGACGACGCCAAATATTATTCCGATAGCATAAAAGCCTTACTAAACGATAATAGACAAACCCAAACTCTATTAAAATCTCAGATACAGATAGTTTCGAGCACTATAAAAAATCTTAATAATTCGATTCAATCTTTAAAACTTACAGAAGACACCTTGAACAACAATATGCAACTAATTAATAAGTATATGTCAGAAACAGATAACTACATATTAAACCTCTCGTTAGAAGCAACTATTATGGAACAAGTGGCCACCTTACTTTCCCTATGCGTTCAAGTTTCAGATCACTTTGATAAAAACATAGAATCTATTAACTTGGGAAATCACAATATAATCTCTCCATTCTTAATAACTCCAAAGGATCTTTGCGAAGAGCTGATTAATTACAAAGGTGAATTTGAGTTAATAATCACACCGACCTACAAGAATTTACCCAAGATATACAAATTAATGAAACTTCACAGCATTACGATAAACGAACTCGTAGTATTTGTTATAAAACTACCACTCGTAAAAAGAACAAATTTTGATCTGTACAACCTGATTCCACTACCCATCCAACATCATAACACCTCTGTCTTCTCGTTCATTACACCTCAAAACCCGTACCTACTCCTCTCCCAACAAAAATCCAACTTCGCCGTCCTGTCGGATTTGAGAGACTGCGTTGAATATCTGGAAGGGAAGTACGTGTGTAGCAACGTAGACTCAGCCAGAACCACAGAAGAGTCCATCTGCGAGGTCCTGCTGCTGTCACCGCATGTAAGGCAAATTCCACAGGACTGCACGACGAAAACAATAAGTGCCGAAATGGAGATATGGAACTACATCGGAAGCAACCAGTGGCTGTATACCCTACACAAGCCGACCACACTGACAATCATCTGTGGTGAGAGCAACACTGATCACATGGAAGACATTGTTCTAAAACAAACTGGTTTGATACAGTTACACAGTGGTTGTAAGGGGTATACCATGATATATTCGTTGGAACCCACAAGCTATGTAAATAAAAACATCAGTCATTACGTTCCTCGAATCAACTTAACTGAAGACGACTGCTGTATTCTAGCAACAGATTATTTACACCATAAAGCGGCAGCACCCTTGAAACCTATAAAACTTACAAATATCGATTTAAACGAATTAAAGTTCAACAGCAAAAAACTCAGTGAACTCGACGGACTACTAACTCATCGTCTGAAGGAGCCATTTATCGTTACCCACACTAGTTGGTACACGATAACACTAGGAGTAGTAGCTGCCATTCTAATCCTCATCCTCGTTGGAAATTGCTGTCGCTGGCTTGGCTGTTGGAACTTGCTCAAGCGCCTCTGCTGCTTCACCAGGAGCCCCAGAACAGGGGAAATTGTGCCACCAATAATTAAAAATTTTGTTCACTGTAACTTCGATGCAAGCAATCATAGCGAACACAGGGACCATTCCAATGACATGGTCCTGTTTGAAAGGCGTGGAGGGGTACAATGTTCCGAAGAACAAACAACGCCTACTAACATCAGCGAGGAGAGGACCACTGACCAGCCTCAATCCAGAACCAACTCATACAATCTACGACCCAAGGTTGGACCACGAACGCGGAAAAGTTCAACCCCTTTGTAATCACAGAACCCGTACAATTATTCGTAACCATCAATTGCTAGTAACGACAGTCCATGTCAACTTTTCGTTATCAAATTTGTACACTTATATATGTAATATCATATTATATTAACACATTTATCCCTCATCATCAAACTACCTCAGTACATTTATATGTAATATCATGTTAACGCATTCATCATTATAATATGTAATTTAAGCTTATATATATAAGATTCTGCATAATTAGAGTAGGCTCCAATATTTAATTGTAAGTTACAATATCTTTTCTTAAATCGCATTATTAGTTAAATTAATAATTCTAGATCATTAAGATCCTCCTCCAAAAATTATAATTTTTGGACTACAAGGGGGGAGGTGTTGCATGACTAACCTACCGATACCTTAGATATTGTATCGCCCCGCGACAAACACGACAAATCATCCTGCGAAAAACATCCTGACTCATAGATTCCAAATTCCTAACCAGCTAGCTTCCCGTACCCGATTACTCATCTTGCCCCTTTTGCACTCTACCCTTATGCCGACCATTTCCAGTAGTATATATATTACCATTTTTAACCAGCGAGTCAGTTCTCTGTAGTTCGTACTTGCGTGCGGAACTTACCGCTTACGAATAAAAACCTTCGAGCCTCTCTAACAAGTTGCGTTTAAATTCCTCAATCCGGAATCCAACAGAAGATTTACACCCTCCAGTCACCTATATATATTTTTTATAACTTCCCCATCACATCATCGATAAAAAATTGTGTTTTTGATTCTGTAAAATCTACAGAATTATGCTATATAAAAGTTTTAGGTATCTATAGGGGGAAGATTTTCGCACTTTTTTAACATCCACTTTTACCTGCACTCAATGTTCGACTATAGTAAAGATATTGTTAACAAAAAGAATTTAATGAGACTTATGTCCTAATGAAATGTGTTATGTTAAATCTCTAGATAGTATGAAGATGATTCAATGTTTCTTTTAATCATTATGCAACTTTCGTATTATAATGCTTCCGCGAAAAAACATATTTACTTTTATATTAATATTTTATTTACACACATCGACCGTTATCATTACATCTGCTACTACCACGCACAAAAATATTCCCAACGCCCACGAAGGAAATTACGATGACGCTTTATTTAATCAAATATACTTTTCGTCGGAGGTAGTCATATCCAGTGATGAAGTAAAAGTTCCGCGTACGACGCATTTAATAGTTGGTAAAAAGTGATTAAAATCTGTTTCGCCAAGCCGTATCCTTTCACGTTCCCAATTCCGAGTTTATTGATAACCTTGTGTGGCGGAACTTCCGTATGCGATGTCCTCGAATTAATCATCTGATGGCGTGGGTATCCTTTTAAAAACTACGTCCATGTGTCTGCGCGTTGGTCTTCGTGCGTGCACCCCATCCTCGTCGGGGTTCGTCAGCGGTTAATAGTATGCAAATGAATATCTCGCAAAACAGTATGCAAATAAATACCGTAAGCTAAATATGGAGACGTCGGCCTCTCTCTCTTTCTCTCCCTCTCTCTCCCTCTCTCCCTCTCTCTCACTCTCTCTCTCTGCCTCGGCCTGTCTTCCACCCACGTTCTTTTTTTCCGCGTCGCGTCAGAATAAGTTAATACGTCTGCGTAAACGCGACGGAAACGGCCCTCGAGCTTCACGAGGGGTCGGCCAGGAATTTCCTCGCGTTTCACAGTACAGTGCACAGTTGTACAGGAGGTTAGTTTTGGCTTGTAAAAATCCCGGCTGCAGCGGACGCGCGCCGCGGGTACTCCATTTCCTTTTTTCACCTTAGGGCCGCACGTACGTACCAAGACTGCGACTTCAGCAATGCTAAAGTAATGCACCAGCCCACTCGAGTACCGACAAAACACGTGTACATACTAGGTATGTATGTGCATTCGTGTTGTTTTTTAGCTGCTTCTAAGAATTCACTCGACTACTTCTGATTATTATGATGTCCGCCTCGTGTTGTTCTTCCAGCTTTCCACTTTGTTTTCAGTAATTAGTTGAAGTGGTAATATTCGTGATGACTACTTTCCGCTATTAACATCGTGAGAAAAGAGTCATTCGACTATTTCTGCTGTATCACAATTAGAATGTTGTTAGAGTTTCAGATTTTTCAATATTCTTCATTCCTCGGGAAGAAATCGATAAATATTATACAGTGCGGACCACAAAGTGTGATCAGCTTAGATTATTCTGCTGCTAGCTAACGTGTCCCTTAAACCGTGTTATTTCAGTTAGAAAAATTTCCGATTGAACCGCTGGAGGTTGAATAATCTAAGCTGATCACGCTTTGTGATCCACCCTGTATATGGTGAGTCTGGACGACTTGGAATAACTCGTAAATTGTTCACTATAAAACATTTTCCAAAGAAAAGTAACATGGTTTATAACAGTTTGTTCTTCTGTGAAAATATGAAGATGAGATGAGATGAAGAAGATTTTTAAGCAGAATGAATAATATTGTAGGAAGTTTGGTGTTGTTAGTGATAATTAATGTTCGAAACACTCAAAGTTGATAACAAAAACTATAATAAAACAGTTTATTAACAAAGACTATAACAAAAAGCATACAAAAATGCTACCGCTATGTTAATCATACAACCGCTCGCTCGCTAAAGTCACACCCAAAAGTCTCTCGCCCATACATTCCCACTCGTTCTTTCTATTTTGCACTTATACCTCCTTCTCATTGGATCTCTCTTACTCACATCCTAACCTTTCGTCCATGGTCAAAATTCACACGGTGACGTATACGCATACGTATTCATTTTCACGGTCCCAATCGCTCGGTCCCATACACTCTCTTTTCGCGCTTCTCCAAGCACTCGACTTTTTCACATGCAATCACCATTATTTCCAAACAAGCCGTTGTCGCCCAGTCGTAAGCCGACACTGACCACACGCGCGAACAGTCACCGACTCACACCTTATAGGTTTTTCAAAACGCATTCACTCCACTTCTCGCAAGACAAGCCAGCGCCATCCCATCGCAAGGCGACACCGGCCATCTATAGGCACACTCGACCATCCATACCCACAATATTTCTTCTGGATTCGCGAATAGAGTATTAAATTCTGCGTACAAATGTATTGAAGAAGACTGGGTCTAAAATTACTATCATACTACGATATTATTTAATTAATCGTCATGTAGCAGAGAAGTGGTCTTGTCGATATATCTGTAACACAACTTCGTTTATCACGGTAGATAATGTTTTAAAACATAGTTCTCTGTGGATTAACATCATTAACGTGAGATAACGTAGTAAGGTAGACCAAGGCGAATCGGAACAGTTCAAATTTAACAGCAAAAAATTAATAGATAAAACTTGGAATGAATATTTTGTTCACAAATGTGGGATGAATGATTCGTTATGTGTGCGTGCGGACGACCGGGTCATGTTGTGACGAACCGACGCCGTTATGTTTGGGGAAATAAAGTGACTGCGTTTAGAAAATCTTGAGTGGCTGAAAGAATGTGAGGAAGAGTGTCTGGAACGGAGCGACTGGACCGTGAGAAAAGCGTGTACGTGACCGCGTGAATTTTGACTATGGACAAAAGGTGCGAATGAGAAGGGTGCAAATGGAAGAGAGAAAGAACGAGTGGGGGTGTGTTTTAAAAGCGAGTGGGAATGCGTGGGCGCGAGACTATTGCGTGCGATTACCGAGCGAGCGGGTGAGTGCGTCTTTCTTGAAAGACTTTTGTGCAATACTTCGAGGAGAGAACTTTTGGGCGAGACTTTGGCGTGTGATGAGCAAGCGAATGTTTAAGATACCAGTCGAAATATATTTAATATTATAACCAGCGGGTGTTATTAGAGAATCAACCTCCCCGTTCCGAAAGAATCCTACAAATTAGGAACTCGTCCGGGATAATAGAATCTTACATAAATTTATTATTCATATACATTTAGCTTCAATATTAGTAAAGTAACATTTTTAAAAATTAAAAGATCTTCATTTTATAAAGGAAAAACTGAAAAATGAGAAATATTCGATTCGTCCAAAATCCGGGGTAATAAGAAATAATACATACTACCATTGAATAGTTTAGATTAATACAATTGGCGATATTGAGACGATATTCATTTGTTTGAACATACGCGGGACACGAAGAGAAAATCTACCGAAGCCGACGTTTTCCACCAGTATTTATAACAATAATCAATTCATTATTGATTAAAGGTAAACGTTATATATATCGTTAAAATCGTTTTGAACAATACAAAATAAACGGACATTAATGGAAATACGTAGTTCCGTTTAAAAAAATTGCAGTGACCTTGAAATCTCTTTAAATAGCAATGTGAAAAGAATCAAAACAACTCACTAAATGTCTTCCAAGATGTTGAATAATTATTATCTGAAACATTCTTTCACATCTTCAATAATTACGGAAACATTCATATGGATGTAATATAGGTGAGTTGTGGGATGTTGTTCACATGTAGCAACCACGGTATTTTGAATAGGCCAGAAAAAGCCATCTATCCGTTTGCTGCAACACGTTTGAATAATTATTTCACGCATGCTTCATCATCCGAAGAAAACGAGAGTAACGAATACTAATAGATTACCACCTAACTAACGGAAAGATTACAATATTTACGCTGGTGTATTATAACATTTAACGTTTTTAGAATTAAGAGTTATTAGTTTCCACGATCGATTAGAACATAAGCATTGCATCATGAAACAATTCCGTATTTTTATATTTAAGTGATATTTTAATCATTTTTAACAACTTAATAAACAACTATTGAGCAAAATCCATTGTAAATAACACTCAACATGGGCACCTAAGTAAGTGATATACGAATAAACAATTAGAAATCGGAATTGAAACAGTAAAGTTGCAATCAAATGAGTTATAACCGTTATCATACACTTATCTTCAACTGCATTTTTCATAACTTTTTTATTCCATTTTTTATTCCATAGGGTACGAAAAATTATACTGCAACAAAATGTTTTGTTGCGTATGTCGCCCAAAAATCGTCTATTTTTAACATCCTCCTTTTTCTTAGTAAATGCAGAAACAAAAAGAAAAAGAAAAATTGTAAAACTGATTAATCAGACAATATAAAAATTGATATAAAGTTGAATGTACAAAAAAAAACGCAAAAATTTTAAACCAAATTTTAAAACCGGTTATTTGACCGGTCGCAGTACGTTTACCGTTAAGTCCATGTGGTCCAACAATACATGTTGCATTTTCGAACGTTCCTCGTCGGTTCCACCAGCCATAGTTTATGTCTAATATATATGTTATTTTATTTAGTCTAGAAAATTATCACTACCACTTAGTCAGTTTTTCAAAACGCTCTATATACAATAGTTCTAGGGAATCATTCGAAATAATCTCGATGTTTATTTTAACACATTGTTGATCGGTCACGAGTTAACTCGTGTTTGCAGTTACATCAGCTATTTCAATTTTTGTAACGCAGGGTAATACAAAATATTGCAAAAGCAAAATATTAAAAGTTATATTAAAGATACGTCCAAAGTTTCATTTCAATTCAATGTATAAATAAAATAAATTAAAGATTAGTTAGATTGTCTCACTTTCACTTTTAATTACGGAATAGCTTCTACGTAAAATTGCTGATCAACAATGTGTTAAACATGCACCCTATGAAACACCTGAAAGAAATTCAAAGAATAAAAAGGGAAAAAAATAATTAGTAATGGAGAGAAACACTTATGACCTCTACTAACGATTTAATGAACGAATCACGGTCCATCACGCATCAAACTCGCATCCTAATTCTTTGGACAACAGAAATGCAGTGTAAACAATTTTTAGAGTAAGCCTGTTTTGGCTTTCTTCGAGATATTGAACCTTCGACACTCTTCGTCGTAAACTTGCGAGGTGCGTAGCGAAATGATCCGTACACATAGAATTCGTCGCGTTTTGTTGAAGTGTTAGCAATAACTTAAGACTACAATCTCGTGTGTTACTCTTCTTAAGCAACCACATCTACAAATTCAACAGGACAGAACAACCAAGGGCAAAGCATCATATTAAGAAATTCTACAGACATAACATACATAGTTCAGATACACCCATTTCAGTTGATGAGTTAATTTTCTTACTTTTTCAGTCTGTCTATGTATTGGATATATAATAGTATACAACAAATTTGAACTTCTTTTTGTATTTTGTAATAACCATTAGATGATCCTTATAGAGCTCCTAGCCCTAAATACAAATCCGAAAACCAAATTTCTGGGTCATTCCCAGTTTTCGAAAAACGTGGGTTTTTGTAAAAACAGTCGAATTTTTTAAAGAAAGAAGTGTTACGTGAAAACTGAAAACGATAGGCAGCTCAAATTTATCGTAAATGATAGAGGAGAGTTGCTTTTGAGATTGTTAATTTGTGAATACACATTTACGAGTAATTTTATTAGGAGTAATAATAAGGTGATTTAGTGATATAAAGACGTTAAACCATGTAATTATTTACAAAGTTATCAGACTTATTATTACGATTATGTATTACTAATATTAAATTACTAATATTACTAAACCTTTCAAAAATGTTACAATATTTGAAACTCAGTAAACAATATCTAAAGATAATCTGAGTCACATTTAAAAGTTCTTTCAGTTTTTTCTTAACCAATGTTATATCATATACAATATGTATATATTCGGTCCCCGTACATTTTTTCTCGGAAGCTATTGAGTTTTGGACCCATGTTCACTGGGGTCTTTTTATTCAATTTAGTGAGTTGTACACGCCCTATCATTTGTGCGCAACAATTCAGTTACACCTTGTATGTGCGTTAGTAAAATATAAAAATATCTAATTTTTGTTATTTTATTTTATAGATTTATAAGATATATAATTTTTCATTTGTGACGTTACATATCAAGTGGTACCAAACTTTTGACCGGTAGTATGTATATATACATAATTCCGGATCGATTTTAGTTTCCCAAAGAACGGCAAAAAACTTTTGTCTATACAGACACAATTAACACAGAACTCTTTCCTCTCTAGTAATCGACATCAGCGACCGTCAAATGACCGATGACGTAGCACCAGTATAAACCTTACTATCTATAAAATGTACGTTAAAAAGAGGTAATACTGCAGTAGTCAAGTGGTAACACAGATTTTCATAAAATCGGCACATATTATAAAAACCGATGTTTTCGTCAACTTTTTCCTTCGACAAGAATAATAGAGATTGGTATTGGAATTGGACGGGGCTGTTTTTCTCTGGATTGAGGGGGAATCAAAAGTGTCCTTTTTTACTTTATAATTGTCAAACGACCGTTGGATTCAAACTAGAAAGATTATTAACAATTACTTTATTTTTAAATTATTTTATTATACAGTAAAGGAATGGTCACCACCCCCAAAAAACTACTTCGACCAATACCAATCCCTATTCTTCTTCTCAGGGGAAAAAGTTGATGAAAACATCGGTTATTAAAACATCCGTCGATTTTGTGTAAATTAATGTCAGTGCCATAGTTTCTGTTTTAAATGGTTTACCCATTATATGTAAGTGCCTCGTCCGCCGTAATGTGTTTATAGAAACGGCTGATAAGTAACCGTTCTATGTTGACGCACGTGCTACCTTGGACGTGCACGTATAAGCACAGTTCAATGTAATTGTTTCGGACTACTTCGCGGCGGACTTTCAATTCATTTAAAATGGCTCGCGTAATCCGATAATGCTCTTTCAAAAAGTTAATTTCGGCGGAGTACGTTTGTGATGGCGAATAATGTTATTAGATGGACGTGATTTCTCCGGTGTAAAGTGCACTTTTGACCCTATTATCCTGCTACACCCTTTGACTTTATTTTGAATGGGCGCTGGTTGACTGTCGAATCAGTAACGTTCTCGACTAAGTAATGTTCTGAGTAATGTGTTTGGCAGGTGCGGAAACATCTAGGTAAACTCCTCTACAAATTTTTCCATCCGTATTTTTATAGTGGTTCTCGATATTCATTACGGTAGTCTTGATCAAGGATCAGGTCAGGACGCCGTAACAGTAATAGTACCAATAGTTTTTTGCTAATTATCTCAGAAAATAAGACCGAGCCGGAAGTATATTTCTTGTACAGAATGTCCCGGAACTGATGATGAAGGCAAGCGGCGGGGGGGGGGGGGGGGGGGGTGATTCTACGTGAAAAACTGAATCGAAAATATAGAATAAAATGTTCTCAGCTGAAGCTTGGTTTTCGAGAAAAATGAGTTTGAAAATTTATTGAATACGCGTGCGTGTACTTGATTCAGTTTCAACTCGACGGATTTCATTGTGGATTACCTCCATTCTATTTCGTAAAAGTCGTCAATGTTTCTATATGTTGAACAGGTCGACAATTCAGGTCGCGATTTTAAAAATACTCAGTTTTCAAGAATTCGTCTAATTTATGAACTGTTGAAAGTGATGTCCACGCTATTGCAAATAGCTGTGCTCTTATTAAATTGCGCCCAACATTTTCTAATACATCGCTATGCCGTTTTAATTGTTCCAACGCTATTATAATTTTTACTTTAATTATTCATCGCTCGTTATGTTATCACTATTCATAATCGATGATCCCACAAATAAAAATCTACAGGTGATAGGTTCGGGGATCGTGGCGGCCAAGGTATTTTGCCATCTCGGCCGACGCAGCAATGGTAATTCTCATTTAAAAAACATCTTACTCCACGACTATATTCACAGTAATTCGGAAACTAAAAACCCTGTCCCATAAGCATATTGTTCTACTCGGGACAGTTAGTGAAATTCGTAGAGCTGAAACTGGATCAAGTGCACGCGTACCTGACAAATTTTCAAACTTATTTTTCTGGGAAACAAAACTTCATATGAAAGATTTTATTCTACATTTTCGATTCAGTTTTTCACATAAAATCCCCCTCTGCTCGTTTATACCACCAGTTATAAGCCTGGGCAACGTAATTTAAAAAGGATGTAAGTCGGTGTTAACAGCGGAGACGTGTATGTGTACGTGTATCTATCAAATTAGGAGATTCATTTTCTTTTAAATGTATAAAAATGATACAAAAAAATTACATATAACAAACGTACTGGATGGTCTTCTTTTATTGTCATTAAAATACGTTCTTTATCTTTAAGAAACGACCTCACAGTTGTTTTCGGCAAATTTATTTTTCAGGTAATCTCAAATCCTTGCATTCCACTAGTATTTCCTTTTTTAACAGTAGAATTTAAGAATGAGGATATTTGGTGTTATGGTGCCATTACACATACGTAAATAATGTAGGAGAAAGAAAATATTTTGTTTGTATAAACAATATTTTTACTACATGGTTGCAATAAAACGATGAATCTAAATCAAATCGCGCGCACAATATATACATTCAGATATATTTATCTCACTCGAACACTTTCTGGAACATTCTTTCGTTAGCAGGCATTAATTTCACGTACATTTGGAATATTCTAGATTCGTTTAACCTGAACATCATTAACATATGAAAATCAATATTACAGAAAATCAATTGGTTTGTCCAAAATACTCCAATTTTTTAAACATTTATTCAAAACAGTCACAAGCACAGTCTCGCCGTTCATCTATTGCACACGCTTATCATTCATCCATACATCCATTCCAACAATAATGGTCTTGATTCTCGGTTAATTGCACTGGTGTACTAATGTTTACTATAACTATATTTCTGTAAGTTCTTAAATTGTCTATTAACTATATAATCTGAAATTGTTTACCCATAAAAACGCTGTAATCTACTGCACAACAAATTCTTTACTCAAATATGTTTCGGACTGATTCAGTTAAAACTAAATATAATACTGTTGGAGTTTCATACAAAGTATAATGGAACAAAAGATTGTGGCATTCGACGCGGACAGCTACGAGCCTAGCGCAGCAGCGCGGACCGTGGAGAGAGTCCGTCGTCTTTTCGATCGTCAATTGTCTCCAGCGTGGATCCAAAAAATGTATAAAAGGACGGATCCACGCTGGACGACCAGAGTTGTGTAAACCTGCAGGCACATCATTACGGCCCCATTCCGTGTAAAATTGGGTGGTCCTTCGACAATAAATTTAGACGGCACGAAGTGCAATAATTAGGGTCTAGTTTGTACCCTGACATTGGTCCTTCGAGCCGGATCCGAACCAGCGACCTATGGATCTGAATTAGATTGGAGCAGCAATCAATTCAACAGCAGTTGCATATCGAATGGAACAAAACAGTAGTTAACAAGTAAGGAAGATTGTCTCAAGATTTTGAACGAGAGCGCTGATTTCGAGTCAACGAACAGCAGTAGAAGACAACGAGCCACGTCCAGCAGCAGAGGAAAACGAGCCACGTCCAGCAGCAGAGGATAACGTACCGCGTCCAGCAGTAGAGGACAACGTACCGCGTCCAGCAGTAGAGGACAACGTTCAACATCCGAAAGGAGAAGACCGCATCCAGCGGCTAAGCAGAATATAGGATCCAGCCAGAAGCTAGCAGACACGCACGGGTGCAGCGTTACTTGCATCAGGCAGTGTCACTACACGTCCGTTCCTGTCACGTAAGCCTAGATTCCTATTTTCATCTGAGTTAGTAACGTTAAAATGGAACAAGAGTTAAAGAAATTAACTACCGAGCGCGGACAAATAAAATCTGCTCTGACTCGTTTTAGTCGGTATTTTTCGGAATCCGCGGCAACAGTCTCCGTTAAGGCTTTACAAAAACGCTTAGAGGCTAATGTAGATTTATACAATAGATACAATTTAGTTCAGAATCGGATCGAGCGGGCAGTTGAGGGAACAGACTCGGAAGCATCTCACGCAGCTGATAGGGATGCGTTTGAAGAAACATATTTCAATTTAATTGCCGAGGTAGAAATTTATATAGAACGCGCACAGGGAAATAGTACAGCAACAAACCAAGTTGCAGGACAGACAAGTTCCCCCACTCTTACAAACTCACCGGCCACGGTGAAATTACCGATTATTCAGCTGCCATCATTTGATGGGAGTTATAACGAATGGATTAGATTTAGGGACACTTTCACGAGTTTAATACATGAAAGTGAACTATCAGAGGTACAAAAATTCCATTACTTGAATTCCGCTTTAAAGGGTCCAGCCGCGCGGGTAGTTCAATCTTTGGGAGTTTCCGAGGCAAATTACCGGTTAGCGTGGGAAGCATTGAAATCGCGGTACGAAAATTCAGCCGCTATCAGAAAACATCATGTCTCAGCTCTACTAGATATGCCTAGCATCCAAAAACAATCATCATTAGCGCTTAGGAATTTAGTTGATGACGCAAGGAATCACCTAGCAGCCTTAAAATCACTAAATGAACCGGTAGAACTATGGGATACTTTGATTGTTCCAATCTTATCCAGAAAGTTAGACATAGCATCATTAAGAGAATGGGAAAAGGGTGCGACGACTTCAGATAGAGTTACGTTCAATAAATTTGCAGTATTTTTGGAAGAACGGTCACTGTATTTAGAAAGCGTTAGTGTCCCAATTCAACCCATGAAGACTGAAATCCCAATAGGAACAGCAGGTAGTCGCAAGCCTTTCCGCGCAACGGCGACCGTCGCAAGCACGCCGAGTACCTGTCCAGCGTGCGGTGCTGGGCACCCTTTGTTCCGATGCGACAAATTCAAATCGTTATCCATCGATGAAAAAACAAAAATAGTTCAGGCATCTCGCAGTTGCTACAATTGTTTGCAAACAGGTCATCGGGTACAAGCTTGCACACGAAAACACTGTCATATTTGCAATGGGAAACACCACGTATTGTTGCATCGGGAAGCTGCTCTTCAAGCAACCAACATTTCGACCGAGGAAGCGGGTCCTTCTGACTCCAATAAAATAACGTCGTGTGTCGCTAACGTTGATGGTAGATCATGGGAACACAGTGTACTGTCCACAGCAGTCATTTACGTGCAGAATGGAAGGGGACAAAGATTAGAATGTCGGGCACTACTTGATTCAGGGTCTCAGTCGAATTTTATTACATACGAATTATGCAAAAGATTAGGTATTAGTTATGAGTCGACAGAAATGCAGGTGTCAGGGATAGGCGGAAAAATAAAAATAGTACGAGATAGAGTCAACATAAAGGTAACTTCACGGCTTAACAACTTCAACGCCGATATTTCATGTTTAGCAATAGATAAAATTACTCAAGACATGCCGAACATCAGCTTAGATAAATTAGCGATATCCGTACCAGCACATGTTAGATTAGCAGATCCGGATTTCGACAAGTGTCGGCCGATCGACATGTTAATCGGTGCCGGATTGTTCTGGCATCTGTTATGCGTCGGCCAACAAAGAGCAGGGACCAACTTACTGTGGCAAAAGACGCAGCTAGGTTGGATTTTAGGAGGAACGGTCAGTTGGCCCATTCAGAATAAATCTCCGATTCAACGGTGTCATCTCGTTACCAATCATGACCTGTCCAATCAATTAGAACAATTTTGGAAAATTGAAAACGTAACCATAGAGCATAAAGACAATATAGATGACTGTGAATTACATTTTCAAGCCACGACACGTAGAGACGGAACTGGACGGTACATAGTACAAATTCCGCTCAATGAACAGGTCGGGAAATTAGGATCATCCCGACAGCAAGCAGAAAATAGGCTCAAGTCACTAGAAGCTAAATTCATTAGGCAACCGCAGTTACGAGAAGAATACGTGAAATTTCTTAATGAATACGAAATGCTAGGTCATATGTCGCGAGTTCCAATTTTAGAATCAGATGCCGGGTTATCATTTTACCTTCCTCACCACGCCGTAATCAAAGAAGGGAGTACAACAACGAAACTTCGTGTTGTATTCGATGGATCGGCAAAAACAAGCACGGGCATTTCACTAAACGACACTCAAAGGGTCGGCCCAACAGTTCAGAGCGAATTGATAGACATCCTCCTACGGTTTAGAACACACAAATACGTATTATCAGCAGACATAGAAAAAATGTACAGGCAGATCTTAGTAAAACCAAAGCAGCGTTGCTTGCAACGAATTCTATGGCGGCCAAATCAAGATTCTCCAATTGAGACGTATGAATTAAATACGGTAACGTACGGCACTGCCTCCGCGCCATTTCTAGCCACGCGTGTTCTGAAACAACTCGGGTTAGATTGTGCAGTAGAAGCTCCCACCGTTAGCACAATCATTATTAACGATTTTTATGTCGACGATTTACTAACTGGCGCAGAAACAATGTCAGAATTAGAGCAGATTAAAGAAACTTTGTCGGACATTTTAGGAAGGGCAGGGTTAAAACTACGAAAATGGGCTACCAACAGTTCGACGTTCTCACAACATTTAGATATAAAGGATAAAATGTCAAGTGCTGATAAGAACACAAAAACACTCGGGTTACAGTGGTTACCAGCTAAGGACGAGCTTTGTTTCACAACTACGCCGTCGCTACATAAACGTGTGACAAAACGCACAATTTTGTCTCAGATAGCACAGATTTTTGACCCATTAGGTTTAGTCAGTCCGGTAATAACTAATGCAAAATTAATAATGCAGCAATTGTGGCAACTGCAGACAAACTGGGATGAATCAGTGTCCCAGGGTTTGTATGACCAATGGATAGAGTTTGTTAAAGAATTAGCTTTTTTAAATGAATTGAAGATTCCTCGTCGAGCACTTATCGCTACGGGGAAGGTAGAGTTAGTTGGCTTCTCCGACGCATCAGAGAAGGCGTATGGGGCATGCGTTTACCTACGGTCAAGCATTAGACCAGGTGAATGGGAATCTAGACTTTTATGCTCGAAATCGAGAGTTGCCCCTCTAAAAACCATAACTCTGCCTAGGTTAGAGCTATGCGGCGCGTTGTTACTTGCAAGATTAGTGCATAAGGTAAAATCATCACTTAGGATTTCTATAGATAGGGAATGGTATTTTTCTGATTCGACAATTACCCTTGCGTGGATTCGCGGTCATTCAAGTAAATGGAAGATTTTTGTCGCAAATCGAGTCACGCAAATTCAATTGGTAACCGACAAACGGAATTGGTCTCATGTTCGGTCACATGAAAACCCCGCAGATTTAATAACTCGTGGAACTACCCCCAAACTACTGAGCACTAGTGAATTATGGTGGTCAGGTCCGTTATGGTTAAAGAATGAGTCGAATCTCTGGACACAATCAATAGAAGAGACAGTTGATATCCCAGAGCAAAAGAAACCCATAATATCAGTGGCCACCGTCACCCTTGCCAACAACAAAATCATTGACCGGTACTCTGACTTCGAACAATTACTGAGAATAACATCTTATTGCCTCCGGTTCATTAACAATGTGCGGAAATCCAAAACAAATAAGGTAACGAGGTCAGGAAGTAGTAGCTTATCAGTAGTAGAATTGCAAGAAGCTCAAAAAACATTAATACGTGTGGTGCAAGCAACAACGTTTCCCAACGAATCTCTCGCGTTAAGTAAAAATCAGAGTATACCGAAACAAAGTCCATTACAGGCATTGGCCCCGTTTATAGATGAAACAGGAATTATTAGAGTCGGCGGGCGTCTGAGTAATGCGCCTATTACATACAATAAAAAGCATCCCATTTTATTGCCTGCAAAACACCATTTAACTGATTTAATTATTAAAAGGGAACACAATAGATTACTTCATGCGGGCTGCCAACAGGTCATTGCGTCACTTCGTGAAAACTTCTGGCCGATAAATTGTACAAGAAATGTGAAGAGAGTAATTAGAGGCTGTGTTAGGTGCTTTCGAGCCAATCCACGGGGAGTGCAGTACCCTATGGGCCAATTACCGGCTGCTAGGGTGACACCTGCACGACCATTCGCCACTTGTGGCGTAGATTACGCAGGTCCGTTCTTAACTAAGGAGCGTAGTCGTAGTAAAATAACAATAAAATCATATATATGTATCTTCATATGTTTCGCCACTAAAGCAATACACATAGAGTTAGCCGTAGATTTAAGTACAGACGCATTCATCAATTGCCTCAAACGTTTTATAGCTCGTCGAGGTCGCTGTCATACCATTTTTTCGGATAATGGAACGAATTTTGTAGGAGCGAAGAATAAACTGAGCGATTTAGATGCATTAGTAGGAAGTAGCGATTATAATACGCGCATCAGTAGTTTTTTGAAGAAAGATCGTATACAATGGCTATTCACACCTCCCCATGCTCCACACTTTGGAGGGTTATGGGAAAGTGCAGTTCGATTAACGAAATATCATTTGAATCGCGTCATTGGACAGCAGAGATTAACATTCGAGGAACTATACACGCTACTAACACAGATAGAGTCATGCCTAAATTCCCGTCCTCTCAGCCCCATCTCCTCAGATCCGAATGACTTAACCCCCCTAACCCCCGGACATTTTTTAATTGGCACTGCTCTGAGTACATTACCGGACCATGACCTAAAAGATGTCAAGTTAAACAGGTTAAACAGATATCAACTGGTCCAGCAACTGTTCCAACACTTTTGGCAGCGGTGGCAGAAGGAATATTTACATCAACTGCAGCAGCGAGAAAAATGGAGATCTTCAACCAACCATCATCTGGCGGAGGGTGACTTGGTCATCATAAAAGAAGATAATTTACCCCCATTACATTGGTGCCTTGGCAGGATAGCAGAACTACACCAAGGCAAAGACGGGATTGTACGGGTTGTTTCCGTAAGAACCTCTGACGGACTCTACAAACGGCCAGTCACAAAAATTTGCATGTTACCGATGCAAGACAGTTCAGACTCAGAGTAGAATGTAAAAATCAATGTACATACAGTCTCACACAGATGTAAATAACATATATACACTAGTATTATATAAGTCAGAATATCAGTTAATTAATAGATAGAGATAGTATAGATTATAACACTGCATAGTATAGGTTTAAAATATTGAACACACCGTGTGTTCAAGGGGGGCGGCATGTTGGAGTTTCATACAAAGTATAATGGAACAAAAGATTGTGGCATTCGACGCGGACAGCTACGAGCCTAGCGCAGCAGCGCGGACCGTGGAGAGAGTCCGTCGTCTTTTCGATCGTCAATTGTCTCCAGCGTGGATCCAAAAAATGTATAAAAGGACGGATCCACGCTGGACGACCAGAGTTGTGTAAACCTGCAGGCACATCATTACGGCCCCATTCCGTGTAAAATTGGGTGGTCCTTCGACAATAAATTTAGACGGCACGAAGTGCAATAATTAGGGTCTAGTTTGTACCCTGACAAATACGTAGCGCAAGAAATATTAGTTAAAGATAACTGACTACCGCGTTACGTACAGATGACGAAACTGCGAACCGACGTAAATCGGGAGGACGTAAGTCCAGGTCCCACTGTATTTTTGATAATATATCCAAAAATTATCGAAATGGGCAAGAAGAACCCTTTTCTAAATAATTACCTCATTTTATTTCACAATATATCTTAGATTTATTTCTAATTAATTAATTTTATTTATTATAAATTCTTTTTATTCTATTTTTAAATTTAGGCCTCCAAAACTCCCCTTGAATCGATGTTCTGAAAGGACCCACATGGAACTGGCGTATTTCCGTACTCTATTAAGTAAGTATCTGTTTCTCATTATCGGGCAGCATTAAAATTTAACAATTATGACATCGCTGATTGATACATGATCTGAAGTCGTCACCCACTACTAGGGTGGGCTCTCATAAAACAATTGCAACGAGCGAACACTAAACATTCGTAAAAAAATAATAAATAACACCGCATAACACGATTTTTCATCTGTAATAGCCACTGAAAACCAAATTGTTGAATTGCCCGCCGTTTTATAAACACATGGGTTTTTGTAACAGTCGTTGAATGCTGGAAAGAACATTTTTGTATAAACGTAAACATCACGTAGTTAATTACGGCGCAATTGACTAGAAGAAGGCGAGTGAAGGTTGCATGTGGCGAAACCGCAGTGAACGCACTGTTGACAAATATTTTCTTAACTTGTCCGAAGGGAAAACCGTTTTCACACTTTCTGTAAGTGGCTTCCACTTCAGAAATGTCTGCAGATTGCAATGCTGCATAACAAATGTATTCTAGCGAACACATTTTTCGTAAAAATGCAACAGAAGTGCGTACGAAATAAGCGCATTCACACCTTTTTAAACTTCGAACATCATTTACAAGTATTTAATGACACGAAATATACCACATTTTTATAGCTGCAGATTCTGGCAACTCTCCTGTATTTTTTACGAGAAATTTTCATTGCCTATCATTTTTAGTTTTCACGTAATATTTGTTTCTTTTAAAAAAATCGACTATTTTTACAGAAACCTATATTTTTCGAAAACTGAGAGCTATCCCGAAATTTGGTTTCCGGATTTGTTTTGGAAGCAAGGAACTCTACAATAGTCACCCAGTGAACATTGCAGATCAAAAAACAGTTCAAAATTGTTGAATAGTGTAAGTAATATACATGGAACTATAAGATTTATAAAAAATAGTTTCACCAAAATTATATTATTACCTTTCACCTCGGTCACCGACCATTTTTAATTAATTTATCATATCGGTTTTTTAATCGGTTTTCCATATTAATTAAGCGGTTAAAATCTCGTAAAAATGAAAAAAAATCTAGATGGATATTGTAGCGGTACGTGGCTCGCAGCGTTGGTAGGAAATAGCATTGACCGCTTATAGATATTCAGGTATAGGCAATTAAGCCTACCCTAAAGTCTGTAAGTCGGCGAAAATATTTTACACTTTTTACACGTGCGTAGCTGAATAGGCTACCCTACCAAAACGCTGCCAGCCATGTCCCGTTAAGGCTTCTTCGGCCGCACGGTCAACGCGGCTCGGAAAAATATTCCTTGTTAGAAATTTACAAATTTCCCCTGCCAAAAAATCGAGGCGACGTCGGAGAAGGGAGTGAGCTCCACCCTCGAAGTTTCCAAGGGGTAACGCCTTTCCGAAGACTAGGATAAATAAAGCGGAAAGGCGCGAGGAAGCACATTACATTACATTACATTACCGTTCTGCCTCTGAACACGCGCCTACGAAATAAATAACTTGTAAACATATTTGTCGCGAGCATTTAATAACAACACCTCACATCCCGACAGACATTTACTAACATTATAAAACAATTTTAATATAAACTTCTGAATTATTAATAAAGATATATTATCTATTACATAGACGATCCGGTTGAACATTTTGCAATTATACAATGCTAATGTTCTGATACAAAAGTCAAATTCATAAACTTGGACGACAATTTTAGTATTTTTAAGGCTAAATATTTTAATACTATGAGATACTATAAATACATCTTTATAATACCTTTACATTTAAAAAAACGCAAGAAAGTTTAGAAAAATATTGACTCCTGAACGGTTCATAGAATTATAAATAAACAACTATAAGAAATTGTAACTTATTAACAAAACGGAAGAAGTAATTTATGAAACTTGCTTCCTCAAAATTACAGCGGGTAATATACTGCAATATCAAAATTATTTTACACAAACAGATTCGTGGTATTCATAGCAAAAAACGAAAACTGTAAAGAACTAAATGCGTACAAATAGAAGACAACTTTATTTACTGAATTAGTACGCATCATTTATGAAGAATTATGTAACGAGAATTCACTGGAATGATTTGTGGATGTCGTTAATCAAAATAGCAACGAAAGTTTATGTAGTCTATTCTGGAAAACTGTTTCTAATGCTACCTTCAGTAGTGAAAAAGTAATTGAAAGACAGAATTTATCGATGCTGCAGTGTTCAATAATGGTAACAAAAGCTTTGTAGATATATCGAACGCTATGAACGTAAAAATCGCCCCTAAGTCTTACGAAATGTATGCGGAAGAAGCCTCATTGTCCATGTTATATAAATTAACATTTAAACGTTGCAAACCGCCGAGGAAACTAAAATTACAATGCAACTGTTAAAATTGACTGCTAATAAAGCTGCTGAGTCTGCAAAAAGGCTTACTTTACATACCAAATATCGCTGATTAAGAATAAGTTGAAAAAATTGCACCTTCTTTAGCATAACGTTAAAATAAAAACGTTACACGCATTTTTCTGGGAACTACTTTTTTCTTCATGATGAGCCCTTTTGTAACACGAGCCTCCCTCTTTCAGTCATAACGAGAGGAAGGAAATTTTTTCAAAAGAAAAATGTGATTTTTTGTTAAACAAGTTGACATAGTTTATTATCAGAAATTTTTTAATTAACTCAAATGATAGACAACTACGAATACAATTACTAAAAATTAATTCGACCCAGTAATACCAAATATTAAGAAGTTTTTTAAGTTCTTAAGAAGTTTAAAAAAAAAAATATATATATGTATCTTTCGGAATTTTAAACAAACTCAGAACTTAATTTTTCTGTCTATTGTATTTTTGAACATTACATTAACATAGTGAAAAATAAAAAATTTGTATCCAACTGTTGAATCCTTTTAACCAGTTAACCGTGTTCGACCAGTATACACATCATTTTAAAACTCACAATAATACTAATCCTTTTAACGGTGAATTATTTATTTTTCCAGATAAACATGTAATTCCTCTTCGTTTGGCTTTAGTTTTTCGTTATTATATATTATGGGTGCGTTTACCCTGCGTTTGACTATTGTACAATTCATTAATTCACAGTTAACAGGTTAAGCAGGTGTAAAAAATATACGTATTTTCCGAGCATTTAAACGGTTATACCCTATTAATCACTAATAAAAACGCTAGAAAAAAAAGCATCAAACGTAATACATACTTTCGGAACGTTCACGTAAGGTAGAAATTTGTAACGAGCCTACCGCGCAGAGCATCCAGCATGTTTTTAGGAAGACGCGCATGAATTTACACGAAGAAAGCATTTCCTATGACTCCGTAACCGTTCAGTTCCCTCTAGAAAACGGTTCTCAAAGGTGCTGAATAGTTTATATACCCGTCGAGTTTTCGCTACGAGCTCTCGATTTGCTCGTTAAGACACGAGAGAAAGGTGTACACGGCTGCCAAGGGGGAAGGGTGAAAGCGATGGGGCGGAAGGGAAAGGGGCAGAGGTGTGTAACAAAACGACAGGTTACACAGAAAAGACGGCCGAGAGCATCGGAGGCAGGGATAAAGGGTCAATTCCACTTTTCAATTTCACTAGCTGCCCCGTTTTACTTCTAGTTCGGTGGGCGGATGCCGGTGCTGTACCGGTGTAAGGTCGGTGGCAATGTAACTTAGCCCAGAATAAACTGAATACCATTCATTACGGGGAATTCACCCTTCGACCGACCACCATCGTCCCCTCCGCACCCTCAGCCGTCGAGTATTCCTGTTCCGCGTGAGCCCTCTTACCTTCATCCTCTCGCGGTTCCCTCTTGCAAACGAAGCGTGGAAGGCGGCGGCGGTGGCATTGAAAACCTTAGAATTGGTAATTCTTTGAAACTCTCTCGCATCCCCTCCCCGTTTGGTCTTCTTCTTTCGCCCCCTCCCCCGAAGCGACGTAACCGCATCTATGACTGTGGCCTCGCCGTCTACCCGAATACACCCGATGAAAGCAGGCGCTGGAAGGAGATGCGATTCACGATAATAAGCGAATTGCGATCCCGCGCCTCTTCGACGACGAGATAAGCGACCGTACTATCGAACTCGTGAGAAACGCCTTCGGCTACGGTGCAGCGATACCCGCCGCTGATTTCGCGAGGCGCGACGACGACGTTGGGACTCTCACTCGAAGACTCCGTAAAACCCGTTCGCGAGAATTGTTCCGTTGCGGAATTGTACTGTGGTTTGAAACTTGGGAAATTTTCGAATATCGACTGTGCCGATATCGCGCGTACCGTGTTGAACTTAGTACTTAACAGGCTGGTCGGGTAAAAGTACCCGTCTAGACTTTGTCGTAGATTAAAGTTATTTCTAATTGTAAGTTAGTAATAATAATAATAATAATTATCAATTTCTTTATACATTTATGTAGGGATGACGACCAGCCGCAGCCAAAAGAGTCTGTCGATCGCTCGGAATGTATTGTAAAGTTTACAATGATGCTCGCTTAAATTCTACAAAATCTGCTCGGATAAATTTCACTGCATCATCTCTATTCTTTCCCCATTACTCACTGTCTTGAGCTCAGTATAGTAGTATCTGATCACAGTCGACAAAGACAGAAAACGAATACAACGAGCAGAAAGGGTTAGACGCAGTCCATCATTCATCGAGGGTCGAAATACGGGATGTCAAAGCGACACACAGTGGGGTATTTGCTCGATCAGAGTAACCAGAAGTCCATTTCAAGAATTTTACTTAAACCGAAAAACTGTTGCTGTTCGAGATAACTGAATATATAAGGAATAATATCTTACATATTTTTTTATTCTTGGAGCACTCTTAGGCATCTTTTCACTACGCGTTTTACTCTTGAAATTCCTCGCAGCTCTTTCCATGTATTTTGGAAACGTACCAAATTTTTCTTTAATACCAAAGTTTTACAGATAAGTATATACTATGCCTTTAATAGTTCATTACCTTTTTAACGTGAATCTTTATGCAAATATTCACATTGTAACATAACTAAGACATCGTTGATATTTCATACAGTTGCACTACTTCGAGAATGATTTTGTCATAGATCAGGATGCGTCCCGGCATTCTTTCAAGCACAGTTGTTTTCAGTAAGATTTTCAGATTGTTACCTAAAAAGAAAATCCTCCACATACGTCCACCTTTTTGTCCTAGAGCGATTTGTCTCCGCGGTGCGACGCGCCGCGAATCCGGTGACCGCCCGCCGCGCTTCGCGATCTGCAGTGTTTCGGAAAGCCACTTTCTAAGGTCATTGAGGTTTAATACTTCGAAATAAATTTTTTTTGATAAATTTGTATCATCTGCAACTTCAGTTATTTCTCAATAGAAATATTGTGATTCTATTTTGCTCACTAATATAAAGAATTTGCAGAAAACTAGTCAATTAAACAATCACATACAATTTATATTAATAAATTTATTGTTATATGCCATATAATTGCACACTATTGTATATTATTATATTACATTCTTATATTTTCTTGTAAAATCTCGATATAAACCGGTCTTTAGTTTTGGCCGCTCAGATCGGGCAAATACTTCACTGTGTGACGCTGCACGCTACAGATATAAATATACAATGAAGAAAATTTCAAGATTTTTCTCATTAAAATGAGTCCAAACATGATGTAAATGGGTCTAGTTTTATCGATTTGAGGCAAATGAACCTTTAATTTCATTAATTTCAGTAAGTCGGTAAAACTTGTCCAATTTCCACCGTGTTTGGACTCATTTAAATCAGAGCAATCTGAAATATTCACTGGCATTACATTTGAGCAGATAAGGTTAAAAGTACTGCAATTGAAATTTTCTTCAATGCACGTTTATATTTGACGCAGGCGGCATTGCTTTGAAATTCCGCATTTCGAACCTTGATTTTCAGCGGACTATGTTTATCTCATTTCCGCTCACTATATCGATCCTCTGCCTTTGTCAGTCTGTACTCGAGTCAATTCCTGGAAGCAAATAGCTTCCTTCCGTTTTTCTACTCGGTTAAATTCCACTGCTGGGACTCGAAATTGTGGAATTTGAGCGAACAGTGCTGTAGTTTCTTAAGGTATGAATGAGCGACTGTTTGGTTGCGTGGCTGGTGTCGTCTCGCGACGGAGTGACGCCGGTATATTTAAGGAAAGTATGACTGCACACAGGATGATCTCGAGTGGTTACAGAGGTGCGAAGGAAGATTATTTGGAACCGAGCAATTGGACCGTGAGTATGGCGTGATTAGTAAAGTGTATGTATACGTAACTGAGAAAATGTTAGCTATGGATGCAAAGAACAGAGTACAGTTGAAAAGAAATGTCTGTGAAGAGGAAGAAAGAATAATTGGGAAGGACTGTTAAAAGTGTGCGCGAGTCCAGCAAAAGACAGTATAAAGAGTATAAGCAGTATAAACGTAATCGAGAATACTCTAAGACTGCCTAAGTGAATCTTTAAAGAGTATCAACGGATGCACATGGAGTTCTCAAGTAACTGATTTTTTTTCATTTTCTGTTTCATCGGCGTTTCATATGCGTACTTAAAAAGAAATTTCAAAATTTTGAATATTAACGAAATTGTAGACATTCCAGTGACTGTCGCCGTTACATGGACTTGCCCTTGTGTGCAATTTGGAACGCGCTTTTCTCGAAACAAACAAAAGGGACAAACATCTTAAAAACTGATCGACTGGTTTGGAGATTTTTTTTTAAGAATATTCTTTTCCGCGGGTATAGAACCTCTAATATCTTGAGATTTAACGAATTCACTAATTTTTTAACGAGGTAAAAAAATGAAAAAATGTTCAAAAATATAATTTTTAACTTTAAAATGATAAAAAAAAGTTGGCAAAAATATTATTTTCTTACTTTTTTAGGTTCAGTACCTTGAGCATCTCACGGACTTCAAAATTACTTGATACTTTTTGTCTCAAATTTATAATCGAGAAGCTATTACTCCGTCATTTTTGGTGAATTTTCCCGAAACTATTAAAGAAAGCAGTAGAGAGGTTTTTAATATTTAACTATAATGTAATTTTAAACAATTTTTTATATGTTCAAAATATACACAATTGAATGCTGAAAATCCCAAGTAATTATCTACTTCGCATAGTTTGCCAGAAAAAAATCCTAACAAATTGCCTTTTTCCAACTCTCTAGACTGGAATTCCCTCTTAACTTTTAAATTTAAATATTTCTCAGATCTATTAAAATTTTGGTTATTTTGAAAAACTGAAGACTATATGCGTCTCAATAGACTTCCGTGAAAACGAGGAAAATTTTTTAGAAGGTATATAACACTTTAATTTACAAACTGACTTCACTAAAATTAAAATAAACGCTTCATTAAAATAATAATGTTTATGAAGTAAACTATGAAGCATGCAGCAAGTAAAATAATTTATGACAAATAATGATTTATGAATAATTAAAAACATTGTCCGTCCTAATTCTATAAATCAATCAAAGATGTAGGCAATTTGTTTCAAACCGGAGGTATTAAAGTTAAACGCATTCATGTGTGTTGCTTTAAATGATATTATCTAATTTTTAATGTAGCGATCGATGAAGCTTTATGTTCCATAATGACTATTAATCTATTTATATTAAAATTACCTTAATAATTTGGGAAATTAGTTCAATTTCTGGGTTATATGGTAATACGAATATTCTCACTGTTATTTATGTTTTCTAATAAAAGTATTTTTCCTCTTATTATCACATCTATTTTTAACTTTATATGAATAACAAAGACATTGACGTTTCGTGTATTTACATCATAAACACGAAGTTCATGTATAACAACACCGAAATTAAAGTAACTCTCAAACTAGTAATTTTTTAAAGAATAGATTCCTAGATAGCCTTGCTAATGAGCCCAGTGGCAAACCAAGCACTAAATTCTATTTCCTTCATTCCCTATTTCCTTCTCATCTCTTTTTCGCTCTCCTTCATTTCCACTTTTCTCATCGCAAACGTTGAAATAAGTTGCCCACGAAAAAACTGGGTCATCCGGATCTTGTCCTTTCCTTATTAGCTTAGGTTTTCGTTTAACGTGATCGAAATCACTCGAAGGAAACTGACCTACGAGCACCGGCTGACCTCAAGCCATCCGTGCAAACGTCGAGTGCTTCGATTCCCAATTAAATGCAATACTCTATACCGGGATGGTGCTCGCGAACCCGCTGTTTCGGATATACAAGGGCGAAAAATAATTAGCTGAGCTCGATAGAATCCAAAAAAGCGATTTCTTTTTATAGACGCCGGTCTGGCATAACTGTCGTAGCCCGGCAAGCACGAGAGCCACTTTTGTCAAGTGGTGGACCGCTGCAATTAAATGCCCGTGACCCAACTCCCTACCCACCCCTTTTCCTACAGCTTCCTCACTTCCTTTTTGCCTCGGTTCTTCTTCGACCCCCGTTGCATCCTCTTTTTCTTCCGCTTCCTACTCCTACTTCTTACGTCTTTACGCGATAATTAGCGGGTCCTCAATTTTCTCCCCCGGTGAACGTATTTGCTTTGCATAACTACCGAGATAATTAAACAAGCTCTGATTCTCGGATCTGCCGCGAACAGACGCAGAAATAAGAAGAAATCCAGGGAGGAAGAAGGACGGGCTTGCGGGACTATCGTGGAAACACACGCTGCCCGCACGAAACCCATGTGTCTTTCTGAAAACACAAATCGTGTCAAGAGACGTCGCGTGAGCTTCCTTCGCGAGTAATTAGCGCGCTTTTTCGTGCGCGGGGATTAAATAGCGTGTCGCGAGCTGCGAGAAAATGCGGAAGAAACGGCCGCTCTTATAACATACTGCAACGCTTGCCGTGACTCACGTAAATCTACGGAACGGACGATATATTTGGGAAGGTAACGATCAGCTAGCCAGTTTATCCACGTAAATGTGTTGTGTAACTTTGTTTTACTTATGCAGATATTTGTGTTACTTCCACATTCACATTCCTTTGTTGCATATTTATGTATTTTTCTGCAAAAAAGTTACAGCTGCACTGCATTGAAAAGAAGCAGTCGTTGCCATTGAGAATTACTGCCCGTACCTTGTGTTTCGCACAACTATTTCCAATTCTTAATTTAAAATGAAACGTGTTTCGAAACTTTTTTCAGTGGATTCCGCAACGTACGTGTCTGCTCTATCGCACGCTGGAATTAGGTTTTTTTTCTGAACGCTTAGTTTTTAAGAAAATTATCCTCAAAAATTGGTGTGTTTCGAGTGCCGGTTTTTCTCTGAACTTTGTTTAACCAGTCATTTAACTCATCTTAAAGTTTGAAATGACACTAATTCTTTCAACGATGAATTATTTATTTTTTCAGATAAACATGTAATTCTTCTTTATCTTGTTTTGGGTTTTCATTAAAATATACCCTAGGTTCATTCGTCCTGCGTTTGACAATTACACATCATTTTTTTAGTTTATTGCGCGCACAATAAGAGATTTTTAAAACTAAATTACAAGGTTAACAGGTTAAAGAAGTTTAAATGTTTATAATGTAATTAAAAAAATATACATCATTGTGTTCAGAAAAGTTCATCAAGTAAAACTGTACGAGAGAAGTTTAAAAAGTTTTCATAACTAAAACACAACAATTGTCCGAAGTTGAAAATCTCAGTATTTCTTTAAAATTGATTTTCTCAAAAATTGAGGATAATGGAGAAAAACGGATTGCATATTCGAATTCAGTGTGAGAAATACTATTAAGATCACCAATTAAACCTTTTGAGACTAAAATCACGTTGACCAGTGTAATTTTTCGACATACGTAAGTACTAAATTAATACTTTTTTGTACACAATGTACAACTACGTAGATTATTACATAAAAATATATACAATTCCAGATAAAAAAAAAAAATGAAGGAGAATTTTAAAATTTTGTAAAACCCTTCCATTTCCAAAAAAGTCACTACTTCCAGACTACATCCCTCATTATGTTCAACGGTATTCGTTAATGCAATTTGTTTGTATGTCCAAAAACAGCAAAGATATATAATTAAAATATAAGCTCATTCTTATTGAAATACCTGATACATAAAGTTCCAGCACGTTTTGTATTAACCCGTACCCCTATGATTTATTTGTCAGCTATGATCAATACAACTACTTTGCTATTAATAATACATCGAAAAAACAGAAAAAACATTAGGTGTATTCTACGTTTATATTTTCTTTAGAGTCTAATTATTGAGAACAAAAGAATAATATTTCATTTACATTCTAAAGAACTGAGTACACTGTACATTGGACAATAGCAACACCGGGGACCTCTTCATGATTGCAATGTTGTCATCCCCACCACATCCCCACTCGAAAATTTCAACGTCTCTTTCTTTTCTATTCCCAGTCCTTTTCTACATTTTCAATCGGTTGTTATACAAGAAATTATAATCGTAATTCTATCCTGTTTGGTGACATTTTAATCAGAAAAACATAAGAAACGTGATGGAGAAAGTTGCATTCATGAAAATTAAAAAATAAAGAAGTTTGATTTTTGAGTTAAATGTTCAAAACTCATCGCAAGCCTTTAATGTTGCCGAACACTCCAACTCTGTCTTTCTTCTTCCTTCACTCGCGTTGTCCTTTTCTACGTCTGCCATGCTAAAATCTTCGTTTCTTGGAGATTTGACTCTGTCTCTTAATAATTGCAATCTTCCGAACCCGTTGAGTATTGCAATTATCCAATGTTCACTATAACATTTATCCTTGTTAAATTCTCTTTAAAATCTTCACCAGGAAACTGACACGTTCTTATAAAGCGAAAGGGTTAAGAACCGTTATACGGAACACCCCATAATTGTGCGCGAAATATCCCTTAGAAAAGTTTGGTTCGAGCCTATGGTTGATTCTTTCTATGGTCCGCTATTTCATTAATCTAGGGAGATAAAAAAGCGACAATGCGAATTCGTGACGCGCGTGAGATCCGTCGGTCCCGCTCGATTAAAAGATTGAATCGAATCGAACCGGCGATAGCAGTTTCGTGCCGAAAATAAACGAACCGCGTGACGGAAGCGCGGAACATCCGAAAAATAATTCGATGAAGCGCGCGGGAAATCAGACGACGCCCGTGAACGGGGAGGGGATGTAATTCGACATTCTCGATTTGTATGTAGCGCGACAACGTCATTGAAAACGCTTGGAAACGATAAAACAATATACCCCGGCCACGCTGCTAGTCTCCCGACGAAAACAGTTCGAAAATGTATTGAAAACACTCGAAAATGATTGAAATCAAACAAGCTACCGGGCGAACAACAGAAATCTATCTGCCCGTCGCGTTCACCGTTCATCGCCCCCTCCCCCTCACCCTGTCCCGCACCGTTACGATGTATCGAATCGAGCGAATCACTTCGGATGCACGTATTCGCCTATGAGGCGGATAAATTGCACGTATCGCAACTGACGGGAGAACCGGTCGATCACGATTTGGTAGTTCCCCGACAACTGATAGTCGATCACGAATTATGGTCCGATCCCTGATGATCGCTTGCTTTCGTCGAGCGATAACGGAATCCTTGGACGAAGGTACTAAATTAAACGCAACAGCTCGATAAATGATCGATATACGATGGATTTGACGATTTGCACAGTATTTACAGGATAGAAGCTAAGAGCGCTGTGCGCCGACCAAACCAGCCACCGACTAAAATAAAATATCTTTCTTTGGTGCATTTATAACAGAACTGCGATAATCGCATGGCTTTTAGTCACTTAACCCATTTACATCATACAGAAAAGTGGAAAATTGGTCCATATCACCAAAAATGTTTTTTATCGCATCAAAATAAGAATGGTTCAAAACGTATAGAAAATTAAAAATAGAGAGGCGTAAACAAAGAAATCATAATTTTATTTAGCGCTTGAAATGACCAACGCATATAGCCACACAGCAATTATTGCAGTTATAAAATGTATCTTGTTTTTTGTGATATACAAACTACACAGCGTATGCGAGTTTTCTTCGGTGAACTGGTTTTAATGAACATTGGAAAATGTCGACCAGTAAATCTGTATGGTAATGATAGACATGGTGTAGCTATTCGTATTCTTGTTCATATGCGCTCTAGTTATAATGCCTCAAAAGAGAGCGCGCATATACTCCGATAATACCCACCGACACTTCATGCCCACCTTCTCATACTATAATAAACTGACAAAATAAATTCATTTGTTTTCAATTAAATTATATTAACGGAAAGAGAATAACAGAGACAACATAAAAAAAATAAAGAACGTAGATTTATTGCTTACCATTTTAAACATGGCTGTCACATACATGTACATATACATTACGTATTTATAAACATTATGTATAAATAATAATATTTATCTTATTTGTGTTTAGTGCATTCTTTACAAATTATTATTCTTTATATTTTCAAAAGGTTTTCATAATTTTTATTGTCTTTGTAATATTTTACTTGGAAAATTTCTCGTATACTTGAATCTAAACTTATACTTGATGCTTTTACTGTATTTTCTTTTTCACGCGATTCTCGACATTCAGCAGCAGGGTCTGTAGCTGACCGAAATAAAAATTCCTGTCTTGAAATTTTTTGTGTTACTACACACTGTTATCAACCATTCCGATAATGCTTATATAATTTAAATATGTAATGTAATAAGAGGACTAATCCGCTCTCAGGCCGTGCCATATTCAGATAGCCTTTCTTTTGTAATGATTTTATAAATATGGTAGGGTAAATATTCCAGACGCTTCGACCGGTCATAATGACTGACTGCGGCAGGTAGAACAGCTTACATACATTTCTCGAAAAAAAGGAAAATGAAAGGAGAAGTAAATACTGAAAAATATCATGTGTACACATTCTAAATTGTAAAAATTAATTACGATATGATAATATTTTATGTGGAAAATTGTACACGAAACTTCTGAACGGTCAATTTGATCGGTGTCGGTAGGTATAACGTTAAGCTTTTACGAAAACGAATGAATAATACAATGAGTGATTCTGAAGAATAATTATTATTATCCGTGGAGTGGTATATCACGAAAAAAATGCCGTAAATATAAATGTTACGCATTGTATTCTTTCTATCGTTAGTCAATACTAAGCCCAGCTCTATACGTCGCTTTAATTAATATTTGAATGCCACGTCACCCACATACAAGTGACGCAATTCTTTACGTAAACTTAAGTTGTATGTATGAGATACAAAAAAGACAGTACTTATTTTCGCTAGATGCATCATTTGAAACAGTTTTTAAACCATTCAAATTGACCAATAATCGTAGCAATCGTGCATTCTACGATATTTTTAAAGAAAATTTTCGAATCCTCCGAGTTTTTATGAACATTTCTAAGCGGTTAAATCAATCTTTCGAATTAGGATTCAAAAAAATTTGTTTTACATATTCAATAAATATCGCAGCTTTCATTACTAAAAAGAATAAAATGTATGAAAATATTTCCTTAGTAATATACACTATAAGTATCAATATATAATTAATTACTTTGTTCAATTAGTAATGTGCAGATCGATGATATATACCATCAAAATAAAATGTTAATTTAGCATAAAACTGTAATTCACATATTGTAAAAGCGAAGAAAATTATATCAGGTGGAATTTAAAAAGAAATATTTACCTAGAGTTCACTCTGAAGTTTTAAGAATTCATGGCAGATATATAGGCAGACGTGTCTATGTGTAGCAGAAAATATGGTCACGTCCAGCACAATCTGTACAATACATATTGAGATACGATATTCTCTTTTCCATGATCACGCGTGACACGTCCAATATATTGGATACTCATGATTTATAGGGGGCGTATCAAACTCTGTGAATACTCCCAACGAAGAGTTATAGAAGCGATTGATAGGGTATACACACTAGTGTATTGATACTTTTAATTTTTCATACAATTAACTTCTTTATAAAGTGAATAAACATCTATTTATATCAAGGCGGTAGCATAAAAATCAATTTATTCTGATTGTGAAGTAAAACTATTACAAAAGAATACAGTGAACTTTGTAAAATAAACATTAAAAATTTCCATTTATGTCAACGAATTGATACATAAGGAACTCTAGTAAATACTATCACTTCACAATTGTGTCCATAATTTGGCTACAGATTTTAATAATATCAAAAATAAAGTTTGCTGAATTAATTCAGTTACAGAAAAAATTGGAATATTTTCAAAATCATCACTTACAAATTACAAAAAATCAAATTTCAGGATTTCATAGTGCTACATCCTATTATTACCCCATCGATAATTACTTTGGTAACAAGTCATTAGGAACCTGCTATAACCAAACTACCATTGCGGCTTTTCAAAACAAAACATTAATAACGAATATAAAGTACAGCTTCGTGGTCACGTTAAAATAGACCTTAACAAATATCGCATGCAAACGGTTTGTTTGATAATTGAGACTTACTATAAAAAATTCAAACAATGTTTTTATATTAAAATAACTCCATGATTTTATTCTTCATAAAAAGTTAATTTAGTAGATAATGTGTATTTATCCGTAACATTTGTATCTTCATTTAAGTTTATAAAACCTCTTTTCATTGAGAACAATCGCTTTCCAACTGGTCAAACGATATATCAACTCCTATATTCATCAATTACAGTGAATATATAAACGAAATTTTAAATATATTCTAAAAAATTATAGTTCAAAGTAGAAAAGAACAAAGAATGTAGCTACAAGGAGTAAACACATAAAACTCCCCGCTCTAGAAGAAGAATTACGATAAAGTCCGAAACGTAGATTCGCGATATTCTATTTTAGATACATGTCCTTTTACCCGTCCCAGCGCGGAAAAGTCGAATTCGCGCTTTCACCGTGGTGGCATTATGCAAGTGGCCATTGACAAACGCGAGCAAGAACCCGAGCAAGAAGACAATTTCAACAAGGCTGCGTTTCACGGGAATTTCCTGTGTCCCATCGAGCCCCTCTGCTTTTCCATCTGCACCCTTACTGTGCCTAGACAGAGCATGATACCCGCGCTTCGTTTTTGACCGTAATTATGCGGCTGTATCGACGACAGACGGCCATTCCGTTTGGCTCGGTGACCACGATAATTGGCATTGGGCCCACGATGAATACACTTCGATACTTCTCATCCGTCCGTTTATTAAGATCGCTTTCATACATAGCAATCCCGCGATGATTGTTTCCGCGCCCGGAGCGGCTCAATTAACGGTGGCCAGCCGGCGCTGACTGGTATATACACGCGGCGGCCACACACGGTAAAAGAGACGAGACGGGTCGTATCGTGTCGATGGGAAAATGGCGAAGACGGAGAAAAGAGAAAGAGAAAGAGAAAGACAAGATAATTCACATTGTTCAACGGGCAGACGGCCTCGAGGCATCCGCCTCTTCAAAGCCATTCGACTCTCCCGGCCGCTCTCATCGAACCAGAGTCCGGCAGTTAATGAACTGCCCTTCGGCGTTGCAATTCACGCAGGTGCCCGGTCGTCTAGGAACCCGGCCAAGTGCTGGCGAGACCCCATTATCCATTTACATAAAGGACCACAACGACCCCGGCTAAGGGTTTACACTGCTCGCTTAACCCCCGAGGATTTCCGCCGTTCTCGTCGGATTAATGCTCGCCCGATTGCCGGACAACAGCGTTTTTCAACGAGACTCGCACGCACGGATCGCGCCATTTCGGTCGAATCGTTCGGCGCAGTTTCTCATGTCCGCTCCGAATTATGATGTTGGTTCTTGGTCGGTCAGGCATGCTTTTTTTCTGCGATCGTATCACTGATGCATCGTGGATCGAGGGACAGTGCTTAGAATTCAAAGCCTTGTTTCGAAAACATATTTTTCGTACAGGAATTCGAACGGTATCTCACAGTGAATTGTCCAAAAAAATATGTACTACGTATGGGACGTTAAGAATGGTTCATTTTATTTTAAATGATTCGTGAAATGAAATGGAATATCGGGAAACTGAATAACCTCGTTGTATTGAAGAGCGCTTTATAGCGTAATCTTTTCAATTCTATTGGAGAATGAAAATTAAATTCGGTGCAATACTTTATGATGGAAATATCTTCCTTTTGAATCTAAATCATGTCGAGTAAATAACGATAAAAATGTAATTTAAAAAGTGGGGTACAACTTGAAGAATTTTATACAATTATTTTAATGTTCTATGCAATACTTAAATCTACCTTATTAAATAACTACTATATTTAATGCGTTATCGCCCACAACTACATTCGAAACGCAATCAGGTAATAATTGAATTCATTATCTCCATTAGCCTCGTCGAAATAAAGCAGATCCTCGTGATTCATTGTCTGCGTATATGCATATCATTCATATACGAAACATAGTACGAATTTGTTGATAAGACGTTCGTATTAAGCACCCAACATTATCAACTTCCATCATCATAAACAACAATCGCTATAAACATTGCCGTCAAGCAATACATTCGTATTCAATTCTCCTCCTCATCCTCGAATATTTTTCAGAAATCTGCATTAAAAGAATTCACAAAACGAAGAAACTGCAATCGGAATGGTTTCAACGGCAAGGTCACGCGAAAAGACGAAACGCCACAGGGTACCACGTGAGCGCGGTAGTCTCACGCAATGGTAGCGCCATCTCTGACGTCAGGGGATATTCGCAGGGCGAGTGTCACACGGTAACGGGTCTTCCTTGCGTCGTCTCGCGAAATCGTCTCCCTCGGAAACAACGATAGCGTTTCCGCGCGTAACTGACACGACGCGACGGCCACGTAAGCGTGACAATAGAAAGGAACAGTGAAGGTTGCACTCACCTGAACCATTGATGTGTGTCGACACGCGAGACGGACTTCCCCGCTTGGCGGCAGCCTGACGGCGAAATCAGTCCGTGCCAACCCCTGTCGTTGGCCTCGTGCTCCGTGCATTCAACATCGGGGCCGCGCGCGATACCGGTGCGGAGTCGTGAACAGCACGCGTCCACGCACCCACGCACGCACACACTTGAACGTCACTACCCGCGACACGGTCACGACCACGCCCACCGTGGCACCGGACTTTCCACGGACCCGGACTTCTTCCTTGAACAAAAAATGCCCGCGTTTTGTTTACGCCTATACCGAATCGGTGACAGCCGCACAGTATCTATCGCTGCCGCTAGGAGCTCTGCGCCTCGGCCGCGGGCGCGCAGTCGCCGACCGGCGAAAATCGATTATTTCCGACACTTCCACGGTCAATCTTAATCCGGCCGTTATAAATCCATGAGTGATGCGCCGGCAATTTTAACACACTGAAATCGCCGCGGCGGCGGCGGCTTCCGCGATGCTTGGCACCGAAATGTTGTGAGCTTGATGGCTGTCAGTTGTCTCTATTCCCGGGGGTAGAGGCGTCTCGCTCTGCGGAAAGTAATTTAATAAGAATTACACTCGTCACGTTCAGAAGTAAATGCTTATTATTAGAATAAAATGTTCCGGTTGGAGCGAAACGTTTCCTGTGTCCTTATGAATGATTCACCCCTTCGTATCTACGTCGTTCATGAGGTGCTCTGGACGAGACATGTGATACGCTTTTTTTTTGGAATTAGATACTGCCTCCAATGATTTGTAAATACGAAAGGGAGTAGCAATCTTTAGCGACGGAACTGTTTTATTTCTATAAATAAATAAGTTTATTCTTTTTTGTGTATATAATAATTCAACGCATGGCGTTCTATGTAACTTGAGATTGTAATTCTTACAAAAATAACTCGTTCCTTTACGTAACTTATCGTGTTTACAAAACCGTAAGATATCTTATCATAACACTTTATAAACGATATCGTTTGACGAAATATCTCTTCCATAAGATCTTATGAATCACAATACAATAGTTGAGTTTTTATAGTCATTCAACCAATGTTTTCATTAGTGAAGTAATGAATTTCATTATAATTTTATTGATTTTCATCCTCGTTCAGAATGTAAAATATTTTTAACATATTTATAATATACTGTTTATGTCATAAACACTGAAAACGATTTGCACCAGCAGTAATAGTTTTTTTCATTGTAATTGCCAAGAAATCTATCTTCCAATTAGGTGAACCATGTAACAAATAAACCCATTTCCTGCATCGATTGTGCATTTGACAATGCTTAGTAACATATCTGAAGCACAATAATTGTCGTATTAATGTATGTGAATAATATCCATTGCATAATAACCACAACTCAAGTACACTATATACATTTACCAATATCATGAACAAAATAATCCCATAAAGAATGTTATCTTTAGCTCCGAGATAATTCTGCCGTTAATAGATTCTACATAGTGAAGATAATATAGCATTAATATTCATAAAACAATTGCCGTAAAACGTTTTATCTCTGTTGTAATACAAATAACGAGAATTATTCATAACATTAGTAAAATTATGAGTTATTACTCCCAAAAAGTAAAAGCTCAAATCTTTGCAATATAATTGTAACTAAATTCACCACTCTTTCGATTAAAACCAAACATTTTAAGATAATGCTCAATAAATTATATATTAATGAATAAACACTTTCACGTTCATCTATAAAGTTAAGCGATTAAATAAAATAATTGTCATCACGAAACACTCGAAATTTAGTACCAATGGAATGTATTCATGTATTTGTTTCTTTCCGAGCAAAATTTTAGCTAGGTCCAGTTCAACTTCCATCCACATCAGCGTAACATTTAAACCGCTTCGAAACAGTGAACAAGTGTTATCGTATCCGTTCGTTTAACGTTTCGGTATCCCTAAAATAACACGTTAAAACTCGAACTCGATAACAATAATGGGCCACGCGGAAATTAAACGGTTATATCGGAATCTAACTTCAAATTTTAGACCATTGTTCCTTTGGGCGACTAAATTATCTCGCACAGGATAATTACCAACAGAGTCTAACACTAACAAGCGCTATTTCCACAGAAAAGAGACCGCCGTCCGTAGTGAAATTATTTTTACGGCAACTGGTGCGCTAACTTACTTATTCATGAGGCCGTTCACGATACATACTGCGAAAAATAGACGAAGGAGGAAGAAAGCTCGCAGCCCTTAATCTCCGGGGCCTTTAAATTCTTTCCCTGCAGATAATCCAGCAGATGATCGCAGATAAAAATGGTTCCTGCCGGTTATGTCCGCTTCGTAAGCACCCTTCGCGACTTGGAACTGCTGGCGGATCGCTGGATGGGTTACGTTAGGTGGCCGGAGATGTCAAAAACCGTTGAATAATTTCTGAATTCGCTGAGACAGTCTAGATGGCCCATGCATTCCCCGGTGTGCCGTACGGTTGTCCGTATGAATGGAAAAGTGTGCGTAGTCATGCGTGGCCGGTCATGCAACCATCTCGACCGGTATCTGCGGTGACGACCGAACCAACGCCGCTAGGGAGCTTCCCAAGATAACATTCCCTGAATAAGTCACCTCGATGGAATTAAGTTTAAATATTTCATCGGTCGACTAATCTCGACGGCGCGAGAGGAAGTGCCTTGTCCTGGACAAGACTCCCAGAGATGTGATATCCAGGAACTCGAGAAAAACGATTTGCTCTTCGAGATCGCGGGGCAAGAAACTTGGCTCCGCAGGAACTGGAAAAAGACGGTGGCCAAGGAACGAAAAGGTAGCCGATTTATGCAAATAATTCGATAACGATTTTAAGTTTCTGTCTTCTCATTTTATCCCGGGGAGATGTAAATTAGTCGCTGCTTAATGCAACCCATGGTTTGCGACGCTTAGCGTGCTTCCTTGATATGGACTAAATAAAGACGGACAAATTGATAGCCCATGCACAATTACCTGTTTCTTGCTGAGAGTAAATTTATACGCGAATAGCATTTTTTCAGACAGTCTCTTTAATTTATTTCTTTATTATAAATATATTTTAAAATTTTATAATGTCTGTTTGCGAAAATTACTAATTATGAGATCATGACAAACACAGAGCTTCAAAATTCCTGTGCTTCTTAATTTGCAATATTTAAATTTAATAATTTGCGTCAATATTTTATATCAGCGTAAACTATACTTCACAAAATTAATTTTGTTCTATAGAATGATACATTATTTAATGCGTCATCTACTGAAACGTAGGGTTAGGGAAGGCTGATTTGCTCAAGTTTATTTAAGCGTCAATTAGAAATGAATGTCGCATACAGAACTTCGTTGAACGAGAACTGAATTATGCACGAAATCCCGCGATATAGTCAAGGGCATAGTGCTTGGCTCATAATACGATCCACCATCTCCTTCTCGTAAAGATGACGTTGCCTTAGGGACTCCAAATATGAATCTTCAATGACATCACGTGAGTTTGACGACGATCCAAAGCTTGACGCTCTCCCGAATTTTTTAGACTTCTCCGATGAAGATACTTTGCCAACATCAATGTTCCCCTTGGAATACTTGCCATAATTTGTGCCTCCATTTAGCGAGATAGTATCCTGCTCCTCGAATATCGTCGAAGATATTGAATTGCTCTGCATCTGCAAGGATACGCGTCGTACACATAAAAATACGTGGAAAACAATCTTCATAAAGCAGAATTAGAAACAATATCTCCGTTTCGCTAAGTGAAGCTCGTTTCGAGAAACGAACGGAAAAGTTACCAAAAAATCGTCAAACAGAAAGCATGAGAAAAGTCTCTGTACACGATACAAAATGCTCGCTCTCTTTGACAATTCATACGAATATAGTATGAAGCGATCATTGACGACCCGGCAACATTTCAGACGGCTCAAAGTACCGAGGATGCTAAGGTACTTGAAAGTATATCGGAAAATACCGGAAAAATCCACTTTTCGGACAATCGTGCATGAGGATATCAAGGGATGGATGATCGTCGACCGTGTTTGAGGAACGGTAAGAACTCTTGATTTACCTTTACGTCGACTTCTTTATCCTTCAAAGGAGGCAGAAAACATTTTTGAGGGGCGCTGCGCATCGGCTGTGGACACAAAGAAGTCGATGGCTGAGGAGTCTTTTCCTACTAAACAATTCTCGGATAAGAAAAAAGAGCGCATAACTGCGCGCTACTTCGGAATGCCCTTACCATCGAGAAAGGGAGAAAAATTACGACAAAGCGAACCGAAGATAACATCTCGGCGAATATTACTTCGACAGAGACCTGATCGTGCCGTTAAAAATCGTATGGGACGCGGTGTTCGAACACCCGACATTATTTCGGAATAGTTTCCCGATAAATTTCCCGTGACGGAAATCCCGTGAAAGCAAGCCATTCCAGAATTCCTTTACAAATTGTTTTGCGGCAACTGGTGCATCGATGCAGCCGACCGAACAAAGAAAGTTCCGCGGGAACGGGCAGGGGAAGCAAATATGCATAAAGGGCGTAACTCATTGAAATTCAGGCCGCGATTATCGACACCGAGAGAACAGACAGATGAGGATACAAACGGGGACCACTCTCCCTCGCAAGCACAAAAGTAAGCAAAATCTAATTCTAGTAGCGGTAGGCAAGTCACGGGGACCGTGCCGTCCCCTTTCCCCGGATGTAACGCAGGTTTATCCGCGTGTAGAGAGTTTCTGTACCTTCTCCCTCCTCTTGTATCCTCAATTTCTGCCTGTCCTTGTGGTAGTTGCGGCCTGCAGTCCTCGCTTTGTGCATATAATTGAATTTAGGGTTCGGATACCGGTCTCTACTTCGGCCACCGACATCCACGCCGGAATCCTTCGTCCTTTTCCCGCGTTTCCACCCTACACTCCCGTATCTTATGATTAGATCCAACCCAGACCTAACTAACGACCAATTTTGCATATCGAGCTACTACGAACAACTGCGTGATAAGAGGAGTGTAATTAATAAACTGCGAACCGTGTTTGCACCTGCCGCGTCTCTTCGCTTTTCAGAACGCCGGAGAATTATTGTCGAGGAAATTTGATTTCGTTTGTGGGGACTATGAGCTTCCGGGCTAAGCTCGCTTCCGATGGTATTTACACTTTATGGGTCACCGTTAATGCATGAGCGTTCGTGTGCGAATTCGATTTTAGGATACCTTTGAATGGATTAAATAATTAGACACGTGTACAACAAGAAAACACTCCAAAAATCGCAGATGTTTTTTGCATAGAATTATTCTGTAGCCGCAAGGACTTTGAAATGTATTTACTTTTGTATCCGGAAATCCTCTCTGCGAGGGCATTTTGAATGGAACATTAAATTCTCCAAGCACAAAGGGTTAACGTATGTGGACCATTTCCCTCGTTTGGATTTATGTCAACTCGTACATTCGATTAATTTATTTATTATTCAATATGCTTTCGGGAGCTTATATTGGAAATAGAAATACTTTGTATTATACGTAAACGGAATCACTTAATTTTGTTTTTGCATGATAGACATCTACGTTCCGTATTAAAAAAAAAAACTATAGGTACGGTACCTATAGAAAAACAGAAATTGGTTTCAGACATAAGAAGTCAACTAAACGATACAATAAACCATATGAAAATTCGTGGTAGAATTTGAGTGATCGTGCTAAATCACACCAAATTGTGTAAAAATAAAGTACATGATCTTTTAATTCGTGTTAATCAAACAGATCGTGTAAAAAGAGAAAAATAATTTGTGTTAAACTAAAATTGTGTACAAAAAATTCGGGTGAAATCAGGATTGGGTGTATTTAAGGGGAAGTTCAATTTACGATTATAAAATAAGAAAGTGACGCGTTTTCAATTTCGGAATATTGTAAGAACATAGGCAGAAAAATAAAAAATTTTGCATCTTTCCTAAGTTATGAAACTGGTAGACATATTTTGAACATTATCAATGTCGAGACATGACATAAACAAGACATGAGCCAATAGAATAACTTAAAACCAATAATTTCTGCAATCACTTTTTTCAAATGATTTTATCTGTCATAAATGAGCAATGAAATATTCCATTATTTTAATCTGACTTCACGCATAAAACAACATGCTACATATTATACCGATCATTACGCAAACTTCGTGACAGATAATTTCAGGAAGTGAAAGTAGAGATTTTACAACGTTGATGAGATTAGGAAGTAACGAGGGGATAACGAAGGAAGGTAGTATATAAAACAGGGTGCCAAGAGGAAAATGAAACGCGTGGTGAAAGAAAAAAGGAAGATAATTCACGGCATTGTTAACGGGAAAGTGGTACCTACGTAATTAATTTCGTTTATAAATCTTCCGGTGGGCCATTACCGAGGGTTGACTTCCGCGCGCGGAGAGTAAAATGAACTAGTTTTCATCGCGATGCCTCTTTGCATTCCCTAATTGGCAATTAACTATCGACTGAAACGCGATCGAATGCTAGACGACGATAATTCGTCACCCTACCACGTCTCGTCGATCGTTTTTTTTTTCTTCCTTTCCCTCTTCTTTACCATGGTATTATATTATACTTCTCTGGAACCGACACTTGATTCCGATTCACGAGCGCCGTAAGCACAAGCGATTATCCCATCCACGTTTTAACGAATTCATGTTGCGTTTCGGGATCCAAGAGAACTTTTACTATTCCGATCCCAGAGATTCGATTTGGATTTTCCAAAGTTGTAACAAATTGAAATTACTTCTACTGTCTGTATTGTTATTTTCGAACGTTCCGTTTCTGATAATGTTTTCACACGAGAATAGAATCGATAAGAAATTTCCTTTAAAATATTTAGGGTTCGTTTTATTCATTTATTGCGATTATATGATTTCTATGATATTGATATTTATTTAAAAAATTTTTAAGTTTAAAATATCAAAAACTGATAAGTAAATTATGTTACTAAATGTCACTGATACAATATCATTTGTTCTGTTTCTTCTGCATTTGCTTCACTTTTTTAAATTCAATATTCAATTCAATCTTTAATAAAATACTGCTCTTTCGTTTAGTACACGTACATCGATACAATTTCTTAAAAATAAAGTAAGTTTAATATATCGAATAAAGTATTTCTACAACTTTGTCTCTTTCACAGAAACTTCTGTCCACACTAACTCATGCGGAAGGTTAATCCCTAAACATTGCCTTTGCAAACACATGAACTTCTCGGCGTGTAACACTAACATGGTAACGATTGACGTATTTTCATAAACCTCTAGACGAGGCGCAGTGGTTAATTGGTTTGCTTGGCGTGTGACCTCTTGGCCTTGCGAGCCACCCCGTAGCAGATTTCACCCTCGCATGCAGTACATTTACGGTAATTAGAACTCTGTTAAGTGACTATCCACAATTATCTAATTCGCCAGTCGTTATCACCCTCTTCCTGAATTACTCCCATAGATAGAATGTTCATTTAGAGATAATTATTCTCGTAGGAGGAAGAAAATAAGATGAAAATCAAGAAGCACGAAATTACGGTTTCAGTTCTGTTTTTAAATTATCGACAAATATTTGCTTAAACAAGGACTATTAATCTGCCTATAGTGAAATATATATATACTTATTACTTCTGGGCTTTATATTTTACTTATACTTATTACTAACTCGATGAGGACACAAATGAAACATTAAACTAGTTACTTTCCCCATCTCACGAGTTTCTATCTGGATTTTGGCCAGTTACCTGTCTGCAATTAAATACGAGAGTCAGTCAATAAGTAAGTTACATCTCTCCATCCACTATTATGTTGGAGGGGTTATATTTCTGCCAGTCGATGGGTACACAGAAACAGTATTAGTGTTGATCACAGTAAATTTCAGCACAATTGCATCAGTTAATCGTATACCACGGTATACTAAACAGAGAGATTCGCATAACAAATGCGCCCAAGTTGAAAATTCATGGGGACAACAATTAACGCTTATGTTTATTGTGAAACACCGAAACTTTCACGAACAGCCATTAAAACTTAAACAACCCGAAAATTAAACGAAAAAATGGTTCTCATTCATGTCTGTGCTCGTACACGTACTACCACTATAACTCAAGGAGTACATTTTGGTGAGAATAATGAGAAACTAGAGATTTACAGTCCGAACTTACCGCTAATAGATTTTTATGTATTTAGCCGAATAAGAAAAGATATGACTGGTAACTATTTTAAAACGGATAGTAAAATAAAAGAGATAACCTCGAAGAAATGGATATTAAGAAAGTGAACACGAATTTTTATAAATACAATTCGTAACATGAATTCTGCTCGTGACAAGTGCTTGCAGATACTTAGGGGATGCACACGTAAGTATTAGCTCGTCCATAAGTTCGTGCCGCAGTGTGTTTATATCTCTCACGTTACATTTTATAATCACGGGAGTACGAGGACTTGAATGACTAATCTTTATGGCTCAGTTTAGTCAGTAATAAGGATTCGAAAGAGACAGGTCCTAAAATGAGAACTTTATGTTCAATAAAATATTATTTTATACACGATAGAAAAATAAACGACACGAACTTATGGGACAACCTAATAATAAACAAATGTAAGTTTCTGTTAGTGAAAAGTATCTTCTTCGCATACTCGCATGTTTCTTACTCGGAATGTAACTTACTTGACCGATTGATTGACTGACTCTCGTATTACCAAACCTTTCATGGGAAACTTGGTGTTATCGTTTCCAATGAAACTCAGCCGTCAGCACTGCCCGTGGTGGGTGGTAAGCATCGAGACCGAGGCAGCGTGACACGTACCTTCAGCTTCTGCGCCTGCAGCACTATCCGCTGGCGATTATGCGCGCTAACTGAGTTCCCGTATGACCTTCGCCGCATTAGCCACTCTCTCTGCAACAACAAACAATCCCTGAACCCGGAGAACGCTTCGACAGAAACTTCCGCAGACTAAACACACCGGTAGTTTCACGCGCGCACCGCCCCGGGCTTTATTTACTTTTTACGGAAGCCGAGCGTCGCCCGCAACCTCGCCCGTACCGTCGCGCCCACGGGCTCGTTTCCGCTATCGCGGCAGTGCGATGCCCATTTCCGACGCGTTCGATCGTACACGTATTACGTATGACGAAAAGTTGAAACCCAGAAAAGCGAGCGGCCCGCGGTGAAGTTCAAACTCTTACGCGAATTCAAACAGGTACGAACTTTCAAGCTTCCGAGGCTCGAAGCGGCTGGTCCCGGTTGCGTTTAGTCCACAGGGCCGCGGGGCAAGGAGAACGCTGGTACCTCGTGCTCTCAAGCCTCGAAGGCTCGAAAGTTCGAAAGTCCTCGAGCGTGAAAGTTCGAAATTTTATCGCGAGCTCGCCAGTTTCGGTGAGTTCGAATCTGCTTGTCCGTGGACCTGTCATCACCATCACCGACGAGTGCTCGCGTAATAATTTCTGTTAAGAAGTGTATGAAATACTACAGGGCGCTAAGGAAACACCACGGAATAGTATTTGCAATGCGTATGTAGGAACGAGAAGCGCACAGCGACCAGAGCGACGACCAGCCGCAGTCAAAAGGGTCTGTCGATCAATCGATGTACAGTGGATGAAGTTTCTATAACACCATGATTTTTTGTAAAAATTTGATTCATTTTACAATTATTTGCTATTGGCCTAGTAAAATATTACGAAAATTACAATATTATTATTGTGAAATGGCAAATGTACACACACTGGTGGATGTTTATGTTGTAAACAAAAATGTTATTATGTTGGCAGAAGTGAGGACAAAATTTAGGTAAAACTTAGAATCAACATTATTTTTCAAAAATTTGCTATTAATACACATTCAGTTTCAATATCAGTAAACAGCAATCTTAAAAAACTTTAAAATCTTCATTTTATAAATAGGGAACTGAAAAATGAGAAATATCCGGTTCGCTCGAAATGACGGAGTAAAACGGCGACTAAGAGTCACTTCTTGAGTGCAAATAGTTAATAGCATCCTTCCTTGGTCTAGTCTTTAACTTCTTTTGTTGTTTTTCGAAAGGTATCATTTTATTCACAGACGATGTCAAATGTAGATTAGGTTTTTTTAATTATTCGACAAGTGAGACTTCTTTGTAGGGTTGTACAAGGTATCCGATAAAATTCTGGGGCTTGACGTATGGTCTGTCCTTTGGAATTAACTCTTATTATTGTGTTTTTTATTGTTTCTGGGCTCCGTGATCCCTAATTTGTTTTTCTCTGTACGTCTATATATACATAATCATGATATTTATAATCATAGTTATAAACAACATAAGGAAAAACAAAGATCCGATTCATCCCGCACGATTTGATCCGAATAGTCCCGTTTCTAAGGATTTCGTAGTGAATATGATAAATGAACAAAATACAATGTAATAATCTGAAATACATTAAACACTAAAATTAGACATCTTAGAAAGTAAGGATAATACACACATTTAAATTTCCAAGGTTAGCTTTAAATATGAAATTCTAACTACGTATTTCAGACTGGCCACAAATTCGTTGCGTTCGCGCGCGTTCGCTTCGATTTTAACACGCGATGCTGGCAAACAACGGTTTGAAACAATTGAAGATGTATTGAATTAGGTGTAGGGAAGATGTATTAAGTAATATCGACAGTCAGCATGCTCATTTGTATAACAACGTAACAAATGTGGCCAATATTCTTATTTTTATCCTATTGATCCTGTGATTCGATTCTCCTGTCTATCCCATTATTTTCCTCAGTTCTGTTATATCATTTGTATAAGATAAATTATTAAAATCTCAGTTCGAGTGGTTGTTGAAAATAATACAATACATTCATTAAAAATAAAATTTTATAATAATATTTTCTTATGTATGATATGAAGTTATGTCGCTAAGAAAACTTTTAAATGTGGAAGGAAGGGCAAAAATAAGAGCATACCACGATGCAGGACTTTCTATTCGACAGATAGCACAGAAAATGAATAGATCTGGTACCTGTGTATATAATCTTCTAAAAATCGGTGACAAATACGGTAAAAATAATTGTTTTGGTGGTAATGAAAAATTATCAAGGCGACATCATTCTCGTTTAAAGAAATAGCAAGTAATAATGCAACTAGTAAAGTAAGGAGAGTTTTGTATCTTCCTGTAACTACACGTCGTATTCAGCAAATATTACATGAAGATGCAGAACTAAGATGGATAAAAAAGATAATGATGCCACCTCTTCCACAGGACCAGAAGAATGCGAGAACAGTAATATTTTCCGACAAAAAAATTTTAATTTGGATAATCGGAATGATTATAAATATTATTGGCATGGTTTACGTAAAGATGAAAAGGTAAGCATGAGCAAAAATTTCGCTAGTGGAATTTTAATGGTTTGAAATACATAGATTTGTTAGATAATATTTCAATTTGGTTTATGAAACAAAATCATGGAGGTATTGTTGTATTTCAACAAAATAATTCACCTATCCATAACATCAAGAAGAGTAATGAATGATTTGCACAAAGAGATTTACACCTTATAAAGTGACCTTCCTGTATTCCCAATGTGAACCCTATAGAAAAATTATTGGGAATTTTGTCACGTGAACAATGAATTTAGATTTATTTAATATATGTAAATATCAACTGATAAGGCTGTACCTATAGACATTTCATCAAAATTTTGGACGCAACAATGTAATGTTTTGTTTACAAAAAAAATAAAACATTTTTTTCAGTTTTATATGGTTTACAGTTTTATATTTCAATTTTTTACTTTCTGTTACTCCTTAATTGCATTCGAACATTTTTGTTGTACTTTCTTACAAAAATTCTAGATTCTTTTTCAAAATAATAGAGTTCTTATAAAAACTTCATCCACTGTATTGCGAAGTTTAGTTTCTTAAGGTATGAATGAACGACTGTTTGGGCGTGTAGCTGGTGTCATCTTGCAATGGGATGGCGCCAGTATGTTTAGGGAAAGTATGACTGCAGACAGGATGTTCTCGAATGGCTGCAAAGATATGAAGGAAGATTGTTTGGAACTCAGCGAGTGGACCGTGAGACTAAAGTGATTACTAAAGCGTATACGTGATTGCGAAAGTGTTAACTACGAATGCAAGGGCCATGATGCATGTGAGAAGGAAGGAAAGAGTAATCAGGCATAACGGATAAAAGTGCGTATAAGTTCAATGAGAAGTGAATATAAACGTAGTCGAAAAGAGTATAAGGTTTATCTAAGAGGGTCTATAGTTAGCCTAAGACAGTCTAAGGTGAATGTTCAGCAAGCATCAGCAGATGCATACCTGTTTTATTTGTTAATTATTTAACTTAATAAACTTTTGTTAATGTTAAAGTATAGTTACGTTGTCCCAACCCTACACGTATGTTTTTGCACTAGTCTTTAACACGTTCTGTGCCACGTGTACCACATATGGTACACGCCAATGTTTGTAAGAAAATATTTTTAATGGACATTTGGTCACGGTCGGCGGTATACGTTACAAAGCAATTAAAACATAAAGAAACAATATCAAAATATATAAAAATAACCAGAAACTTGAATATAACTTATTATTTTATTGAAAAGCTCAATACAGTTCATAAGCAGAATATGACCGAAGTTTCCGTGACACGGAACGCGTTAAAAAGTCACGTATTCCACATACTAAGGCAAGGACTCCGTATGATTATCAGTATGCCCTTAAGTCCTCTTCATCGCCCTTGAGGAGGATCAACACTTCGCATATCGATCCCCACCCTCGCAAGATCGCTAGCTTTCTCTAGAAAGAGCGTCTTTGTCCTCGTCTGTCTATTTCTTGTTGCAACTCCAACATCTGCAGGCCTTTGACGAGCATCGACGGCGTTGACGAAGGACACTGCATCTGCACAGTGTCGTCATTCACGCAGATCGACCGCCCGTACTTTCCCGGCACTCAAGATGTTGTTTATTGCCTGAGACCTTATCGAGTCCTATGTAGCTAGATTTCCGAAGTTTCGTACAGAAGATGTTGAGATGTGTATAAAACAGTGTGAAAAGCGAAAGATTCTCATGTAACGAGAACACCTCGAAGACCGATGATGGTGCAAGTGATCGAACTACGAAAATGATGACAACTGTTCTGGTGCAGTATCCTTTGACAATGTTGTCGATACCCATAGATAAACTTCAGATGTTGATGTTATTACTTGTTCAAAAGATAGATACTTGAAACTTAGGACGTTTTTCTTAGCGAAGGCCAACGATTTTGCGAAGATAAGACTTTATCTGCAAAGAATCGATTCTTCCGAAAAACGAGCCAGAGAGGTATTCTTGTTATTACGCGGATAAAATTACAGTTATATTGGATGTGTACATGAACGAAAAATTTAGAACACTGCCAGTGACAATCTAACTGGGTTACACTGTAGAAGGAGTAGATGTTTCGTGCGATGTACTCCGATGTATTCTGATTAGAGATCTTTTCACAACTCCAGTGGCACCACGGTGAAAACAATTATATAGAATTTATAGCTGATAGATGCCAAAATTTAGATCCGCGTACCTTCCTTGTCGATCCTTGTTACCTTGTTGAAACTGAAAGTTAAGAATTTCACATTACCAGCTAGAACAGAGTTCCTTGTAATAAACTCACTTCCCTTTGCTTAATAAGGGATTGTTTAAAAAGTCAATCAGCCAAATGCATTCAATACAACGCACAATGGGGTATTTATCTGAACTGGACGGCCAAAATTAAAGACAGTTTTATCGATTTTGTACAATAAAGTCATTCCCGAAGTAGTGCAACTGCAAGAAATGTCGATCATGTGTTAGTTATGTTATAATGTGGATATTGACATAAATATTCACGGTAAAAGATAATGAACTATTAAAGGCATAGTACATACTTATCTGTAAAACTTTGGTACTAAAGAAACATTTCATACATTTCCAAAATATGTGGAAAATGCTGCGAGGAATTTCAAGAGTAAAACGCGTAGTAAAAAAATGTCTAACTTTCGGGATAGCTCAGCACTTTCGAGTACTTCAAAGATAAAAAAATTATTACGACATTGTTCCTCACATATTCAGCTGCCTCAAACAGTAAAAATTTTACATTTTAGGTAAAATTTTTAAAATGAACTTTTTACCGCCCAAATTGGGCAAATACCTCACTGTGCGATGTGTGTCATATGAATACAAAATGGCCGTCAGAATCAGTACGCAACCAGTACACTTCGAACAACCAATTCAGAAAAATACGACAGCTTGGTTGTTCGAATACGCAACCAATATAACTGTCGCCACAGTAGCAAAAAAAAACAACTAAGTTGAACTAATACCGTAAAAAATACACGTTACTGACTAAGCATCCTAGAGATGCATTCACTACCTCGTGTAATTTCTTAGAAGCACAACATAGTTCAGACTAAATGTTTCGCATGAATTCTTTGTACTCTTTCGATGTTCACCATTTCTCGAACAACGAGAACAGACACGCGTTGTTCGTCCTGTTAAAAGTGTAGTAAGATAGATCGATCGAGCTACACCGAAAATCGTGGAGTGCCGCCTCTACCCCGGACGAATCCGGCGCAAAGTAGATTATGCAAATGCTCTTTGGAAGAGAACGGTGCGAAGGGTGCAAGAGAAAAAGATGAGCTCTGTGCAAGAGAACATGAAGGGCACAAGCAAAGAGGTGGAAAGGAAGGATAAAAGGACACGGAGAAACGAGGAAATCGTATCCGGCGGACGAGTCAGACACTCGATGCATTGCGCAAAACCTTAAAATCCTTTAACTCTTTTCACTTTTAGACTACTAAAGGATATTTCATCTCAGAGCGCAATTAAAAATATCAACTGTTACATTTTAACACGATTTCATTTTAAAGTGAAACACAGAAAAGTATGACATGTGATAATGTTTTATAAGATAAATGATGAGCGTTCCCAGATTCGCAACGAAAGACATACATTCATTAAACCTATCGCGAGATATTTCTTATTTTCTTTTGTATCGAAAGCATGAATTTTAGGTTCATTAAATGATTATAAGGTAAATTCGAGTTAATCCGTGACGTAAAGTCAATTTACATTTAAGAAAGAAACAAACAGAGGGCATTAGGGTGCTAGTTCATATTGTGATATAAAAAATGTAGAGAAATAAGCTTAAATACCGTTGTTCATACCAGAATGCTAAAAACAATGAAAATATTAAAGTACCTAGAATAATAAATGTAATAAGACCGTAAATAGTGTAGAGATTTAATTTGGAAAGATATAAAATCATTGTATTATAGGTTAAATATATATTATAGTATGTAACAACGCTCGACAACTGCAACTCCAACTCCAACTCGACACTGACAACTCTGACTTGCCAACTACAACTAACAAACCCTTGACCTTGGCTTTGACTGCTGAATCCAAAAACAGTTTCCACTCTATATCTGTGTTTTGTAATTTCTCCTCGTCACCAAACCACCCTTGGTTTGGAAAAACTTTCGGCTCATTGCGTACCATAATTTAGGGCCTCTTGTCCACCAAGACTACGTGGCCCCTTTTTGCTAAGTGCTGCTTTTTAAAACTATGCCAAATAAATAAAGCGTCTTAGAGAATAGCAACATAAAATAATAAAGAATTAGTGAATATACTTTTATTATTAAATGGAGTTAATAAAATTCTGTTAGTCTAGTATTTGTTTGCATAAATATCTAACGTCCCGCTATATATCTGACTGATTTTAAATGCAAATAATAGCTAACATGTAACATGAACATTTTTTAATTATTATATATAAATAATGCACATTATTTTCATCAATAAATATCAACTATATCTATAATTTACTTTTCACAAGAAATTAAATTATTCTATTGCAATAACTTATTAGAAATAATAATAAAATATTACTAATGAATTATCAAGGAATCTCATGGAACAAAAGATTCCATTTCAAGTAAGTGTAACAATTGGAAATGAATTACTGCCACATGATTGTACTCTTACCCTTTATTTATATAAAACTTAAAAGGATATACAATTATAACATCTCTTGAAAACAAAAAGACCAAAATTTAAATAAATCAGTAAGTAGCATTAGACAGTTTGTTCAATTTTCCGACATCTGTTATTCACGTTCTTTCTATCTGACTCTTTTTCCTAGCCGCTTTCTTCGTTTCAACCCTCCATGCATCGTGTCACTTTACCACAAAACCGCACCGTTAATGCACGTCCGTATAGTTAACATCATGGCGAGTTAAACCGCGGGCAATATTAATGCAACCTCTCAAGAGTCAGTATAATTATGGGCATTATGGTATACCTCTGTTGTCCCTCCTCCCCATGCCATCCACCCCCGTTGACCCACCCTCGGCACCGGTGTTTCATTTAAACTGTCCTCGACGGCGCGTCCACCGGGAACAAATTTATTTCCGTATATCGGTGTACTTATCTACGCTCGTACCGAGTTACTCAGTAATCCTGGATAATAGCAAGAGAATGTACGGTCAATGTACGGCTGTAAGAAACGGACACGGATAAAGTCCGCATTTTTCTCTCAGATGCGAGTTACGGATCTTTCCATTCTGTGCCGCGAACGTATACACGTTTTATCCATCGCTCGTTTACTCTTCTGAAACGTGATCTTCAGGTGACTCTGAAGCGTTCATTATAATTACTGGTCACTTAAACCGAGATCATTAAATTATATCCTTTTTAATGATATTTTTAAATACCGTATTAAAATTACAAAATAAATATATATTTTAGCACATACTTCTTTACCAAACTAATGATATAGAAGATTATAAAGAAATTAGACTATATAACAACATAATACTTTCAACTACATATGATTTTTATTTTGACGAAAGATAAGAGAGGAATTTTATTTTTTTTTTATGAGACGTATGGATCCTTTGAAATTTTTTGTAGAAAAAACTGTATGTTGTTCACTATACTTTCATTAAGTTTCGGAAATTTGCTCAATCGCATTTATTCAGAAATACAATTTCTACAGCCCATAAATACTATCTTTATTTATTATTATTTTTTAATCTTTTCGTTTCCTATTTATAAAAATGTATAAATGACAATTACATAAATCTGTTTTCATTTGAACACCTTTTGTTACAATAAAATACTTAAGAGACTCGAATTGTTTGAATGTTTAAATAGGAGACAAAATTTATTATTATCAATTTCTGTAAATATATTCACGTAAAACAAGTGGTAAGTGAAACAAAGAATTTTTCGAAATAATTTAGCTTTACGCATCCCGAAATGAATTTTCTCTAAATGGTTGAACCTTCGAGTAAACAACATCGTAACAGTAAATACAATTCCCCGTAATGGTTTGAGCGACATTTCTAAGTTTAAATAGAAAGCATTGTCATGTCCTTCGGGAACAGACACGAGAAAACGGACAGAATTACATGTCCCGACCACGATTGACACGTTGATTGCCAAACCATCATTCATTAAAATCATCGATAAACTGTAACAATTTTCTTAATGAAATAGAAACTGAAAGGTTAAGATTTTTCATACCAATTCTGTTAACCATCTTCCATCTTATAGGATGAAAAAAATTTAATTCAATATGCCGCTGAAAAGTTACTTTTTAAATTTATAAAGAAAATAGTGTCATCCAAAAAGAGACAAAAAATGGCCTGTTTTTTCGAAATATCTATACCTTATACATTAAACTACACATCTTCTAAAAATGGAAAATAATTATTATTGCAACGATCATTATCAAAATCAGAGACTGCTTTACATTCAAATATCGATTTTAAACCTTTAGAATTCATTTTGTAACGTTTTATATTACGAATACGATATCAGACCAAAGCTTTATAAATATTACAATATTGTTCGTATGTAAATTTTGGTTTAAGCTGAAATGGTTTGAACATATGATCAAACATTTGGAAACAATTGTTTTAATTATTGGACTGTTATAAATGTCGTATAACGAAAAGTATTAGTTGTCACCTTAATGAATTTTGGCACCTTTGACGATCGTTATCTGGGACACTAACGGTTAACTCAGATTAAAAATCTACGGTGATTATCATAAAGTAACATTTAGTCCAAAAATCGGTTTTAAAATCGACGGTAACAAAATGAACGAAACAACTTTAATTTTGGTGACTTTTTGACTAACATGGCTGTCAAAGCATTAAAAGGGAAGTGCGATCAAGTGAACAGAGCTTGGTAATGCAGCGTCGCTGAACCAAACCGTACAATTTTAATTTCCAATCCGCTAAAATCGCCTCCCGGTCAGATCAACCGTGTGGCCGATCCCCTTCGTAACGCGTGTAAGCGGTTTCACGCGCGAGCGTACTGAGAAATTATGTCTGCTTCCGGAACCAGACTCTGAAAAATTTACAGACCGTCCCGCCAGCTGCGGAGTATTTAGCTCAAAGACTTCTGGAATTTGCTGTGTCTCCAAGTATGACGGCAACAACTATTTTACCGGCGTAGCGAGCTCCGCCGGCACGCCGCCTAGAATGCTGTCTGAGAACGGTGGCATTTCATCCGACTTCGCGAAAACAATTCGCCGATGTCACGACTCCATCGTGCCCTATGACGGATTCCTGTGTAGAGTATGTCGACCGTTCAAGGTGTTGAGTGAGTGTGGATCGACTCGCGGAAAATGGTATCCGAGGAGTCCTTCTCTTATGTTAACATCTTGGATGATGTACGTAAAATTACGTTTCTTTTGTATTGCCAGGATATACAGGGTATCCCGCGATTCATGGCTAACTAATTAGGAGGTAATTCTACGTGTAAAAATGAGTCGAAAAGAAATGAATAAAATTTTTTCTTGCGAGTCTTCGTTTTTGAGAAAATCGAAGTCGAAAATTTACTTGGTACGTGTATATTCGGTACATGTCGACTTTATGCTTCTTAGTGTACACTGTTGTTTTGATTCTTATTTGTATTTAAAGACATAGTAATAACCTTGGTTGATAGTTTATCGTTTGGCTTATTGTTAGCATAATGTGAGGAAGTGGAGTATGTATAAAAACAAAATATTTGCTATTGCAATAGTTTTATTTTATCAGTTCATAAATTGTTGAAAGTTCTGTCCTTACAATCGCATGCATAGTTCAGTTCTTCGGATCAGATTATTATGGACGCTTTGTAAAGAATTCTGAGCTTGTGAAGATTCAAATGCGAATAATATTTTATTTTTTAAATCTGCTTTACTCCTGATTTATAGAACTAACCTGATTTATAGATAATAGAACAGCACGAACGATAAACTATTAACCAAGGTCATTACTATGTCTTTAAATGCAAATAAGAATCAGAACAAGAGTGTATATTGAAATGCACAAAGTCGACATGTACCGAATGTGCACATACCGAGTAAATTTTCGACCTTGATTTTCTCGAAAACGAAGACTCGCAGGAAAATATTGTATTCCTTTTTTTCGACTCATTTTTACATGTAGAATGACTTCCTAATCGGTTGACCATGAGTCGCAGGACATCCTGTATATGTAAAACATATCTATATCAATTAACTTCAAGTCACGTTTTTTGAGTTGCGATTCCGTTCCAGCAAGGGAGCGATATGATTTTAGTATACCGCTAGTTAGTTGTAAGACATTTAAATTTATATGAAGTAGTGTATAAATGTTTTATTGTATATTTAAGGAATACTTTACAGTAAGCCATTTAAAAACGTCAAATGAAAAGTACATTTCATTAGCGAATAGATCAGTCAGTAATATTTTCCAAAATCAGTCAAATTTTCAAAAATAGCCACTAATTAAAAGTACTGTATCCTGAAATATTTCTATAATATTATACATGTGATAACGCACCGTACAACCATTCCAACAATAAACCAGGGAGGCCTGTTAAGGAGAATAAAGAAACTAAAATTTCCCGAACGTGTCCAGTAAAAATCTGGTTAGCAGCTATCGAAAATCGCTGCAGAAATATATAATACTATTTCGATATGTCCAACGACCATTAAATCCTTAAAAACTGTTGACTATCCTACGGCCACGCGCAGCACCTATTATCCCTAATATCAGTAATCAACGTGTATTCTCCATCCCCATGAGGATTTTTAAGGATGAGCATGTTCTCCTACCCCCAGCAGTAAGTCTTCCCCCAACCGATTACTTGCCTTCGAGGAAGCTAGAGCTTGCGGGACGAACAGTCACTCTGTAACCATTAAAACAAACACAGTAAACTTATACTAACGAACTCGTCGTGTCACAAATATTGTGATTTTACTACCAACACCAACTCCTAACTAACCCTCACGACATTAACTTGTCGTCGAGCGCACCGATCATCGCGGCTTGATTCATTGATGCAGTCGAGTCGCTTTTGTGTGTACAGTATTATTACATACAATTTTATCTTATCTTCATTTTTTTGTTTACACGTTTACATTACTTTTGGATAAATTTTGTTTTATTTAGTATAAATCAACATGATATTCATGTATAAATGGAAAAGTGTGTATAACGTTACAATAGCTGCTCGACACATCAACGCTTTGTTTGGTTGATCAAAATACCGTAAATGAGTACGTCATTCCTTTATTGTGTGAAAAATTTCAAAATGAAATTAAAAGACTCGTAAATGAGTATTGTAGAAAATCAAGATGATAATAAATGAGTATTGAAGGCATGGATTGAAATACATCCAGATAAAACAATTCGTGAAATAAAGGAATTTGCCACATCCATTTCCTATAACAATCAACCGTAAAAAACAATTTTTAATTCTGCACAATAATGGAAAAGCATTTCGATCGTTCGATCATGTTGTGACTTAATAATATTGGATTTGTTAAAATTACGAACGATTTTCAGTGCAGTAGGTAGATATCTATAAATCTCAAACACATATGCATCGCACACACATAATAATTTGGTCATTAATAAAATAATATAACTGTATATAATTATAATCCAAGTTAAATGTGGATGAAACGAATACAGTAGTAAAATATTGTACTGAACTTGAAGTTCCGCGCCAGAAGTTATGCCGAAACACAGCATTAGTTAATCAAAAAAGCGTATTTTACTTCACGATAATGCTCTACCGCACTTATCGCAATTAATGATTCAGAAGCCTAAACTTCGAAATATATTTTACTTCGCTTTCCACAAACTCTCATTATTATCGTCGACAAATTTTCATTTTTTCAAGCGTTTTCAGTCATGTATTTGGAATAAGAACTTTTTCTATTCAAGAACACATGAACAACTTTTTTGTGCAATTTATTAGCAAACATTCAGAGATTATAGTAATGATTACTTCGGTTAATAAACGTTATTTAGGGAAAATGATTTGCCTGTCAAAGAGATTATTAAAAGCTGGACATTTCATGTGCTACAGTCTAATAGTTTCCCCAAAAATATTAGAAATATGAGAAACTAAAGATATAAACAATCCATAGATATTAATATTGACATATTCGTATCAGCAAAATTTGCAGCTTTCGATACTTCTAAACATGTCCGCACTTTCAATTACTCGAATATTTGAACACTATTAACGTTATATGCAAGCGGTGTCTCAAGTATAAAATATTATTGAAGCGAAATCACTGTAAAAATTCAAATAAAAATAAATTTGCGAACTTGTTTTAAAAGGGCAAACTAATATGTTTTCAAACATGAAAATTCATAATGAAAAGTCCATTTAATAAATTTAAGTGTTTCTGGCAGATTTTATAAATTGTTTTGTCAGTATGTTGATAATTGACAAACAATTTTTAGATATAATAAAATTAATTAAATGCACTAAATACATAGAAATTATTTAAAAAATCAATAATGAAAATATAACAATTAATAAAAAAATGTTGTCCATCCGTATTGATCTACTTTTTTAATGTTTACACTACAACAGTCTTTGAGAGTAACTTTAAAATTATTGAATAACAACATTTAATATTTTGCAAACTACCATACTTTTGCAAAACAACAGATATGCAGTTTTTTAAAGAAATCTGCATCAAAACGCGAAACAATTAATAAATATAACAATTAATAACACTGATCGATAGCAATGCAAAAATTTAAATGCCTTCAAACCACGGTAAAAACTGTAAACAACGTCAAAAACAGCGATTTGAAAAAATGGCACCTAGTATGTAACACCTAGGGAATTTGTAAACAAAACTCATTTTCATCACAAAAAATGAATATTTATGGAATTAAAAAGAATAAATAAACGACTTTTCCACTTTTTTAAACTTATGTTAATTTTTTTGTTGTAGACATTGGACATATGAATAGTACATCAAGATCATTACATTCTTCGTGAACACAATGCATTGAACATATTTTTTCCGATATTATCAATTTTGTAATTGCCTCCATAAAATAAAAATATAACATAATAATATGTGCGCCACGTATTCCGATAGAAAAATAATAACTATTCTAAGAAGAAAACAAATTTGCAGCAAATTGCTTTTGAATAATGAAAAACAAACATATTCAATGATAAATCATAAGAAAATAAAATTGTTTGGCCTATCTACATTAAGAAATTTGACTATTTAATTCGTCTTTTAAAAAATTTAACCTACTACCTAACACAATAATTCTTCACATTCAATAAGGAATTCTTAATTGATGTCCAACTATTAATATAATTGTTTTCTATAACTAATAAAGTGTGTCCCCATAGTAATTCACACATCAGACTATTTATTTTTCGAAATATTGTGTGTTCCATATTAGCTACCATCAGCATAATACATAATGATCACACAGGGTCACTTCGGATACGTTTTCTGTGCTAAATGCAAAGGTTAGTATGGGAACCGTGTTTTATGTAGCAATGCTTAATAATTACTTAGCTGAGTGAACGTTCGTCCATCAAACTGAAAAATTGAAAAGTATATCAATAATGGTTGCAAGTTGTTTACCTACTGAAAAACTATACATATAATTGAAAAAGAAGAAACTTCCAATAATAATAACAATTATTCGGTTTTATGAATGGTATCAATTCAAAGCATACGTATCGAAATTATCAAGATGAAATTAGACATTTAACATCTTAATATCTTTCCTTTAATTTGTGTCCTATTCACTTCAATAAGTCAAAGGCTCCAGAAATGAAAGTACGGACGAGAAAGGTGTAGACAAAAAATTGAAAACGTAGTAGATGGTTTAAAAAGTTTCGACTTTCATGTGATTCAATATGAAAGGCGAGGGAAAGGTGAACATTTAGAAACTAATCAATCGGAAAATTGTCCACATGTCTTTACAGAAAGGAAATAGTAAGTAAGAAATGATAAGTTGGCTGCAAGGAAACAGCTGCATGTTTATTAGATTGAAGTTCGGAGGCGGTGACAAGCCAAGTCGCTTTAGGTATTCCGTGAAATCGTAAACTGTGATAGATCGACGGAAGCGAAGTTTCTTCTACTTCGCTTTCTCAGCACCGGCAGGTTAACTTCCGGTGGGACAGGAAAACAAGATTGTGAAACGTCTCTCTTCGAACCTTTGGTTATTCGAGTTTAGACCGAATAGTCAAATTCGTCCTTTTGAATCATCAAAAATGTAATGCATGTTTTATGTATACTGAAAGAAGTTGAGCCTCTATGTTCAATTTGCAACTACTATCTATAACTGCAAAATTACAAGTGTGACAGATTATTTATTAATTCTAGAATTACCAGATGAGTCAAACTGACGCTCGTGGGGTTTCTTCTTTAACACTTCGTGAAAAAATGATTTTCTGAGAAACTATTACACAAATTGATTTAGTAACGTATAAACTAAAATTAGTTGATTGAAGCTTCAAGAAATACATTGTTCTAATTGGTATAAGAAAATTATAAAAAACTGTGTAGTCATTAGTATTTAATACCTAATTCATTCGTCAGACATGAAATATTTTCTATTTCTAAAAGATAATTCTTAAATAGGTCAGATTCTATTTTGATTTGTAATATAGTATTTATAGAGACCAATGGTAAGATTAATTAGATTAGAAGGAATCTAATCTTAACTATTTCCGTTTCTGATTGTGGGCATTTCAAAGACAAAGACCGTAGATACTTATAAGTGTACTACAACAGTAATAGTGTCCACATACTTCACGTTTTTTGATTTCCAAGTAATGCTTATAAGGTTCGAACATTATTTAACGAGGACGCAATACTGACCAACAATAATAAAATTTAAGAGCAACCGTATCATATCAAGGTATACCATAAAATCTTAGATATGGAAACTTGTAAATACTCATGGTGCATATTGAATTTGATTCCATTATAAACATATTTGCTAGACTCATTTACAGCGATCACAAACTTTCTAAATCTGTAGGGTGTTTCTACATTATTGCACACAAATGATAGGGTGTGTACAACTCACTAAATTGAGTAAAAGACCCAGGTAAACATGGGTCCAAAACTTAATACTTTCTGAGATAAAAATTGGTTTTGTTTAAAAAAAAATGTATGGGAACCGAACCGAGAACACAGAATTAATTCGAAAAGTATCAATGATACGAACAAATGTATCGAACAAGAGTTACAGAAATAAAATGAACAAGAAGCAAAGTTTTTAGAATATAGAACAACAAAGAACATAGAAACAAAATTTTTCGCGTAACACATTTTTAAGAAATTAGCATTCAAAGTTATCAAACATTTTCATTTTTACGGTTTGGAAATGTCTGAATGTCAGCATCAAAAATATGAAATAGAAACCATAAGGTTTTATTTAAGAATTATAACGTGACCTTAGCAGGACGTTTCAAGGTCACGTCACAAAATACATTTGGCGTTTAATACGGTCAAATACCTCCCACCGTAACATCTTGTATTTTATAGCTCGTAACTTTTGTTTGACTTTTTTGTACGTATCACTAATATGTGTCGAGATAATTCGGTATTCTTACTTCGGTCCCTGCACATTTTTTTCAAATAAAGCCTATTTTTATCTAGGGAACTATTGCGCTTTGGACCCATGTTTATTGGGATCTTTTTACTCAGTTTAGTGAGTTGTATACGCTCTATCATTTGTGTCCAATAATTTAGGAACACCCTGTATATACAGAGTGGGCTAGTATATATTAATTTTTCATTATCTCCCCTGTTTTTGAAGATACGCAAATACTTTATTAACCAAAGCTTTTTAGTATACAGAGAACTACAATATGGTAGTAATAGATTTTTTGGAAATGGAAAATTTTTTGACATTTTAAGGTTATTTTAATTTTTTTAATAGAATCATATGTTTCTCTATACAGTAATCAATGTATGCAAAACAGGATTTTGTAGGATGAATAATAAAATGGTGAAAACTTGGTTCGAATATTACTTTTTTAATCCGATGTTCCTCGCTTGGAGGTTACAGAAAGAATGCCCTGAGAGGGGTATTGCTTATTGTTAGCCAGAGGACCTTATTTTCTGCAAAAAAGTATTAACCTATGTTTGCCGAAAAAAATAACAATTCAAGGGATACTTCAACTTTAATTTCAGTAACGTTGTAAATAAGACAACTCTTTTGATATCATTTAACATGTATACAACATTTTAGTTATTATTGAATTTCTGTGGCCCCATATCTAACACTCTATCATTGCTTTTCTCTCACTATTATTTGTAACATGATCACTTACTGCGATTCAATAGGGAAGGTGTTCAAGGGCAAGTAAACAGTATTTGCAAACTGTGTTTGTTCGATTCTAACGTTCTAAGTTAAACCTTCGACGCGATTTATTTGCTCGTAAATAAGATCTTAACTGAACTCGTGACGATATTTGTATTCTTGTTGAAAGCTGCTGTCAGTTGATAAATACGAAAATATAGAAAATAACATCTAAAGAACTCAATAAAATTAACGTTGGAATATCTCCTAAATTATTGAATTTTCGACATACATAGCCTTAAAGTCTTCAAAAACCTTCTACCTTAAAAATAATTATTACTGCCACATTGTAGTTCTCTCTATACTGAAATACGTTGGTTAATAAAGTTTTTACATATCTTAAAAGAAAACAGGGAAGATGACGAATTGTTAACATTTACTGGATCACTCTGTAGATAATAATAACAGATAAAAGATACAGATATTACATATTCTATCAAATCTAATATATTTTACTTACAAAATGTTTAAACAAATGTGCACCATATGTTATGATTAAACTAAGGCTATTTAGTAATTTGTAATATACTTTTTTTGTGCAATCACGTTAAAACAGGTATTGAAGTAAATAAACTCATAGACTCTTTGTCCAATTTCAAATTCATTGAAGTTTTTCATAAAAAAGTGAATTTCTATCGGAACTTTCAAGAATCTATAAATTTTATTTCAAAAAAGAAAAATTACAAATATTCATGGATTCTTTTAATTTATTTTATCAGTTTTCTTTATTCAAACAAAAAGAAAAAGAAGTATTTTACCATTTGAAATTAATCATATGAGATGTGGAATGCAAACTATGTCTCTGTAGCAGAGCCAGCGGAGTGCAAAGCGTTAATGAAAAGTGGAAATTGCAACATCTACAGTCTAGTTTTAACTCAGACATAACAGCACGAATGAAATTAAACTTCTTTTGCAAACAACATAATATTGTGATAGTCATAAATATGGTGTATTATGCTTGAACAAAAGTAAATTACTTTTACATATGTTTTTATCTAAAGTCGTAATGCATGCTGTAATATGTACAAAATTCACGAGACTTGTTTAAAAATCTAGTAATTTGTCTCTTGTCTTAATCCTCATCTTGTCTTTTATAATTATGTTCAGAATATTGTAACTATGAAGATAGCTACTGAGACGAATGCTGATAACAAACGCGTTAATAACGAATTTCCAACTTATCGTTAAACTATCACATCCATGTGTAATACGGCAATTCGTATTCCAATAACACAACAATACACATAAACCTCTTTTTATGCCAATTTTTTTATGTAATTTTTTTTATAGTTATCAAAATTTATTATATGTATGAGTGTTCTCCGTTAAATGTAAATAAAAGTCGAATGATTCTTACGAATATAATATTGTTTTTTCTTCATTATTTTGCTTATATTTTAAGTTTGGAATTAATTTTCATTTTTTCTACGGAGTCTGTAGTTCTTCTCACGCGAATTCTATTTACGCGTAATTTTGGAGAACGTATCTATCGCGTAAAAAGAGGTTTAGGTTGTACTACGATTAAAGGAAAGAAAAAGGCCAAGAAGATGCAATCCCACCTTCGTTTGCATTTCCACTTTATCGGGCCCAAGAGATCGATCGAGGTTCGGTATCGGCAAGGTCTTGTATTCCTCGATAGTGTACGGTCTGTAAGCGAGGCTCTTCGATTTATTGCTGATCGCGTCCCGCTTAACCATGTCCAGGCCATGGGAAACGTTCGTGTCTTCTGACACGTGTTGATGCAACGTTCCGGCAGATCGAGTGGTCGTGACTGGACGATCGGTGAATTCCTCGATTAGACGACGGTAAAAACTGAGCTCGCTCTGATCGTCCCTCGGGGTGTCTGGTAAACACGTATCCTCGTCGGTGAGCTGCTCTTGCTGGCTGTCTCCGAAAATCGACAAGGTGGAGCCCTCCGGGGATCGGACGTTGTACCGTGGTTCACCTGCGAGCAACGAGAAACAGAAGATGCAACCTACCCGCGGCGTTTCCCGACGCGAACCGAATCCCTTCCGAATTGGTTTTCACGATGACGCGCTAGCAAGAGGCTTCACCCTCAAATTGTATGATCGGTTGCGCAGGAAACCGACATTTACTATTGGGCAAATACTTGATGTCTACAGTACAGACGCGAAAAGGATCTTTCGCTGTGTGCTTCTTTTATAGCTTTGATTAGTTACGCGTAATTGTATTGACGAATAGCAAATTAACATTGTAAGTGAGATGAGAATTGACCGATAGATTTGCATTTCTGAAGCTAGCCATCAAATAATCTCCCGACACTACGAAATTGATGTCAATCAGGAGGTAACGTTTATGGAATGTGACCTTTACGAATCCTTAACCCATTCGCATCGTTGGTATACACGTACACTCCTAGACTAGACTGTCAATGTATTATTTATAATCAATATTGCTTTATTATTATGTTATTGTTATTATGATTTATAATATTTACTTGCTTTTACATGTTCATCCTCCGCCGCTAATATGGACTATTCAAGGGCTGTCCACAATCTTATGTATTTCTTCGTGAATTCACCACGTTTTTAAATCTTTGAATTTTTACAGAACTCAAAACAATGAAAAATCAAAGACATTAAAAGAACCATATTGCCATTCTCATTGGTGAAAACTCATATTGCCAGCGAAGGATTAATCATTCAAAAATACTAGAAAAAAACATTTGTTAATAACGGAATATTAGAAATTTCAAGGAATGTATTAAGAAATCAATGACGTTCTTCGATGTTTTATATTTTAACAACTAGTGGATGATTCTTGTAGAATATTGACTAGGAATTTAAAAATTGAGTTTTCCCTATCACCCACAGTTTTTGAAAAATTCATTTTTAAAGGAAGGATTAATATTTTTAAACTTCAAAAATTATTTACATGTTAATTAGGAACGCCATGCAAAAGTTATTTTAAACAAACAATTCTATACACTCTTCTAAATAAAATGATACAGAGAATTAAAACATTATAAGTTGTATTTAAATATGCTTACTCTTGAAACGAGTCAGATATACACAAAGTTTTCCCAATATTTTTAAATTTATTTTGAAATTAAGAATAGTATTCCTCATTTATAGAGGAAAACTTCGAGAATTCTGTAACACAGATTTTATTTTCCATTGAGAAAATAAAACATATTTGCGAAAGAATAAGTACTGTCAGGAATTTTCAACGTTAACTACTTTACGCATATAATTGCACTAATTTGTTTTATTATTATATGTACTGTTTATTTGTAGTACAATTATAAACAAAATTAAATAAAATAATTACAAGTTAATTGTATAAGCGTCACATTTCTGTTAGGTGAAAAAAAGTACTGTTAAGATAGATTAGAATCCATCACAGTGATTAAAAATGAAACTGGCTAAATGTTATCTTATTCGAGTATCAATCATGTTTTTGAAGAAAAGAAAGAAAACAAAAGAAACAAACTATGTTACAAATTAGGTCAGTAAAAATCTGGAACATGCTGTGGGGTTAGAGTCAAGGGTAATACTGGTTTTATAAGAAGGTACAGAGATTCATCTCTAAATTCATCCTTCGAGAATACAAACAGACAAGCCAGAACATTTATAATAGAGATTCATACATTCGTCAGAGTTTTAACCAGTCACTTGGAAGATCGTTGATGTCATAGTGACAAATATGCGAGCTAGTAGGCTATGCGAACCATGCTTGGGGGTCAGTCCAACCCCTATACCCTAGAATCCCCACGGTATCAGACCCTGCAAACTCAGGAACAATCTACAAACCCTCGTATCCTCTCGCGTCTAACGTTTTAAAAATGATCGTCTTTCTGGGAGGGATTCTCTTCCAGTTGAAGCTGGCCAAGAAACGCGGGTCGGTTTCAAATTACAGAAAGATTCAACGCGTCCAAATAACAATAAAGCAGAACAGCGCAGCGTCAGCAAACAAGCGAGCCAGGGGAGGAAACAAACAAAAAGGACCGTCCTAAGGGGGTTGGCATGCGTTCTAATCCCCTCCGCGCAGTCCCCCAGCCCCCACTGCGCAGGTATATATATTACCGGCGTGGAAACGACATCTAATCACGTCCAAAGTAAACATCCTCGGAGAAAATTGCGTCGTTCCGGTGCCATTTTGAGCATCTTCGCGTAAACGCGTTACCCTCCCGCCCTCGGACGCCACGAAACTTTGTGTCGGTCACCAACCAAGAAGAAGGAACATCATCTCGTTCCGGACTAACTGAATCGTCGGCGATAAAGCTCCAAATAAGAACGCGGCATCTTCGCCGGTTGAATCCTCGGGGCGAGCACGTTGCCCAACTTTTTGTTCGGCTTCGTAGGTATCGGGTTTTTTTCAGGACGACTTCGTTTCGCCAGCAACGTTTTCGAAAAATGTTTACGGAAACTTGATGCTACTCTCTTATTGACGCTATCTTCTTCCTGATTTAAACTGCTTGCGTCCTAGAAGAAGCGAGATGGTTTTAAGCACGAATGAAAGGTTTCTTATTTGTCCTTTTACGGAATTTTACGCCAGTGTCAATACATCTTAAAAGACAACAACTGTGGACATCGCTATTTAGCGTTTGAACAATTTATGACAGGAGCTTACGAATAACTTCAAAGAAGAATGCATGAGATTCAACAAAATTTGTAGTAAGCAACGGCTGACGTAGAATAATTAACTTATTTTATTAGTTATTAATAGATTTCATAGTTATACATTTCATGCGTTACACACGTTAATAAGTTTCACTCAAATTACTTAACGATGTATTTGTTATTCATTTCTGAACTATTGTATTTACATTTGCGCTCTGGTCCCTATTTTTAACGTCTTAATAGTTTTTAAGTTATGTTACTTATCATGTTAATTCTAATCCTAGTTTCAGTCTTATTATCTGTAAAATATACACAGTATTTTAAATTTGATATGATATTTTCTGATATGATGGGTCACTCTCTCGATATTTCTAATCCTAGTTTCGCAACAGTAGCGATTATATTATATAACACGGCAATCTGTTATCACAAGTATATTATTTGATGGTATCAAAAGAAAATTGAAAAAGGCAAGCAAGGTTACTGATCTTGAAATGGAAAATATAACAAAACCCTCTATTTCTTTAACAAACAAAAAATAGATCTTTTTAAAAAATAGAATTTTTCTTAAAACTTTTATTTAGTCAGTATCGGACTTCAAATTCAACATAAATCAGCACAAGGCTTTCAGAAGACCTTATCTACTTGAAAAACTGATGAAACTACTGCCATATAATTATAAATATACATTTTGTGCCTTATGATTCTTTGTAATGACTATTCAGTATGTAATCTTACATTACTCCTTAATGGATCTGTAACGTCCCGTTTCTTGTTTTTAGACGAGGCCAGACGTCGTCGTAGACTCGCGTCTCCTCCCGCAATTACTGCATTCCTATTACTTTTTGTCTTTGTTTTTTTATCAATATCTGTTCCCGACGCGATTTTATTAAATCCGCTATCTGAAATTATTCCAAAGAAAAGATAAAATCAAAAGTCAGTCACCTGTATTGAATTTATGATTCACAATTTTAGATTTACCACAATCATACATTAATAAAGGCGATCTACTTCTTGGTCAGTTATAACCTGAGTTTATTTTATTCATATACTGTAAATTAAACTAATTGTAGACAGTTAAGGTTAAAAGTTAGACACCTCAAGTGACTTTTACGCTTGCCTTTTTCCTGGAGTAATTTATCAAGTGCAGTAATTGGTTTTAAACAAAGTGATGCATTGCAAGGTACGTCAATCAAGTGTGTGATTGAACCTAGGTTAAACCTGTTATTTTCATCTTGTGACGAATCGGGGCATTCAACTGCGACTTCGTTTGTATCTTCCAGCGAATCTGTCGAATAAACTGACATTTCAGCGACTATTTTAATTTAGCACGGAGAAACGCGACGAGTAATTGGAACACAATTGCTGTAAATCATATCGCGTGGCTGTAGAGGATAAAAAAGCGAAGAAGAATGTTGATTTCGACTCCTTTGTCGCGAAACATACTTCAAAGCAATTGTAATTTTAATGAGTTCACTTGGAAGAGTGTATCATTGTATATATCACAAATGTATCATTTTGAAAATGAATTTGGTAAGAAACTATAACACAAAATTGTTACGGGCGTATCAAATACAGGATGATTTAAAATTCTAAAGCGAATATTATAATCTTGAATAAAGGTCAACCAATTTTCGGAAAGTCTTCGATTGCTTTTATGGTATTAGGTATATATTCTTACATAATATATATTGCAATGTTATGTAAAATATAATCCTAATTGTATTTAAAATATATAGGCACTGTTAAGTACTCTTAGGTACGCATATAGCTAACATTAGATATAAACATTTATCTAGGCATATAATGAAAAACACAAAAAATCTATGTAGGATTCTCCTAAATTGAAATTACACATCGTATTCTGTAGTTTATTTATTTAAAGATTATGCGTTGTATATACGCCTCATTGTACAAGAGTTTATCGGTGGAAAGAATGCGCACCTATTTTGTCAGTTTTTATCTTTTTTTCATCTCATTTTCGATACTATAAGGCTGTATACAGACGAGCAATACGATACCGCTGCGATGCTACGGCGATTGTTTTGGAGTAACAGAGAAACAGAGCTCTTCTGTCTCACAAAAGAAGGACAAAAGAACTTTACCATCCATCTTTTCTTCATTTTTCTAAAATCGCACAGCGTTACCGGTGTGGCATTACACCGGTATCGTGTTGCTCTTACGCATACGAGCTTAACAGGTTCGCGGCTACGATTAAATTAGAAATACCATTACTGTGGACTGTGCTTTTCTTGAAATTGTTCCACTTGATATGTTATTCATATAATTTATACACATTTAAAATATGGTAAATAAACCAAACAAAACATTTTACTTAAATGTCATGTAAATATTTTACTAAATGTATATTAATATCACCATAACAACGGTATCCAACAACGTCACACATATGTGACGCGTGGTCGCGAACGTAGTAATTGGTTATTTGTCAATACGGTTATACATAACTAATCAATATTGTAAACAAAACTCATAGCGAGAAATTTCTCTTGGTTCTGTATCGCCCCGGAAATCATCTCCTGCACAACGTAAAGTAAGCAATGACAGTTGTGAGACTTTTTGTAAGATTTTAAATTTTAATATTTGATGATAAATGCAATTAATATTGTTAATGCGTTACCATAGTGGCTATTATGCCAATTATAACTTATATTAAACAAATTGTTTAACATCATGTCTGATTTCAATGACGGACTTTATTAAAGTGAAGAATTTATAAAATTGAACAATCGATTCAAATTTGGTAGACCGTCATATTAAGAACGTATAGTGTGCCATCTACAATGAAACGTTCGAAGTGTTAACACAGATTCATCATTACCACAGACGAGATGGTGTCATTACATATAATATAGAATTAGTAATGAATTACACAGCATGAGATAAAATGATACGTCATCCCAGATGTGTGCTTAGATCTGAATACGTACACAAGATAATAGATATTTAGTACATCATATTGCTGTACTTCCGAAAAACTAAAAAGTTCCGGTGGGGCTCAAATTTTGTAAATAACTTCATTTTGTATAAAAACAATGTTTTCGAGAGAGATTTTTGTTAATGCGAAGGTGAAGATGCAAAATTTTGTAAACAACTGTTTTATCATTCCAGTGTCACTCCCTGTAATTTTTGAAACTTTTATATTCCGACTGGTCTGATATTGCATTGATAAAGCTTCATTTTGCATACCAGACATGACGATTTTTGGTAATTCCGAAGTTAAGACACCGGAATTAATTAAGTTAAGACACAAAATTCTGCGAAAGAGCGTTTTACCATAGTAATGTTACTCCCTATGTTACCGTTGCAGTATTGGACAAGCAGCGTTTTACGATGCGTAATTTTTAAAACAGTTATTTCTGAAAACGTCAACGAATATTATACTGAAAATCGCAAATAAGGGATTAAGGAGCTGGAAATTAGTTTATTGTTTAACATTTCTCTCCATTTTTGGTTTCTTGATATGAGAATGAAGCGTCTTGAAACTTAAGTTTTAATAATAATTGACGCATCATAAACTCACCCTTGGTACCAAGTAGTCAATGACGAGTGAATAAAGGCCCAAACCACCCTCTGGTACCTCAATGTCTGATTTCCGCTATAAGGAGCTATAAGAGGTGGGCAGAGCCCCTTTCCTGTCAATGCTTTAACTTTATAATCTCCAAAAATTATTCTAGTCGGAACCTGCAGAATACTTAAATATTTATATTCACTGTATTTATACATTCTATTTGAATACTCTTATGTGAATATTTGTGATGATATGAAATGAAAAGAACTGGAATAGATCTTTTTATGCAATTACTAGAAAATATAAAATGGTAGGTAAGAAGGTAGGTGAGGTTCAACAGTAGAACATCTTATAGCTTACCGTGTTAAGACTATATTTAGGTGCACGGTCGGTAATATAGTTTCTCTGTCATTCTCATCAGCACTCTCTCTTTCTCTTTCTCACATACTCTCTCTTACAAAATATTAAATACTTACTATTGTATGTAATTTCATTTCACGTAGTATCGATATCGTAAAAAGTGATACTACAATGGTAAAACGTTCATTCGTAAAATTTTGCATCTTGACCTTCGCATCGTCAAAAATCCCCCTCGCAAACATTGTTTTTATGCAAAATGAAATTACTTGCAAAATTTCAGTCCCATTGGGTGTATCGAGTTTTCAGAAATTTCGCCCACCGTGTGTTGTACTTGACATTGTACGTAAAAACGCAAAAATTCAGTTTCCTGAAACTTGATTCGCGAATGTTAGGAAAGAAATGTAAATTCGGGATTCTTCTAGCGAATCAAAATGATGCGCCACATGTAAATTTTTAAATCCCCGTTAGTTCACAGGCAGTGTGAAACGCATTATTTTCAATTTTGGTTTAAAAGTGGTCCAAGCAAAGGCTTTAAACCCAAGCGAGACCGATAGAATGTTGTTACTTCAATCTGAGGGGTGTGATTTCATATGATTTCGTGATTTAAGATCGTATCACATGTATTAACGCGTATTCATATTTCTTGCCATAACATTTACAAACCCAGCTCCAACATACTGATTTTTTGTATATTTACGTACAATGATAAGTGTAATATATATCGTGTACTAAATAGGTATTATCTTCCATGTGTATTCAGGACTGAGCACACATGAAAGATGGCATATCGTTTTGTCTCGAACTCTATAGCCTCCAAAACATGTTGAACGTTAAATTTAGTTGTATATCCAACAGATGTTTAAAATATGTAATTTTTTAAAAGAATAAGTCCGATTGATCTGAACTGTTGTACATAGCTTCATCTTGTATAGAGACAATGTTTGCCAAAAGGAATTTTGGCGACTTGAAAGTTAAAATCCAAAATATTACGAAAAGCTATATACAAAATTTCAGTTCTAGCGGATTTAACAGATATTTGGAAGTACAGCCACAGACGATCCTGTCTTTCGCCAGTGGTATATACAACCATAGTACCGACAAGAGGTAACAGGATATATTGCAGTGCTTCGCAACCTTTTATCTTCCACGGCACAATAACGTTTTTTTTAACATTAATAAATTATCCAACTGTATTGCTCCGTATTAATTGTGAAAAAATCGTAATTAAATTTCTCTTGTAATAAACTTAAATGTTGTTGAGTCAGATCCAGAATTAATTGTTTGTTTTTAATCATGGACTTATAAGTCCTTTAGAACATTTCTAGAGAACCTTTTTGTAACTCTTTATATCAAAGTTCGAGCTTAGTTTTAAATCCCATTAATTTGTCGGAAAACGTCGTATAATTTTCGCTTCGACCTTGCATTTTTTTTATTCAGTTCAAGACCTTGTGGCAAGATGCGTCTTTATATATATATATCGAGTCAGGGGGTGAATAATGGAAATACAAAGCCTAGTGTAAGGGCAGAGTGCAGAGGACAGGATGAGTCAGTAGGTACAGGAGACTAGATAAGTAGGCGCTTGAATAGTGTGATTAGGATGTTTGTTGCCGGATGATTCTATGTGTTTATGGAGTGATGAGATGTTGCTGTTGTCGATGAGTTGATCTTACAACACTTTATCAGAAACTGTAACTGACGATAACATTGATTGCCTTTGTTTTCGCCTTTGATCTAATAGCCTAAGAAGAAATGCGGTGGTTTGAATTTAGATGGCGAAGCAGTCTACTGGGTACCATTGATTCGTTAGATAGCATTTCTCCGCAAATGATGCATTTCGATTTGGGTGGCGTTTCTTTATTACAACACGAAAATCCATATCGAATGTAATCTTCGTTATATTTTCTGTAAGAAAATTTGGCCCGTGTAACAATGTCACGAAAATGAGACACACGAGCCGGGGTGAACGACCCGGATGTAACTTGACGCCGAAGGATCAGTCATTCGATGAACTTCGGTCATCGGAAAAATGCGTCACAGCTCTCGAAGGTGACAAAAGATGTCACGGCCCTGAGCCGAAGTCGGGTCGAGGGGCACGTCAGTAAGAGCCCTGATTCCGAATCAGACATACGCACGCTCCACGCCTTGTAAAACAGGGACATTCCTGACGTAGTTTTTAAGTGTAATTCTAAGTTTATGCCTCTTGTCCATACATAGCCTTAGTTGTTTCCCTATTCTTTACATTTCTTTCCCAAATGTTCTGTTTTTTTTTACAGCGCCACTTGTGCTAGGTTCATTAACATTTGTCAGTGAATTCGAAAATTTTCCTCATAAATACTTGTCCATATTTTTTAAGGGTATAACAATAATATTACCAAAAAAGGCAATGTTCGGTGGGACAACGTCTTTATTTTTTCGCGTTCGGATAACGACTAACTGTTATCGATTAGGTAGATTTATTTACTATCCATCTACTATCTATCAAAAGTGCGTCGTTACTCGGACACAAAGGTGCCGACGCTCGAGCATACATACAATGTATGGGAACTACATATTTTTATTTTGTGTATAATTTCGACTCAAAGAAATTACATATTGGCAAAAAGTTAGAGAAATATTTAACTTAGAGAATTTTTTAACGTTGTAATTAAAAAATTTTTTTATTCTCTAGAAAACCATCGCAGCAGACTAGTGTACCGCGGCACAGCAGTTGTGGAGCACTGATATATTGGTCCACCAACGAAAGATAGAATAGATTGGACATTTTATGGAACATTGTGTCCAAAGATCTAAATATACACATGTTCATGTAATGTCATCTGTTACAGTGTAAATTACGCGTATGAATTGAAACTTATTCGAATAAAAAATTGCATTATTAAAACTTTAACGCAACATAACTAGTATATTGTTAACGAATATATAAAGTTTTGTTATTAATTCTATTAAACCTCCTTCTGCAATATGGACCATTTATGGTCCCGTTGAAAATTTAATTTTTTATGTAGTTTCTCCAAAACGAGGAAGTCAGACTGTCTGAGTTTACCATCTAAAAAATCGTATACCTATAATGATTATACACCCCAATTGTCGCTCTTCGTGATTAGTTCAATTCCAAGTTTTAAGAATGTTACGTACGGAGAACGTCTTTCGTACGAGCTTTCGGTCTCTAGCAGGAAGCACCCTATGCGTAACTCCCTGATCTTTCAGCTAAACAATTGTACCCTTTGAAATAAAGCAACTGGACTCGCAACTGCGACGGTGTGTCATACGGCTACTTCCATCCATTTTTCGGGGAATACAAACCCACTAATTTTTACTGCTTTTGGTTAAATCTGAGCGTTCTCAGACCCTGTATTGCCAGTGCGTCAACACCGAGCAAACTAGGTAAGAATTTTATAATCATTTTAACTCATCGCAACACTGAACACTTTTTAACCACAAATATACGAAATATAATTGAGTTATATTAGAAAACTTCATGATTCTCTAAGACCCTTAATTATCGTAATCCTAATCATTAAAAATCCTAATCAAGTGATTCAACGTTCCCACACAGGTACAATCCTACCGCTTGGATTGTATCGAATAATTACAATCACATAGTATTACGACGCCTACTAACAATTCTAGCGAGTTTCTGATTTCGTATCAGATTCGTTCGCGACAACGTACTCCAAAAAACAAAAGATTACTCCCACCTCAGTGGCTCCCCAATTTCGCATTGAGTTCGTCCACGAAGTTATACCATTCTAGCGGCTCCCCAATCTCGCATTGGGTTCATCCGCATCCTACAAGTCCCCGATCTCGCATTGGGTTCGCCTTACTTTATCCGACCTCCCCAGCGGCTCTCCAATTTCGCATTGGGTTCGTCCGCGAAGTAGCTCTCGATCTCGTATTGAGTCTATCCACAAGTTTCACTCTTCTGCAGCTACCTGATTTTGCATCAGGTTCAAGTGCGCGTAACTTCACACCTCAGCGGCTCCCCAATTTGGCATTGGGTTCATCCTCGTCGTCTTTAATCTTAGCAGCTCCCCAATATCGCATTGGGTTCGTCCGCGCACCTTACTAACTACCTGACTCCATATTGCCTGGGAATAAACCCAACCAGCCGGCCTCTCGCGCTGCTCGCGGCCCCAACTTGTAACAAGAAAATAAAAAGAATTGTTTTTCCTTCAATGGTTCATATTGTGGATCGCGCCAGTGAAAAAGTATATTGCTTGCAATATACTTATAAAACAATTTTTATTAGTCATATTGGCATCACGGCATTATACATTTTACTTTTTATATAACACATTTAGAGAAACATAAAATTTCTTATGAATAATGTCAATAATTCGACAATTAAAATAAAAATACAATATTGTGAGGTGCGACGCCTAAAGACGGATATCTCAGGTATACTCGGACCGTTTATGACCAGACCACGTGGGACTCAAATGGTTCGCAGGCGACCGATGATGGCTTGCAGAACCGTGCCTCGTGTCGACGGAATTAGTATTTAAGATCATTATAAGGCTTTTCGGGAACAGTGTAGTTTTGTGAATCGAGAGGAGCAAGACAGAGTAGACCAGTGTTGAACAATGTAGTACTGCTTAGAATTAATACGTAGTTACATACACCTGACCTTCGATTTACGGGGATACTTTTCACGCGAGCTTCTTTTTTATGCGGTAAATTGGAACACTATTTACGCTGTAGTTTTTAAGCGCGATCTCAATTTACGCCATCTGAATTTAGTAACAGCGAATAAAATATACTTTTGTCTTCTAAAATGTCATTATTATTATTTCTTTTGTTATGTTATGTGAAATAAATATGTATTTCTAAAACTTATACCAGCTTTTCTCTTCAATATTTTGTTTTCTCTTGTGCCGACAGGCTCTATTTACGCGATTTTCATTCCCGTAAAACGAACCCACGTGGAATGGATTTTCGCGTAAATCGAAGGTCAGGTGTAGTTTAGTTTAATTTTGCTCTTGCTGTATTCTATTTAAATAAATTACACTTACACATTTGTTTTCGCCAAACCTTTCAATTCCACTATATCGACAATATTTTTTTGTGTCTTAATAGAAAACATTCATTTTCTCCGGAACGAATCAAATTTTCTTCAGCAACAAATTTTTACGGAACATAATTTTACATGTTTTAAAAAATTCAATATGCATAATTATTTACCCTCAACTTTCACGTAATTATAAATCAGTAACAAAGAAAGAAAAATGTAAATATTGCAAAAACCAAAAATTGATTTAATCATATCATTGCTGATATAAAAAATACTAACTGTAAGAAATGACAGGTAGAAGATAGTGGTGGAAGATACCACGGAGATTGACTAACAACAACGTGTACTGTTACAAAAATACAAGAGTACGGGGTCTCGGGAAAGCATTGTGCGAAAATTGTTACAAGACTGTTGTTAATACTCGTGGTTACCGTAATGGTGGTCGAGTTTTGTTGAATTTTGCACGTGGTGTGCCGACTAATAAAACTTGTACGGTTCGAAGGACCACCCGATATGATCGGGAACAAAACTTAGAAAAGAGTACGGAGTAGGAAGTACGGATTACAAAGTATCAATTAGCAATTTCGATCAAGCACATAGCATTAGAGTCAAAGTCCACTTCACCTCCTACTCATTTCTAAGTTTTGTTCCCGATCATATCGGGTGGTCCTTCGAACCGTACAAGTTTTATTAGTCGGCACACCACGTGCAAAATTCAACAAAACTCGACCACCATTACGGTAACCACGAGTATTAACAACTGTCGACACCCTTTTCGCGGAAGATCAATCACCACCCTCGCGAGATCATTAGTTTTCCCTGGGAACGTCGATAGGAAAAGCACCTTCATCCTCAACTGTTTATTGCTCGTTGCAATTCTAACATCTACAGATCCATGACGAGCATTGGCAGTATTGTCGAAGGGCACCGTGCTTGGACGTTCGTCGACGTTCACACAGATCGACTGCCCGCACTTTCACCAACCCACCTGATGTTGCCATTGCCGAATCCATTAGACTCGTTTAGATTTGTCGAATAATAAACACACTTTGTTTCTGAAAATCAGCTTCGAGTGAAATTGTTATTCAATTTATGTCGTGTTTGGACTTATTTTCATTAGAAAATCATGTATGTTCGATTGATATAGCTTTCATCATGAAAATGTTACTAATAAAAATTTGAATTTAGCTAGTAATATATATAGGAAATGCGATGCAATGTTGTCTTTGATACTAGCCGACAACTATACCTCGGGGAGAACCGAATTGGATGACGCTCACTATCGTCTACTAATGAAGTTCTTTATCTTATGATTTTAAATTATGCACTAGCAATATGGTGAATCAATTGAAAATATTTTTCTGATAAAAATGAGTGTAAATATACCAGAAATCGAAGATTAATGAAGTTAATTTCGGTATTAATTTCACTCGAAGATAATCAACGAACATTACTTTGGGACTCGATGAATGTAAAGTTGGTGAAGAAGTTATATGAATGAAGTGGTAGTGTATATGATAGAATAATATAATTTATGAACGTTAAATTAAATTTAATATTTTAATAAATAATTATAACAAAATATTTCCGAAAACCTGATAAATTTGATTGAGCTAAAATTTTGCATGCAGGTCCTTTTTAGACAGAAATAATGTTTGCAAGATGGATATGTGGCGATGCGAAGATTGAGATGTAAAATCTTTCAAAAGATTTAGAAAATTTTGTAAAAAAGCGTTTTACCGTGGCAACTTCATTTCCTACGTTACCATTATAAACCAACGAGATCTCGTCGGCAGTGCTAATATAATTTCATTTTACGTTCTGTCGGCATCGTAGAAAGTGATACCACAATCGTAAAACACTTTATTCCCAAAATTTTGTATCTTACTTTCGGAATTGTCAAAAATATTTCGTGTAAACATTTTTCCTACTCAAAATGAAACTATCAGTAGAATATCACACCAATTAGAATATATAATTTCCAGAAACTGCAGGAAGTGACACTATAATGATAAAACACTTTTTCCAAATTTTGCATCTTAACCTTTGAATCGCCAAAAATCGTTGTCTTTAACATTGTTTTTATGAAAAATGAAGTCATTTGAAAAATTTCAGTTGTGCTGAAGTTGATAGGTGTTCGAAAGATTTTTACAAAACGCTCATAGTATTTGTATTAAAATAAGTTTGTTAGGCGTCAGAAATGCGCAACTGATACAGCTCCTCGTTATTCAAGTGATTCACGAACCGTGTGCGAGTTGTTTAAGTTAATGTGAGAGGTAGGATACGATTAGAATAACTTAAGATTTATAAACTGAAGAGCATACTGTATTGTATTTTAACATGAAAAGAAATAATCAGAATACAATTATTAATTGCGGGTACTCTCGAAGCTTTCGGTAGAATCGAATCCTTTTCAACTGTACCAACTCGATGATAAGATGGAAGTGAAGTTTTTAGTTTTCGAGGTTCTGCACATTTGCTTGTGTAGGGGCTCGCTCGGATCTTATTATTATTTCGTTTGCAGCTTAGAACTAACTTATTGACTACGCAAACGTCCGCAGACGTAACACAACCCCCCTTGGAGAGGACGACTTTATGCTGGAAAATGGTCCAAACGACGTGCCGGTGTGGGAGTTTCGGGGTGTCTGTATGTACGCGGAAGGTCCAAGTTCGAAGCTCAGAGAAAGTCTCTATAATGTCTAATGTTTGCATCGCGCACTTCGGGAGGGTATGGGGCTTTGGGGTAGCTTGCACTATCATTTTCGCAGCTGTATTTGACCTAAGATGGCATATAAAATGCTTCCAGAAACACTAGGTGAGAGACAATACCAAGTGCCGTAGTAGGTACATTGCTGAAATTAATTCATTACATTCCTTGTGCGTTCCAATCGTTGGTAGCACCCGTGTTTGGGAGTTAAGAGATAGGATGCGTTCTTATAGGTCATTGGGAGTTTTTAAAAACACGACTCCGTTCTTCTTAATGTGATGATAATTGGAATGCATTTAATTAGATGGACGACTTCCCCGGCCTAAACGGCCATGTAACCGGAGCCCTTCGTCAGGGTGGTTGCGACATCCCCCTGCGAGGTGGATCAGGCTTATTACATTCCTGCTTACACTGTCCAACACGATTTTTGTTTTGTAATAGTCACTAGATGATTCTTATAGAGTTCCTTGCCCTACATACGAATCTGAAAACCAAATTTCTGAGTCACCCTCAGTTTTCGAAAAACATGAGTTTTTGTAAGCACAGTCGAATTTGTGAAAGAAACAAGTGTTTAATTGGTGTATAAGTTGCAGTTATTTCTCTGACGTACGTGCTGTACTTCAGTTACTGCTGCGAACATTTTTTTGAAAAGAAACCAATGCGTTTCCATAACCCTTTTCCCTTTTGTTACAGTACTACATCCATTGGCGTCCACCCTGGGGGTAAGTTCGGTATTTTCTGTCAACAACGCAGCATTCGTCAACGCCCTTTTGTATTTGTCGAATTCTGCCTCTGCTTCTGTTGTCCAAACGATCGGTCTTTTGACCTTATTTTTCGCGTCTTCCAGATACTTATGACATGGCGCTTGGGTGGACGCTGCGTCTTTTATGAATCTTCTGTTAAAATTGATTATACCTAGGAAACGTCGCAGTTCGCTCATGTTCCTGGGTTTCGGATACCGTACTATTGTGAGACACACCTGTCATTTAGCTCGGGACCGTGAAGAAGTCTCGATGTAAACGCAACGGGTCGGTCGTAGTCTATCTTCCCTTGCCTTAAAACTACACCGACCGCGTAACTGAGCGCGTCGGTGGTGACATTAAACTCCTTTTCGAAGTCGGGATATGCCAAGACGGGCTCTCTGCATAGAGTTCCCCTCAGTCTCAAACGCGCGCGCCTGGTTCATTCCCTAAATGAATGTACTGTCCTTTTTCAAGAACATTATTAAGGGCTTTTGAAATTTGCAAAAGGAAATCTATAAAACGCCTGTAGTAACCGAAAAGGTCCAAGAACTCGCGAACATTCTGAACATTCTTGGGCGTGGGGAAGTTTTTCACTGTTAATACCTTGTCGTCGCAAGGGTGGACGCCGTCCTCGCTAATTCTGTTGTAGGAAGGTATAATGGTAATCAATAACTATCTACGAGTGTTCGTTTTCAGAGTATTTTATTTACAATGCGTTATGTATAAGTCTGTACCGCGATACGATAGCAATAACAAACTGTACAATAACGTGAGTAGTGACAGTAAAACACGTATCTATCCGAATCCTGTCAGTACGTTATCTGAACTCCGCGGTTGCCACGACCTCCACCTTATAAGGAATTTTTCCTTCCTACTCTGCGCCCTCAACGCGTTTCTTCGGAGAGAGGGTAGTTGTTAAAAAATGCTTTTCGACTTTCACCAGTTGACGAAGTTTAAGCGGATGCCTCACTCGAACACCTCGAGCAGCAGCTCTTTTGTCGATCCAAAATTTATAGCATCCGCTTGCACTATTGAGACTGTCGTGGAAAAGCTGTGTGGGCCTGTCTGTCCGCCAAATATCTAAAAATGTTGAAGACACTTTCTTAAAAACATATTCATATTGCGCATATCACAAATCTCGTTGAACTCTTGTGCACCGCAAATTTCTCTTCTGACGCACAGCTAGTCGCTACACTGTGCCTGAGATAAGCGACCTCTTTGTGTAGGAAGTCGAATTTCGACGACTGGAGTTTACGGTATGCCTGACAGAACCGTTCCACCAATTTTTGGGATTTCATTTTGTGTTTCGATAAGGATCTCGCATAAATCATGTCATCTAAATATACAAATAATTTAGACTCTGTAAACCAGTTAGGATTGCGCCCATTAAACGCTGGAACATGACGGGGACGTTCTTTAACCCGAAAGACATGTGCGTGAACTCGTAATTTCCGAAAAGTGTTGAAAATCTAGCTTTTCCGCGTCCCACAGTGGTCGATTTAGTCGTTTTAGGTGGTCAAAATTAAAAACACCTATATATCGAATTTTTTCAACAAAAATATGATTATATATTATATGTCATATTATATATAAAATATATATTAACATATATAAATATTACTATAAGTAATAACAAAATATATATTGACCGCCTAAAACGGCCAAATCGCCCACTATGAGACGCGAAAGCGAAGGGCAAGCTGTGCCTCTGGTGACTTTAGACATCCCAAACGCCTTTGATATCTTGCGATTGTCAACTATCATAGATGCTGTAAAGCACTCTGACTGTCACGAGCACTTTGGAACATATGCTGAGTTTTTCTCGAAGGACGACCTAATGTTGGGACTAAGACTTCTAATGACTGATTGACTGAATGATGTACCTTACTGAATGGAGGTTTTCTGAAGTGTTTCTAATTTGTTCTTGATTGAACGCGTTCCTGTTTCTAATTCTCAACTGATTCTGATTCTGATTCTGGTCTGTTTCTGTTCTTAACTGTGTTCTAACTATCTTTCAAGGGTTTTTATAATCTTCCTGGGCCCACTCCCTCCCTCTCGATGTGCGAAGGTGGGCTTCAGGGGCGGTTTTTCCATCCCTTCCTAAGTATAATAATCAGGTGCAGGCCGGCCTGGTAAAGTACTGAACGGAAAGCTAAGCTATAAATATTTTGCCGTATCGTAAAATTGTCCCCTTCTGGTCCTAACAGATGCATTGGACAGAAAGGGCTTGAGTGAAGACATAATGGAGATTATCCGCAACTACCTCGACTCAAATGTAGCTGTGGACACGTAAGAGGGGGTGTCTAAAAAAACCAATCCATGCGGGGGTTCCATAGGTGTCTGTGTTAGGACCTACTCTGTGGAACATCGCATACGATGAGCTTTTCGGGTTGAATTACCCATCAGGAGTTGATGCCATTGGGTACGGTGATGATCTGACGTCGACAGTCAGCATACGGGACCTAGCTGATTTCACCGACAAGGCAGCCGACGCCCTGCAGCTGGTGAGGACTTAGCTTAGAGGGGTTGACCTACAACTGGCTGAGGAACAGACTGACATCCTCATCTTCACGGCCAGAAAGAAAGACAGGCTGAAAAACCTAATGGTAGGACAGCATGTAGTGAGAACAAGCGGATGCCCAATAAGTTGTACAAAGACCATGTGAGTGCAATTTGCGACCAGGCGTGTACCTGGGGTAACTTCAGGGGCTGCCCCCGTGCGATCAGGCTGGCGTACTACCGGATAACGGAGCTCATCCTCCTATATGCTGCCCTGGCGTGACATGAGGCGGTTTCGTATGTGAAATCCCGTTCACAGCTCAGGGCACCTCAAAAGACCGTGATAATGAAAGTGGCGAGAACATACCGCACTACGGCATAGACGGCATTCTGTGTGCTAACGGGTGTCCCTCTGACTGACCTGAGAATCATTGAGAGGACGGAGATATTTCGGCGGATTGACGTGTGAAAGATAGGCGTGGAAGGTGCGACGAGGATAAAAGGTCCGAGAGCGAGCTGAGGAGGATAGTGGAACAGGATACGCTGACCAGGTGGCAGGCTTAATGGAATAAGTCTGAGAACGACCAGTGATCAGAAGTCTTATCCTGAACATCAGGGGCTGGATAGAGTGAGGCCCAGAGATTCTGGATTTTAGAATCACCTAGTGTCTTGGGGGCCATGAAGCCTTCTAGGCATTCCTTGCCAAAAGAGGGAAAGCAACGGACCCGACGTGCTTGTTGTATCGGGAGGAACCCGACGCAACAGAGCATGCTATCTTCTGGTGCCTGACGACTACGGTGGGCAGGCAGGAGCTTGAAAATCTAACAGGCCCCCTGACCCTGGGAAGCCTGGTAGCCCGGATCAGACAAACTGTAGAAAGAGAAAGCCCTTTCTGCCGTCATCTAAACGAACTTGTTGTTGCAAGAAAAAGGACAAGTAACGCCAGAAGAAGAGTTCCTACTGGGCGGAGTTTAAAAGACAAAGAAGAATCGATCAATCTATTAATACATCGGTTCCAATCAAACCGACGAACTGATAAGAAGTTTCTTTTCGCTCTCACTTGTCATTTGGCAAGCTGTACGCAAATTTCTTAAATAGGGATAAACAGAAAGAATTTTTAACGGCCAGAATAATCAAATCCGGCAATAAATTCAGAACAAACAGTTCTTCCAATACTAAATAACATCTTAATCGACAAAGAGGCAATGGAAACTAACCAACTGTCAATGAGTAATCATCAATCTACTATCAAGAAGTGTAAAATTCATCTTTCCTGATCTTTTCATTCAAAACTTGGACATAGACTAGTCTAAATGGCTAACAAATATTCCTGTAGACAACCGTTTTAGTATTTTACCTGCAGTTATTGATCAATATATGAATACTGCTACGACAAAACCATGGAATCAAAGCTTTTACCAAACCACATCGAGACTCAAATCATTGAGCCACTAATAACACTTCTAAATGAAACAGCAGGTAATAATTATACTTTACAGCAGATAAAAACTAATCATATTAAAGTTCAAGCAAGTTCCACCGGAATCTATAATAAGTTTTTACCTTAAAAAACAAAAATTCTAACTTCTATACATATCAACTCAAGAAAGACAGAAGCTACCAGATAGTACTCAGGGGGATGTACCTTAAAACAAATGTTCAAAGCATTATCAATGAATTAAAAGAGTCCAACCATCAAATATAATAAAATTCTGTTAATTTTTGCAAATATTAAATGTAAAAGACTGAATATTAAAAGTTCTTGTACTATGTATCACTTTTCAGTTAGCAATACATTACAGATGTTCAGGGTAAACATTTCTGTTGTACCTATAAGCGTACAGAAAAGCTGAAAACGTAAACATTAATACTGACTGCTACGTCAAAATGATAGCACAGCTTCAAAGTTTTCCTACTTTAGTTGGTACAGAGTTGTAAAATTGTTTACACCAACAAGTATATAATATTATGCACATTTTAAAAGCGATATCTTGTAAAATTATATAGTTTATTATACAATGAGTCATGGTAAAAGATTAAGTGATTGTGAAATAGCAACAATTCAGAATTTATGTAAAATTTGTGATAACATTAAATCGTTGTCGTAAGGTTAGTTATAACTTTTTTCAAAATATGCAGAATTATGAAAAAATAAAGAAAAAGTTGTCCAAATACGATAATTAATCATTGTCAACATACAATTTTAAGAACTGCATCATATTCAGCATTAACTGCAAGAGAAATTGCAGCAGAAATTGGTATAGATACTACTATCCATAATGTACAGTGTATTATAAAAAATTGTAAATACATAAAACACTGGAAACTTATGCATAAATCATCACTAACAAAGTTGCACAAAGAAGGTTGATTACAATTTACAGAAAAATATATTCACTGGGAAAAGAAATAGCAAAGAATCAGTTTCAGTAACGAAAAGAGATATACATTGGATGGATCAGATGGATGTCAATACCATTTTTATGATTTATGTAAAGAAATACAGATTTTAAATCGTCAACAAGCATGTCATGGAAGAATAATGGTCTGCACTGGAATTGGCTATTATGGCAGTACTAAAATTACATTTAAAGAAATATGCAATGAAGATTGTAAAGCAAAATTTTTATTTATTTTTGAACTGAACAATGTAAGTGCTAATAAAGCAAAGTGTGTACAAGAATACTTTAGAGAATAAAATATTCAAATTTTAGAGTGGTTGGTTAAATCATCAGTCTTAAACATTATTGAAAATTTTTGGGCATAGTTAGTTGAAATTAGTATATGTTAAAGAAAGACTATTTCATACCATTTAAGAATTAAAAAACTGTATTGAACAAAACTAGACATTACTAAGCAAAAAAATTGTTAAAAAATGATTTAAATCTATTCCAAGATATTTACTGTCAGTTATACGTACAAAAGGAGGAGCTACAAAATATTGAAATAATATTTTCTTTTACATATTAATTTAAGAAAAATTTTCTATCTTTTTGACAGACTAATTTTTTACTTTCTAGTACATATTGTTGAATTTTTCTTTTTATAATTAATCTGTTTAAGTACATTAAAATAATTTGTTAATTTTATTAAACAATATAAATATCAAAAGTAATTCAATATATGGTTTTAAAAGGTAAAAACATATTATTTATATAGTGTGCTATCTTTTTGTCGCTGAGTGTATCAAAGTCACTACGGTTGTTCTTCACAAAATTCGAATCCACTAATAACAACAAAGAAATCTTCAAAATAAATAGACTCCTAAATACTATAGTTACTTTCGAACCCCCTAAAGCCAAAGGCAATATACCACAATGTATACAGTGTCAAATTTATGGCCATACTAAAAATCATTGTTTCAGAACAACTATATTTGAAAACACTGCATATGGCACTCGGTTCGCTTAACGTGCTTCCAGTGCCTGCACATTTCTGAGAGCCCCGAAAAAACTTTGTGCATTGCATATTTAATAATATTACTTAATTCAAGAATGTTGCTAGTGTTAAGTTTATTTTGATCAGAAGTGTTATTTGTGTGGTGTATCCTATAATTTATCTTGACTTTCATTTTCTTTAAAAGTACGATACACAATTGACACAGACCTACCGATATAATGACAATACTGACCGATTGTTGGCTGCTCTTTCAGAATTTCGACATACATTTCTTTCGTTAATCATTTGTCATAAGAATATGCAAGCCTTCGTTGGCTTGGTAACATAACAAGAAAATCAATTTATTATTAATTTTTTGAGTCGTCGATACGCGCGCATAAAAAACCAATAAAATGAGATATCTCGTAACCCAGCCGCAAAGTTCGGTTTACTATGTACGAGATATCTTGTGACCCGTACGCAATGTGTTAAGTATGTTAGAAAAAATTTTACTTCACTATGCCCTCTTCAAGGTAAAATAGAAAATGTAAGATGTTTTAATTGCCAGGGTAATCACCTTGCTAGTTACAAAGAATGCCTTGCTCGGAAGCAACTTCAGTAAAAACTCTATCCTACACTATATGAAAAATACTTAACAATGGCTCTAACACTCATATATATAATTACACCACAGAATATGATAATATTGTAAATCGCACCTGCGGTACCATACACAAGTTTGTGTTAGACCACGAACTAGAAAATTTTATTGAGTGCAGCGTCTATACTTGTCGTAAATCTGTGGCATTAGTTTCTCATGTTTGAAATTTGCATTCCCGCCATTTATTGATTATAACATCGCAACATCGAAAAGTATTTTCGTTAAAATGGTTATAGTAATTTACCGTTTTGTTTACTACGAAGGTTATTTCTATAAAAATTAAATAGTGCTCCGCAGCCGTAAGATTTTATAAACGTTTTACCCCATAATTAAGATTAGTTTTATATTTGTATTTGTTAAAGCTAGTTTGATGTGTTGCCCTTTTTATACCGGTAATTTTCTTTAACACGTGAGAAATTATTTGGTAAGTGTAATTTTATATCTGCGGAAATGCCGGTCTTATACGTATGTAAATAATTTAAACATTTTTATTTTCCATATGCATGTGTGATTATTTTTTATTATTAATTACTATGATTTTATTAGTCTACACATTCCATTATACAAATACAAAACAAGAAGTTCCATTATAAGTATGATATTTGTAAAAGAATGTTTTGTTGTACATAAATATTGAATTATATTTCTTCATACTTATACCATGCATATTTTTTAGATGAATTTGTTTTACTTAACAAAATTTAATTATAATTAACATTCTAATAATCTTTATAATTACAATTTGATTTCTTCTTATATGATGCAATACTATTTCTAATTGAAAAGATTCTTTTCATAGAAGTTGCATCTTCAGGCAAACACAAAATAAGTTATATTGTAGTACGAAAATCCTAAAATTATATACAATAATTACTTCAAAAAATGTTTATATGTACTTATTCTGTATAGAAATATTTTTTGCATCTTAAACATTCAGTTATTGTATAACTAAACTTGTATATTTTACCAGGATATGTTCCGCAAATAGAATTTCCTCTTGTTACATTTATTCCGCTCTTTACTATTTTGTGTTAAATTTGTTTTTCTTTTTAAATACCTTTTGCATAATGAGTAACATCGATTTAAATTTTTCAGTGTTTTGTAAGCTGAACGTTCATTGTTTTATGTTTACTGATATGGTATTGTACAAATTTTCAATAGCTTCATAAAAATTAAGTTCAATAATTTCAACTGTATTTGCTAATACTTTCAGTTCATTGTTTATGTCAGTCTTTGCAAAGAGTTTAATTTTTGAAGTTTATTAACAACATGTTTACTTTTAACTGCTACTTTTATAGGTGATATATTAATTTTTAGTTAAGATGACAAATGTTTTGAATAATATGTAATATTATGCAAGTATAATAAAACTATAATTTTAAACAGGAATCTATAAATAGTTCGTACCATAAGAGAATATATTTAAAAAAATATATAATATGAATTAATTCCACCAAATATGATTAAAATTCTGTAAGTTGATAAATCTAAGGACAATAATTTTATGTTCTTATGTTACATGTATTTGATGTAATTCTCTCTTGCAAAATTAAAAAATTCTTTAAAATTTTATAATCCAAACTGCATATAAAATAATAAATATTAAGTACTATAAATATAAATACAAATATAATTCTATATAAAACATATTCGTACATTTAAACTGTTAAACATCCAGTATCAGTTAATAATTAAGTATACAGAAGACAATTATAACTTTTCTTTTATTTTCATGAGTATTGCACAAAAGTAGGTATAATTGAATAAAAGAGTCCATTGAATCAAATTAAATTTATAATTAATAACTTAAAATGTAAAGGTATTTTTTATTTTATTTCAATTTTCATTCTTCACTGGGTTAGTAGTTTTAGGAAAAATATTAGATCATTAATTTTTGTTTCATTTTTAACTTTTAATTACATGCAAAAATTTTGAAAAGTGCTATATTACAGCTACTGCAACACATGTATAGGAATGTTTCTTAATATTTAAATAAAAATCCTAGTTATAAGAAATTATCATTATTTATATTTTTAGAGTAATAACATATTATTATAAAATTATTGTCTTCAAATTATTCAAGTCTTTATGATGAGATCTGCTGTAGTTAGAGAAATTTAAATTGTATTTATTCACGTTTTTTTTAAAAAGAAGTAATTTATACTTATTTACACCTACAAGATATACAAGAAATATAAAATAATTGTTCATTTATATTTTAACTGCAGTATAAGTATATATTTACTTAGAATTGATTTCATGTGCACATAAATGCTCAATTTTGGTTAGAATTTTCAGATAATTAATCAGTGTTTAATGAATTTTGTTTACTCTAACCATATATTTTAGAACATTAAACATTTCTATGCCTGGAAACTAAATATAATTTAAGCAATCAGATCAAATCAGCCAATTAAAACTATTGTATATTTTTTTCAGGAATATATATTGAATTGCCAAGATGAGCTGTTTTGCAGTATATCAAATTATGGAATCAATGTGTACTTTTTTGAACGTGAGTTAAAAATCATATAAATTAACTCTTTTTTTTCATTATATTAATCAAATATTTCTCAAATTCTACATTATGCATGAAAGAATTATATTTTAAGTTTTGCTTGCACATTTGTTTTTTCAGAAGTATTTATTTTTTTGTAAACAGAAACAGAATCAATATTGTAACTTTCTTTGAGGGTATTTATATAAATGAAGTCTGCTTTATAGTATGATATTATTCAGTTTTATCTTGGACTCTTAGTTTTCAAAATACTTTTTAAAACTTTTGAAAAATTGGTGTGTGAGTATTTTGTTTGCTTTAAGGGAATTTTACTTAAATATGTATAATGATAAATATGTGTTATCTTATTTAAGAATGTTTGTAGAATTATATTATGCAAAACATTTGAATAGCTTTTAATGTTAACACAAATATATATAAGAATTAAAAATTTGATTTTGATTTCCCAAAATAATTGTTTTAAAAGCTGTGCATAATAAAAAATAAATAATTTGCAGATTGTTATCCAATATATGAGAATTTATAAGTATCGCTTTTTGTTTAACCTATTAACTGTGAAATTTAATTTAAAAAATCTCTCATTTTGCGTGCAATGAAATAAAAGAATGAAGCATATACTTGTCACACGCAGGACGAATACATCTAGGGTATATTTTAATGAAAAACTAAAGCAAAACAAAGAAGAATTACATGTTTATTTGAAAAAAATAAATAATTCATTATTGAAAGAATTAGTATCATTTCATGTCTTTAAGATGACGTGTATACTAGTCAGATGCATTTACCTGGTTAATATAGCATAAGAAACATGTTATATAGTATTAGCACTATTAGTTTTCTTAGAATAGTGGGTCAGTGCTTTCTGGTATTTTTTCCAACATTTGTTTCATTAATTTTAATTAAAATTTTATGATACACCTATTTTGATTTGTTTTTATTTTATATAAGCAGTAAGCCTTCCAAAAGCACATATTCATGATGCAGAAAATTATTTTTTGTACTATTATAACCTTCTATGAACCAGATGAATAAAAATCACATCTTGAACCATATAGGGTTAATTGTATTTTAAACATTATCTATCTACTATATCTGTATAATTATTTATTTTATTAAGTAACATGAAATATTACTTAGAGTTCTCTTGTTCCCTTGTTGCAGTACATGCTGCTACCATGACCATACTTATAGTTTATATTATAAAACTAGTTTTAGATAATTATCTTAAAAACAAAAGAAACAACTAAACATAATGTCACATGTGGGCAAGATAATGAGGAAAGTTCACTTTAAAAAACATAAAAGGAAAGTTTTAAGGAAAATCGCAAGAAGACTTATTGAATAATCCAGTATATACATAGAGATACTTTATGGAAACATAACTTATTAATCAAAACATATATTTTATTTTATTGGATATAAACTAATTTAACTCATTGCCGTCACGATTGGCTTCTTGCTTTTTCCATTTTCTTTCTATCTTTTTTTTATTAGTTGCCAAGTGTATTGATACCTGCGTAATTTAATCTGGAAAAGAATATGGAAAATAGTCAATGAATTGCTTAACATTTCACAGGGTTTTGGAAATTTATCTACAGTAACAATTTCATTTTTTATTTGATTATATAATGTTATAACAGCTGATATCATTTTAAGAATAACATTTTTTTTCTAAATCGAAAAGCTGTAATAAGTATAAAAATGAGAATACTCTTAAATGTAAAAAGACACAATCTATTCACGACAATCGTTTCTCAATACATAAACCACGGATTTGTGCAGCAACGGCCTCTGAGTCTGAACTCGAGTCTGAGGCTCAGACTGCTTGCGGCGCGTGGTCGCATGCGTAACATAGGGAGGCTTCACCTCTAGATTGCGATTGTCAATTATCATTTTCCTCGAGTGGTTTCTCGCTCAAATCGCCGTTGTTATAGCTACGCATAAACGCATGACGGGCCGTCGAACGTTCTCGAAAGCGGGACGTCTGGAACGTTCTTACACCTAAATTGCACGGCGCTGACGCACTGATAATGTAGAGTCTAAGAGTGATCCGAAAGATTGCCAAATAGAGCTTTACCAGATTTGCGAAGTTCATAATGTTGAGGAAAGGGTTGTATTCCTGGATATTATTGTCCACACGATATTCGTTTCTTTTGTACTAAACGATTTATTTGTAGTGCTCTATACATACTGTGTCGTTGCCAGACTTTGCGCTTCAGTCATTAACGAAAATCTCCTCACAAAAAAAAAATCTCTTTTTTCTAACTCTCGTTCTCGCTTATATCTACTTCTATTCTACAAGGAGGAGTTGCAAAGTCTTCTGCTGATTGGTGGACTCTGTTCGCACGGGTTTCCACCAATCAGAGAATTTTACAACTGAGCGCCTACTCTTTGTACCCTCAGTGCGCTTTTTCAGAGTGGGGGTAGTTGTTAACTTAATTCTTTTAGGTGATGCAGTGGGGTGTTTTTCTGGCCCAGTCCCAAGTGCATCGTGCAGCCTTGGTCCCGCCTAACTGGCATCTACTTTCGCCGGCTGACGAAAACCAGGCGTGCGCTTTCTCGAACTTGAGCTGTAGCCTTTAAGCAACCCAAGATTTATGATATCCACTGGCGCTATTAAAGATTGCTGTGCTAGACTACGTGGACAAGTCTGGCCGCCAAATGGCTAAAAAATCCTAAGAACACTTTCTCAAAAACAGCGTCTTACATTGTGCGTACCATAAATCTCACTAACTCTTGCATGCCGAAAGTTCTTCTCCTGGCGCTTTGTTAGCCGCTACAAGGTTAATTTTGATTTGAAAGGGAACTTTAACTCGATCTCTCTGAAATCGATTCTTATAAAGCATGAATAATATAATTTCAGGAATGCTTCTACGTTTTTGGACCGACGTGACAGCATGAGATTCTAAACTAGTCTTGACCGATGTCACCTTACAAATGTCTAACTGACTCTGAAATGGTGTGAGTAAAAATTAACAGGTTTATATACAGTGACTCGCAACCAAAATTGTACATCATGCAAAACAATGTTTCATGTTGTAAAAAACTTTGGGGTTAACTTGGAAAGAAAGTGCAACGAATACATATTGTCAATGTATCTATATTTATTATGTAGCAATAACAAACGAAACTAACCTTTGTAAGTACAAAAAAATAAAGTTACTACATTTGGTCTATACAGTGTCTCACAGCTAAAATCGTACACGTATAAAAAATATTAATAAGTTAAAACTAATCTTACTTTGAATTTAAAATTAATATTTTGTAGGGTAGTCTGGACTACATTCTACGGCTCTTAATTTGTTTGGCAACAATCTCACAACTTTTTCAGTAACATCAGATTCAATATTATTCTATTCTTCTATTAATGTTTTTATTTGAAATTGTGTGTTTTCGTATTCTTACTTCTAACTCGTTCCAAATATTTTCTATAAACTTTAAAGATTTCCAAAATGCCTAGTTTTTCAGCACTGTTTTTTTTAAATTCTTTTTTTTTTAAGGTATGTAAACAATCATACTCATTCATATTTTCGTTGATAAATTCCAAATTACCAACATCAGCAGCTGATACACAATCCCTGACCATTAACAGTGGGATATAAATTTTGTATTTTAAATTCCTGATTTGGTTTGCATTAACTGTACCATCGGATTGAAAAAAATTAAATTTACTTTCGTCAGTAAATATTACTCCCTTCCATAAATTAAATTAAAATCTTTATTTAAAAATTGTTGTGCAAACTCCAACCCCTTTTGCTTATTTTTTGATTAATAAACGGTTTGTTCCGAGCTATTCTACCGTGAAAAGTATTCTTCCGCAAAACTCTCCTAATTTTTTCTAGATTAATATGTGTTTCCAAATATTTGTCCATCTCATTTGTTATTTGAGGTGCAGAAAGTACGTTGACCGCATGTACGAAAGAACAGTATAACGTCGTACAATATACTGAATGGTACTTGCACTTTTTCCAGTTATTTTAGAAATTTCTCGGTAGTTTTTGCCACTATCAAAACACTTTAAAACGATCTGCTGCATTTTTACCGATGTTTGCTTCATTTTTACTATTTTTTTTGCTGTATTTTCTGAGTATAACAATATGCGACTTTACTGAAAGGCCGTAACAATTTAGCATTCTTTTGTTTAAAATTATTCATTTGTTTTCGGGGATTCCTTGGTAGGAGTACCAACAAAATGTATACTGTACGATTTTAACTGTGAGGTATTTTATAGACTAAATATTTAGTAATATATAGTAACTTTATTTTTTTATATATTTACGAAGGTTAATATCGTTTCATATTACTACACAATAAATGTGGATATATTAACAATATATATTCATTATATTTTCTTCTCCAAGTTAACTCTAAATTTTTTTTCAATATGAAACATTTTTTTGTGTGGTGTAAAGTTTTGATTGTGAGTCACTGTACCTCAAAAAAGAGGTAGAGCCGGCTGTATGGAGTATTGGTACGGTTATGTTGAGTAACATTCCAGATGCTCTAGTTTCCAGTGAAACCAAACAATAGCTCGGGTTATTTAGATGAAGGGTTACGAGAGGTTATTTAGGGCGATCCCTGCCAGAGATTGAAGGACATTGTATGAAAAAATATTTTTCGTAGGTAACAGGACACTAATGGTATTAGATCTTATTTTTTTTCTTATTTCTGCCTACCGTAACTCTGTCGAATTTAAATTGTGCCTGTTGAGCGTTATTCTTAAAACGTTAATTTTACCTGGTTTTAAATTTTCATTTATTTTATTTTTTCTATTATTTGAAATAGTTGGTATTTTCTCATCCTATTATTATATGTAACATTATTTTTTATTAGTTAATAAGTTATAGCAGCTTTTTTGGCATGTGTAGTAGGTATTTTATCTATCTGCACCGAGTGATATGGTGTATTATCCATCACTATAAAGTTTTCGGGATGTTTGCTATAAATTTTTCTTGTAAAACAACACGTTTGGGCGTAAAATAATAATGTGATAAAACTCTATTTGAACAGTACTGTCTTTAATTCGGTGATCTTCGCTTGGAGGCTACAGAAAGAAGGAAGGTCCTTTCTTAGTCGGAAGGACCCCTTTTGTCAGCGTGGGTCTGGCTGTTTTTCTTTTTTACGTGGGGGAACCTTCATAGGCGGACCCCCCCCCCCCCCCCCCCTGCCTACACGTCTAAAAGGTCTACGTCCATTGACAGATCACCCCAATCAATGGAAGACAGTTCTGGGACTTCTACCGGTTTCTTCTTTTTTTTAGCCTTCAAGGCCGGGGCCTGTTGTTGCGGCCGCCTCCTGCATTCTAGGCGTAGTGTTTACGCTGCGGCGTCTGCTCTCTTGTAGGGTCCGGCAATAGGGCCCGCCCATTCGGTGGTTACCCTCATAGCTTCTGCTCTTACAGAGAAGGCAGGAGTGCCTCTCTTCCTTGCATTCAGCAATGAGGTGTCCCTTATTGCCGCATCGGAAACATTTCGGCGTTAGGGCCTCGTTCACTTTTGGGCACCGAATCTTCACGTGCCCAGACTCCAGGCACTTGTAACACTGGAGTGGCCTGGCCTCCACTGGCGTCACAATGGTGGCCGACCATCCGACCATAAGCCGCTCCAATGCTACAATTTTCTTCGCTACAGCGACAGGACATTTGTCCCATGCTGTGCCCATCCCGTAGGGTGAGAACTTTATGGTTCCCACTTTTATATCGGCCACATCATAGCCACTGCTAGCGGTAATTGCCGTGACGATATTCTGCAGGGTCACCGAATCATCAATCCGCGTGATCCGCACCTCCGACATTTTTTGTGGTACCGCAATCTTTATGTCTGTCCTTTCTTGGAACAAAAGCCTCATAGATGTAGCCAGGGCGGTTGCTTTCCCTTCTAGGTTCATGGACCCGGTGATTGTCCGTTTGGGCCTGAGTTCACCGGGTCCGATGCCTAACCCTTTAAGCGCTATGTTTGCCCTGGCTTCTTTAATAGTATCGGCCATCGTCGCACTAATGCCAGGAACTAGGCTGACCGATACAGCCGCGCTCTTAGGGACCCGCCCAACCTTCGGTTTCCCTTTTTTGGCTTTCTTCTTGGTTTTCCGCCTGGGGCTCTCTGTACCGGAAGTAGTGCCATCCGCGTCCGTGGATTGGTGTAAGATTCTGGGTGGGTGGGAACGACCCACGACCCTCCTCCACTCACCGTCCTCCTCGGAGTCTGTCCCGTAGGGAGTAGAGGATTCTTTAGATTAGTTAGATTCCTCTTTTCGGCCTAGTGCCTAATGTCAGAGACTTCGCTGGTGGTCCTTTGTTGAGGCATTCCCAGCTAACCGGGTGCAACGGATGGGGGCACTTCGAGTCGCGGTCGCGGGTGTCCGGGCTTCTACCCTCGTTTTCCCGAGGATGCCTTCAATCGTCCCCGTTAACCGTCTCGTGATCCGGTCCTCCATGGCCAGGAGATCCCGACGGAGAGCCGATTCTTCCCTCCCTCGTTTCTCTTCCTTATGATCCTGGGCCTCAGCGGAGGCCAGATGGGGCCGTTCTCTCATGCGGTCCATTTGTGCCCTCAACTGTTCTACCGTCGTTTTTAACGTGGCTATGGTGATTTCCTGTTCGGAAACCTTCATCTCAAGGGTCGCGTTCTGGACCCTCAATTGCCTCACGTCCATTGGCACGTTTGAGCGCGCGTGCGGCTCTTCGCCGAGAACCTTTGTGACCTTGGCACAAAGCCGAAGGTCACGTTTAAAATTTCCTTTTAGGTTCGTGCTATGGTCGGCTGCATAGCGTATTCGGTTCTGCAACTCGTTGATCCGCGCGATTTGGTCAGGGGTCGAGAGGTCGCTCAGGGACGCTTCTCTTAACCAGTTAACTGTGGCGACCTCTTTTCAGAGCGCGTACCTGTATGTGTTGCGAAAATTCTGCGATGACGTGTATACTCGTCAATCACAGAGCAAGTGTCGTTGTTAAAATATTGGATCAAAATGATGGTTTTATTTTATAGAACTAACAATTTTATTACTAATATTTACTTACTCATTTAACCTAAAAATATGCTACATACATAGTAAATGAAAAACGCAGAAAAAATCAAATACTTATAAAAGTTAAAAATTCAAATTGCTGCTTTGGAGTGGCATTCAGTAAAGCAAGAAATGATACGTAATGGGACTTTGCACCTTCAACACCAATATCGTGATTCTTTTCTCATCTTATTTTTATAACAATTTGAACACCTTAGTGTAAGATTGTTTTTTGATGAAGTGCCTGGTATATAATCGGGACCATGTTTCCCCATGAAGTGTGTAACATTAAGTTTAGTTGATCGAGATTGTGTTGATTTTACTGGTTCGATTGGATACGATGCAATAGCTTCTTCAATATATTCCATTAAGAAGTTTACACGCGTTAACGTTTCATTATTCTTTTTATATAGCAGAAATAAATTTAAACAAATAATATCTATGTTACGGCGTGAACAAAGGTTCGCGACGCGATATGAACTCTACGTTCTGTAATGCTCACCTCCAACATAAATTTAATTGTGATGGAAGATCGTTAGTTTTTAGGAGAGGAAGACGTGACTCCTAAGATGTATGATAAAAGAATGTTTAAAGAAAACTTTAATTATTCCGTCCAGTAATTATTTTGTAAATAATTTAATCTCAGTTGGACTCTGGCATGCCAATTGTTAATGTGTGCATTTCGAATTATTAACTGCGTAACATGATTGTTTCTTGGTAATAAGATCGGATATTTTTTGCCGTAATTCATAGACGCATTTGTTAATCTGTGAATCTACAAATGGATTGAGTGTGAGTAGTTTGCTTTTGGTATGTAATTGAATATCGTTTCTTAGCTGTTCTAGATCATGCAAAATGTGCGTCCTGTACATGTTTTATAACTTATGCCCGTACGTCCCTCAATTCCTGAATGCTATAATTTTGCGTGACCTTTTGAGTTATCTGTCTATTATGTATGGCCCCACGACAAAATGCCAGGAATCTATCTAATTTGTCCATAGTCGAGAATCGTTCACATGTGTCATTATATTTAGATTTGTTTGTTGTTCTTAAGGTTACTAAGCTAATTAAGTTACATTTTTCTGGTATTTCTATTTGCGTTAATGGATTTGCCTGCCAATGGCACTCACTTTGAGAAATGCAGGACTGTGAAACCATTGGTTGTTTTTATGTAGTTTTCTGACTATTTGATTACATAGATGTATCTTATTATACTTTAAATTTACCCCTTCTATTACCGTATGCATTAACTTGCTTAACCTTTTATGACAGCGCGTTATTTGCATGTCAGTCGCTGCGACTGATCGTCCATTGACCGACTAGTGTCCAACGACCAAAATAGTATTCGAAGATTTGATACCATTCTTAGGATTTAAAAAATAATAATTGCAACTAAATAAAAAATATCCATTTTTTATTTGTTTTTAGTAGTTGTTTAAGCTATTTTAATTTACTTAACTCAATTTGCATATTCTTTCAATAATAATGGGTAATTAAATATAAAGGTAAAAATTCGGAATTGATAATGAGGAACAAATTTATTTTAACATAACAACAACAAACAATTTTAACATAATGAACGAATAAAGATAATAAAAGGATAATTGAAAAAATTTAGTAATCAATTTGCGTGTGATATATCTTAAAACATGGATCAATGCATAAACCTACATCGCATTATTTGCATTCGTATCTACTTTCTCGGGGAATTTTATGTTTACTACACACTACACATTTTCGCGTTTGATTTTTTTTTCGAAGATGGATTAAAATATGTGTTTGGAAAATGCCTTTCAATGAGACGTAATGGACCGTCAGTATTCCTTTTGCATGGATATGTATTGGAAAAGTTCATAGATATTTTTCAAATATTTCTTTTATCAGTTGTAAATGAAATGTTGCGAAATGTAACTCTTTACCTGATACGTATTTATACAAAACATACGAGTTCCAAATATTTACATCTAACAAATGGAAAAAAAACTTTTTATACCACTTATAATTTTTTCTTATGCACTCAGTTGTACTAATCACCGTATCAGTCTGATGGACAACACCCATATAACGATTGTAGTCTTGAATACATGTCGGTTTATTTATCGGTAATTTTGTCCGATAATGAAGCTTCCCTGTCTGTACAATATCAGCGTTATGTAAACTGGTCAACATCCACACTTCTCTTTCATCCTGCCATTTTAAACATAACAGGGTGCCAGAAGATCGAAATGATATTTCTCCTTTTTGTAATTTGTTTGGAATAATTGGAAGATGTGATGTTTGCGGCTTTTTTTTACGGTACAACTATTTGTCTGGTTCCGGTGTAAGATGTTAAATAAAACTGGACTCGTATATCAGTTATCAACATATAAACTGTGACCTTTCCCGAGGTAATCTTTCATCAGCGTCATGACTATATTAACGGATTTATCTAAACCTTCTTGAAACTCAGAAATTTGTATATTCAAATCTGAGTATATTAACAAATCTAAAATATATGCCGTTTCACAGTCGCAAATAATGAAAGATTTTATGCCAAACCGATTACGTTTAGACGGAATGAATTGCTTGAACGATAAGCGACCTTTGAATAATAATAAACTTTTATCGATACAAATATTTTGAAAAGGGTAGAAATTTTGTTTTAAAAGCAATCGAAAATTATCATTTAATTCACGAATTTTAAACAATGAATCTTTATAATTTGATACTTCGAGATTGCTGAAATGGAGGCACTGCATTAAGTTCAGAAATCTGTCTCGAGGCATCATATTATGAAAAATGTCCGTTTTTAGAAATTTGTCGTTCGAGCAATATTCCGAGTAAGAAAGTTTTTTTGCATGCGACATTAACAATACGGTATCCAAGAAACAGTATATTTCATCTGCACTAGTATTATACTACGAATTTATTCGCGAATTGATTTTCCAGTTATGCTTTCTTTTTAAATAATTATGATAGTTATTTGTTTCCTTTACAATGAAATCTACTAAAAATTCTGGGAAAAATAATTGGAAATAGACCAACGGTTTTGATATCTTGTCCAGGGCTGCTTTGCATCCAGAATTTGTTTTGTCAAAATTATGTGTTTTAGGATTTAAATTTTGCTGCGACCAAGATGTCCACAAATGGAACTGCTGATGTAAGATTCGTGGCCATTTATTTCTTGTGGTTGCAAAACATCTTGTTCTTCCGTTCCTAATTCAGAGTCAGAACTTAAAATGCGCAAAACGCGTTTTGTTTTTTGTCTAATGAAATCCTCTTCTTTAGATGAGGAGAGTGTTTTATCAAGTAACACTATTTCTTCCTCTTCACTACTACTTCTGTGTACACGTTTTCTTTTCTTTTAGCAAAACATTTTTATGGTGCACTATATTATTTAGAAAAATAACGAATGGATAAAATAAATAATTAAATTGAACTGAACAATACGATAACAATTGAGTGAACGATAATAAAACACCTGCCGCTATCTTAGTTGCTATGTTACATAGGAGGACGATAAATTCCATGTTGAATCAATAAGTAAAACAGTAAAGATGTTATAGTACAAAAATGCAGAGAGCGTATATTTACGCCTTTCGTACATATTGATAGACTTGTAAGTACGTATATACATATGCCTTTCGTAAATATTGATAGATTCATGAGAGTGTATATATACGCCTTTCATAGTCAATCGAGGGACAGTTATTGTTTTCAATGGAGCAACTCTAGATTTCGTGCAAATTAATTGAACCGTGCACTTATTTGATCTGTCTATCGTTCTCAAATAGATGCAAGTTCCGTAAGCTACTTGACTTGCATCACAGAATCCACGTAATTGAGTATCAATGCCGTTGGGCAACCTGATGTGTCGCGGAAATTTAAATTTATTAAGTACTTGTAATTCGTGTCTAAAGATAATCCATTTAGTGTGAATTATTTGAGGCATGGATTCATCCTAATCTACCTTGCCTTTTCACAACTCCCGCATAATCACCTTAGCTGTTGGTATTACGGATTCTATAAGTCCTAATGGATCAAATAATTACGCTATCTAAGATAATATGCTTCGTTTTGTTACCCGGCGTTCTATTGACAATGAGGAAAATGAACATTAGAGTACGTCTTCGACTGCGTTCCAATGGATTCTCAAGAGTTTATGCTGAGTGTTGTTTAAGCAAATAAGCTGAGTTGCACTTTCGGTGTCGGTATTAATCGTTAATTCAGTTCTATTGGAAGCCTATTTATGGAATTCGAAACCGCCTAGTCTTAAGAGTTTGATTAACTGTGTGTTTAATTGTTGTGTTTCTTGCAAGGAGTTAAGCAACGGTAAGAATATCATTAACATAAAAATCGGTTGTTACATTTGCTGATGCTAATGGAAATTTGTGTCCCTCGCCATGGGCTAACTGCGCGAGGATTCTAGCTGCTAGGAAAGAAGCGGAGGTAGTGCCTTCAGTTACTGTGTTTAATTGATATATCGATACAGGTACGTCTTCATTTTCTTGCCACAAGATTTTTTGGTATATCGAATCCGATTCCTCGACCCTAATTTGGCGATACATTTTTCGTAAGTCTGTAGCCAGTACTATCGAGTGTAGTCGGAAACACATCACTGTGAATATTAGGTCGCTTTGAATGGTAGGGCCTACCATTAACGCATCATTTAAGGATACATTGCTAGTGCTTTTGGCCGATGCATCGAAAACTACGTGGACCTTAGTAGATAAGCTTTTATTTTTTATGACTGCGTGGTGTGGTATTTAATAACCTTCCCGTATTTGGTTGCGTGCTACACTATTGCTCGTGTGTTTCAATTCATAATATTGTTTTAGAAATTCATGGTACTGTTGCTTTAAAGCGTTATCTTTAGACAATTTTCGTCCTAAGGAATAAAAACGCTTTAAGTCCATGTTTTATGATTCTCCCAGCTTGAATTTTTTGTCATTAAAAGGTAGTTTAATGACATATCGTCCTTCAGAACCATGTTTTGTTGTTTCTTTACATAATTTTTCATATTTAGCTTCTTTTACGGATTGGAGTTTTAGTCGCGGTACCTCTTCTATTGTAATTCCCAAAATTCAGCTACCTGCTGTTCTAATTGTGTGGTTACGCAATATGTTTGTTTTATATTGAGTTTATAGTGATCGGCTTTTCCTACTGCTATCCACCTTAACAACGTTTTTTGTAACATTACGTCTGATTCGTTTGCTAATTTAAGTTGTCCATTACATTGTAGTTTATAAAATAGCGTCGTACTTATTAATGCGTCTACTCTGCAGGTTTGTTAAATTCTGGCAAGATACCTGTTACAGTGGGTAGTGCTACAAACTCTACTTACGCTTCGAACGGATTTGACTGCGACCGGATGATAGTTTGTACGCTGTACTCGGCACGAGTTGTAAGCTGACCCAAACCAGCGAACGGTAAATTTATCAGTTTCTTTTTAAGCCTTAATCTCTCGGCTAGACTTTCAGAAATAAAGTGACTTTGGGAATACCCGTCTAACAACATGCGGCACCGATATTCTCTGGTTTCGTTGTTTAAAATAATTACTTAAACGATGCCTGTAGCGTCCTAGCACCGCAATTGTTCGTACAATTTCGTGGGGTTGTAAATCCCGTTAACGCGGATCGCGACGGTGAATCAGACGCTGGCTGGATCGAACTTAATTGATTCCAGTCGGGTTCGGTTGGGTGAATGAACTGGCACTCACAGTTGTTCGGGTGAAAAATTATGTATTTCAAATGATATCGGAGCTGGTGCTTGTAGTGTGTTTGAGAACTGTTTGAAGTGTGTTTTGCTACTGATTGTCGCGACCGGCTGTGTCGATCACGAAGTCTCGATTTTTGTTGTTGATCGCTGATTGGTTTTGTCTAATTTCTAACATTACCAATCAGTAAGCCTGTCTAAGAGTTCCGACACACTTCCTTGCGCCCTTAGCGCGCTCCCTTGGGGAGGGGTGTTGCGGAGATTGTGGGAGTGCCAACCTTGGCAACGCTGCGGAAATTCCTCCAGGTGGTTGACTGTTTGGTATCTTTACCGTTACAAACACATGTCGAACTACCCTTCAGAACTTCCCAGTTTACGATACGGCCACGGTTATTGAGAGGCGAAAGAAGCGAACCTCGAATCCTCATCGACCCTGAGTAATAATTCGCTTTCTCTCGCCAAGACATATTCTAACACTAAAAACATGCTAATTATATGCTAAAGTCCTAAACTCAAAAATAACCATTTGCGCACGTCCGTGCCATAAACCGCGTTGGCGATGGTCGTCGAAGGCCTTCGAATTTCCGTCGGTCTTGGGACGGAACAATGCCTAATAGGACCTCATATTTATAGGTAACTGCATATGTTTGTCTTGGTTGTGAATTCGCGGTTTCTGTGTTTGAAGAGCCCTGACTGAATTTGCTTACTGTAGTGTTCTTTGGGTTTGAGGAATCTGTGCAATGTAGGAGCGTGTAATGTTTCCTATTGCTTTTTTTACAAGTGGTGGCAATACAATTATTAGTTGTGTGGTTGCTTCTAAGACAACTGAGACAGAATTGCTTATTTCTAACTGCGTGTGCTCTCTCATACGGGGTTAGATTTAAAAATTCGGAACACATAAAAACACTATGATTTGCCTTACAGTAATTGCATTCTATTCTATTTTGTGTGCTTATAAACGTTTGTGTGCGTTGATTTGGGTATCGGAACGGTTGTCTCTCGTTTCTAAATTGATTTTGAGGTCTATGTATAACGTTGCTAACAATTTTTAACTTACCACCTCGTTCTTGTTTTGATAGGAACGCGATTAATTCTTCGAAGGTTGGTATTTGTATATTTTCTAAGGTTCTCTTCCATGCGCATCAATTATTTTTGTTTAATTTTTGAAATATAAAAACTAATATTGCATCTCAAGATTGCACAGGTTGATCGAATGCCCTCAATACACTGACATGCTTTAACCCTTAGCGCTCCTCAAGTTTTTGTACCACTGCTTACTAGCAACTCCGGCACATTTTCGCAGCGGAACGAGTAAGAAGAAGGAGCCTTATTTTTAGTGGGAAGAATTACACGTGCTTGTGAATGTTTTTGATTTTATTTATTTTATACATATGCATTTTTCTCTTGTAAATGAAAAATAAATTTTAAATTTTGTAATTTACCATGGTGTGATATCTTTGGAAACAATTTCAATAATTACTCGTAAGTAAGTAATCACTCGTTTGACGTCTGCCATCCATTTCTTTCCTTGTAGAGCACACAACGCAGTCCCTCTTTGGATCTTTCTTCATTATGTGAAGTTTTCCGTTAAGTCTGATTTCAGAAATTGATGTAGAAACTCTTTTTCGATCCTGACAAAAATCTGCTACAAGTTGATCGACTAAAATTTTTCGATACTGTGAATGCGTCACTGCTTTCTTATTTTTATTATGCTGTACAGTTTTATACATAATGTATGAATTAATTATTGATATCTCCATTCCCCCCAAAAAACAGTTTCCGCCACCACTTAAGTGATTTCCTCAAAAAGCAATAACTAGAGGCATATTGATCAGCCCGATTAACACCACCCATCGACTTTGTGTACCCAACAACTACACTTGGTTTTTCGATTACTTCGTTTGTACCGCCTCGTTTAAATCTTTTAGTGGTTATCATTCCAGCATTATGCCAGTTACTCGATAACGATACTATTCTCTTATCCCTCCAAGCTAAGAGCATTGTATTTCCTCGTTTATATGCGAAAGTTCTTTTTCAGATAATTTTGGTTTCTTCAGAGTTGTTGGAACACCTTTTCTGTTCGTTTGTATGGTACCGGTCAAGTGGCACTTCATTTTTCTTAATTCTTCAGCTAAGGATACACTAATGTAATATCTGTCGGTATGCATCTGATATCCTTTTGCGTTAGGTACCCGATCCAATAATTGTTGGTACAGATGCAGGGTAATTCTGGTGCTGAACAGTAAATCTGGTCTTAGCAGATTTTCGGAAGTGATACTTCCATAATATGGAAGGATGCCATACACATATCCTGTTTCTGAATCTGCTAAAACATATATTCGAATGCCTCACTTGGTAGGTTTAGTGGGATTGTATGTGATGAAGCTTATTTTTCCTTTAAATTTTACTACGGATTCCTCAACACATATATTTTCTCCAGGTATAAAGTAGTCTGAAAATCTTGAATTTATATATTCTAAAAAATTACTTGCTCGTTGAATACGTGTTCTAATATCATTTTTCGTAGGATAAGGTGTTTTCAAATGCAACATCCAGAATATCTGGTTGAATCTCTTTCTTGTAAATATGTTACTAAAGAAAGGGTTCCAACTATTATTGTTGAGCTTCGCAGTTCGTTACGGCGATGCTCTGGCTCAGTTTCAGATTAGTGATGTTGAGCCTGAATGAACTATGATAAATAATGAGGTTTTCGTTGAGTTTTAACTGGATCGATGTCGATATGTTAAGTTGTGGAATTCTTGATGATAAATTCCGTCGATATGTGTTGTGGTGGAGCTCTTCGTTAGAGACTCCGTGGAACTCTTGGTTAGAAATTCGCCGATATGTGTTAAGATCTACCCTTAAATAGGTGGCTGTAAGGGTAGCGTCGGGGGATGAGACACGCGGATTGGTTGTTTCCTAGAGTTCTACGTTTTGGACAGGGAGGAGGCCGTTTTTCCTGGTTGGTGACAGTCACCGGCTCCAAGTCCATCGGTCACCTGCAGGTATCGAGAGTACCTTCGCGTGACGTCATGGACATTCCACGTGCCTCGACCGTAGCAGGTAAAAAACTGTATGAAGCTCCCTAACCCTAATAAAACATGCAAAGAGTAAATATCTGAAATGTAAAAATGCTAATCCTCGAACAGCTGAGGGTGGTTGTTGAAGGTAATGGTCGATGGCTTCATAAAGTTATTTGAGCTACGATCCCTTGAAAGATTTAGAGGAACGTTGACGTAACGGTGTTTCAGTTTGGGACACCGAGCGTCAACAATTATCCTTAATCGACCAGTATTCTTGCATATTTGCCAGAGGTATCGTACCCATATTGACCGTAACTCCAATAAAAGCCCAAAATTCATCCTCTTCAACCGCACGCCATGTTTGCCAAATAGAATTACTAGATATTTCTTTTTTCTTTAGAATATTTTCTGCGTAATTATTGCTTTCTTTTATAATTTCATTTATCAATTCGTCTGTGAAAAATAATCTAAAATATTGTATCGGCTGTATAATATTTGTAGGAACTTGTGGTCCAACGACCTTTGGCGATAAACTAAAATGTATTCTATCCGGAATATCTAATTCTTCCGTGACATCGCACCATTCATCTAAGTCTTCCAGCAAATCTTCGCCTTCACTTTTGATAATTCTTATCCGTCGTCTCTTTGGTAGTTTAATTTCAGAACCACTGCTTGAAGTTTCAGAATTATAATCAACATTATCCTCTATAAAATCTCCTGACACTTAAAAATCAAGTATGTCTTCACTATCACTCACCTCTAAATTCTCATCATAATAATTATTTTTCTGCATGTTTTTAACCAGAAAAAGGTCAAAAAATGGTTTAATCGTAACAGTAGAGAAACTTAACATGTTTTACCTACAAATAACAATTGCCAAACGCCAACGATACCGTAGCACCTTAAGCGTAATTATGCTAAAAACATTTGGCTCCGCAGCGGAGCCTCCGGAGTTACGGAGCAAATGATGGATGACTCCGTAGCGGAGCCAACGGAGCGCTAATGGTTAATGCTCCTTCTTTTAGATTTCTTAATCTAAACGGTAAGCGTATATAGTAAATCAGCTACGTTGCCACGAAATGAATTTTTTAGTAAATGAAATTTTAGTACTGCTAGAATTTTCTTATCGTTATGCATTAATTACACTGTGGAACAAATTTTGACCTATGTCAGTTTTTGCAGTAACCACTATGTGATTCTTATAGAGTTCGTTATCCTAAATACGAATCCGAAAATCAAATTGCTGGGTCAGGTCCAGTTTTCGAAAAAACTAGGGGTTTGTAAAAACGGTTGAATTTTTCAGAAAACCAAGTGTTACGAATTGATTGATTAGTACGAATTTGCTGTGCACCATTGGATTCTGCAGACATTTCTGAAGAGGACTCCCCCCCCCCCCCCGGGGGAAGCGTGAGATCGTTTTTTTTTGGGACAGGGTAAGAAAATGTCCGCGAAGAGCACGTGCACAGAACTTTCGCGCCACACGGCCATCGCTGGCCGGCCACAGCTATGCAGGGCCGTGACTACGCGCTGTATAGATCTGGACCCCGGTCACTTCTTATATGTATATATATATAATGTTCAATTGTTTTATAAATTCTCATAATAGTTATGAGAAAGTTTTCACTATCGTTCTGTTTTAAATAATTTGACGTTTAATATAATAATTTAATATAATATAATATAATATAAAGCAAAAACATTATTTTAATCGGTTTTTTACATGGTACATCTAATGATGAAAAATTAAGAATAAGAGAAAATCTTTGTATTCTCTATCACAGCCTTATGTAAACTTGTACTAAGATCAACAAGAGCAACTACATAAAACTAGTTCCTTGTATCCTAAGATCATTAATTACTAAAAATTTAGAAATTGCTTTGATGGCCCTCATGTCAGGCCCAATCAGAAACGTTTCCGTTTTAAAAGGGGCATTCCATCCTAACATCCGAAGTTCAGTAGTCAAGACAGTTCTACTTCCATTAAATCTAGAACAATCCTACAGTATATGGCACAGATCCTGAAGCTCAAACCCACATTCACAAGAACTGCTACGAGTTATGCCCACTCGAGCTAGAGACGCAGCCAGGTTGTAGTGATTAACTCTGTATCTACTGATCCAAACTGCAGTATGCCTTGACAGATTTCGGTTATAAAACCACAGCTTCCTGTTGCGCTCGAAATATGTGTTGAAATACGCTGAACCCTTGGATGCTGCTTCACCAAGCCACGTATTTACGGAATCTTTCCACATAATCTCCCTTAAGATAGGAGAAAAATCAATATATGGAACCTTAAAATTGAAATCCTTGCTTAAACTCGAAGCTAACTTAGCTGCTGCATCAGCTCGTTCATTTCCAAAAATACCCCTATGAGAAGGTAACCAAACAAACTCAATCCTACATCCGGGAGAAGCCATTGTTTCAAAAGCAATTAGTTCTTCCTTAATCTCTTTTAACAAGGAACAAGATCGTTGGCAGAAGACTTTGCCATCAAGCGCCTCTAAGACACTAAGTGAATCACTGCATATTATGTAGGAATTACTCCTATCCTTATTGGCCAAATTAACCGTCATATGAGTTCCATGACATTCAGCGGAAAATATCGATGTTGCATGGTTAAGGCTCTTGGTAAAAGAGCAATCCGACAGAGGGCAGACACATGAGGCTCCAGTTGAAATGGCTCCATCTATCTTTGATCCATCTGTGAAAATCTGGACGTACCCAGGGTATAAGTCACTGACAGCACTCTGGAAGACCTTGTCTGGAATGCTAGATGATTGAAGAAAACGTCCAAGAAGAGTATTTATGCTGATTTTACTAAGCTGTACTCTAAATTCCGTAAGGTTGCATACTAAAGACGAATTGCAATCCAAAAAAAGGAATAAAATTAAATATTTCATTCCAGCAGGATCGAATAAAAAGAGAGCGATTCCTTCTATATGGACTAGGGGTAACAGAAGCCAAACTGGAATTAAAGTATCCCGAAATTACCTTGGAAAGGGGATTAGATTGACAAGAGAGAATTTTAAGAATGTATTTCGAGCCAAGCAATTCTGTTTTGTCACAAATGAACGGCAGCTTAGCCTCAGCAAGGGTGGCATTGTTAGGTGAAGACTTCCTAAGACCCAAAGCAATTTTAGCTGCAGGAACTTGAATCCTCTCTAGCTGATTCCTAAGTTTTTGAGAATTATGAGGATAGTACCACATACTACTATAATCTAATCTGGATCTGATGGTACTACAGTAAAGTATCAGCAAGGTCTGGGGTTCACATCCTCACCAAGTATTTCTCAAGAATTTGATTATATTGAGATATTGGCTACACTTTGAAACCAACTGCTGAACATGAATATCAAAACGAAGCTTGTGATTCAAGTAGATACCAAAAAACTTAACACAGTTATTATTGTAAACGGTTTCGTTACCAATTCTGAGGGAAACTGTTCCTGGATGACCAACTGACTTATCAAATACGAGGAACTGTGTTTTAGCTTCTGCCACCTCCAGACCAATTTTCAGTAAATTGCTTTGGACAATACCAATTGCTGTTATAATACCAATCATCTGCAGATTGATTGAAATGTAGAGATACCAAAATTTCCTCCGGGATACCATCAAAGATTCCAGAAACATAAAGGTTATACAGTAAGGGGCTTACCCCCCCCCCCCCCGAGGTACCCCCTTGTAAACATGGTTATACTTGTAAGGTTCTTCAAGATGAACATCACCAACAACCTGCACCTTCCTTACATACATCCAATCCGCCAGGAAATGAAGAATGTTGCTTCCTACTCTCATTTGCGAAAGTTGCTTCAAGAGGATATCAGGCAAGACATTATCAAATGCCCCCCTAACATTCAGAAATGCAGCTATTGTGCATTTGCCAGTATTTAAACTTTCTTCAGCCTGCAAAACCACGCTGCCAATATTATCCATACAGGATCTGCCTCTCCTGAATCCAGATTGAGTGGAATGTAGCAAGCCAAAATGCTCACACCACCAAAGAAGTCTATTTTTCACCAATTTTTCAAAAAGCTTGCAGAGACACGAGGAAAGGGTAATAGGCCTTAAACTTCCACCATCTGCTTTGGGAATGAATAAAACCTGCACTGCTTTCCAGTCATCAGGAACAATATGATTAATAAAAAACTCATTAAATATGTCCAGAAGAATTAATCTAATCCGAGCAGGGAGATGCTTAAACATATTGTTATCAATACAATCCGGACCAGGAGCAGAACCACAGTTGCTTTCCTCTATAGCATGATTAATTTCCAGTGCACTAAAACCATCATTTAGGAACAAATCATCTTTGCCTAAAGGAACTTTGTATCCCTCCTCCGGCACCCAAGATGGGAATAATTTGTTGACTGCATGCTGTGACATTTTTTTACAATCCTTAGAAATAGTGTTACTATTAGAAATTCTGGCCCATTTAGATTTAAAGATTTTGATTTTATTCCACAAGTAACCGATGTTGGTTTGAGCATTTAAAGATGCAGCAAATCTAATAAATGATTCACGCTTCCTTGTATGAAGAGTTTTCCTCGTGAGTGCACACTGCTTCTTATATGCAATCCAATCGTGCATGGCTTCTGAATGTTTAAACTTAAGGAGAGATGCCTTCTTAAGCCTTACAGCTTTAGTACAATCAGCATCCCACCATGGTTCAGGATTGGAATGGAAAGTAAAGCGATTATCTCCCCTATAATGGGTGTTTTACTGAACAGCCTCCTTCATCTTATCAACAAACATGGTGTATTGATCCGTAGGAGATTTGGAACCAAAATCAGAAACTATGAAAAACTTCCACTTATTATCCATTGTGGTGTAATATCCAGTCCAGTCTGTTCTATGAGTAGAAATGCGGTTTGTTTTACATCTGTGAAAATACTTATTTGTCTGCAGCTGTATAGAAATAGGATAGTGATTAGATCCCAAAGGATCATCCAGTTGATGAGCTTGAATGAGATGGGCAACGCCTGCTGAAGAAAAAACTAAATCCAGATTACTATCTGTCTGGAAACAATTGCTAATTCTGGATCGTGTGTCAGCATTGTGAAGGAAAAGATTCTGACTTTCCATTATTTTATGTAAATTAACCCCTGCATCATCAGAAGCAACATAATTCCAAGCTTCATACAATGCATTAAAATCTCCGAACAAAATGCAGTCACCATCCATCAAGAGTCCTTCGATTGCCTTTTCCCAGCTGCTTAACCAAAGACTATGACCAGGAGCCCTATAACACGCTACAATATTAATTGGTCTATTCAAATTTTCTACTCGAATGGAACACATATCAGTAAATTCATCAAATTTGATAACGTTATCCAGAAGGTTGGCGGAAAGACCTCTTTTAAGGAAGATAGCTACGCCACTTCCTCTGTGGTTTATCCCATCTTTTTTTAGACAATAAAATTCAGGCACGTTAAACCTAATATCTGGCTTGAGCCATGTCTCAGTGCAAATGATAATATCATATTGCGCTGAAATAATTTCTATTTCAGATTTTTTGTTTTTAATACTTCTGCAATTCCATAAAAGAATATTGAGATCCTGGTCCATTATTACTATTTCTTCTTAAGAATATTAGGTTTATATTGCTTAATAGCTGCTTTCAAATTATTGGAAGGTACTATAGGTGAAGATGAACGGCTTGGTATTATCTCTAAAGTTTCCTGATGCGATTTAACTGCAAGTTTAGGAACTGACTTAATTGGAAATTTGTTTCTGAATATTTTCACAGAAGTTGATTTGATAGTAGACTGAATATGATTTTCTGAGGAAGAAGGAATATCCTTCTAAGGAACTGCTGGAGTGGAAGGAATTTCCTGCCCTCCAAAAGATTTAATAGCAATAATTTTTTCAGGAGAAGGCTTCTTCAGTTCCAGGAAGTTCTCTTGAGTAAATGCAGGAGCACAAGGAGCAACATTACTTTGAACCATACCAAGGAATTCAACAGCCAACTTTTTGGCTTCTAAATGAGGAACATTCTTAAAGGCCTTAATCTTATTGATCTCCTTCTCAGGGGTTAATACCTTACAGGAGGAGTCAAGAGTAAAATGGTCACCCTTGCAATGCAAACAAGTTTTAACACCTTGCTAACATATTTCCTCAGAATGCTCTTCTGATTATCCACAAAACCTACACCTAGGTAGACTCTTGCAAAATTTAGCCGAATGCCCAAAACGTTGACATTTATAACAGATTTTACTGGTTCAATGTAAACTTCAATCTCCATGTTATAAAGCCCATAAACCTTAATTGCATCAGGTAAAACACCACCTTCAAAAGTAATCAACACCGTTTCACTTGGAACCCATTCAGGTTTACCACCTTCTGTGCCAAATTTCTTCCTATTCAGTCTCACGGCCTTCAACACTTTACATGGAGATAAAGCTCTGTAATTAAATCTTCAACATTAAGATCCAAATCAAAATTTGTCAGGATACCTCTTCTCTCAGTTCTAAATTTGGGGCTGAAGGCTCTGATACCTTTCTGTTTAATTTCAGAATTTAAAACAAAACAATTAGCAGCTTCCCCAGATCTAAATTTAGTTTCTGCCTTTCCCCTACCTGACGGGATAACTTCTTCAGCATTAGCTGTGAGAGAATGAATGGTTTCTGTCAAATACAACAATTGGCTGCCAGTACGCTTTAAGAAATCCGACTCAATTATCACTGAAATGTAAGCCGGGCCAATATGCGATTTCGGATATAAATTAACCTCTTTAATGCTCTTAAATTCATTTTATTATTTTTCCCTGATGGTACAGACTCCCATTTCTCAGTAAAATCTTGAATACAACTCATTTCCTCTTTCCTGATGCCATCGGCCCCGTGGCCTGCCAACCGGTAATTTTGACTGATTCGATAGTTTTAGTGTTAATCATCGTAATAATATTACTCGTATATGTGTATTCACATATTAAACGTCAAATTATTTAAAACAGAACGATAGTGAAAACTTTCTCATAACTATTATGAGAATTTATAAAACAATTGAACATTATATATATATACATATAAGAAGTGACTGGGGTCCAGATCTATACAGCGCGTAGTCACGGCCCTGCATAGCTGTGGCCGGCCAGCGATGGCCGTGTGGCGCGAAAGTTCTGTGCACGTGCTCTTCGCGGACATTTTCTTACCCTGTCCCAAAGAAAAAACGATCTCACGCTTCCCACGGGGGGGTTCCTCTTCAGAAATGTCTGCAGAATCCAATGGTGCACAGCAAATTCGTGCTAATCAACTCACTTTTCGTAGAAATGTAACAGAAGTGCATACAAAATACGCGCATCTACCCTTTTTTAAACTTTGATCATCGTTTACAAACATTTAATGATACGAAAAATTCAAAATTTTTATAGCGTATACGCCCCACGATCAAATGAGCGCATCAGCAATAGTATTAAGATGCCCATAATTAACTGCATAGGGAATTTTTTAAAAACTCTTTATTTTACAATGATAATACCAAATGGTTTGAACGGAAAGTTCAGCGTGGGGCGTATACCCTCCACGCGGCTGGGAACGTGTTACTGATATAAATGCTCCGATTCTGAACTGGATGCGACTAAAATATCGTCGATGTAGGCAGCAAAAATCTAGCTCCTGTAATACCTCGTCGATGAACCGTTGGAACGTCTGAGCGGCATTACGAAGGCCAAACGCCATGAAAGGAAATTCAAATAACCCAAAGGAGGTCGTAAAAGCTGTTTTTGGAATATCTTTTATTGCCACGGGAATCTGAGTGTACGCTCTAACTAAATCGATTGTTGAAAAAATTATCTTACCGCTCAAGGACTGAGCAAAATCCTCGACGTGTTTAATCGGATACCGGTACGAAGTTGTGCGTACATTAAGGACACGATAGTCGCCGCACGGTCTCCACGAATCGCTTCCTTTTTTCGAAACTAAGTGTAACGGTGTAGACCAACTACTTTCGATCGGTCGCGCGATGCCAAGACGTATCACTTCCTCGAACTTCTTTCTGGCCTTTTTTTTTTTTAAATTTACGCACTGGCACCCCGGCAGCCTCTTCATTTTTGGTTACCGGGATAGTGTGGGACTCACCAGGTGTGTTTGGGTCCAGCCCTTCGCTGACTCTGAGGAGCAGGGTCAAACGTGCAAGACCGGTACTACCCACTAAACCACCACCGCGGTCTTCCCTCCGGTTCTTGGTCCTTAGAGCTGCCCCGTACTGCCCTCCGGTTTTACTTCTGGGCTGCTTTGGTGGAATCCTGCCCCTGGAAAGAACCTGAAAAAAGAAAAAAAACCCTGAAATAGAAAAGAGATATTAATACAATACCCCCTCCCCCCACACGGCTTTCCCACACGACCAAAATTCAGGGTCATGGTCTTCGTGCCGTACGTCGTGATCGGGGTGTCGTTTGCCGCAGAGAGCTCGTACTCGGAGCTTGGGCACGGTCCATGGATCGATTTTCTCAGAAATACACAAAGGTCACCTCCTGTATCCCGATCTCCGATCAAGGACGAAAAGACAGCGAAACGTCGGGCTGGTATCGCTAGGGGCCATCAGCGAATGCCGTAGTTGTTTCCTGGCAGCGGTGTGTAGGAGCAGAGCGAAGAACACCGACGCGCATTGGGTCCATACGTTGTGTGGTACCAGCACACACCACTAGACGTAGGCGGTCACTCCCGCGAATTGTATCGACGCTCCGATGTACTGCGTTTCCGATCAAACCGGCGGAAGGGTCGATGGTACCTTCGTGAAATGCGTAATTCCTCGATTTGGCCCTACATAACTTCCGTTTGTCTCTGCAAAGTGACGAGCAATTGCATCATCCGCTTTGTTACAGAGTCAACGGTACTTAGTTGCGCTGATGCACTCATGAATGTAATCTCGGCCACCAAGGGACGTCCAGGCATGGTGTTCGTAATCGTATTTGCTAATTCGGCCACCTTTTTCAGCGTCGTATCTTTTTGCGTTGCCAGAATAGCCTGCACATTTCCAGGCAAACGGCCCAGCTAAAGGGTTCGCAGTAAGGGTTCGGACACGCACGTGCCAGCTAAGCCACGCAAATGCTGAAGGAATTGCGACGTCTTGTGGTCACCAATTGCCTCATGTTCTAACAGTCAGAATCAAATCCCTTTTTAACGTCTCGTATAGGCCGGTGGGTGGAGCATTCAAAAGAATATCGCGCACCTCGGCGATATACCGCGGACCGAGCGCCATCCATTACATATCTGGCCATGACGCTGTCCAATTTAATTCCGCCTGCCACGAAATTGCGTTCCAAGAGTCAAAACCACAGTTCTGGATCATCCGGTGTAAAATCCCTCATTACCCTCGTTGTTTGTCGACATTTTTTTAAAGTTAGTCTTATCATTTATCAATCACCAGTACTAGATACACTAAACTTATGATAATCGAGAGTCACAATAAAGTGTTACTGCAAAAGTCACAAAAAATGTCACGTAAAAATTGCACTCCACACAAAAATTCACTGCCGCGTCGACGATCACGTTAGGGTCATCAATTTGTGGGGTGGAGTGTAGGCGAAGAGAGATGATGGAACACACACACACACACACACACACACACACACACACACACACACACACACACACACACACACACACACACACACACACACACACACACACACACACACACACACACACACACACACACACAAACACACGCGCGCGTTTCTGTTCGCGGGAGTATGTTGTGGAGAAGGTATTAATGCAGCAATGTTTAGATTTATACTCTTCGTCATCCAGCGTGGACCCGTCCTTTTATGCACTTTTTGGGATCCACGCTGGAGACAATTGAAGATCGATGGACGGTCGATTCTCTTCATGGTCCGCGCTGCTGCGCCACACTCGTGGCTGGCCGCGCAGACCGCCACAATCTCTTGTAACTGTACTCTGTACTCTGGTCTACTCTCATTACTCTGTCCTCTACTGTACTCATGTACTCTCTACTCTCTACTCTGTCTGTACTCTGTGACTACTCTCTCTGTACTCTGATATTTTTGGCCCTTTTTACCATATTTAAACCCTCTGTTCTCCCTTCCATTGCGCCCTTGGCGTGGTACTTTTCTGGAAGGGGAACAGAAGTTCCTACGGGGGAGGACGGCGTTTCTTGTAAAAAGTTGGGTTTTTCCAAGAGCTCGTGATGCGGTTCCCGTTTTGCCGAAACCGTTACTTTTCAGGTCTGTCCCTTGACCGTCGAGTCCTCGAGGTTTATGACATGACCTGTGCCGCTGAAGCCGAAAAATCAATAAATGAGTGCATGGTCGTAACTGCCTTTGCTAAAACTAAATGTCACGTACCATCGTAGTGCTGGCATACAGATGGTACGGATAATAAACTATGGAATTCAAAAGTGGCCAATTCTTCCGTCATGTCGTAAACCTCGTCTGTATGAAACTCCAACATGCCGCCCCCCTTGAACACACGGTGTGTTCAATATTCTAAACCTATACTATGCAGTGTTATAATCTATACTATTTCTATCTATTAATTAACTTGTATGTTGTCGTAGTTAGCAGATCCGGCTCGTATAACCAGAAATTGCTATACTACGATCGACAGGTCGACGCTTGTTCGCGACTCGAATGTTTTCGCGAATTTACGTAGACCGTACGCGTGATGCCCGCCAAATTAATCTTGGGCACCTGGATCCGTCGGTGGAGCAGTGGTCGCGTGTTCGCGTTACGTTTTGTTCGAATCGAGATTTTCGTACGAGTCTTTCGTGTGATAGACTCGAAGGTGATACGTGATTGAGTTTTCCGAATGTTGTACGTGAACTCTATTTGTCGAGCGCGTGTCGTGAACTATTGAAAGTGTATCGAGAACTATGTTTATCGAATGCGTGTCGAGAACTGTTTGAATGCGTGTGCGGAACTATACTATGAAATGAACAGTTCTTGTCGAATGCGTGTGTATAACTATGAAGTGAACTGTTCTTATCGAATGCGGGTGGATAACTATCCTTCGTCGGAACTCTTGCACCCACAAGTCAACTTTCTTACCCCTCCTTCGGATGTACGGAAGGGGATGCTGACGGAGTGGGAACAAGAGATCGACGAAGTTTCGAGTAAAAAATACATTTGGCAACAGCGAGAAAATACCGCTACCTTGACGAACGTGCAAGGGTGTACCCCGATGCGAGTACGCACCCTTGTCCGCAGGTAGTCCTCGCTGTTGCGCGCACGTTCGGTTAGTCAGCGACGAAAACCCGTTGCGTGGGCCCATGTGCACGTGCCTACCTAAGTACGGGCACGTACCCATGGCCGCGGGTAATCCTCGCCGCTGCGCGAGAATTTGTCTGGTTTATGACAGGGGCGATTTTTGTACGGGACAGAAAATGCGAGGCTGACTTGCACAATGGCCGAAGCCGGGCCCCGGATCAACTGTCCCGAACGCTCGATCGTGTTTGCGCCCGTGTCATAAACCAGAACCGTGTATCGACGTGCCGCGGTCCTCGGTATCCCGAAGGGCCCCTTGTTCCACGACGGAACAAACTGATAATCTGACTTATATAATACTAGTGTATATGTGTTATTTACATCTGTATGAGACTGTATGTACATTGATTTTTACATTCTACTCAGAGTCTGAACTGTCTGGTATCGGTAACATGCAAATTTTTGTGACTGGCCGTTTGTAGAGTCCGTCAGAGGTTCTTACGGAAACAACCCGTACAATCCCATCTTTACCTTGGTGTAGTTCTACTATCCTGCCAAGGCACCAACGTAATGGGGGTAAATTATCTTCTTTGATGATGACCAAGTCACCCTCCGCCAGATGATGGTTGGTTGAAGATCTCCATTTTTCTCTCTGCTGCAGTTGATGTAAATATTCCTTCTGCCAGCGCTGCCAAAAATGTTGGAACAGTTGCTGGACCAGTTGATATCTGTTTAACCTGTTTAACTTGACATCTTTTAGGTCATGGTCCGGTAATGTACTCAGAGCAGTGCCAATTAAAAAATGTTCGGGGGTTAGGGGCGTTAAGTCGTTCGGATCTGAGGAGATGGGGCTGAGAGGACTGGAATTTAGGCATGACTCTATCTGTGTTAGTAGCGTGTATAGTTCCTCGAATGTCAATCTCTGCTCTCCAATGACGCGATTCAAATGATATTTCGTTAATCGAACTGCACTTTCCCATAACCCTCCAAAGTGTGGAGCATGGGGAGGTGTGAATAGCCATTGTATTCGATCTTTCTTCAAAAAACTACTGATGCGCGTATTATAATCGCTACTTCCTACTAATGCATCTAAATCGCTCAGTTTATTCTTCGCCCCTACAAAATTCGTTCCATTATCCGAAAAAATGGTATGACAGCGACCTCGACGAGCTATAAAACGTTTGAGGCAATTTATGAATGCGTCTGTACTTAAATCTACGGCTAACTCTATGTGTATTGCTTTAGTGGCGAAACATACAAAAATACATATATATGATTTTATTGTTATTTTACTACGACTGCGCCATAAGTGGCGAATGGTCGTGCAGGTGTCACCCTAGCAGCCGGTAATTGGCCCATAGGGTACTGCACTCCTCGTGGATTGGCTCGGAAACACCTAACACAGCCTCTAATTACTCTTTTCACATTTCTTGTACAATTTATCGGCCAGAAGTTTTCACGAAGTGACGCAATGACTTGTTGGCAGCCCGTGTGAAGTAATCTATTGTGCTCCCGTTTAATAATTAAATCAGTTAAATGGTGTTTTGCAGGCAATAAAATGGGATGCTTTTTATTGTATGTTATAGGCGCATTACTCAGACGCCCGCCGACCCTAATAATTCCTGTTTCATCTATAAACGGGGCCAATGTCTGTAATGGACTTTGTTTCGGTATACTCTGATTTTTACTTAACGCGAGAGATTCGTTAGGAAACGTTGTTGCTTGTACCACACGTATTAATGTTTTTTGAGCTTCTTGCAATTCTACTACTGATAAGCTACTGCTTCCTGACTTCGTTAATTTATTTGTTTTGGATTTCCGCATGTTGTTAATGAACCGGAGGCAATAAGATGTTATTCTCAGTAATTGGTCGAAGTCAGAGTACCGGTCAATGATTTTGTTGTTGGCAAGGGTGACGGTGGCCACTAATATTATGGGTTTCTTTTGCTCTGGGATATTAACTGTCTCTTCTATTGATTGTGTCCAGAGATTCGACTCATTCTTTAACCATAACGGACCTGACCACCATAATTCACTAATGCTCAGTAGTTTGGGGGTAGTTCCACGAGTTATTAAATCTGCGGGGTTTTCATGTGACCGAACATGAGACCAATTCTGTTTGTCGGTTACCAATTGAATTTGCGTGACTCGATTTGCGACAAAAATCTTTCATTTACTTGAATGACCGCGAATCCACGCAAGGGTAATTGCCGTATCAGAAAAATACCATTCCCTATCTATTGAAATCCTAAGTGATGATTTTACCTTATGCACTAATCTTGCAAGTAACAACGCGCCGCATAGCTCTAACCTAGGCAGAGTTATGGTTTTTAGAGGGGCAACTCTCGATTTCGAGCATAAAAGTCTAGATTCCCATTCACCTGGTCTAATGCTTGACCGTAGGTAAACGCATGCCCCATACGCCTTCTCTGATGCGTCGGAAAAGCCAACTAACTCTATCTTCCCCGTAGCGATAAGTGCTCGACGAGAAATCTTCAATTCATTTAAAAAAGCTAATTCTTTAACAAACTCCATCCATTGGTCATACAAACCCTGGGACACTGATTCATCCCAGTTTGTCTGCAGTTGCCACAATTGCTGCATTATTAATTTTGCATTAGTTATTACCGGACTGACTAAACCTAATGGGTCAAAAATCTGTGCTATCTGAGACGAAATTCGATACTAAAATCCAAGTTACGGCTGTAAATGCGGGCCACCGGATGGGTACCCGCGTAGGGTTCCTCCATCCACAAAGATTCGTCCTGCACTGACTCCTGCTTAGCCTTAGTGATGCCACGCGTCACTTCGGCGGGGTCGGAAATTTCCTTAGCAGGTGGTGGTGGGGTATCCACTTTCGTAGTTTTCTTCTCACTCTTCCAGTTTTGTGACCGTGCGGTGGGCTTTCCGGTGGTTTTACGTGGACCGGGATTTCTAGGTCCCCATTCAGGGTCCCAGTCATCGGCCCAACTCTCGGGAACAGGAGCTGCGGCATGTTTTCTTAAGTTAAACTCTCGCATGCGTCTCTGGTCTCGATTCATCTGTGGAGTTCCAACAGGAAGTGATTTGGTCATCTGACCGGTTCGTTTCATTTTCATTCAAGAACAAAAGTATTTTCAACAAAAATCGTCTCGTCCTTAGCTGGTAACCACTGTAACCCGAGTGTTTTTGTACTCTTATCAGCACTTGACATTTTATCCTTTATATCTAAATGTTGTGAGAACGCCGGACTGTTGGTAGCCCATTTTCGTAGTTTTAACCCTGCCCTTCCTAAAATGTCCCACAAAGTTTCTTTAATCTGCTCTAATTCTGACATTGTTTCTGCGCCAGTTAGTAAATCGTCGACATAAAAATCGTTAATAATGATTCTGCTAACGGTTGGAGCTTCTACTGCACAATCTACCCCGAGTTTTTTCAGAACACGCGTGGCTAGAAATGGCGCGGAGGCAGTGCCGTACGTTACCGTATTTAATTCATACGTCTCAATTGGAGAATCTTGATTTGGCCGCCATAGAATTCGTTGCAAGCAACGCTGCTTTGGTTTTACTAAGATCTGCCATTACATTTTTTCTATGCCTGCTGATAATACGTATTGGTGTATTCTAAACCGTAGGAGGATGTCTATCAATTCGCTCTGAACTGTTGGACCGACCTTTTGGGAGTACAACACGAAGTTTCGTTGTTGTACTCCCTTCTTTGATTACGGCGTGGTTAGGAAGGTAAAATGATAACCCGGCATCTGATTCTGAAATTGGAACTCGCGACATATGACCTAGCATTTCGTATTCATTAAGAAATTTCACGTATTCTTCGCATAACTGCGGTTGCCTAATGAATTTAGCTTCTAGTGACTTGAGCCTATTTTCTGCTTGCTGTCGGGATCATCCTAATTTTCCGACCTGTTCATTGAGCGGAATTTGTACTATGTACCGTCCAGTTTCGTCTCTACGTGTCGTGGCTTGAAAATGTAATTCACAGTCATCTGTATTGTCTTTATGCTCTATCGTTACGTTTTCAATTTTCCAAAATTGTTCTAATTGATTGGACAGGTCATGATTGGTAACGAGATGACACCGTTGAATCGGAGATTTATTCTGAATGGGCCAACTGACCGTTCCTCCTAAAATCCAACTTAGCTGCGTCTTTTGCCACAGTAAGTTGGTCCCTGCTCTTTGTTGGCCGACGCATAACACATGACAGAACAATCTGGCACCGATTAACATGACGATCGGCCGACACTTGTCGAAATCCGGATCTGTTAATCTAACATGTGCTGGTACGGATATCGCTAATTTATCTAAACTGATGTTCGGCATGTCTTGAGTAATTTTATCTATTGCTAAACATGAAATATTGGCGTTGAAGTTGTTAAGTCGTGAAATTACGTTTATGTTGACTCTATCTCGTACTATCTTTAATTTTCTGCCAATCCCTGATACCTGCATTTCTGTCGGCTCATAACTAATACCTAATCTTTTGCATAATTCGTACGTAATAAAATTCGACTGAGACCCTGAATCAAGTAGTGCCCGACATTCTAATCTTTGTCCCCTTTTATTCTGTACGTAAATGACTGTTGTGGACAGTACACTGTGCTCCCATGATCTATCATCAACGTTAGCGACACACGACGTTATTTTATTGGAGTCAGAAGGACCCGCTTCCTCGGTCGAAATGTTGGTTGCTTGAGGAGCAGCTTCCCGATGCAACAATACGTGATGTTTCCTATTGCAAATATAACATTGTGGTGCGTACTCGCATCAGGGTATACCCTTGCACGTGCGTCAAGTAGCGGGATTTTCCCGCTGTTGCCAAATGCATTTTTTCTCCAAAATTTCGTCGATCTCTTGTTCCCACTCCGTCAGCATTCGCTTCCAAACATCCGAAGGAGGGGTAAAAAAGTTGACTTGTGGGTGCAAGAGCTCCGACAAAGATCAGTCGCAGTTCACTTACCACAGTCAGTTCACTCACCGCATTCGAAAACCACAGTTCATTCACCGCATTCGAAAACAACAGTTCACTCACCACATTCGAAAAAGAACAGTCGCAAACACTCGTAACAACATACCTCGCTGGAAAGACTCCTTCACAACTCACGCGACAACCACTCGAAATCACACTCGAATCATCGTTCCAGATTCGAAGACTCGTTTACAAAAATTCTCGATTCGAACACAACGTAGCGCGAAGACGCGACCACAGCTCCACCGACGGATCCAGGTGCCCAAGATTAGTTTGGCGGGCATCACGCATACGGTCAACGTAAAATCGCGAAACCATTCGAGTCGCGACCAAGCGTCGACCCGTCGATCGTAACAAAACGTGTGCACTTCGTATAACGGAATAATACAAACTGAAGAACAACTGAACAGCCACTTAAAGACCAACCGCCGGTCTCATTTGCTTGTTTCTGAACATTGTGTAGCTAAAGAAACTATTCAAAACCCTTAATCTACAATTTAAGATAAACACAAAATAGATACATAATCGAATTTTTTAATTTATGATTTTAGAAAAAATACAGTTGTTTATTTCATGGTGGATTATTGCATAAATATATAATATAAACAGAAAATAAAAATATTAACATTTAAGGCATGTATGGTATTTTTCAAAACATTTATACAAGCAAAACAAATTCCGCAACATCACGGGACCGGATCTCAAGTGATAAACTCAGAATCCCGCGTTAACGCGGGTCCGGTGCTCCATGTGTTAAGACCACGAGTCAGACTCGGGATATTCATGTTTGGCCTGAAATGTCGATAACGAGTCAGACTCGTGATATTCATGTTTGGCCCGAAATGTCGATCACGAGTCAGACTCGTGATATCCACGTTTGGCATGAAAATAAACAACGAGCCTGACTCGTGATATTCAAGTTTGGCCTAAAATTTTCATCACGAGTCAGACTCGTGAAAATAGTGCAAGGGGTTAACGTTCCGTCGGGCAGCGTAACGTTGTTGGTTGTTCGATATTTTAGATTCTCATTTTTCCGGGAAAAACACCGTACAGTCAAGGCGTCAAAAGACACTTCAGTTTATGTAATTCATTAGTTGAAATGTAACTAATGTAATATCGATCTGTAAACATGTGATGTCCTTGCGTACCTGGAACTTTATTCAATAACATTGTAAATACACTCCGGGACAAAAAGATAGCACACTCTTCATTTTCTTATATTTTGTATTATAAACTGTAAGAAATATATATTGTATTTTATCAATAACTTCGGGCACATCTGTATGTATAACCTGCTAAATATCATCCACAATACTCATTTTAACAAAATTTTGGGAACGCAAATGTAAATATTACAGTTTACAAGTGGGACAAAATGATAGCACATTTAAGGAAAAACTTAACATATAAACAAATTTTTAAATAATATTTACTATTTAATATTTTGTGGCACCTCCTTTACATTTAATGATAACAATTATCCTTTTCGGTAAAGATTTATATAATTTTTGAATACTTTTTTGTCTTAATTTCTCCCATTCCGCTCGAATACATTGTTTCGAATCATTGATATTTCCAAATTGTCTGCCATTTGCGTATACTGCTCTAGAAAGGTTTTCCCAACAATTTTCAGTAATGTTCAGAGATTGGGAGATCTTGCTGGCCAATTTAGAACACGGATTTTTCGCCAAGAAAAGTACTCATTTATTATTTTTGCTGTATGCACTGCCGCGTTGTCTTGCTGAAAAATAAAATTATCTCCAGAAATTCTTGCGGCATATGTGTTGATCTGTTTATCGATCATTTCCAAATACTTTTTGCTGTTCATTCTGCCGCTAATGAAGTTTACTTATTTTTTTCCATGATAACCACTGCCGGCCCAAATCATAACACTGCCGCCTTCCATTTGGCGACGATTTAAAAAAACTGTTGTTCTTTTTTTAAATCATGGTAATAACGATTAAAACCGTCAGGTCCATCCAAGTTAAATTTTTTTTCATCCGTAAATATCACATTTCGCCATTTTTTTTTCACGTAAATATGTTTTTCTGCGAATTGTAACCGTGTGACTTTATGTTACTCTTTTAACCACGGTTTTTTCTGCAATTTTCTTCTTACTATATGTTTGCATTTTTGCAAAACACGTCTCACGTTCTTTACATTGGTGTTTATACCCACACTATTCGCAATTTGTCTTGCAGTCATTTTAGAATTCGATGCTGTTTTTAAAATTGCTCGTTCATCACGAGTTGTTACGTTTCGCGGATGACCAATACTCTTCTTCTTTCCATAATTTTTTGGACTTTTTAATAAATTTAAAATTACTTTTCGACTTCTATTCGTGTAAGGGCGGTTTGAATAATGACACAGAATTCCGGTCAGGATGAATTCTTTATTTTACAAGACCGACGCGTTCACGACTATCGGAAGTTTCCGTGTTTTGACTCTCTCAATGCTTTTACCCGCCAAAAAGATGTCTTTTCTTGCTTTTCCGCTCCTTAAGGAGGAAGGTCCGCGCCCCACTCCTTTTTAGGGAAAACCCCAACGTTGCTGGTTTTCCGAGGCCTGATCGTCGTCGCCCCAAGCGTGAGGGGGTGAGCGCGATCGGGTCTTTTCCACTTCTTACCGCCATAAGGGCTCCATATGCTTGGGCCCCGGTTTATGGCGGTACCTAACGGAACACGGTTCTCGCAGGCTCTTACAATCTCGGCCAATCCTGACCATCGAGTCCGACCCTGGACTCGCCCATTCATGCGTACGCGTACATTGAATTCGACTTATTTACTACTCTAAACTTAAAGCCTCTAAGCCTAAACTCTAAGGTATAAATTTATTATGTTGAGTTTAACACAAGCTTACCCTAATTCGGACACCATGATCTCGTGTTTGCGGATGCCCAGGTACCCTGGTATGGTCTTTGGGCGCTTTAAAAACCTTTAATGTCAGCTACTATGTATCGGTCATTTCGTAACTTTCTTACAATTTCGTAGGGCCCCTTAAATTGAGGAATTAATTTTTGGGAGGCCCTGGGAGTGCTTACAAAATTTCTTAACATTACGTAATTTCCGACTTGATACTCGTAGGGCGGTTTGTGCTTCTTATCGTAATACGTTTTATTATAATTTTGTAGATGTAAGTTTTTCTTCGCGGCTTCGCGGCGGCACGCCTCTAATTTTGAAGGTTTGCAGTTTGTTTCGGTTTGAATACATTTTCTTAATACATCTGGCACTCTACCCGTTTGATCAACTCCAAATAACTTGCATGGCGTTTCGCCCGCGGCTTTATTTACCGTGTTTACTCGGCATCCTCTGTCGGGTTTGCAAGAATGTTCAAAATTTCTAAAACGACATCGTCCATGATTTCCGGTTTCGTTAGCGTCATCTCAAATGATTTAAGGGCATCTCGACCTAGCACCACTGACGTGGACATTGTTTGATCCGACACGACCAGAAGTGAAATGTTTTTACGGACATTATCAAGTATAACCTGGGCATGAATTGTACCTATTGGATTTAACGCCGATCTGTTAATCCCTACAAATCGATTGCGCCCGCCATCGTCTATTCGATCTATATCGCAAGGAACAAATGATTCTTTTATAAAGCTTACGGGACTCCCGGTATCAAACAAGGTTTGTAGTCTAACTTCTAAATTGTGCATTGTATAGCTAATATACCGGTGAAACTCGTCTTCTTGTAGCGGTAGCTCCTGCACGCAGGTAATTTGGGGCCTCTGTTTCTTGGGGCAGGCAGGTAGTAGGTGGCCCATTTCCCCACAGTCAAAGCAAGAACCCATTTCTCTTTTCGGCCGGTTGCACTCCTGGGAACTGTGACCCATCCTGTTGCAATTATAGTAGCGTATTGGTGTTACCTGCTCCGTTGTCCTTTTCGTCATTGCTGGTTCCATTGTCCTCGGTCGAGTCGGTGTACCTGGCGTCGTCAAGCTCTTCGTGGTAGATTGCAGCCTGATTTTGTTAAAGGCCTCTAATAATGCCGGCGCCGTTTTAAAGTTGCACATGCGTGCCTGGTTCCGCAGGTTGATATCCGAAATCCCGTCTATTATGAAATCAACCATTTCTTCGTTGTCGATTGGCTCCTGCCCCAGGGGCCGTGTGGCGATCACGGTTCGGGGAGTGGCGCCCCCGGGCTCCTTAGCTAGGGTCTAACCAACCCTTGGTGTGGACGAGACACCTTGATATGGCAGGCACAGCTTATTCATGTATGTAAGAAGCCGAACAGGTCCTACCAATAGACCTGCGATTGGATTGGTACTACGGGCGCTCCGGTTGCCCATGAGGGCGTACGAAGGGTGCCTAGTCCCCTTGTCCCCTCACAGAGAGTGACCATGGGTGCTTGTCCCCGGGTCCTCTCGGCCGGTGCAATTGGTGTTGGATTCGTAGTGGCAGTGGTTGCAGCCTACATGCTGGGCAGAGACCTTTCGAGGGTCTCGGCGCGTGAGCAGCGTCCCACCTGCTCCTGGACCAGACAGGAAATCTGGTAGAGTTTTTGGAAAGGTAACTCGGCGCTACCAACAGTCTACTTCCATGGGACTCGTCATCCCCGGGAAGCAACGCTGGTAAGGCTTCGGCCTCAGCTGACTGAGCTTAATCTCAGTCCCACGCCCATGGGGGCTCTCCTTGGTAAGCCTTCGCGGCAGGAACTTGGAGAATAATCTAGGGTTTCCTCTGTCGATTGGCTCCTTAGCTAGGGTCTAACCAACCCTTGGTGTGGACGAGACACCTTGATATGGCAGGCACAGCTTATTCATGTATGTAAGAAGCCGGACAGGTCCTACCAATAGACCTGCGATTGGATTGGTACTACGGGCGCTCCGGTTGCCCATGAGGGCGTACGAAGGGTGCCTAGTCCCCTTGTCCCCTCACAGAGAGTGACCATGGGTGCTTGTCCCCGGGTCCTCTCGGCCGGTGCAATTGGTGTTGGATTCGTAGTGGCAGTGGTTGCAGCCTACATGCTGGGCAGAGACCTTTCGAGGGTCTCGGCGCGTGAGCAGCGTCCCACCTGCTCCTGGACCAGACAGGAAATCTGGTAGAGTTTTTGGAAAGGTAACTCGGCGCTACCAACAGTCTACTTCCATGGGACTCGTCATCCCCGGGAAGCAACGCTGGTAAGGCTTCGGCCTCAGCTGATTGAGCTTAATCTCAATCCCACGCCCATGGGGGCCCTCCTTGGTAGGCCTTCACGGCAGGTACTTGGAGGAAAACTCTGGGTTCCCTATGTCGATTGGCACACGATTAGCCAAAATTAATTTTTCACGCGGCGCGCTGCGACTGTACGGATGCTTTCAGAGCCGAAGTCGTCAGAGGTCGTAAATCTCTGACCGATTTTTTAATCGACGACGCGCCGTGTATTTCCCTACGACCCTTTACGGTGTTCGGGATGTTAGGGGGTGTAAAAATGCAGAGAGTTCCGTAACTAAGATAAACTATTTAATGAATGCAAGAAAAAACACTTAATAACGAATATTTTTAGATAGAATTGTGTAGGTGTTGTGCGTGTGACGAGGGAGGATAATGTTTCCCGGTACTGTGGAGATATATGTTTCTCGCGGAAGAATGGTGTTGCTTCTTTTAGTCGACGATGCTAACTGACCCCTTGGAGACGCAAATTCACTTCGCTTCGCCCACGCCGGAAGTGAATTTGCCGCGTTGACGGAACGCACGCGGAAGTGGATACGTCGAATTTTCTAATTCGCTGAGATTGAACGCGTTGGCGTGTTCTCAAATCGGATTGGGCGCTTGAGAGACGCACCAATCAGCGAATCGGAAATTGCCGGAAAACGGCGGTCCCAATTGGCGGGCCCCTCGGACTAAGGCGATTCTTGTGCCACCTTTATGTGCGTGGGTATACCTTAGCCGCAAGAGCCCGCTCTTCTTGGGGTTTTCCGGCTTCACGTGACGTCATCCCCTCTCCCTCCGAGGGTGTCTCCAAGGGGTGGTTTGCCAAGACTGCGGCATGTGTTTTGCAAGCCGTCGACCATGGACCGAATTTTTACCGTTAGGCCGGAGGGCTGCAAAACACGTGTATCCCCCGTCGTTTACTCGAACGAAAATATTTTTTCGCCAAGTTGTAAAATGACGAAGGGCTTTATGGAAATTTACGATCTCTCTCTTTTGTCCTTCCGTCTTCGGACGACGGAACAATGACCAATGTCGTTATGACAAATCTTAATTACGTTACTAATCATCGCTTCGGGTACAAAAAATAATATTCTATCGCCGTCCTTTCTATAAACAACGCCATTTCGTAACTTGAACTTTGCGTTTTCGGAGACCTCAAGTTCTGTATGCAATTTCTTAATTGTAGGATCTTATAATTGTTTATAAACTAATATTTGCTCGAACGATAACGGTTCAATTACTAATACGTTCCGGCTTAGAGCGTCTACGTGACGCATACGATCAGCTGCACGATGCTCTATCTTGTAATCATAATTTTGTAAAACCAAGCACTATCCATTAATGCGATGGTTAATATCTTTTTTACTTAATGCTAATTTTACCACGTAACAATCAGTTACTATAGTAAAATAATGTATTCCTTAGAGATAAATACGAAATCGCTCTAGTGCATAAATTATAGCCAGTGCCTCCAACTCATAACTAAGATAACGGTTTCCTGTGTCTGTTGTTCGTCTGCTAAAGTACATTACAGGATGCATACGTTTGTCCATCTGTTGTTGCAATAAAATAGCGTAATACCCGTACGAACTGGCATCCGTATGTAATTCCGTAACCGCGATTGGGCTATCAGAAGCTAGTATCGGTTTACTTATTAACAAATTTCGTAACGATTTGAATGCAGTTAATTCTTCTACCCCAAATTTAAAAGATATTCCCTTTTTAATCAAATTGTCCAATGGTCGCGCGATTCGAGAAAAATTAGGCACAAATTTTCTAAAATAGCTAGTGTATCCTAAAAAACTTTGAACCTGTTTTACTATCTTAGGTTGTGGGAAATTTTGTATAGCTTCAACATTCGACTCATTCGGTGTAATTCCACTAATACTGATGTTATACCCTAAACACTCAATCTCTCGCTTAAGAAATTTACATTTACTGAACTTCCATTCTAATTTATGGCGGCCTAATAGTTCCAAAACCTCTTTCAAAATTTCTAAATTTTCATTAATATTTTTGGTGGCGATCAAAATGTCGTCTAAATATAGTGTCCCGGCACGGTTTATTTGGTTAAGATACATATCATAAAAAAACGGCAGCTCAACGACTTAAACCCCGAGCCCACAGCTATCGGTACCTTTGCAGGTCAGAAGGGAAGACGTACCCCCTACCTCCACTACTAGTAATGTGGGCGTAGGTTAAAAAACGGCAATTAGCAACACCTCGAGCATTCTAGCCTTCTGATTTGTCACTAAGGACACCGCTCTATCTCTGTATTTTTATATATATAGAGAGACATTGAGACAGATAGACAGACAGACATACATCACAAGTTCATGACAATCACGCTGTACTCACTGGACAACACACACACTTTAACTTTGTAAACACATACACGTTCCTTTCACTCAGTATTCAACAAATACAGTCCACTTTCGAACGAGAAAAGGAGAAGCCTTTTTTCATCACATCCATTTCACACAAGGTTAATTCGGCGCGTGAAAGTGTTACGTCAAGTCCACTATTATTGCCTGGACAGCGTGCACGACCATATAGCAAGACCTTTCCAGATTCTAACAGCGGTCTAAACATTAAGTTAACAAACCTTTGAAAACCTGCCGGTGCATTTGCAAGTCCAAATGGCATTTTTAAATATTCGAACTGTCCGTCGGGCGTGACAAAGAGGTAAATTTTAGTGACTCTTCGGAAATAGGGATGTGATGAAATCCGTCTTTTAAATCCAAACTTGTAAAATGGGCATTGTTAGACAATCTATCAATTTGGACTTCTATTAACGGGAGGGGGTACCTGTCTTTCACAGTGATTTTATTTAATGCCCTATAATCTACGCAAAGTCTGTAAGTACTATCTTTTTTCTTCACTAAAACAATCGGACTACAAAAATCTGAATTGCTCGGTCTAATAATCCCTCGAGACAACAAGTCATTAATAATTTTCCAAACTTCCGTTTTTTCATGCCACGACAATTTTCCTAGGCGAAAAATAAAAGGGCTTACTATTCTCGGCGAGTGTAATTTGAAGTTTATAATCAACCGGTTCAGCAGTACGTTCTGAGTTTACATAATTCTTTAATAATTTTATTAAAGTTTGCTTAACTTCAACGGAAAGCGATGCATCCAAATTCTCTGTAACCGTATCTAATTTTTCTTTCATCTCTATGGACTCAATATTTAATATTTCGTCTCGATACTTTCGATCATAGTGAATGCTCACTACTTTGCTAAGAACAACCGTCATTTCGGGCTTAGTCATAAATTTGCGCCCTAACAAAGCGCTGTATGTCATCGTCGAGTTGGGTACCACCATAAATCGCACTTCAAAAACATCATGCGGTAGCAACTGTAACTTAATTGGAATATTCACGAACCCCATAACTGACAATGGTAATTGGTTTACTCCACCATAATTAAAATTGTCCTTACTTTGCAGCAGTTCGTAGCTACTAAAAAAGTTATTAAACGTCTCACAAGTCATAAGGTTTATCGCACTGCCTGAATCCACTAACGCTTCCACGAAGTAATTTTCTTCTTTTTCCTCCGTCAATAGGACACAATAATCCCGAGACGGACCCTGGAGTGATGAATGCCTTCGTTGTCCTTAAGTTGTTGAACTCTGCGATCCGTCGATCAGCGACACACTTGTTGGCTCCACTTTTGAAGACTTTGGACACCTCAGGTAGCCGTGTCCTTGTTCACCGCAGGAAAAGCATGACCCACGCTCTCTCTTAGGTTTGGGATAGGAGCCTGCCAGATGTCCTTCTCCATAACAGTTGTAGCACCGCCGCACAGGCTGCAGTGGGTTTACAGTACTAACATTGTCACTGGGCTGTCGATTCGTTACAATTCTTCTGTTGACAACGACGTTTTTATTCGTTTTGGGTTTCACGAATATCTTCTCAAACGCCTCTAACAATTCGGACGGTCCCGTAAAGCCATGCACTCGCGCTTGATTACGTAACAGATCGTCCGGAATCCCGTCGATCATGTAGTCAATCAATTCTTCATCTTCGACACCCACTTGATTAGCCAAAATCGTCTTGTCGTGATGATATTCACTGAAGTTTTCTTGAATTCTCCACGATCTTTCTTCAAACTTTCTCCTTAGCGCTAACTTATTTTAGCGATGATCAAACATTTTTTTCATGTTGGATAACAAACTTTCCACATTCATTTCAATGTGTTCGGGCTTTGAGTGAAGCCACTCTAACGCTCTTCCCTTCAGTTTCACCGTGATGAGAATCTTGATAGCGTTTTCATCTAGTTCATACGTATTCTTCAATAATAAAAGAGATTTTTCCCACACTAAAGAAGTATTGGTGGATCCATCAAAGTCGCTCAACAAATCGCCAACTGCTCTCACGTTAACATTCGGCCCATGACTTTGTACTGACCGAGGCGAATTTCTTAAAATTTCATTCTCTCGCCTCATCAAGTCCATTTCGCGTTGCAAAAGGTCTCTCTCTCTCTCTCTCTCTCTCTCTCTCTCTCTCTCTCTCTCTCTCTCTCTCTCTCTCTCTCTCTCTCTCTCTCTCTCTCGTCGAATACATTCTAACTCCCTTTCGTATTGGCTCCGTGGACCTGTCTGTTGTTCGACCATCTCTGTCTCATCTAGTTCTTGGCATGCGCCAGGTTCATTCGGAAGAGACATCCACGAACCTTCTGGATCAGCCGCGTTTAGCCTTGCTAATAACTCGCTCTTCGATCCTGACGTTGGCAGATCAGATCGCTTCAAACACTGTTTCAGTTGCTGAATCGTAAAATTTTGACTTATCTTCACAGTTTGTTTCAAAGTTCACAAAATCACATACACACGCTATTTTTTCCAAAATGCTTCACATAAAAGTTTACTTAAAAGTTCACATAAAAGTTCATTTAAAAGTCTTCGTTGAACCCGTATCCCACTTCTGAAGATTAACACTGTAAGGTGTCAGGAAAAATTTGGCAGACTTAGGCCAGTATTCAAATGAGTCTTAATATTTCAGTTAGCTTTAATGAATAGAAAAATAGTCGGTTCACGACTGCACGAAGAATGAATACATAAAAAACGTAATAAAACGAAAATACGTTCTCCGTCGACACGACTGATCCCGACCACGGCTCGACGAGAAGTGTCCCGATGTCCCATAACGTCTTAAGCATTTGTTTTTTCTCCCCCAAAATTACCGATGCGCATTTCGGTGCAATTTAAACGGGCGTTGGCACCTCTTACAAAATATACTAAAGTTGTTGATTTTGTACCTCAATGTTTGTTTCTAACTGTCTTCTTCAGTGTTCATAGTTATTGTATATTTTTAATAATAAGCGTAATAAAATATACATTTCAATCCAAATAATCTTAGGTTCAAAGTAAATTTTCTTCTATTACATCAAATTTTAATGAAATTTTTGGTGGTAAATACAAAGATTAATGATTTCTAGGTTAAATATTGATTTTGGTAAAGAAATATTTTCCATTACTGTAAAAAACAAAAAATTAATAATAGGTAATTCATTGCGGACCGCATTTCTTACAGATGCAGGGTGGTTCCAATGTATATTTTCCGCAAACATATTTCTTATTGTGTTTCAAAACCTTATTTGACATGTTTTACATTTATTAGAATCTGTCGTAGAATTAATCGATGTTCTTTTCTTATTTGTTATTCTTATTTGTTCTTCTCGGACTTCTCGATAATTAGCGACAAGTTCTACTACTAACTGGGGTAAAAAATCTTGTCTCAATATATTTTCTTCTGTCGTTTCCTTATACAATATCCAGGCATTTATGCCGGCTAAATCAAGGATATTATAAATACTTGGAATATAGTTTGGTTGTAATATGAAATGGTCTCAGGTAAACTTTTATCATTTTTTTTAACTTTTACAGATCTAAGCTTGGAGCTAAGTAAAAGTACTTTTTTCTTCGGCTTAATTTTATAAATTGTAAGGGTACAATTATCTGACTTGAAAACTTTCGTTGAAAACCGTTTCATATCATCTTTATTTTTCTTGGCAATTATGGGCAATTCCCTTTTATTGGAGCGGATAGTTCCAACTAATGTAGTCCTTTTTGCTGTAAGTTTTGTAGCTAGAGATATGCTTGTAAAAAAGTTGTCTGTAGTTACAGTTCTTCCACAACCCGTAAATAGTTTTATAAGTTTCAGTACAACATATTCGGCTAATGGTACTCACGAGTGCCTATCTTCACCTTTTCCCAAGTATGGAAGTGCGTTTATGATGTACTTACTGTCGACGTCTGATGCTAACCAGGATTTGATGCCTAATTTTTGCCTCTTATTATGTTGTGTTGGCTCGACACTTATTCGCGACTTGAATGTTTTCACGATTTTATGTTGACCGCACGTGTGATGCCCGCCAAATTAATATTAGGCACCTGGATCCGTCGGTGGAGCAGTGGTTGCGTGTTCGCGATACGTTTTTGTTCGTAACGAATGATTCGAATGGACGACTTTACCCTTAAACGTTTCGGTAGCGAAATTTCCGTGAGCGAGTGTTTCGAGTGAGTGTTCGAATCCGGAACGATTGATTCGAGTGAGTGTTCGGTAGTAAGTGATCGATCGTATGCCTTGTTAGCAAGTGTGTTTCGTCGGCGCTCTTGCACCCACAAGTTAACATTTTACCCCTCTTTCGGACGTTTGGAAGAGGGTGCTGATGGAGTGGGATCAAGAAACTGACGAAGTTTTCGAGAAAAAATGAAGTCTGGCAACAGCGGAAAAATCCCGCTACTTGACCCACATGCGAATGTGTACCCAGGTACGAGTACGCACCCTTGGCCGCAGATAGTCCGCGCTGCTGCGCAAAAGTTCGGTGAATTTGTGATACCGGGGGGCAGCGTAGGAAAACTCGCTATTTGGGCCCATGTACGTGTGCCTATCTAAGTACGGGCACGCACCCATGACCGCGGGCGATCCTCGGCGCTGCGTGAGAATTCATTTGGTTTATAACAGGGGCATTTTTTGTTCGGAATAGAAAATGCGAGGCTGACTTGCATAAGGGCCGAGGCTGGACCCCGAATTACTGTCCCAGACGCTCGATCGTGTTTTCGTCCGTGTCATAAACCAGACCCGTGCATCGATGTGCCGCGGCCCTCGATGTTTAAACGGGTCCTTGTTTCGCGACGGAACACCTCTGGTTTGTAACAGTTTTGGCTGTTTTCAATTAATTTAATCCATACCTCAGATATCAAAGCGTATTTATCTGTTTTCAAACGTTGACTCAGCACACTTTTATTTATCATAACGGATAAATCTGAGAATTTCTATAAAACAATTTCTGCTCATGGTTTCTGAGAAAAATTTAGGGCTCCGTGTTCTATTCCACAAGAAAGGAATTTCCAAATTGTGTGCTCCATACGCACCTCGTGCATATAAAATTGCAACAAATGCATCTAATTTCGCTCGAGAGAGGCTCCATTCAGTTTCTAAAACTTTATTTGCTTCTTCTATTGTGCATATTCTTATATGTTTCATAATGTGGTGGTCAATAATCAACGGAAATGCAGTCTTCATCTTACCCTTCATAACATTACGTTTTGCATATCCCGTTGGACCTGGTTTTTCCCTGAAAATATTATAAAGTGCTACTCTTCCAGGTATAGCACCTATTTGCATTTTTTCCCGTACAGTTCCATCAATTGAAATATGATGATCATTTTTTTCATTCTGCTCTTCAGAACTTCTATCTTCATTTTCAGAGAGTTCATCTTTATCAGTTCCCGAAAACTTTTCGCCTATGTTATTTATTTCTTCTAAGTACTTGGACTGTCTTAATTGTTTCGACATTTTTTTGGATAAACGGTAACACTAACGTAACGGTAATGGAGTAACGCCCTAAAAACCAAAATATAAACTTGCTACCAACAATATTTAGTTTTTTTTTATCCTTCTTTCCACTAAAACGATACTTGCAACTTGAAATTTTAGGCACTTTATTGAAATTTCAATTCACAACTATTTTTGATTGAGCTTACTAAGCAACAGAATGTGTCATTTTTTACTTGCACGTTAATAGTGTTTTCCACATGTGTTGAATTATGTGAACTTACATTGTTTAAATTTTTCTGTCCCTGCCCTGTAACTAGAAGAGTTGTCGCGACTCGTTGATCCGGAATAACTATTTCCGACAATTGTCTAATTTTCCACTAGCGGTCAATTTGTGTAAGCCATGTAGATCCTTATAAACAATGCGTATTTCTAAGGAACTCGAACGGGTTTTGACCGTGGGAAAGGTCGTCCGCGATATTGTGGTCAGTGGATGTATGATGCCAATCTTTGATATGAGTTTTCAACTACAGTATGCCCTCGACTTTCGCACATAATTGGTTCCTGAAAGTGTGTGCGAATGTTGAATGTTCGAAAGTAGAGGGATGTAAAAAAAATATGCACCAAAAACTGTGTTTCAAAGTATTTATCTATCAATATGTATACATAATAAAGTTAAAGAGGCGTGTTAAGTGCTTTCGGGTGTTTTCTTTATAAAGTTGTCAAGAGTTAGTTGAATACCACCCATTTTTTTCTTTTCTTGATAAAGATTTCTATAACATGCTGTGTCTTTCTCAATTGCCCTACGTACTTGAGATGTACGTTCTCCATTGGCATCACATTCATCCATAATAGTCAAAAATTTGTCAAGATGCACGAAGGCTTCATTCATATTTTTAATTGTCGAAGTCTTGACGTTTTTATCAGCTTCCTTTTTCTCACTTTCATTGTGTATATCACTGTTACTCAATTGTTGCTCAATTAAGTATTCATTTGACAGCGGTGCTGAGTGAGATTTAATCAACTCATTAACATCTTCTTTGTTGACTTCCCAATTTAGTTCATTCATTAAGGTAACTATTTCATCTGTGACAGTTTCCAGTATTTCTTCAAAATTTATAAAATCGCTCATGATTTCTGGGCATAATTGTTTCCAGGATCCTTTCATTGTCGACTCTTTTATTTCAGCCCACGAGTCTCCAATATTATTTATTGGGTTCCATATATTACAATTTTTCTAAAAATCTGTTAATGTTGACCCATCTTGCCTGTCAGTTGTCTTGATGGCCTTAGTCATTATTGTTCTCATATAATATCGTTTAAATGTAGCTATCACTGTTTGGTCCATGGGCTGTATGAGGCCGGTAGTATTAGGAGGAAGAAACATAACATTCATCTCCAGGTATAAATTCTGCAGAGATTTTGAGTGTTCTGCAGCATTGTCTAAGATTAATAATGCTTTAAATTGTAAATTATTATTTTTACAATATTGTTTAACTGTCGGCACGAAATGCTGAGTGAACCAATCTTTAAATATTAACGCAGTAATCCAGGCATTTTTATTTGATTTCCAAATGACCGGAAGCAATTCTTTATTTTTCGAAAAACTTAGAGGGAAATTATTTTGATGTTGATCATCAATCCATGATGACAAAGATCTTTCCATTTCATCCATCACTATGTCGTGTCTTTTGGAAACAATCTTCGAAGATATATTTCCACAATTTTGAACATATTCCTTAATTTTACTCTTGTTTTTCAAAATTGAACATATCGTAAATCTGTTTAGACCGTACAAACATCCGATCGAAACAAAAGATTTACCGTTTTCAGAACGTTTAATTATTTCCATCTTTGTCTCGATCGTATGAAGTTTATGAGTCCTTAATTTCTTTTTGTTCGTATCAACACTGCAGTTTTTCCGTTTCTGACTCATGTTTATCAATTTATAAGCGCGAAATATTTAAACTTAAACAAATAAATTAGCAAAACACACAACACGTTGACGCACGCCCTAATGTAAGACTGAAACTGTTTTGTTCTCTTGATCCGAATAACATTGTAATTTGATGGTTAGTCTGATGTCCCCTGAGGGAGGACATCCGATCGCAGAGGATTAAACAGTTGAATCTTTAAAAACGTGCGAAACAGTGAATTGTGCGAAAGTAATAGAATGTGCGAAAGTCAAGGGCCGCCTGTAGTAAATTTCTGCTACTCGATTGGCAACGAACGTTTTTAGAATATGAGAAGAAGCTGGAATCCAATGTAATACAATTGTGGAGTCAAACCACAAATAAATTCTGTTAAATTTTGATTTGAATACTTCTAATACCGTTTTAACTATGTTTGCCAATAGATGAGCTGCGCGTAATTCTAGCCTAGTTATAGTCATTGTCTTAACACTTTATCGACCGCTAACCTATTTATCGGCTTTTCGATTGCCAACGCTTATCGACCGCTAGCCATTAATAATGATGACACCGCTGAAGTAAATATCGATATATGGTCAACAAATGACAAATCAATTACTTTGGAACCTTTCGAAGGCAGCCCAGGTATAAAAATTCTACCAAAATCTGAAGAAAGTGTAATGGACATTATGAATTTATTTATTGGAGATGACCTTTTGGAATATTTGATTAAAGAATCGAATAGATATCACTATCAAGTAATCAATAAATATAAAAATATCTCAAGGACGAAGAAATGGGTGGATATTACGTTGCCAGAAATGAAAAGATTTTTAGGTCTAATTGTTTTAGTGGGACAAGTAAAAAAAGAGAGACTTCACGATTACTGGTCAACTGAGCCAAGCATCGAAACTCCGTTTCTTTCGAAAGTAATGAGCAGAAGCAGATTTATGCAGATACTGCAGAGCTGGCACTTTTGTAATAATGAAGATATATCCACAAATTCAAACAGACTTGTAAAAGTTCAGCCAGTGATAAATTATTTAAAGAATAGATTTATTGATGTATATAAACCTTATCAACAATTATCATTAGATGAATGTATTATTCCGTGGCGGGGAAGACTATCATTCAGAACCTACAATCCTCCGAAAATTGTAAAGTACGGCATACTTGTGAGAGCAGTCTGTGAAGCTCACACGGGATACATTTGTAATTTTGAAGTGTATGCTTGCCAAGGAATGAAATTGGAAAACACTATTCTAGAAGTTATTGATCCTTATAAAAATATTTGGCATCACATTTATCAGGACAATTATTATAACAGTGTCCATATGGCTGAAGTTCTCCTGCAAAATAAAGTACTGGTATGTGGGACCATTCGGAAAAATAGAGGTCTTCCTCAATGTCTTCAAAAAATAACCCTTTCAAATGGTCAAGCTACATTTCGTAGAAAACACGATCTTCTGTTACAAATATGGAATAACGGTAAACGAAATGTAAACATGATATCGATGATACATTCTGCGCGAATAATGGAATCCGGAAGTGTAAATAGAAGATCACATATATCAATTCAAAAGCCTGAGTCGATAATTGATTACAACAAGTATATTATGGGGATAGATCGCGCAGATCAATATCTGTCGTACTACTCTATTTTTAGAAAAACTAAGAAGTGGACCAAACGAGTTGTAATGTTTTTAATCAATTGTGCACTTTTTAATTTATTTAAAACGTACACAACACTGAACGGAAAGAAGATGACATATAAAAAATTCTTACACAAAGCGGCAATTTTGTGGATATCCGATTTATCATCAGCAGATTCTCAAAGTGACGACACAGCAGACTCAACTAACAAATCAAATACTTCAGAGCTTACAAGAAGAGCATCAAGATCAGATCATCCAGAAAGATTATCATGCATAAAGAAGAATAAACTTATAAGAATAGTGACAAGTGGTAAAAGCAAAACACCTCAAAAACAATGTAGAGTATGTGCATCGAAAAAGATAAGAAGTCGAACATGTTTCGTGTGTAAATTTTGTAATATTCCGTTACATAAGGGTGACTGTTGCAAGAGATACCACACTCTAAAGAATTATTAAAAAATTGAATTACTATTACCTTGAATTTATTTTAGGAATGTTAGTTTATAAGGCCCTTTATTATATAAAATAAATGCAAAATTAAGTATAAATATCAATAAAATTACATTCCTTTCAAACAAAAGGAATAAGCACAATACAATGAATAGCGAAAATTTAGCCGGTACTGGGAGTAAATGCGCGCGCGACTAAGCCGGTACTTACTGAGTGGCAGCCTCAACCACGACCAGTCGATAAAGTGTTAACTTTACGCGGGATTAGGCGCACAACAATTATACGTAACAATCGTTGTTGTTATTGATGGATCTTATGTATGTCGGGTGGTAATTCTACATGTAAAAATAAGTTGAAAAAAAGAATAACATTTGTTCATTTAATATTTAGTTTTTGGAAAACATGAGTTCTAATATCTGTCAGAAATCTCTGTATTACCTGTAAGTTTTGAAGTCTGAAACTTCCGTTTCTACTCGTGTTTGTATTATATATAATACAGGGCTATATATTGTAGGGCTACTAAAATAAAAACTAAGTCCGTAGTCAGGTTAAATATATTTATTATGCAATGTGGCTCTAACGAGGAACGGCGACTAACTAACTTTTTCTCAACGCTTTTCTAAGAAGGAAACCTCTTCAGACGAGGGCGTACGTGACCCAGGTCCTGGTGGTCCCCTCGGTCATAAATTAGTCAATGGGCCTGGTCTATCTCTGAGGCCCCCAAGTATTGACGCGAAAAAGGGCGAACCGTCTACAGTTTGGCTATTCCTGACAATAGTGACCGTCCTCGGTCACGAGTGCTTACTTTGAAGTGGTGATAAATTCCTAAACAGAAGAATGACTTAACAATAATGAACTGTCTCCATGACACATTCTATAATCTATACATAAATAACATACCGGATACGCACTCCATACAATGCACACTTTATACAATATTCCTAAGTCTATCATAACACACACACACCAAGTACATTAAATATTAAAACGAATAATGAACAAAATATAGTGTATTACAGCATAAAAAATATAGAACAATTATAAAAATTTAAACGGACAGTAACGGTGATGCACAATGATTAAAAGCGGATCCAATTTTTCATTTGGTCCGGGCCTACGACCCCAGTGAAGGGTATACGCGTAAGCTGGAACCCTTCTACATCTGTTACCACGTATCTATCACGGGCTAACACTTTCTTAATCACATATGGTCCTTTGAATTTTGGGATTAGTTTTTTGTTCACCCCCGGCGTAACATCAGAATTACGAATCATGACGTAGTCTCCCACTTGATACTCCGTTGATGCCTTATGTTTTTTGTCGTAGGCCTGTTTATTTCTTTCTTGGTTTTTTATTATTTTTTCGACGGCTTCCTCGCGTATTGAGGGAAGGTCCCTGTCCTTTTCCGAATGCGACTCTAAAACTACTCGTAAATTGTCGTTTACAGTTCCCATCTGGTTGACCCCAAATAATAAACGGGAAGGGCTTTCTCCTGTTGATCTGCAGACTGTATTGTTTAGCGCATATTCTACTGACCCTACAACGCGGTCCCATTTACCGGGTGTTTCAGCTAATTTCGATAGCATTGGTGCTAACACTCGATTAAAACGTTCCACTTGCCCGTTTGCTCGTGGTGTTCCGACTGCGATGAGGACTTGTTCGATCGAGTTACTCGCTAAAAATTCTTTAAATACGCTAGAAGTAAAACAAGTGCCCCGGTCACTAATAATCCTTTTCGGTTTGCTGTAGCTTCGAAAATAGTCCGTTAAGTGTTTAAGCACCTCTTCTGTCTTCGTTGTTTTACACGGATATAGTTTTAAAAATTTGGTAAAGCCGTCTATAACTGATAATATGAATTTATGCCCTTTTCCACACTTTTCAAGAGGGCCATAATGGTCAATGTGGACAGTCTGAAAGGGTAGGTTACCCTTATCCGGATTGTGTAAAAATCCTTCGGATTTTCCACTAACAGGAGAAAACTCGATACACTTTAAACAATTTCCGATATATTCTTTAATTCTCCGGCGCATAAGCGGGAACCAATAGATTTGGTTTAGAAATGTCCTAAATCGTCGTGATTTGTACAAATTACGTTATTTACCAGACATTCCGGGACGTAAAACAACAACTTATTATTTTTTGCTTTTCTATATACTAAACCATCTCGTAATTCGTAGAATTTACTCTCGCTTGTTTCTAGTTGGCTACGTAACTCACGGATTATTTTGTCTTGACATTGTTTAATTGACAATATCTGTTCGAATGTATTTGGCTCTAAAATAAGGATTGAGTGATAGCGGCTAAGTGCGTCAACGTGCTGCATTTTATTTCCGCTTCGGTGTTCGATTTCGTAATCATAGTTTTGGAAAAACATTGCCCACCGGGAAATTCGTGGGTTAACATTCTGTTTACTTAGGGTTAACCTAAAACTATCGCAGTCGGTGATTATTTTAAACGGTACACCTGAGAGGTACACATGAAAACGTTTTATGGCGTACACTACGGCTAAGCATTCAAGCTCGAAACTGTGATATTTGGATTCCTGAACTGTCGTCCTTTTACTAAAATAAAATACGGGCCGGAATAGACCGTTAGGTTGTTTTTGCAATAAAATCGCCCCGAATCCGCTGCTACTCGCGTCGCAATGTAATTCGGTTCTTAACTTCGGTGAATAGATCGCCAATAATGGTTTATTTACTAAGCATTTTTTTAAGCGTGGTAAATGCGCGATTTTCTTCCGGTCCAAAGTGAAAAATAACATTCTTTTTTAACAGATCGTATAGCGGTTTCGCGATAATTGAAAAATTTTGAATGAACCGACGGAAATAACTAGCTAATCCTACGAACCGATGTACCTCTTTTATGTTTTTTGGAATGGGATAACTAAAAACGGATTCTAAATTCTCTTCAGCGGGCGAAATACCATTGTTCGATATCGAGTATCCTAAATAAATAATTTCTTGGTATGCAAACAAGCATTTATCTAATCTATTAAAAAATCATCGATGTACAGTAAAAGTTTATTCTGTCTAACTAAATTGCTAAAAATCTCGACTAAAAATCTCTGAAATATACGGGGTGCATTTGTTAAGCCAAACGGCATTTTCAAGTATTCGTATTGCCCGAAAGGTGTTATAAAGGCTGTAAATTTTATAGAGGTCTCGGATACTGGAACATGGTGAAATCCGTTCTTCAAATCTAATTTCGTAAAATACGTTTTATCGCGGAGTTGATCTAGATAATCGTCGATGAGCGGGACCGGAAAGTTTTCTCTAATAGTGATTTTGTTGATTTCTCTATAATCCACGCATAATCGGATTTCTCCATTTTTCTTCCTTACTAAAACAATCGGACTCGCATAAGGAGAATTGCTCGGCCTAATGATTTTTTGTTCCAATAGGTTGTCTAGGATAAATCGTAATTTTTCTTTATCAGAGAAAGATAATCGACGCGGGCGAAAACTGATCGGTTGATCGGATTTTAACGAAATGACCGCTTCGACGTGGCACGAATGTTGATCTCCGTTAATTGGACGGTTCAGTTCCTCCAAATACATTTTTTCAAGCTTTTCTTTCATTCCTAAATCTAATTTGGGGTTAATGTGTAGGCTTTCGTTCGCGAGCGTTGGTTTTTCCACGTATTCGATTTGTAAAATTTGTCCCATGAATTTTTCTGACTTCGATGCGTAATTTTTTTCACCACTCGATGTTATTTCGAAATTTTCTCCCATAATAATACGGACTGATGGTGACAAGATAAAGTCTCTGCCGAGAAGACAGAAACATGTGATGGCGTTATCTGGTACTATTAAAAATTTAATGGCTGATTTTAAGTTGCTAATTGTAATTTTGGTTGTAAAAACTCCTACGATATCTAACGGTGAACAGTTGATCCCATAATAGTTACACAGTTCCGGTGGATCAGATCGGAATGTAGAGGGTAACAGACTTTGTTTAATTAAACTAACGGGCGAGTCGGAATCGATCATTGCCATGACGACCAAATTAAAAATACTACCACTATGATCTTTAATTTCGAACGTTACCGGTGCCATGAATGGAATCTGGGGAGAACTTGGTTGAATAAGGTTTGCTGAGTTTCCTGGCGCCGTTGACGATAACGTCGCCGTCGGTATCCACGATGGCCTTTTCGCCGGGCCGGTTGCATTTTGCGGACAGTTTTTAATGTGATGCGATGCACCACATCTAAAACAGCTTCCTCGCTCTCTTATGGGTTCCTGGCAATCCCTCTTCCAGTGTCCCACCTCGTTACAGTTGTAGCATCGGTTCTCCTTCGGCTGTTCCGCGCCCCTTATCATCTTCGCAGGAACCGATTTCCTTGAAATTTTGTCCTCCCGAGCACTCTTTGCGTCATCTCGCAACGTCAGCTTTCTAAATGTTTCTAAGAGATCTTCGGCTGTCTTGAGACGCTGCATTCGCACTTGATCTCGAAGGCGCGCGTCGGGTACTCCGTCGATCACTAAATCAATCAGTTCTTCCGGGTCGATCAAAATTCGATTGGCCAGTGTGATTTTATCGTGGAAATAATCGCAAAATGACTCGTCTCTTTGCTAATTCCGTCTTTCGAATTCTCTTCTTGCGGCCAATTTATCTACCCGGTTTTCAAACATTTTCCGGATTTCTTCTAATAGTGCCGATGCTGGCAATTCCATTAGGCTTGGTTTCGAATGGAACCATTTCAATGCCTTGCCTCGAAGACGCAGCGTGATCACGGTTGTTGTTTCGCCGTCATCCATTTGGTACATGGTCCTTAGCCGTTGTACCTGCTGCCTCCAAATTTCAAAATTTTCGGAACCCGAAAATTCGCTAAGTATGTCTGAGATTGTTCTCAGACTGGTCGTAGATCGGAGACTTGCACTGGTCGAGTCAGTGCCGAATCCTTTCTCGCCTAGTAAATTCTAATTCTCGCTGTAATAAGTCTCGTTCGCGACGAAGGAGTTCCATCTTCTGTTCTGTATTGAGAACACCGCTCACCGTTCGCTCGACTATTGGAAGAATTGAGGCTTGGGCGCTTTCGCACTGTTCCGTGTGCGAATGCCTCTGAAGAGCATCTTCAATATCCGATTCAGCAGCGAACAACCGGGCGATTAATTCGTTTTGGCTGCCTGACACGGGCAGGTTCCTAATTTTTAGTTGTTCCTTCAATTCTGCCATGGTCAAGTCATTCATGTTCTTCTTTCCTGACATTGTACCACAGTTCAAACTAAATTGTATGTCCACTTATTAAAAGTTCACTAATCTTTGCGAGAAAGAAAAATCGGTCTAAATTTTCCGTTCCACTAACCACGTCGCAGTACAACTAAAAGTTCAAAAGTTCTAAAACGTACAAAATTCACAGTGTTAACCGGCCTAAAGTAGCTGATCGCGTTTTCTTTATCACGCACCAACCTAAAACTGCACGGATCCCACTTCTGAAAACTGTAGGGCTACTAAAATAAAAACTAAGTCCGTAGTCAGGTTAAATATATTTATTACGCGATGTGGCTCTAACGAGGAACGGCGACTAACTAACTTTTCCTCAACGCTTTTCTAAGAAGGAAACCTCTTCAGACGAGGGCGTACGTGACCCAGGTCCTGGTGGTCCTCTCGGTCATAAATTAGTCAATGGGCCTGGTCTATCTCTGAGGCCCCCAAGTATTGACGCGAAAAAGGGCGAACCGTCTACATCATTAAACATCGACAATGTCGTAATTTGTTTTCTGTTATTGTTGCGATCTTATTACCGTGATATCGATTACTACATTTCTTTATTCTGTACTTAATTTGAATAGTTTCATAAATAAGAATGAAATTAGTTCAGGTTAAAAATGATTTCATTAACCATGTGTGTTTAGCCGCGCACCCGCGATGTGTATGTGGTGGGAACCAGCATACAAACCAAGGGCGTAAATCCTGGTCTCGACAAGGTCGCACCGCGCGATGGTAGCTTTCCTTGTGACCCTTTGCGGAGGCAAGGAGATTTGGGGATGTTTAGTGGATCAGTGACGATCAGTTGTTCTCTAACAACACTATATTCACTATACAACAATAACACTATAAGTCTAACGATGGGGTGAGTGAGTGCATGACGAGTGTTGTGTTTTGTATGTGTGTTTAACGAAGTAGTGTGTGGACTTCGTGATTCCACCTCTCGTGAGAACGTCTACTCCGGAGTCTTTTGAGTTATATGTTGCTTGATTCGTTCTTGGTTTTTGACTGACTTGAGGCTAACAGTCTTCTCACCTCCCCAAGAACTTCCAAGGGGGTGGAGACCTTGGGCGTAAGATAAGTTTTTTGAGTTTCCCTGATTGACGGTGACTATTTGACCAATCAGGTGCTTAATATTTTGACAGCACCCTATCCGTGCACCCGAAGCGCGGTCCGTGCGGACTAGAGGGTGTCGCGTGGAGGTGGTAGGAAGAAAAAACGGTCGCGCTGTTTAGACTTTATGTCAAAAAGACCCAGTACATTTATACGCTATGAACAACTGATGGTGCGCTCACAGTTTGTCGAAATAGGGTCTCTCATCGGGCGGCGTGTACCACCGGTGACTCACACTTGAATGTTCCATCAGATGGCGAAAAAAACCAACTAGAAAAAATTGCCATATATATTTATTTGCGACATATTTATTTACAATGTTCTTTATACACTTATATTTACAATTTCAGACAAATATTACAGAATGTAGTCTATAGTTCGACACGTCTTTTCTCGTCAACGTTCGCTCGAAGACTACTCGCTTGTCTTCGTTTACTCTGACCAACTCCTTAGCGACCAGTTTATTTCAACCTCCTTCAGATCCTAAGGGTCGGTTCAGCCGTGCGTGCTGGAGGGACGAGTTCGATACATCGCAACCTCGTCAGTTCAATGTATCGCAACAGTATATTAATTGATAAAAAGTAGTAGTATAAGGTTTATGCAAAATAAAAAAGAACTTTTCCACTGTTTTATTTATCTGTTAGAATATGTATGTATAAAACAAAACCCGCACTACTCTGATCGACATGCTCGCCGATTCTCTTACTCTCTTTTCCACTTCTACACGCACGCTCGCTACTCTTCAATTTGCTAACTTCGATTGCTGTCGCTAGCATTCCTCACTTTGTTTATATGCTGTTGTCCCACTGAATGTTCTCCTGCCACTTATCCTACTTGGGACAATTTTAGTACAGTATAGATCTTACAGCAGTTACTTTATTTTATCTGAATATTATGAATATAACTAACATAATATTATAAAGATAACTAACAAAACTTCGATACTAAAAACATTACAATTCAGTATTATAAACTTAACTAAACATGATATTATACACGTAACTAACAAAAATTCGATTGTAAAAACATAATTCAATATTATACACCTAACTTACTGTTTATATGTTCTATGGAATTTTTTAAAACATTTCAAAGTGCTGGCTGGTCCTTACAACTATTTCAATAAGTCGTTACCCTTTTTACCTTCCTCGCGGCATAGTCTCTTCCTTTTTTTTTATATAACTGTAACATTCCTTACGAATCAAACGTTGATTCGTTAGAAAAATTGTGAGGTGGGAAAGGCCAGCCCCTACAAGAAGGGGTAGTACGGGGACGTACCAAAATTACAGAATTTGGGCAATCCCGATGGTCACCCGAAGGTACCGTTGTGCGCCTTCGATTGACCGTGGCTCGTAATAAACCTGGTAAGCCGTGGTTTGAAAAAATCAGTCATAAACAGGGTCGACGAGTAACTTCTAAAACATCTGGCACAGAGAGATAGGAAAGACAAATTTCGTTATATGATGGTTCTTGAGTGGTTACTGTTGTTAAAGGCAATTATTTAAATTCGGCGTTTCATTTTGGAGGCCATAACATAGGGTTCGCAACGCGACATACCGGCCCCCTTGAACGGTCACGTTCAAAAACCTAAACGTCTAGAGTCAACGAACAGTCACACTGTAGGCAAAAACTAAATACTTAATACTATAATACATTATGATATACATATGTGCGGATTCTACGAAATTCAACTTATTTTATCATTGTCTCAACTTCAAATGTATGTTGTAATAAACTACTTAACTTAGCGTAAGGAGTAAAGTATCCTTAACCTAAATCACTCTTAATCTAAATTAATTCTTAAGGCGACTTATTCTAATCATACACTGGTCATTCATTTCGCACAGTCTATCGGTAGTGGCGCAAGTCTTTTTATACTCTGTTTGTACACTCCTAGCGGTGTCTTTACAGTCACTACACGGATAATCTTATCGTCTCCTGGATGTACCTCCAAGATTCTGCCTAATTTCCACTGCAACGGTGGTAGGTTGTCCTCTCGTATCAGTACCAGTGTTCCTTCCTCAATACCTGCGCTGTTACCAATATGCCATTTGCATCTTGTATGCAACTCGTGTAGATGCTCTCGATGCCATCTACTCCAAAAGTGTTGCTTCACCCTTTGAGTATGCTGCCACAATGACAGCTTGTTGGTATGCACATCTGTCCACTCATATTCCGGAAGGGTTTGTAACGAATCACCAATTAGGAAGTGCGCGGGTGTTAGGGCGATATAGTCATTAGGATCAGAGGATAGGGGTGTTAGTGGTCGGGAATTTAAAATAGCCTCGATCTCGATTATTATGCTGTTTAATTGTTCGTACGTGAACAGTGCTTCTCCGATCGTACCTTTTAAATGTTTTTTAAAAGCCTTCACCGCGACTTCCCATAGACCCCCAAAATGAGGCGAACGGGGTGGAGAAAACGACCAGTTGACTCCTTCATCGGTTAAGTACCGTTTTAATTTTCCCTTATGTTCTTCCGAATTTACGAATGCAGTCAGTTCCCTCATTTCATTATTCACGCCTATAAAATTACTCCCGTTGTCTGAATATACGATTCGTGATCTCCCCCTTCTCGCGAAAAATCGCTTGATAGCAGCTATACATGCCTCCATGGTCAGATCTGTGACCAATTCTAAATGAGTTGCCTTTGTGGCAAAGCATACAAATACTACACATATCCCTTTATTCTATTTACATTTCTGTGTTTCCGTTCCTTTAGAAAGAATGATCCGCAATAATCGACTCCTGTGGTTTCGAATGGCCGTGTTTGAGTCACACGGTCCTTTGGTAAATTTCCCATAACATACTCGGATAGCGTGGGATTGACTTTAAATTAATTTATACAGGCGTAAATTAATCTGCGTGTGAGATTTTTGCCATCTATTGGCCAATATCTTTGACGGCGTTTAATGTGGCTTGAATACCCGCGTGCCAATGTTTTAAATCTTCGTGCCTAACTATCAATTCTGTAACGTGGTTGTTACGTGGTAATAAGATTGGGTGTTTGTATGTGTACCTTATCGATGCGTGTTTTAATCGACCACCGACTCGGATTAAACCCTTTTCGCCGATGAAAGGTGTTAAGTTGAGCAGTTTACTCCTTTTACTTATTTCCCTGCCTTCCTTTAAATCTCTTAATTCCTGCGCAAACTCTTGTTCTTCTATTAATTTTACTAAGTGTACGTGTGCGTTGGAAATCTCTAAACTAGTTAGTTCGCCTGCTACTCTGTTTCTGCTCTTACAATTATTATAAAAACGTAGTATGTATGCAAGTACTCTGTTAAGTTTATTTATTGCTGAGAATCTATTAACGAACTCTGTTGTATCAACTGTTGCTACTAAAACCTTGAAGTTACGTGTTTCCAGTATTTCTATTGCAGGTAATGTCATAAATGGCCAAGCTCGCTCGGCTTGTGACAGCCACTGCGGACCCTTTAACCATGTTGGGTTATTAAGAAAGAGAAGAGGTGTTTGTCCTCTGGATATAAAATCTGCCGGATTTTCTATACTAGAAATATACCTCCAACTTTAAACATCTGTTTGTTCTTGAATTTCGCTTACGCGATTAGCAACGAATGTTTTTAATACGTGTGGTGGAGTCCTAATCCAATTCAAAGCTATGGTTGAGTCTGACCATAAAACAATCCCTTTAAATTCAATGTGGGTCATCGCGTTAATGGTTTCCCTTACTAAATTTGCTAATAGCTTGGCGGCACACAACTCTAAGCGAGGTGATGAAATAGTTTTTACTGGGGCAACTCTTGATTTCGCGCACAATAGGTTAACCTTACAGTCTCCTTGCTTGTTAATTGACGGCAAGTAAATGCACGCACCATAAGCCGCCTCACTGGCGTCACAAAACCCATGTAACTGGATTTCCAATGGGTTGTCGACAATGATTTTCCGCAGTGTCGAGAATTTATTCAAGTATGGTAGCTCTTGCATAAATTCCACCCACAGTGTAAAAATAGATTGGGGAACAGATTCATCCCAGCCTAGGTCAGCCTTCCACAGTAATTGCATAATGATTTTTGCGCGTACTATTACCGGTCTTAGTAGTCCTAACGGGTCAAATAACTGCGCGATCTGTGACAGTATCGTACGTTTCGTAGGTCGGGGTTTGTCTTCGGTTAGCTTTATGCTGTATTGTAATTCGTCCGTCCTTGGGTTCCAACCTATACCTAACGCTTTCCTGGTCTCGTCTATGTCTAAGGAAAGAGTTCGTTCTTGATTGATCGATTCTAAGTCCTCAACCAGACTCCCGTCGTTTGACGTCCACTGTCTCAAGTGAAACCCGCCTAAACGTGCTAATGCTATTGCCTCTTCGCGTATTTGTAATGCCTGTTCACGTGTGGGTGCTCCAGTGAGCAAATCGTCGACATAAAAATCTGTTCTGAATATGTCTGCTGCGACGGGAAAACTATTCTGTTCATCGACTGCTAATTGTTGGAGACAACGCACGGCCAAAAATGGAGCCGACGTGGTTCCGTACGTTACGGTATTTAGTTCATAAGTTTTAATTGGCTTATCTCGCGAATGGCGCCACAAAATCCTTTGGAACTTCCTGTCATCCGTATGTACTCTAATCTGCCGCAACATCTTCTCTACATCCGCCGTTAAAACATAGGAGTGCGAACGAAATCTAAGTAATATTTTGTATAGGGTATCCTGTAGGATAGACCCATTTAACAAAGCGTCATTGAGGGCTATTCCTGTTGAGGTTTTTGCAGATGCATCGAATACTACGCGTATCTTCGTTGTCTCGCTCGACTCTTTTATTACCGCGTGGTGCGACAGATAGAAACCCTCGGTGAGATCGTCTCCGCTGACCTGTGTCATATGCCCTAATTGCTTGTAGTCCTTTAAAAATTCCCGATATCCTGTTAAAAGTTCATGATTGGAATGTAATTTCCGTTCTAATGCATAAAATCTTTTTAGCGCTATCTCTCGCGAACTCCCTAACCGTTGTTTATTTTCGTTGAACGGTAATCTTACGCAATATCGTCCGTCTGCGTCTCGTATTGTACCCTGTTTAAATGAAATTTCCGCGGCTTTTTCTTCTTCTGACAAATACGATTTCTCCGCGAATTCTTCTATCTCTCAGAATTTGTTTAATGTTTTATCTAGACTTGACGTAACATGGAACGATTTTACTGACGGGTTCTTATACGTGGGTTGTAAATCTGTTTTGCCGATAACTATCCATCCTAATCTAGTTTTCTGCAATATGATCTTGTTATTATTCCATTTAATTTGTCTAATGCTTAATAGACTGAAGAACAATGTATTGCCTAATAACGCGTCTATCTTCCCCGGCTTACGGAATTCCAGATCTGCTAACGCGATGTTTTGAGGTACTTGAATCGCGGTTCTGTTTACTTGTCGGGACGGTAGTAATCCGGTAATCGAGGGTACGGCAATCATTGATATCGGAGTGGAAAAATTACTATTCCGCGCCTTGACTACTGTTTTTACACTATATTGTGCCCTGGTCGCCTGCTGACCTAAACCTGAGAATGTTAAATTTACGTTGTGTTTACATAACTGCAATTTTTCTGCTAATTCGCTGGTTCTAAAATGTCCGTCTAATAAAACGCGGCACTCATGTTCCTTGTTGGATTTGTCCAATATTTTAATTCGTGCTGTCCCAAGCAATATTTCGGAATCGCATGTGACCGTTAACGCAGTTGCATTGGCTCCCGAGCTTGTTGTTTGAGCTCCTACTTGGGTGTTACCAGTGTTCGTATTGACCCGGTGTTCATTATTAAAATGTAGTAATGTGTTGTGCCTTTGGTTGCATTTCTTGCACTCGTTTGCTTGACACGTGCCGACTAAATGTCCAGTTCGAAAACAATTAAGACATAATTTGTTTCGTTTTATCACCTCTAATCTATTCCGAATTGAAGCTTGCAAAAAATGTTGACAATAGTAAATTTCGTGGTTATCTTTACACATGACGCACTTATTGGTATTTGTCGTCGCTACGTGAGTGTACCTCCTTGCATTAACTTTGTTTCGTAGCGGACGATCTTGATATGGAACCCGTTTAATTGCGTTAGAAATTTCCGTTTCAATCTCATCGCCACGCGCTTGTTTGTTTACAAAATTAACTAACTGCTCGAATGTCGGCATCTCATCATTTTCCAAAGTGCATTCCCATCCGCGTCGCGTATTTTTGTCCAGTTTTTTCCCTAGCAAATAAACTAATATCGCGTCTCATTGTTCTACGGGTTGACCTAGAGTGGCGAGTGCATTTACATGCATTTGAGCTTGTTCCGCCAATGATCTGAGGCTCGAGGGTGCATCGCGAGTTACTCCTGGCAATTCAAATGTTTTCAAATGCGACTGAACGATTTGTCGCGGTCTGTTGCATCACCTTTGTAACAAGTCCTAAGCTACCCGGTAATTAGGTTCTGAAGCGTTTAACGAGGTAATTACAGACGCGATTTCTCCTCGAAGTGCATTTTTCAATAAATGGAATTTTTGTACTGCAGGTAAGTCTAAATTGTCGTGGACCAATGTTTTAAAGGTATCGTGGAAACTGTGCCATTCAATGGGATTACCGTCGTATGGTTTTATCTCTATTTTTGGTAAAAGAATGCTTTCTTGCCTTACCGTTACGGTATTTGGCGAGTCTATGGATCTACCTGTGTTTGCTAAAGTGTTAGGGGTTTGCAATTTCTCAATTCGACGGTTTAGGAGGCTACTTATCTTAAAATAGTTTCGTTCAAACTGTTCTCTTTCCGAATCGTGATCGGAAACCTCATCCTCTAACTCTATGGTTGACTGAACGTTTTCAAAGTTTCTATTTAACTTTATCACCTTTTCACTCTTCTATTAACTCTATCACAGATATGTTTCTATTCGCGTAAGTTGCCCTTTAATTGTAGCTCGTTGTCTCTTAAAACCTTTTAATTGAGCTGTCTCAGGTATGTTCGTCATATTGCGATAATTGAGCAACTAATGGAATCGAGATCGCGATTGGTTAATAAGGAACAATGTGTGAAAGGAGTGGTGATTTCTAGACTCACCCTACAGGTGTCTGATCTTCTAAATGATGCTGCTGCTACGAATCCTTGAGACTGCTGCGATGCCTTGATGCTGCTGCGATGCCTTGATGTATCCACTGTCCGACGGTTGCTTCCCCGGTTGAGGCGTCCAACTCTGGCTGCTTCCTCAGTTGAGGTGTCCGATACGGCTGCTTGCGAATAACTCAGCTTCACCGGCGACGTATTATTCTACGATGATGCTGTTGATCTGCCCTCTCCAAAGCGAGACTAAGATCCTAATATATGAACTGGTCTTTCTGTTGCACTACAAGCTCTACACTGCTAACAACTGTCAATGATGTCCAAGGAGGATACACCAATCACAATTGAGTCACTCCTCGGTAGTCACTACACTGCTCTATATTTCCGTATTTGCCGAAAATCTGGCTCGAAGGACCAAATGTCGTGTATGCGTTTTCCACCGACGATGTTCGGTGGTTAAATTAGTACGTCGCACGCCGAATTAAATTTGTGCGAATTTTTAGTTTCGTTAAGTGGACTGTATTCACTTGTGGAAATCAATGTAGTGACTTGAAACATTTTATATACTCTTTATTTGCTTGTCTGCTCGAAATTCTTGTTAGATCTGCAAATTCTCGTGAGCGTCGTTATTTATACATTTTTTGTTGGGCGTGTACAATTACTACGAAACGTTGATTCGTTAGGAAAATTGTGAGGTGGGGAAGGCCAGCCCCTACAAGGAGGGGTAGTACGGGGACGTACCAAAATTACAGAATTTGGGCAATCCCGATGGTCACCCGAGGGTACCGTTGTGCGCCTTCGATTAACCGTGGCTCGTAATAAACCTGGTAAGCCGTGGTTTGGAAAAAACAGTCATAAACAGGGTCGACGAATAACTTCTAAAGCATCTGGCACAGAGGAATAGGAAAGACAAATTTACTGTTGTTAAAGGCAATTATTTAGATTCGTGTTTCATTTTGGAGGCCATAAAATAGGGTTTGCAACGCGACACTTTCTTTTTCCTTTCGCTCAAAAACAACGTAGCATCGCAGGGCAGACTCCATCCCCGAACACACACACACACACACACACACACACACACACACACACACACGCGCGCGCGCACCCTTAAAACACGTAGGTTACATATTTTCTTTCAGTACCAACAAAGAAGACCACGCGAAACAATTAAAAGGAATCCAAGATTTTGTCAGGCAATCCCGACAGAAACCGACAAAAAGAAATCTCCGTTTGCCGCGTCGCGAAATCGCTTTAACAAGGCTATTAACGAAACCTCCTGCGAGGCACTTTAGAGCCCTGGGTATTTTTACCATAGCAGGAATAAAAGCCCAAGGAACCGTTACTTCATTAATTTAGTCGCAGTTGCTTCGGCACGTTTTGCCAGTTTTGTAGATTTACCATAGTTTTAACCTTACATCTGTTTGCCAGAAGTCGAGGCGATCCTTGGTTTTATTACTCGCTATGGTCAGTGTTTCACACTATGTGAGTACGCATTCACAACGAGACTGTGACCTTTTACAGTGATAGGGTGAATAACTTGGTATTGTAATGACTTTTATAAATGTTCGATAAACTATAATTTCCGATGCTAAAGTTAAACAAGTGTTTGTCGTGTCGTGTAGTGTCGAATCTATGTGAGTTACGTTTTGTTCCGACAAATTTTCGCTTTGAATGGTACGCTTTCCGCGGGAGGATGATGTTGCTCCCTTGACTTGATGATGCTAACTGACCCCTTGGAGACGCAAATTCACTTCGCTCTGGTCCTTCGAGCCGGATGTGAATTTGCCGCGTTGACGGAACGCACGCGGAAGTGGAGACGTCGAATTTTTCGATTCGCTGAGATTGAACGCGTTGATGTGTTCTCAAATGGAATTGGTTGCTTGAGAGACGTACCAATCAGCGAATCGGAAAATGCCAGAAAACGACGGTCCCAATTGGCGGGTCCCTCGGGCCAAGGCGATTCGTGTGCCACCTTTTTGTGCGTGGGTACACCTCAGCCGCGAGAGCCCGCTCTTCTTGGGTTTTTCCGGCTTCACGTGACGTCATCCCCTCTCCCTCCGAGGGTGTCTCCAAGGGGTGGTTTGCCAAGGCTGCGGCATGTGTTTTGCAAGCCGTCGACCACGGACCGAATTTTTACCGTTAGGCCGAACGGCTGCAAAACACGTGTACCCCCCGTCGTTTACTTAAACGAAAATATTTTTCACCAAGTTGTAAAATGACGAAAGGCTTTATGGAAATTTACGATATCTCTGGTCTTTCCGTCTTCGGACGACGGAACATCCATTTTACAATCATTAAGCAATTTTTGTATCCATACAATTTCTTTTGCCGCGGACGCTGCACTTACACACTCAGCTTCAGTCGTCGATAACGATACGCATTGTTGTCGCTTACTTTGCCATACTATCGATGCATTCGCAAATTTGCAAACCAAACCTGATGTTGAGTTTCGACTTTCCTTATCCCCCCAAAATCATCATCACTATATGCCTAAAAATTCCCATTCTTACTATAAAATAAACCTATGTCTATGGTACCTTTCAAAAATCTTATTATTCGTTTTACCAGTAACCAATGTGCTCTAGTTGGTTTATCTAAAACTCTCGATGCTATGTTCACTGCAAAACTTATATCCGGTCTACTCACTGTTTGTAAAAACATTAAACTACCCACAGCTTCGCGGTACGGTACATCATGACAAGTATCTTTAATAAAATCGCTCGCATCCTAACCGACCTCTATTGGAGTTGATGCATTATTCGCGTCTGTTAAATTAAATCTTTGAACTATATCCTCAGTATATTTATTTTGACCAATAAAAATTGAACCGTTTCTCAGTCTGAAAGTTTCAATTGCAAGAAAATTATTTACATCTTTTGTGCTTGTTATTTTAAAATTTTTACCTAGTTCAAGAAAAAATTTATCTATTAAATCCTCGTATGACGCTGCTATAAGCCCATCGTCAACATAAACTACTAGAAACATTTTTCCATCATCTTTATCATAGCTATAGGAACAGGAATCGGCTGAACTTTTACTAAATCCAAATTTTGTAATAAAAATACTAAAATGTTTGGTCCAGCATCTCGGAGCCTGTTTCAGCCCATACAAACTTTTCAACAACTTACAAACATTCATTGTTCCATCACGGAACCCTTCGGGCTGTTTCATGTATATGTCCTTGTCCAAATTTCCATATAGAAACCCGGTCTTTATGTCAAACTGACCCAAACTTAAACCATTATTTGCAGCAATACTTAACAAAAATCTTACAGTATCGTAACGGGCTACCGGACTAAATGTTTCTTTGTAATCGACCCCTGGTACCTGTGAACACCCTTTTATGACTAACCGCGCTTTAAAACGTTCTGTACCATCAGGATCCTTTTTCTTCGTATAAACCCAGCGATTATTAATAACTTTACGATTTTCAGGTTTTTCAACTAACAACCATGTTTGATTTTCACGTAAGGCATCCTGTTCGTGTAAAATAGTTGTGATGATGAAAAAAGGCGTTTCCTTTTCTCGTTCGAAAGTGCACTGTATTTGTTGAATAATGAGTGAAAGAAGTGTGTATGTGTATACAAAGTTGAAGTATGTGTGTTGTCCAGTGAGTACAGCGTGATTAGGAATGAACTTGTGCTGTCTATATGTCTGTCTCCATGTCTCTTTCAATGTCTCTCACTATATATATAGTGATGCAGGGCGGTGTCCTTAGTGTCAAATCAGAAGGTTAAACGATCGGGGTGTTGCTGATTACAGTTTTTTAGCATACGCCCACATTACTTGTAGTGGAGGTAGGGAGTACGTCGTCCCTTCTGACCTGCAAGCGTACCAGCGGCTGTGCGCTCGGGGTTTAAGTGGTTGAGCTGCCATTTTTTTTATGATATGTCAGCTGCTGGTCATTTATGCCATCGGATGTAAAAGTGTAGCTAGCAATAAAACGCTTCCAAAATTTACTTAGATAGTGTTTAGACATGAACGAGCACAATTGGTCATATCATAAATCTTTACGTACCGACGACTGTGTCTCAACCGAATAAACCGTGCCGGAACACATCCACCTCTTCTTCCATAGCATTAATCCAGAAATCTTTCTCATTACAATTAATCGCTTCATTATAATCAGAAGGTAATTTTTTAACATGAAAGGTAATCGGACAACCGTAAAATTCTGTACGTTTAATTGTTCGCCTATCACGGAGTTGTTTTACGTTACCATTGTCAACTGAAGATTGCAAGGGTTGCACTTGATTTCTACTGTTATTGACTTCTTCAATTTTATCGCCTTTTTGAAATGTATCTAATTCAATGTTATTAGCTGTTAGCCTCTCCGATTTAAATAATACATCACGACTCAAAACTACATTTCGTAAACCCGGCACATATACTCGATACCCTTTGCAATTTTCAATATATCCTACTAAATACCCTTTTATAGCTTTTCTGTCGAGTTTTTTTCTCTTCTCGTACGGTACATGAACAAAACATTCTGTCCCGAAAATTTTTAAATTATCTATATTCGCCTCTTTATTACGCCATAACCCATAAGGGGTCTGACCTGGCTGTTTTGACGGTCCCGACCTGTTAATGACATACGCAGCTGTATTCGTCGCTTCAGCCCATAAGGATAGAGGTAATTCCGACTTCGAATATAACATTGACCGCGCGCCTTCGACAATAATTCTGTTTTCCCGCTCTGCGACAGCATTCTGTTCAGGTGTATACGGAACACTTAAAGTATGTTTTATTCCTTTATTACATAAATAGCGCTCGACGTCCTTATTTTTAAATTCTTTTCCGCCGTCACTGTGGATTTCCTTTACGTTTTCCCCAAACAAATTTTCAACTTCATTGCAAAATATTTGTAATTTATCTACTACTTCTGACTTTTGTCGCATAAAATAAATTTGTCTAAACCCAGAATAATCGTCTTTGAAAATTAAAAAGTAACGTTTATTTCTAATCGATTCATGTTCCATCGGCCCACATACGTCGGTATGTATAATCTCGCGACATTTCGTAGCACGATCGCTTCTGTTATAAAAACTCAACCTATGATGTTTCTCATAGGGACAACCATCGCAAATAACGCTATCGTCTATAACATGAATTCCCTTATTTTCTAAAAAATGTTTCACATGTCTGAAGTTCTGATGGCATAGCCTCTCGTGCTATAGCCGTAAGCTCTTAACATTTTCAGCTAAATTACATTTTTTCGGTGTTACAACGCGCAAATTTACTTTGAACAAGTCACCCCAAATCGAGCCAGTCGCTATAACTACTCCGTCGCGTGAAACTAGACATTTCTCTCAATATTCGGTAATCGCGTGATCAGTTTCTTTCCCCGTAACAGTAATTATCGAAAATAAATTTTGACTTAACTTCGGTACAAATAAAACGTTGTACATAATACCCGATATCCATTTTCCGTCTACATATGTTTCGATTTCAATGTTACCTTTTCCATACGCAGGAGTAAGCTCACCATCATCTAATCGAATTGTAATCGGCTCTTTAAATTCTTCAAAATCGCTGAAGAAGTCTGGTCGATGCGTCATATGATCGGTAGCTCCCGAATCGATATACCAGACGTCGTTGCTGCTGAATCCTCTGCTGCTTCCTACAAAAGCCTGATTCTGGGTCGAAGTCGATGTCTGCTACATAGTATACACGCCACCGCTGTTTCATGTGCGGAAATTTCCATTCTTCTTAAAACAGTTCCTACTGAGATGTCCTTTTGATCCACACACGTGGCAACCAACACAATCTTTCTGTATGTGGTCTGTTTTGCCACATGTATAACATCCAGACAAAACTTTCTTCCGACGCTCATCTTGATTCGGTTTGTGGTTATGGTTATTTTTCGGAAATGATGCATTTGACGACCTTCGTTTCATCAATAATCCCACAGCCATATCCTCGGAGCTATCCTGTTCTTGAGTTCTAACTTTCTCACTCATCAATCGCGCCGTTAAATTTTAAAGGGTCTTTTTTTTATCTTGCACGGAATCCCACGCACTGTGAAAGTGGTTAAACTTCTTCGATAATATCGACAATATACGTGTCAATATCATGGAATCCGGAACTGCACCACCGAGGTACTTCATTTTAGTTGCTATCTGCTCAACTTTTGCCAAGTTATGACTAACACTTTCATCTGAGTCCCATTTAAAATCAAAAAATTGTTTTTGCACTATTGATAAATTTTCGTCAGACTTCATGTCGTAAACTGCATTAAGTTCCTCCACATTTCTCGTGCGGTTGTGCAACTCAGGAGTAAATCAAGGGGTTTCTTTTCAACTGACGTCACGATCAACCTGCGAGCTGTTTTATCAGCCTTTAAAAACTACTGTATGTTGATTTGATAATTTGCTGAATTTTCAGCTGGACGCTTGAACTTCCCTTCACACACAGCAAGCATATCGTCATCTTCCTCTAATAATGTACGAATGACGAAACGCCATTGCAGCCAATTCTCATTGTCACGGAGCTTTTCTATTTTCAAACTCATCGACTCCATTTTCAAATTTGTTACACAACTCACTGCACTTTTCAAACGAACTATTTTCACTGATAACTTGTGTGACAACCTGGACCTATAACTTGTTAAGGGGTTATGTGAAATAAAAAATACACGCGTAGAGTATGTCAGAGTAATGGTTATATATATAAAGAGATGTTAAGCGGTGGAAACTATTGGTAGAACTCGGTGGTTACAAGACGGGCGCACAGTTAGAACTAGCTAAGGAAAAAACTGCCACGACAGTACATGCGTCTATACCTGGAGTACTCGCAGGCCCCAGACCCTAATTAACCAATAACTGCAAAGGATGTGGGATTTTCCAAAAAACGGTATAAGCATGGTCAATGCTTTAACTTCAACAAATATGTATTCCAAACTACAATATCTAACAAATGAAAAAAGTACTTCTTATACCCATTTATCGATTTTCTGATGGATTTAATGGAACTAACAACGATATCACATTTGTCGACAGCGCCCATTGACGAATTATAGTCCACTATACATTTGGGTTTGCGTATAAATTCTCCAATCTTATAATTTTTCTTTCCGGTACATATAAATTCGCTATTATGGAAAGTGGATAACATAAAATCATCCCTTTTATCACGCCATTTAAGGGCTAGCAAATTACTCGATGCCCGAGAATCAAGCTCGCCTTGTTTTAATTTTTTGTTCATTGTAGGCATTTCTCTTCGCCTTCGCTTTACAGTCCCAAAAGCATTTGTTATATTTGTATGTAATAAATTAAAAAGAGCAGGACTGCTATAATAATTATCTACATACAGTATATGGCCTTTCCTCAAGTAAGGTTTTAAAAGCGTCAAAACGATGTTTCCTGTTTTGTCAATTTCTTCCGTGTTTTCTGCTACGTCCGATTCGCTACCTGTATATATAATTGTATCTAGTACGTAGCCTGTATTACAGTCGCACAATACGTATGTTTTAATGCCAAATCGGCTTCTTTTGGCCGGTATATATTATTTAAAAAATAGTCTATCCTTGAATAATAAATGACTTTTATCTATGCATAAATTTTGAAAAAGATAATGTGAGTTTTTAAAAGATTTTTGAAGTCTACTTGAAATACTGCTAACTTTTTGCAAACGAACAAAAGACTGTTGATTATTATCAACAAAATGCAACATTTTCAATAGAATTAAATGTCTGTCTCTGCGCATAATTCCGCTGAACATATCTGTTTTTAAAAGTTTATCTATAGATCAATACTCGCTAAGCCGTAATGTTTTGTTTCTCGGCATTAGTAGCGTACATGCGAGAAAACAGTACAGTTCGTCGACTGTTGTTCCAATGTTGATGTTAAGCACGTCATCGCTTCCTGTATGTACCCAATAGTTATTTGTTTTATCCACAATAAAGTCCAAAAGATCAGGTGAAAAGAATAATTGAAAATAATCTAATATTGCAGAGGAGAAATTTATGTCTTCACTCTGAAGTCCAGAATTGGAAGTATTAAAATTGTGAAATGTTAATTGAACATTCTCCATAGCCCATTAAATATTATTAGAACTAGTTGATGGCAAAGCATCTTCGACATAATCATTTTCTGATTCTGACGTACTAAGTATATTTTTCCTTCGAATGCTGATTGCTTTCTTTCTAGCACAAATATTGTTTATTGCAGTATCGCTATCGGAGTCCGATGATTTATCGTACATTTCGTAGCTCTCGTTTTCGATGCCGTCGCAGTTTTCTCTCCTTCTTTTGTAATTTGTATTCATTATCTTTGAGGCGTGAAAAATAAATGAAAAATATAATAAAATGCAATGATACGAAAAATACAAAAGATAAAAGCACATACCATGCAAATGTTTCGAACGTGTGAGTGAGCCGTGTATTCTTTATGCCATGTGGACCAAAAATTCTGCCTAATCTTCTGGATATGTTGTCAGTTAGAAAGTTTATTAGCCGGCGTTGTCCTGAAATCAGTCTCAGCAGGGCAAGTCAAAGAATCACAAATCACGAAATGATTGGGAGTTAGGGCGGATGGATCGTTGGGATCGGTTGAAAGAGGGGTGAGAGGACGTGAGTTTAAGCTAGCCTCGATTTCGATGACAAATGTGTTGAACTGTTCAAACGTGAAGAATTTTTTGCCGACTACCTGTTCGACGTGGTGTTTGAACCCTTTAACGGCAGCTTCCCACAATTCGCCGAAATGTGGTGATAACGCCGGCATCAAGTGAAAAATCTCTGTAGCCCTTCGTCCTTTGATAACGTTTTTTGCAGCTGTGTCAATTCGTTGTCCGCACTAAGTGAAATTAGTCCCATTGTCGGAATAAATGTTCCGACAATGTCCGCGTCGTGTGACGAACCGTTTGAGGGCCGCGATGAACGTCTCCGTCGTTAAGTCACTTGCCACCTCTAAATGTACCGCCTTGGTCGCAAAACGGGTAAATATTGCGACGTACGTTTTTACGCGTGCTCGGTTTCGGTGGCGCTTTTCCTTTATATAGAAAGGACCGCAATAGTCTACGCCGCATTTGTAAAAAGGTCGGTTTCCGGTGACACTTGCCGCAGGTAGAACGGCCGGTGGATTTACCCGAAAATACCTTACGCATTGACGGATAATCTTCCGCGTTGTATTCCTTCCGTCAATGGACCAATATTTCTGGCGTATGTTGTATAATGTTGTGGTTACACCCGCGTGATAGTTCTCCTTGTGTGAGTCGCGAATGACGAGCTCGATCACATGGTTCCCCTTGGGTAGTAAAATGGAATGTCTTTGTGAGAACGGCAAGTTGGAATTTTGCAGTCGCCCTCCCACGCACAATATTCCTTTATCATCTAAAAACCGATGGAACGGCTGGAGCTTATTTTTTGAATGGAGTCCCTTGGTTTCGAGGTTTGTGATATCACGTTCAAGTGCGGCGGATTGAACAAGTTTGATTACGCGAAGATTGGCGCTTTGAATTTCTTCGAGTGTCAGTGGTCCAGCGATGCGGTGTCGAATACGGAAGCAATACGCGACGATTCGCGTGAGTTTCTTGATACACGAGTATCGAGTGAGAATTTCGTCACTCCGAACGGTTGAGTTCACGAGACATGTTACCCTTTTCGCTTCGGGTATCTCACTCGAGGCCGTGTATCTCGAAATTAGCTACCTTGCTTGATCCATCGTGAGCCAGTCCGGACCGTGAAGCCATAGTGAGTTTCGGATAAACTGCGCGGGCATTACTCCTCTTGAAATCAAGTCGGCCGGATTGTATTCCGACTTGATATGGCGCCACGTGTGTGTCTCGGTTTTGCCCTGTATATCGGCCACGCGGTTGGCCACGGACGTCTTTAGCATATAGGATTGTGCGTTGATCCAGTTTAACACTATTGTGGAATCGGTCCACAAAAATGACTCGTGGATCTTGACCGAGATCGCCCTTTGAACGGAAGTGTATAAGGACGTCAAAAGCGTGGCACCGCACAGCTCTAGACGCGCGAGCGTGATCGTCTTGAGCGGAGCAATCCGGGATTTCGCGCAGAGCAGGTGGATTTCGATTCGTCCCACTTCGTCTATTGTACGCGTGTATAGACAGGCACCGTATGCGCGTTCCCTAGAGTCGTAAAATCCATGGAGCTCGAAGCGTTGGTGGCTCCTCAGAGTCACGCAGCGGTTGAACTCGATGTTGTTCAGTTCTTGAAGTTGCGCTGCGTACGTGGTCCACTCCGTGCGAAGGCTGACGGGAAGCGTTTCATCCTAGTCGATTTTCAATTGCCACAGGCGTTGCATTAGGATCTTGGCGATGATGGTGATAGGGCCAAGCAGTCCTAATGGGTCAAATATCTTGGCGATCGTTGACAAGATGATCCGTTTGCTGACCTTGCCAATGACTTGAATTTCGACTGCGTAACGAATCGCATCGTTCCTGGCATCCCAGGATATTCCCAAAGCCTTCATCCTCTTATCGTCGCCGAGGATCTTCGGGTGGATTTGAACTTTACGGAGTCCCTTGAGAAGCGCGGGTTCGTTTGAAGCCCATTAATGGATGTTCAATCCACTCTGTTGAAGAAGTTCGACGATTTGACCTTGTATCTGTTTCGCTTCCTCCATTGTGTTGGCGCCCGTGAGAAGATCGTCCACATACAAATCTCGCTTCAGGATGCCTGCTGCTTCCGGATACGCGTTGCACTCATCGTCCGGTAGTTGGTGCAGGCATCGAACCGCAAGGAATGGAGTCGACGAAAGGCCGAACGTAACCAGGTTCAATTCGTAGGTTCTTATGGTGCTTTGCTCGTCTCTCCATAAAATGCGTTGATACGCTCGATCTTCCGGTCGCACGAGAAATTGGCGATACATTTTCTCAATGTCTCCGCTAATCAGGAACGTATACGTCCGGAAGCGCAAGAGCAATGAAAAGAGATCATGCTGTATCGTAGGGCCTATCATTAGTGCAGTAGGGCCTATCGTTTAATGATGTTCCGCTACTCGTATTTGCAGAACCTTCGAAAACTACGCGTACCTTCGTCGTCGTACTCGATGGTTTTACGACGGCGTGGTGCGGCAGGTAGAAGCCCGTTGCGTCGAAGGTTTCTACATGCGTCATGTGTCCGAGCACGAGATATTCGCTCATGACCGCAGTATATTCTTTTCTCAATTCCGGATCCTGTTATAATTTCCGTTGAAGCGAACGGAAGCGATGCAGGGCGCGCGTCCGAGATTCGCCTAGTTCGTCCCGTTTTTTCGTTGAACTACGTATCGCCCGGAATGGTCGTGTCGAACGTTCTTCACGAAATGCTCCTCGCACTCGCGCTCTTCAGTTGATGAGTGTCGAAACTCAGGTCCTTCTTCCACTTCCCAGAATTTCTGCAAGTTGAAGTCTAGATTCGCGATGAAGGTCTTGCGTGTCGTACGTGCGGCGGCGACGGTTGGGACGTTTCCCCTTATGATCCAGCCTAATTCTATCTTTTGAAGAATCAGATCTCGTCCGCTTCGATCTGAAAGGTCGTGTTTTCCGATGCTGAGACACGATAAAGCTGGACCAGCACCTATGAGCATGTCGATCTTCCCCGGCCGGTGGAAATGTGGATCTGCTAATTTTATGTTCGGCGGTATTGGTAATGTCGTTCTGTCTATTTGCTTGGCCGGTATTAATTCTGATATTTGAGGGATTATGAAAAAGGTTAACGTCCGCTGGTAATTGGATGATTTTGACTTAATTTTTGTGGTAACGAGTTTATTTGCTACGGTTCTTCACTGATTGAGCCGCTGAATCCCTACGGAAGCCCGCGCCGTTAGCAGGTGTAGTTCTTTTGCGAGGTTTTCTGTCATAAAGTTTGCATTTGAGCAGGTATCTATCAGTGCCCGACAGTGAATGGGTCGTCGGTTGTTGTCAAGTACCTTAATGACCGCGGTTACCATTAAGCCGTTCGTTTGTTCTTCAGGTATCGGGGTAGCGCTTTGTCGTTGTAACGTCGGCCGTCCTGTACGCGAAGGTGTATGTCAGCTTTTCCTATCTTCGCGTGATGCAGTATCCCGCTGGAGTTTCGTGTTTTTTCGATTGTCGCAAACCCTGCATCGTCCAGCTCGACAGTCTTCGGTCGCGTAATCCGATTGAAGGTAATTTTCGCAGAGTTTTGCCTTCTTTGTCGCTTGTATCCAATTTTCGACCATTATGCCGAGAAATTTCGGACACTGGTAAGCGACGCGTGATCCGCCGTTGCATATCTTGCAGTTGGAAACGGTGCTGGTTACGTAAGTCTGCCGTGTTTTCCGTGACGATGGCGGCGACCATCGAGACGACGTTGGTTGAATTTTCACCGATGGTGATGGTTTCCGTTTCGGAACCGGAGACCGTTGCGGACGGTATTATGTCGGGTGATGGCGAGAATTATCCGTCTGTTGATAATTTGCGACGCGATTCGCAGATGTTTTAAAATGTCTACCGCTTTAGCAACTTCGGTGTCCCCGAGCGTCCGTTCCCAGGCTCTTCGCGTCTCCGTAGACATTTTGGAGAACATCATACTTGTTAAGAAATCACTGGCTATATCTTCCCAAGTCCGGCCCAGTGCTTGGAGAGATCGTATATGTAGCTGTATATGGTTTACGAAGTCGCGTATGGCCTCTGGCGAATCATTGACCATCGGAGGAGTATCGCGTAGCAAGGTGGCATGACGGAGTACGAGTACGCGTTTCTTATCGTATATCTCCCAGAGCTGATTCCAGGCGGCGTCGTAATTTTCTTCGCTGATTGTAAACGTGTCGATTGCGGATTACACTCGTCCGGTTAGCGATAGTCGAAGGTATTGCAACTTTTGGATGTTGCTCAATCCCGGTTGTGAATGAATCATCGTTTGAAACGCGTCTTTAAACGTAATCCACTTTTCGATCCGTCCGTAGAATTTCGGCAAATCAATTTTCGGGAGATGAACCGGTAGCGCGAAGGATGACGTTAAATTGTTGAGCCGGTTGATTTAAACGATCGAGCAATACGGTCGCGGTAGTTAATGTGTCGTCGAAAGCTTCGGTTGTTTCGCGTTCACGTTCCGCGTCCTCTACATTTTCGAATAGGGCGACCTCATTTTGAATGTCTTCGAAAGCATCGAAATGTTTTTGCAGACGTTCGATACGGTTACGAAGCTTTATTCGTTCGCTCGTGGAATCTTCGAATGTACCGACGAAGTTGGTGAGCATCGTTATTTGTGTTTTAAAAGCTCGTCGCTTTTGCTTTAACGCTGGTATGCGTGAGTCGGTTTCAGAAACTCTTTGCGTGTTTGGCTTCGTCACTTTCCGATTGAAATGAGGTTAAAATGAAGAAATTGGAAATATGGAATACTTGATTGGCAAATCTATAACGTGCCTACCTTGACTCGATTTCGATTAGACTCGTCTCAGAACCGCACGTTGTCGTTGACGATGTCGTTGATAATTCCGGAATCGTGGTAGCTCCGCTTCCAATCTGGATTCCCAGCATCAGACCTCGAATCGGATGGTTGACTGCTTTCCTTGGATCCACTTGTGCACTGCAATTTCACAGAACGCGGCCTCCCGCTCGAAGGACCATGAAACGAATTGTGTTTTCGTTGTGTCACGACTTACCGCGCGAATTTTAATTCTGTTCGGGGTCATAAATCCCGAAGTAACCGTTCGGTACGCGACTCTTCTTGACACTTGTCCGCCAAATTAATATTGGACAATTAGATCGATTAGGTTAAATCCCGACTGATGGACTGTAGTTCCCAAAATTTAAAGTATTCACGTTGTCCCGAACGATGGACTCGTGATTACTAAGAGCGTATGATTATGAGTCTCGTATGAGTGACTCGATTGAACTTGTATCTGTCCCGAACGATGGACTTGTCGGTACGATAAAATGTTTGTAGAGTGAGTTTGTGGAGTGAGATGCGAGTGCAAGCCTGTAGGTGTTTTTATACAACACCTTCAGGTCGCATCGAGTGCGCTGATTGGGTATTTCCGACTTTCCAATTAGCGCATAATTCCAAAAATCGGGGCGTTTTGGACGACGCCCTTTTGCAAGCCCTGTTGGTGTAACGGTGAGGGCGACGGCCACGTGCGGGGAATCCTCGAAGATTTGCCGATGCCTTGGAAATTTCCTCCAGGTTGATTCTTGTCTGGTGGAACCGTTACGAACGAGGTTCGAGTCGACCCTTTGGAAATTCTCGGTTTACGATATGGTCGGTTATCGGTACGAACGAAGTAAAAATTCCAAAACTATTGTCTGAACACGCGCGGAGTGACTAAATGATTTTACCATGATTAGGATGAAATTGCTCCTTGTAACAAAAAAATAAACTGAATTCGAAAAAAGTTAATCCCGAAAATAATTTTGTTGGCACGTCCATGTCGTATATGAATCTTCGAGAATTTTCGCCGTTTTATTCCGCATCAGACGGAACACAGCGTCCCAACTAATGATTCATCAATTGATGGTTCTGTATGTGGTGTATAATGTAATTTGAAGACTCTGTTAGCATGTCTAACAAGTGGCTCGAATTTTTCATAGGGATTGTAGGAATTTTGCAATAGGTAAAATATTTCAAAATTTGTTGAAATCTATTTTTCGGGAACATTTTTCGGAACTACGGTATGTTCCGTGAATTTTCGGTCCAATACGAGCATATATTGAGTCTTATTCTAATTTCCATTTCTAATAAGAGTGCTGCAAATGTCTTCATCTCTAATACAGTAACTGGTGTCCAGTTCTGTATTTTAGACGATTCTAATGCTTCAGATAAAAGCCCCGAATATTCCGCGTATTTATTAGTTTCTTTGACTATTAATGACCATAATACCGAATCAGAAAATAGTTCAAAGCATTAGATGGGTTTATTTTCGCTAGAGAAGTTGTATTACGTTCCAGAATTGTCGGTATACTCGAGAGGATTATGTTGAATATAAATTTCTTCGATAATTCCTAAAGAGCTCGTTGTACTTTGGAGTTCTAAAAAATGACTGTCGCTCTCTGAAGTATTTAAAAGATGTTGTCTTTTACACTTGTTAGCAGAAACGATGTCGTCGTCATCTTCGTCACTTAAATAACTTGAATTTTCGGTTATGCTTATAATTTTTCTTTTTTGCTTCATTATACTTTTCTGGGATACAATAAATTATAAAACTTAAATCAATAAACCTAAGTCAATTGTATATTTACCTTCTCCTAATTTTGAAGGACACAATTATCAGCGATGATAAGTATTTATGCAATAATACGTCCGATCAGTTTGACAACTACATTAACACTATGCCGCCCGATGACACCACGTTGGTGTCTCGCGAAAACAGTCGGACAAATGCCGGTGACACCACGTTGGTGTTGTGTACCGAGCTATCAAACAAATGCCGGTGACACCATTGGTGTCGCATGTGAAGCTACCGAAATTTTGCGAAAATGGAGGGACAGGATTGAGAACTATGGAGATTAGTAAAACTTGAGGTTCGATGATCTCCCGAAACCTTGAAGAAACCCCCGTGACAGGCGAAATGATCCAAACGAGTCCTACCGGCGCCAAACAAAAGATCCCCGATTACGCGCGCAGACAGCATAGTGTTAAGTTTGACGACGTAAAAACAAGTGTAAATTCGTTACCTGGAAGCAGCAAACATAAATTCAAACAAGCGCAATAGCGCTGATTGGTATTTGTTGACACAAAATAAAAAAACGCTATTGCGCCGCTTGGCTTCTTTCGCAATTAGTTCCGACAATCTCGTTAGGTTGCTCACCCGTTCGCGATCACCAGTCGCTTCAATTTCCGAACTTAATCACTTCCGTACGGCGCTCATCGACCTCGAAACCTTGCCCACAGCCGGCATTCACCATCCGCACGCTGTTTCGTGCATCGACAGTGAATCCGTATTGTTCTTTTACAGATCTGCGATGAGGAAAGCTTTGAAACACTGAAAGCTTGTTTTACATTTCAGGCAGCATTACTTCTAATGTAAATCAACAGAGCATATGTGTTTATTACGATATTTCTAAATGTTCACAATTTTATTTTGATAAATGAAAAATTAGAAAATTCAATTCAATATTATTGTTTTATTTCATTCATATCGTTAAGAAATAAGCAAATTTTTGAATATTACAATAAGTGTTATTGTTTGGTATGATATATTTCGAAGCATGGGACTACATATAGGCCAACATTGTATTGTTTACGTTAGTATCTAGTATTACGCCTTTTGTTATCCTTTGAACACACGATACATTTTCTCAATGGATTTTTCCTTTTTGTTTTATGACTATTGTACAGGGCTGGAAAATGTCTTTCTTTGAAATGTATGAGATATGCCGATAAAGTACCAGGGTTGTATTCCCTTGATTCCGAGTACTGCTTTAGAAGTTATGTTATTAACACGTTCCGTGCCACGGCAATTTTTTAAGATTTTCCATTCAGGCCACGTGGGGCGTATACAACCCACACTTTAAAGACTAAAAAAGTATTTTAAGACGTATGCCTTACATTTCTTTCAGTACTACAAAGCTATAATTAGCAGGAAAAAGGTATAAATTTTAATATGCATTAGACAACAAAGCAATAAATTTAATTTTTAAGGAATAATTTTAACAAACACAAGGTCGAACGTTTCCTCTACCAGACGAGTTGCAAGCTCCTACATAACCATTTTAATAAAGTCCAAATGCATAAAAAATAAAACATTTTACTTCAAATATGTTTAATATTATTACTTATAAATCTATTTACGATTATAAAGGCATATTGCGACTTGTCTAGACAACCATCACAAAATGTTATAACTTTTTTAGTACAATTTTTTGCCGATTTCGAGCCAAACTTTTTAACATTACTTTCATAGCAAATTTTGCAGCGTTTTCTAATTAAATCAAATTCGCCATCCTTTTTTTAATTTCATGGCGAACTCTTTTTGGTACGTTGGATAAAGAATTATTATCTTCGTGGGACATCCTTTGCATAGCTAATTGTTATCTAAATTCAACACTTGATATTTTATTGTTTGTTATGTATTATCCGCGCATTTACGACAGCAGTATTCAAAAAAAGTTCAAAAACAATTTTTTTACACCATTTTACGGATTTGCGTAAAGGATTGCAGTATGACGACATTTGATCGGAAACAACTACGTAAGATTTTCCTTCATTGTAATGTATCAATTTTTGGTTTGACACAGTCATACCCCCTTTTCCGTACAACGACAGTTTCGTCAGAGTGCTTTGTAGATAATAAAAGGACGTCGCGTTTGTCTTTCCATTTTAGTACCGTTATACCATCCAAACTTTCTTTTGCAATATATGCGTTACGCTTTAATTTTTTTGCGACCAAATCTTTTGGAATGCCGCGGCGATTCGACCGCATTGTTCCAATGAGATGAGTGTTTCTTGCAATTAGTTGCCTAACCAAGTCGACACTTGTGTACCAATTGTCGGTACACAGTGTATGACCCTTACCAAATATGTTTTTACGTAATGACAAAATTACATTTGTAGGCGTCCTTTTCTCCGTGTCTGTTTTTTCTCGCAATAAATTTGAAAATTGACCATGTATCCCGGCCCCCAACATAATTTAAATATTTTTACACCGTATTTGTGTCGTTTTTGCTTTATGTACTGCTTCAAGACGATGCGACCTCGAAAGGGAATTAAAGATTCATCTACACAAACAATTTCGCTTGGATCATAGTGCTTTTGAAAATTTTCGTTTAGCATGTCAATTATGACTCGAATTTTGTACAAACGATCGTTAGGATTTTCATTTTCCTTATCACAGAAATGTAACATTCGCAACAAAAGCTCGAAACGATTCCTTGGTAGTACCGAAGAAGGGAGACTTTGAGCATAAGCTGCATCTTTGGACCAATATAAATGAACTTCCGGAAGTTTTACTATGCCCATCCACATGATGAGCCCAAAAAATCGTTTCATTTCGGTTTTATCTGTCGGTTTCCATTTGTCTAACCGCGATGACGTTTTCTCAAACATCTTTTCCGCATATCGATTGGTTTCTTCCGCCATAATTTCGAGGATTCTATCATCCAGTAGCAAGAAATAAATGTCTCCTACATTTTCATAATTTTATAGAGTGGTCAGAGATTTGGTAATAGAAAAACAATTTATTTTTGTTGACTTTACAAAATATGAGCCTGTTGGGGTCGCGGTCTATCCCGTGAATGATTTAGAAATCGCGACTTAGCGAAAAGAGTGGACTGCATTTGAACAACTTAGTCGGGTTACAAGTTTTCTAAGTGTGACTCTCCTAATCGGTGGTTCCTTTGCGAATGAATTTTGAACTCGCGAGTGTTTCTCAGCTCCCCCTTGGAATTTGCAATTGTCCACTGATTGGTTCTTCCTTAACACGTCGGTCGCAGATATTTCGGTGTTTTCTTAATTTTATACATGTCATTTTCCTACTCGCTACAATTTCGATTTAACATTTTAAAACAATGTGCACCTTCGAAAGGCATAAGCTGTGGTTGGTTTCCAATAGGATTAGACCAGTCCGTGGTAGAAGCATTTGTATTATTGTTAATAATATTCGATTCATCTTCTTCGTCTTCACTGCTTGATAAAATTATATTGCGACCCACAAGGAGACGATGAAAAGGTATTATGACGCTTGAGCTGTCTGTTGAAGAATCATGAGAACTTATGCGTGTAATCCTACGGCGTTTTGCTATAGCTTCTGATAGTGGCATATCAGAGTCCTCGCTCAAAAATTGTTCATTGGGCAATTCCATTTTTGGTCATAAGGGATAAAAATTATATAATTATTTGTCTGTAGCACACAAATAAGTATATACTTATTGTATGTTATGTATCCTCCGTTTGATTTCACTTTAGAAGCAAATAAACTGAACTAAATAAAACTGAAAAGTTTTGAACTGAATAAACACCAGCTTTAAATCAAACAGTAATTGTTGCTTCAACAACGCGCGAATAAATGACTAAACGATAAAATGTCTCCTGTTTGATAGAGTTGACATAAGACAGTTGAAAAAAAATGACTACCACGCCGCGTGGGGCGTATACGCTCCACACTACAATAAACGCTGTATACATGATGTGAGGTTGTCTGTATTTGACTGTACATCAAATTTTTTAAGAATTCTTTGTTTTTTAATGAGAATTCCAAATGGCCTGAACGGAAAGTGCAGCGGGGGTCGTATACGGCCCACATGGCACGGAACGTTTTAAAGCCAAATGGTATTCAGAGATCGATATATTCTTTTTTGTGTCAAACTAATATAGACAATATGCATTCCATATTGAAATGTCTAGTGTTCGCGAACGCGTCCGCGACGATGGTAGTCGTTATTTCTGTTTTCGATGTCATGATTCACGCTCGGACCCTACGACGTTCTACAGTGATAGGGTTAGTAAGGGTGTTGAATTGGTTTGTTTGTTTTAACGAAAAAATATAATTTCACAATTTAAAGTACAAATGTTGAAGTAAAACAGTGACTCGGACAATTTCATCAACACAAAGGTTGATTTGTTTTTTTTGGCTGCTTGTTTCTAAGGCGAGCCAGTGGTCATGGGGTGGTTTGGTTCCAGCCTCGTAGTGCGAAAGACCGGGTTCGATTCCCGGTGAAGGTCGATTTTTCCGAGTTGGGTTTTTCTCGCATTGCGATAATGGAGCCTGACCCCCTGATCACGGGGAGAATAATTTCGGCAAGTTTCGGGGTAACCCAGAATTTTAAGAAATTATTCTCTCAAGTCGGACCATCCCTACCATAGCTACACTATATGGTACTCGCCGCCCTACTCCTACAGACGGGACTATGGTAAAAGGGGTTGGCCGGACGCAACGGGAGAGGCGGCAGCACATGCGTATGCATGGTCTGTGCCGCTTGAGTGACGGAGGACCTGGCGTAGCCATGCTTGATGTGCGCCCCAGCATCATAGCGTGTTACGGGGAATAGTCGTGGTCCTTGGAGAATGGGGCTATCTCGCGAAATGGTTCTCGTAGTCCAAACGAATAAAGGTTTCAAAAATGAACTAAGATTCGACGTAGTTAGTGTTTTCTACAATACTGTCTTTATTGTGTTTTTTCGAGGTACTTATATACATAGGTTCTCAGGGGAGGGGTCGATTTCTAAGCTGTCTATGAGTTAGTTGTTTTGGAACATTTTAGATAGCGCATAGTTTGTTACGGTATGACTCGGTGTGCTACTCATCGCTGTCGGGGTGGTTATCTCTGTTTTACCCGTTACAAGCACTGCGTCAGTGACGCGCGGGTCCGTCTCCGATATCGATGTTCCTTAATAAAAAATGGCCCGCAATAGTCAACCCCGGTGTTGGTGAAGGGACGAGCCTCGGTAACCCTTGCTGCTGGCAGGTTACCCATGACGTAGTTGACCATTAGTGAATGGGCTCGGAGACAGCATAGGCAGGTTTTTATGGTCTTATCTGGCTCCGGCCGTCAATGGGCCAATAACGGCGTCTAACTGCGTAGAGTGTGTTTTGGATACCGGTCTGTAATTGAGCCCGATGCTCTAAATCGATTATGAGGGTGGTTATGCGCGACTTCGGAAGAATAATCGGATGACGTTGAGAAAATGGCACCAGGGAATGCTTAAGTCGTCCCCCCACTCGCAGAATACCTTCCTTGCCTATGGATTTGATGAATTTTGTGTTGGAGTTCGAGAGAAGTCGCAGTTCTTTGAAAAGTATCGTTGTTGCAGAAGTTTGATTAGGATATTCTGGGCATTCCGAAGTTCTGATACTGTGAGGTTACTCTGTTCGGTATTTGTCCTTTTCCAGCGGAGACAACGCTTGATGATTCATTGCATCTTGTTCCGCGAGGAATACTTGTCGAAAATGCTTGTGTCGACGGATATTGTGGTTAGACAAGTTGCGGGTTTTTGTTCTGGGATGATGTTGTATGGTATTATTTCGTTGGTTGGCTACACGGATTCTTTCGTTTTGAGCCATCCTAGTCCGTGATGCCAGATGGATGGTTGGAGGAACTCTTGTGGGCTTTGGCCTCGCGAAATGAGATCTGCGGGGTTGTCCGATGTTGAAACATGTCGCCAATCCTTGATGTTCGTTTTCGTCTGGATCTCAGATAGCCTGTTCGCGACGAATGTTTTCAATTTGTGAGGTGATGCTTGTAACCAATGAATAACGATGCTGGAATTGGTCCAGAAGGTGGTGCTGTCTATTGCTACATGAAACCCCCTTTTTGCTGTGGCAACCAATGAGGTTAGAAGTACTGCACCACAGAGTTCGAGTCGCGGAATAGTCTGAGTTTTTAACGGTGCTACTTTGGATTTTGCTAGGAGAAGCTCTACGTGTATGCGGCCGTTCGTGTCTATCAAACGGACGTAGAGACATGCTCGGTAGGCCTTCTCACTAGCATCACAGAATCCCTGTAGCTCTGTCTTAACTGGAGAATTTATTACTGTTTTCCTATGGAACACTGCATTGTTGAGCAGTGGTAGCTGTTTGTATAATTGAGCCCATTCTGTGTGAAGTTCCATGAGCAAGGATTCGTCTCAGTCTACCTAGACATTCCAGATCTTTTGTAGCAAGATGTTGGCCACGATGATCACAGGACCGAGAAGACCTAACGGGTCGTAGATTTTGGCGATTTCTGATGCGATAGATCGTTGGTGATGTGTGAGGTGACGAATGATGCCTTGACCTCGTATGATATGGTGTCATCCGAAGAATTCCAAACGATTCCTAAGGTTTTCAGCGTTGATGATTCATCGCGATAAAGCTTTTTATTGATCGTTTGGTCCGGTAACCCATCCAATAATGCCGTATGGTTAGCCGCCTATTGTCGGGTGTTCAACCCTGCTGACTTGAGCAACCGCGTTAGATCGTCTCGCAGCACGCGTGCCTCTTCGATGGTCGAGGCTGGTTCTATTGCGTATCTTTCTGTCCTTTATAAAGAAGGGACCGCAATAATCTACTCCTACCGTTTGAAATGGTCGAATTGTTATATTACAGTCACGAGGTAAATTTTGTCACGCGTAAGTAAGTTATACCTATTTCAAGCATTGTGAGCTATTTCGCATCACTGCGAAATTTTACCAAAGAAGCTACTACGCGATTTAGTAAATTTATTGAGGAAAATCTTTGTAATAATTCGTTAGTGCTTTGATTTGCTACTAGTGACACTATAGTACGTTGTTCTGGAATCTCTCTCAAAGATCCTAAATTGGTAACTGGCTACTGACGTTCCTCTTGCGTAAGCCATGATGGACCGTTTAGCCATGTGTGATTTTTAAGGAATAGTGCAGGCGACTGTCCCCGCGATATGTAATCCGCTGGGTTGTCATGACCTTTTACGTGGTGCCAACGTTGCATATCAGTTAAAGATTGTATTTCCTTTACACGATTATCCACGAACGTTTTTAACAGGTGTGGAGATGTTCTAATCCAGTTCAACGTTATTATTGAATCTGATCAAAATCCAATTTTATCAAATTTAATATTGTTAATTGAATCTCTGCGTTCCTTGTACAATTTCGCCAATAATTAAGCTGCACACAATTCTAGTCTTGGGAGTGATATGGTTTTGACTGGCGCAACTCTAGATTTTGAACATGGTAAGTTTACTTTGTAGCGGTACGTGGCTCGCAGCGTTGGTAGGAAATAGCATTGACCGCTTACAGACGTTTAGGTATAGGCAATTAAGCCTACCCTAAAGTCTGTAAGTCGGCGAAAATATTTTACACTTTTTACACGTGCGTAGCTGAATAGGCTACCCTACAATAAACGCTGCCAGCCATGTCCCGTTAAGGCTTCTTCGGCCGCACGGTCAGCGCGGCTCGGAAAAAACATTACAAATTAGAAATGCATAATTTTTCCCCTACCAAAAATCGAGGCGACGTTGGAGAAGGGAACTAGCTCCACCCTCGAAGTTTCTAAGGGGTAACGCCTTTCCGAAGACTAGTATAAATAAAGCGGAAAGGCGCGAGGAAGCACCTTTTTACATTACATTACTTTACATTACAACACATTACCCGTTCTGCCTCCGAACACTCATCTACGCAAATAAATAACTTGTAAACATATTTATCGCGAATATTAAATAACACTCTACATTCCGACAACTTCTTGCCTACTGAATTTATTAGTGGACCTAACATAAATACAAGCAACGTATGCTATTTCACTGGCATCGAAAAAACCATGAAGTTGTATTTCGATTGGATCCTGAATTATAACGTTGCGAGATGTCGAAAAGGTATTTAACCCTTTGCGGACGGAGATGTTCGACGAGTGAGCGTCACTGTGGACGAGAGGCATTGGAGCGCACACTAAAGAAAGTATACACGTTGAACGTTTGCGTTATAGAAGCTAAAACTTTATTTAATACGAAAAAACTTTTTCATAAAATACAACAAAATTATGAACAAACAACAAAAATAAATTCGGTTGTGTTTATATATTTCCCCTTTTATATTCGTGCATTGTGTGGTATCGTTCAAAGCAGTCTCTTCTTCCATATTTTACTTTCCGATTAGAACATACTACACAATCTTTACTCCTTCCTGTATCATCTCGCCGAATAATATCTAAAAGACCATTCAGCCTTTCTGCTGTTCCAGAAGTCGAAGGATTCTTGATTTCATGTCGAAAATCTCCAATTAACTGAGCCACCAAGCGACATACAAATTGTAGATGCATTAACTTTTTTATATTGTATTTCTTCTCATGTTTCCGATATAATAGATACGAGTTTATGACAGAAACATCCAAGCCCCAGAAAAATAATTTCCGCCACCATTTTTTATGCTTTCGGAAAAAAGCAGTACGTGCCTGTATACTGGTCTGCTTTGTATACACCGTCCATATATTTATTATAATCTATAACCACATTTGTCTTCACAATATTAGTTCTTCCTTCTTTGCGTGTCCTTTTAGTGATCGTTTTCGAAGACGAGGTAGCATAAGTGCTCTGAGCATTGTCACGATACGTTTATCTCTCCAAGTCAATAATAATGTGTCTTTTCGTCTGTAGGCAACGATTTCATTTTTCGCAATTTTTGGATTTTTTATTTGGCTTGGAATAAATTTCCTGTTCGTCTGGATAGTTCCAATTATGTAGCATTTCATTTCAAGTAATGCATCAACCAAGGGAATGCTTGTAAAATATCGGTCGTTAAAAATATAGTATCCCATAGCGTCAGGATTGGATTGTAATAAATTTTGACACAGTTGTAAAACTATTCTTGTGCTCATTGGGAGATCAGGTCTAACTAATTTCTCAGTGGTAAAACTGCCATAGCATGGCAAAATAGTACATAACCAATATTGGCATCCGCAAGAACATAAATACAGATACTCGACTTGGTTGGTTTTTGTGGGTTGTATGTAATGAAACTTACTCTCCCTTTAAATTTTACAATTGTTTCATCCACCGATAACTCCGCCCCGTGTACAAAATTTTCATAACATTTACTTTCAATCTAATCTAAAAAATTGCTAATTCTTTGCGTCCGTGTTGTCATGTTTTGCGTACCTTCAAAATTTACATTTGTATAAAGCATCTTAAATATTTGTAAGAATCGGTCTCTCCTGAATATTTTGGCAAAGTATGGGATCTTACACTTATTATCTGTTGATCAATATCCGTTTTTGTAACATTAATCCATGCATGCCGTGTGGACCGTTTTTTTTAAATGTTTCTCTTTTATTTTATTATTTGCGTACCGATTCTCGTCAACTATCTTCTTGATCAACTCATCGGTAAAGAATGAATTGAAATAATTAATGCTTCGATAAAATTGGATTTAGTTTTGAACCAGGATTTCATGATCCAGATCTAAACGGTATTTTTTCTAGAATGACGTCCGGATTGGTTACATTCCTCCATTCGTTATCACGACTGTCATTACTATCATGAATATTTATTTCTTCGCCACTGCTACTATCACTGCCAATATTGAAACGCCTGAGTGAATTCCTCGTTGTACTGATATCACTTCCATTGGATGAAGCAATATCGTCATCTTCCGTCTTGTCATATTCAAAGTAGTATTTATCAGTACTATCACTGTCAACCGTATCGTCTCTGAATCTTTTAGCCATTGTGTGTGGAATGTTATAAGATATAAAATATTAGTAGTATCGAGAATATTTATTGTAGGATGAATGGTTTGTTGTGCGTGCGTAAGGGCGACCAGGTCGTATTGCGACGGACCGGCGCCGGGATGTTTGGGAAATAGTGTGACTGCGTTTAGACAATTTCGAGTGGCTGAAAGAATGCAAGGAAGAGTGTCTGGAACTGAGCGACTGAACCGTGAGAAAAGCGTGTACGTGACTGCGTGAATTTGGACTATGGACGAAAGATGCGAGTGAGAAGGGTGCAAGGGTGAGAAAGACAGAGCGAATGGGGGTGTGTGTTAAAAGCGAGTGGAAATGCGTGCATGGGGACATTTTGGTGAGCGACAGCGGAGAAGAACATTTTTGGTGCGAGAGTCGTGTGTTGTATTTTTACGTGTTGTCCGTATTGTTTTCTTTATCTTATTAAATATATTGTTGTTTTCCTAATTCTCTTTTTACTGAAGATCCACATTTTCAATATCATCTAATAGTAAACTATCCACTATAAAATTGGGGGCTCGTCCGGGATCGTGAGATCAAGAAATTGTGGAATCACAGTAATCAAGAATATAGGAAAAGTGTTGATTTGTGTTGATCTGTGTTGACCTGTGTTGAATATTGCGTTGAAAATGAGTGAAGAAGGGAACAATACCATTGTTGAAGTATCTAACGGACAGAAGACCAGCGAAAAGTTGGAGAAGATATACTCCATGAGGCTCACCGAATTGAAGGAAGAACTGGGAAGGCGTAAGTTGAAAAAGAACAGGCAACAAAAAAGAGTTGCAAGACAGATTAAGGGCAGCCTTCATGTTAGAATTTGAGCATGGAGAAGATGAGGCGGAAGAAGAATCAGAAAGCGAGGTGGAAGAAGAGCGAGATGTTCGAGGTAGTACGAGACTCCACAGCACTTCACATCTGTTAAGTTTTCGAGATGTCGAAGAGTCAATGAGAACGTTCAGTGGTGATGATGGGGTAAACGTTCGTTGCTGGGTGGAAGAATTCGAAGATATGGCTGATGTGTGCGAATGGACGGATGTGCAAAAGGTGGTGTACGCAAAGCGGCTTCTGCGTGGTTCAGCCAAGTTGTTTGTGAACTACGAGAAGTGCGGCAAAAGTTGGATTGCGTTGAAGAAGGCACTGAAGTCCGAATTTACAGAAAGTGTGGATGCATATAAAATCCATAAAGAGTTGTCCCGTCGCAGCAAAAAACCTAATGAAACGTACAACGAGTACATTTACCAGATGTTTGATATCGCGAAACGAGCGGATATGTCGGCTGTGGCAGTCATCAAATATATAATTGACGGAATCCACGACGAGGAGGTGAATAAAATGATTCTGTATGGAGCCAGAAGCATCCAGGAGTTAAAGGAGAAGTGCACGCTGTACGAGACGATGAAGGAGAATACGAAGACGAAGAGGAAGCCAGCGGAGACACGGTCCAGCCGTGCAGTCGTCCAGGAGGTTGTGCGTCGCTGTTTCCTGTGCGGGGATCGGAACCATCTGAGTTCGAGTTGTCCAACCAAAATTAAAGGCGTTAAATATTTTAAGTGTAGAGAGTATGGGCATATTGCGTCTGATTGTAGCAGTGTAGAACAACCTGTAAAGGATGTAAATAGTGTGTCAGTGACCAGGAGACCAGATTAAAAAGGGATTATTGGTTCCGAAACTTGCGGGAAAAGGTGAACAAAGTGCTACAAAACTGCGTTGATTGTATTTTGGCGGAGCGTAAACAATGGAAGCAAGAAGGCTTTTTGAATTGTATAGAGAATGGATGTGTATTTTCCATGTGCAACGGTGAAGTGCTGTTAGCGACGTTACACAGCAATTACTTAGGGTCCTTATTAGCGATAGAACACTGGAAGAAACAGTCAATTCTGTTCCGAAAACCTCGACGAATTATACCAGATACTGACCACTTGTGTAGTGACACCGAGAGAACCTAGAAAGTGACGATGAAACATCTGAGGACAGATGTTCGGTCAGGAATGGCCGAGTGTAGTATCGAGAATATTTATTGTAGGATGAATGGTTTGTTGTGCGTGCGTAAGGGCGACCAGGTCGTATTGCGACGGACCGGCGCCGGGATGTTTGGGAAATAGTGTGACTGCGTTTAGATAATTTCGAGTGGCTGAAAGAATGCGAGGAAGAGTGTCTGGAACTGAGCGACTGAACCGTGAGAAAAGCGTGTACGTGACTGTGTGAATTTGGACTATGGACGAAAGATGCGAGTGAGAAGGGTGCAAGGGTGAGAAAGACAGAGCGAATGGGGATGTGTGTTAAAAGCGAGTGGAAATGCGTGCATGGGGACATTTTGGTGAGCGACAGCGGAGAAGAACATTTTTGGTGCGAGAGTCGTGTGTTGTATTTTTACGTGTTGTCCGTATTGTTTTCTTTATCTTATTAAATATATTGTTGTTTTCCTAATTCTCTTTTTACTGAAGATCCACATTTTCAATATCATCTAATAGTAAAACCATACTATATATATAAAAAGGCTGCTAGTTCTTTCGGTAGTGGCAAAGAAAGACTGACTCGACAAACTAAAATTCGTTCTGACTCTGTCATCGTCTCACATCTTAAGTTTACATTATACGGAAGATAAGTCTTCATCGCTAAAGATCCATTTCATTGAAAGGAAACTAGACTCTTTAGGCTATTATACCCATGCGTATCTTATCGTTCAGAACGACAGACATACGCGAGCTGCTCCATAATATGTCTTGCAGCTGTGAACTAAATTGGGCGGCTATATGCCGATACTCGTCCGCAAAGGGTTAATAAATATGATCCTTCCTTTAGACCTGACCAAGCTTCGTAAATGTGCTGGGGGACTGATTCGTCCCATTCGATCTGGGCCTTCTAAAGTTGTTGCATTAACAATTTGGTTTTTATAATTACTGGACCAAGTAATCCTTGAAAATCGAATAACTGAGCAGTTTGTGAAAGTATTACTCGTTTCGTGGTGTGTTGTTTATACGAAACTTAATGAACTATATAATCTATTTTGTCTGTAACTGGATTCCAGAATATTCCTAACGTCTTTGTACATCCTGTAGAATCCAACGCAATATTTTTGACTTTGTTTTTGTCCTGTAGATCTTGTGAGGCGGTTACGCGTGGGGAGAGTGCGGCGCACTAATGGACGAGAATTCGCGGTCCCTCGATAACACCTCTTTTAATCGTAGCGCAGAGGGAACTGCCTGAGTTCAGTATATGATTTAAAAATACGCGGTCGACAAAGGGTTGACTCGCGTTCGGGCAGCGTAGCGTTTTGGCGAGGTTGAATGTGACAGGATGACGGTGTACTGACTGTTGAGAACTGAGAACTGAGACTCGTCCTTTTTTTTTTTAATTGGTTTTCTCTTGAGTGGGAGATGCCTGTACCAGGGATATTTGGTCCCGTTTACCAGGATTTATCTAGGGAGTTGTAGAGTGTTATTGCGTCATGAGGCGCTGGGATATCATGTTAGGTGGTTGCATGTGGTGTAGTATCAGGGTAAAAGTTTCAAAAAACCTGATGTCTTGAGAAGTGTAGGAGATGGATTAGGGTAGGGGGTTTACGGATGTTTTTAAGTTATCAGCTGTAGTGTCTTCATGTTGGGGCGGAGTGGGTATTCATCTTTTATGTAGTTTCCTATGTTTGCAATGAGTGGATTAGTGTGGTTTAGATTGTATGCGTGTTCTTGTATGAATTGCTAAATTGTTGAGAGTTTGACTAATTCGTGGAGGTTTTTAATGGTTGTGCGATGGATTTTGTTTAGTATAATTCTAAGGAATTTGTTTTGTATGGTTTGTAATTTTTTAATATGGAAGGAGTTTGCTGGGGTCCAAACTTGGAACCCATAAGTGAGGATTGCTCGGACTACTGAGGTATATAGTAGTTTTTTAATTTGGATTATTGATTGCTTTTTCTGTTAATAAGGGGGTAAAGGGTGCGGAGGCAGACGGTTGCTTTGTTTGCTGTGTCCTGTATGGCTAGATTCCATAGTTGCTTGTTGTCCATGAGGACTCCTAGATATTTTACTGATGTGGACCAGGGAATTTGAGTTCCTTGGATTGTGAGCCCTGAGATTGATTGTGATTTTTTCCTGTTGAAGTTTATAGCCTGAGTTTTAGCTGGGTTGACGTTTAGCCTCCAGTCTTGAAAGTAAGATATGATTTGATCAAGGTGTTTTTGGGCATATTTTACAGCTTGGGATTGTTTCTATGGGGATGCTATTATGGTTGTATCATCTGCGTAAAGAGCTAAGTGGGTTTGGGAACTTTTTGGTATGTCGTTTATGTATATTGACAAAAAGGTTGGGGCTAGAATTGAACCTTGGGGGACTCCTGATTTGATTTTGAGTTTTGTGGAATAGGTGCCTTTGATAGAGACTAAGATGTATCTGTTTTCCAGGTAGCTTTGGATGATTTTTTGGAGGTAAATGGGGGTGAAGATATTATTTAATTTGAGAATTAGGCCTTCGTGCCATACTGGGTTGAAAGCTTTTTCTAAATCGAGGAGGACCATGGTGGATACTCTGTTTTTGTTGTATTCTGTAGCAATGAGATCGGTTATTCTCATAACTTGATTGATGGAGGCGTGGGCAGCTTTGAATCCGAATTGCTCATTTACTATGATGTTGTGTTTGGATAGATGTGCGTTGAGTTCATGCAGGATTAGTTTTTCTAGTATTTTTCCTAACAGGCTGAGAAGGCTGATAGGTCTGTATCTGGAGGGTAGGTTTGCTTGCTTGGACGATTTCTTGATGGGGATGATTTTGGCAGTTTTCCATGGGTTTGGGAAGTAGGCCTGTTTTATGGATGCTTGGAAGATGTAAAATATTTGACAGTTGATTTTGTTTGGGACATTTTTTAGTTTCGGGGCGGTAAGTTTGTCCATACCTGGGGCTTTGTTTTTGAGTTTCTTTATCATGTTTTTGATATGATTTGGGGATAGGGTAAGTGGTGGATTAGGGATTGGGTCAGAGTTTTTTAGTATTGAGGTTTGATGGATTGCTTTGTGGTCGTGAGGTGTGGCGGAAGGGAGGATGTTATTGTATGTGGAGGCGAAGTACTCAGCAAGTGCATTTGCTTTTTTTTCATCTGAGGTGAGTATTTGTCCTTTGTCGTTTTGTAGGGTAGGAGTTGTTGGAATGGATGGTTTTAGTATTTTGTACGTCTTCCAGAGGGAGTTATCTTGGGTGGTCAGGGTTTTTAGTTTTTTATCCCAATTTTTGTTTCTCAGGAACTGGATTCTGTATTTCATCTGCTGTGTGAGGTAATTTCGTAGGAGTCTGTCGAATGGATTCGCGGTTTTTTGATATTTTTTTCATGCCTTATTTCTTTGTTTGATGAGATTCAGGAGTTCATGATCTGGTGATGGGTGGTGAGTGGGATTGTTAGTTGTGAGGGTAGCCTTGAAGTGTGCCTTGTTTATTGTGTTTTGCAGGTTGATAATTTCTGTGCCTATTTCCTGTTTAGAGTTGACTCCGGATTTTAGTATGGGTCTGTTGCATATAAGTCTGTATTTGTTCCAGTCGGTGGTTGAGATGGGATTTGGGATTCTGGGTTTTTTGGTATCTAAGGTAAGTATGATGGGGAGGTGGTTAGATGAGAGGTCGTCTAACGTGATGCAAGTTATTTGGTAGGGGAGATTTGTTAGAAATAGGTCTATGAAGGCGGGACGTTTGCCTGGTTGTTTGTATGTCGGGCTTTGGGGTGTGATCAGTGTGGTGTTGGGAAGAAGAAAGCAGAGACGGTTTTGTTTGGGTATGGTCCGATACTTTATTTAGACTGGCGTCTCGTCACTGTCCTGCGTCATACCTGTCTAGCGGAGACACTCCCACCGCTCGACTCTGACACACAAATTCACCGTACACACTCATACGCACTGGCGGTCGTCCGTCTATACCACTGTAGCGAGGCAAAATAGTCGGGAATTTTCCATAGTACACTTTCTCGCGTCTCGCAGAGGCCGTGCGAGTCTATCTATGGTCAGTTCACGCATCTGGCGCGCAGATTCGCACGAGCCAGGGTTTTTCCAGCCAGCCACGCGGACACTTTCACCGGGGTTTTCGCGCGCTTTTCACGCGCGCTTTTCACGCGCGTTTTTCCTCCCGCGCTTTTGGGGTTCGCGTGGCTTGCTTCCTGTCCTTGTCTAAGGACGGGGGGATATAACCCGGAAAACCGGCGGGACGACTTTCAGTTCTCAGCTATCCATCCGCCACTGACAGTGCACCGTCACTCGGTCAGACTCAACTTCGCTACAACGCTACATCGCCCGAACGCGAGTCCACTCTTTGGTCGACCGCGTATTCTCAGTTCATCTACCGAACTCGGGTAGTTCCTTTCGCGCTACTATTAAAAGAGGTATTATCGAGAGACCGCGATTTCTCGTTCGCTAGTGCGTCGCGCTCTCCCTACACTAACCACCTCACCACAATCAGGTTTAGATTTGAGGTGTCAAGGAATTTTTTAAGTTCTCTGCCGTTTTGGTTTTGGTTGGGGTTTCTCCATTCGGTGTGTCTGGCATTTAGATCACCTCCTAGGAGGAGGAGATCATTCCTGTTTGGTTGCTGGGTTAGGGTTGTGAGGTCGATTTGTGATAATTTTTGTTGAGGGGGACATTATGCTGCTCCTATTCTTATGTTGAAGTGAGCTTTGGTATGGATAAATATGGATTCGATGTTGTTGGGAGTTGATTGGTTGGTGTTTTCGTGTGGTATGTCTTTGTGTATGAGTATTGCCACTCCGCCTCCGGCAGAATTTCTATCTTTTCTATAGGTGGCGTAGTTTTTGAGTTGGAGGTTGTCTCCTGGTTTTAGACAGGTTTCTGTGATAAGGACTATGTCTATTGAGTTATGGTGGAGGAAGTGTTGGAGTTCGATGGCTTTGTTTTTTAAGCTGATTGCGTTCCAAAGGAGTATTTGTGTGGGGAGATTAATTTTGGCTATCCAACATTTGAATGATTTTAAGGGTGGCTTTGAGTCTATCTATGTTGTTTGTGCATGGGATGTAGTGGATCTGGATAAGCTCTATTATGTGGAAAAACTGAGGTATGTTAGTTGAATTGAAAATATTGGAGATGTTGGGGTAGTCGTGGGTGTGTGGGGTGTTTTGAGTATTGTGTGGTGGGATAGGGGTTCTTTTTGTTGCTTGAGCGTAGGAGTTTGGAGCAGTTGTGTGTGAGTTTGGGAGTTCAGGGTGGGTATGGGTTTGGGGTGGGTAGGAGGTTGGTGGCTTTAGTGACGGAAATTCCTGGTGGGTGGGGATTTTGTTTTTTGGGGAGGATGGATGGATATGAAACTGGGGTGTTTCTTTTGTTGAGGAAGGCGAGTAGGGCTGGGCACTGTCTGTAATTTGCAGGGTGGTCTCCCTTGCAGTTGAAACAGGTTGCAGGCGTGTTGGGTGATTTTTTACAGGTGCGTGTATCGTGGTTACCTGCGCATTTAAGGCAGTTGTATGCGTTGTTGTAATTTGCCGAAGTGTGGCCATGTGCTTGGCATCGGAAGCACTGGATTATTGGTTTGCAGGAGTCCTATTTCTCCTAATAGATTTTGAGGCGGAATAGGAATCTAACTGTGTTGATTTGCTGGATTGAGGTTCCAGCGGTGAAAGATATTTTGTATATGGGTTGTTTGGTATTTGGGATTTTAGTGATTTGGGCCGGGGTGAGTCCTTGTTTAGTTATTTGCTGTTGAATGTCAGTTAATGGAAAAATGGGACGTCCCTTGAGGACTACCGTGGTTAGTTTTTCGTTATGCGGAGTGTAGGTATGGAATTGTATGTCTTCCTGCTTGCAGTCTTTGAATGCTTTAAAATTTTCCAGCTCATTAAATTGAATTTTCTAATGCTAATGCTTCGTGGAGGTTTGATGTACCCGTGATTAAGTCGTCGACATTAAAGTCTGTTTTTAGAACATGTGATGCTATTGGAAAATCCATAGATTTGTCGTCAGCCAAATGCTTTAAACACCGCATGGCTAGAAATGGTGCTGCAGCAGTACCGTACGTGACTGTGCTTAAAGTATAAGTTTTAACCGGTTAATCTATCGTAGCGCGCCATAAGATCGTTTGATACTTGGAGTCGTCAGGGTGGATGTTAATCTGGTGATACATTTGCTCGATATCCCCTGTCAAAACGTATGCATATGTGCGAAATCTCAATAAAATCGAAAATAGCGAATCTTGAATTGTTGGACCAACTAACAATGTGTCGTTTAATGAGACTCCTGTTGAACTTTTCTCAGACGCGTCGAAAACAACCCTAACCTTTGTTGTATCACTTGAATCCTTTATAATCGCGTGATGCGGTAAATACAACAGCCTCTTGTGGATTTGAATCTAACTCAGCCTCACTCATATGCCGTAGCGCGATATATTCTTCTAAAAAACCTCGATAGTGCTGTAATAATTTGCTGTTCTGATGTAGTTTCCGCTCCACGGAGTAAAATCATTTTAATGCGACATTTTTCGGTTCTCCCAATAGTTCCTTCTTGTCATTAAATGGCAAACGAATTACGTACCTGCCACTAATTTTTCTCGTGTTTTCAAGGAAATGTTTTTCGCAAACTAACTCCTCTGTAGATAAGAATAATTTGTGTGGTAGTTCTTCCATTTCCCAAAATTGTGTCAATTGTTTCTCCAATGACACTGTCACATAACTCCCTCTCCTGCCGTTTTGATTAATGAATTTAGTTTCTAAATTCGTCTCCCCAGTAACTATTCATCCTAATCGTGACTTTTGTAAAAATAATGCTGCCTTTGCATAAATGAATTTGTCCAACATTTAATACTTTATAAAATACGGTATTTCCTAATAAAACATCAATTTCTCCGGGCTTGTGGAATTCTGGATGAGCTAATTTGATATGTCGCGGCAAATCAAGAAGATGACGATCGATTTGTTGTGATGGGAGTAAACCTGTGATCATGGGTAAAACAAAGTTAAATCTAACTTCTGTACAAAAAGAGCGATCAACGGACCTGATAGTAGTCTTAACTGAATATTTGGCACGAGTGCGTAATTTTTGTAACCCAGCAAAATCTAAATGTGTTATTTGTTTTTGCAATTGTAATCTATCCGCGAGTTGCTTTGTCATAAAATGAGCTTGTGACCCTTCATCAAGTAATGTACAGTAAGCAGCAAAACTGAATCAATTTAAAAAAATTTCAGTAAATGTATTATTTATTCTCATATAAAACGTCGAAAAATGAAAATTAGCAATATTGATATGTTGCTTATTCTTGTAGCAAATTCAAATTAATCTTCAACATTGAAAATATGTTCTTCTTCAGTTGCAATAAATAGAATCAGTTTCGCACCACGATCTTATGTACTAGAATTTTCAATTTTTTACCTACCTTAATATTTTGTCCATAAGCCATTTGACTTTTTAACAGCATTAATACGTTTTGGTATACTTTATACTAATCTTAAATAGTAGTCTTGCGGAATTTGTTTCCATTGTTTCTGAACTCGTACGTCTTGACCTGTTAACGCTTTTGGTCGTCCTCCTAGTGCGGGTAACATATTCATAAAGTGTTTTTTGCGTATTCGAAACACTGTAGGTTGGCTCACTGCACATATTTCAGCTACTTTACCCGTTGATAAACCGTCTTTTAAAAGAAAAACGATTCTGTTTCACGTATAAAATGAAATTGGCTTCATTTCACCTTATTCCTAACCCAATATGTTCACAGAGCGAATAACAGTTGTAAACTGAGTGTGCTAGTATAAGGCGGCTTCTAATGTAAACAAACAACTATTGAACGTAAACATTTTGTCACGGAATACTCATTGTACGGAAAATACATTATACGAATTCGTCGAAGAAGTATACACTTTGAGCATTGAAAAATCGTTTGTCATTCCCAGAACAGTAAGCTAACAATTGGAAATGTTGGTTTTTATTATTATATGTTTTGTTCAACAATAAATAATATATTCTCTGAAAATTTGTACGGTTGATTCAGTTTTGCTCTTTATTGTATTTATGTTGTCAGATTTGTCGACTATTTTTATCTGCGCTGTGCCAAGTAAAACTTCTGAGTCAAAACGTACTGTTAATGCGGTTTTGCAACTGGTTGATTTGCTATTCTCTGAATTGTTACTACTTGTTTCCGAAGTGTTTAAAGTTGAGCTTCTATCGTTTGGAAAATGCAGCAGGGTATTGTACCTTTTATTGCATTTCCGACACCCCTCTAACCGATACTGGATTATGCTGTAATTCGCCTTTAAACAATTGGTGCACAGTCTTGCTTTCCTTACTATCTGTGCGATCTGAGGGAGATAAACTCAAAAATCAAGCACACTGATAAATTTCGTGCGACTGTTTGCAAATGGGACACAAAGGTTGTCTTTCGGTCGTGATAAGTGTGCTACCTCGTATGGAGTTCCTAGCCTTGTTGGGCGTATCTAAATTATTTGTTCTCACCGAATTACAAATCCCTAGCTCTGAGCTTGTTTGTTCAAGAATGCTATGTTCGAAACTAGGCATCTCGTCATTTTCTAATGTACGCTACCTAGTTCTACGAGAATTTCTATCTAATATTTTTGTTAAGATATACACTAGAAATGTATCCCAATATTGTACTGACTGATATAATAGTTTGAGCGTGTCCACGTGCATTTTTGCCTTCTCTGCAAGACATTTCACATTGCTAGTAAAATCGCGAGTGATTTCTGGCAGGTCAAGAAGCAGCTTTAAATGTGCGTGTATACATTGGCGTGGTCTATCGCAATGCTGTTTTAATATATCCCACACGACCAAATAATTCTGCTTCGAAGCATTGAGGGAAGCGATCACTGAAGCGACCTCTCCATGAAGGGAACCCTTTAATAAATGAAATTTTTGAACTGCAGGTATTTCTTCATTGTCATGCACTAGTAATTTAAATGTATCATGAAACATGTACCATTCAATTGGATTTCCATCACACGGAGGTATTGATTTGGTTTGTCGTATCATTACCGTGTTCGGAGACTCTAAACTTCTAGTCGCGGATACTGCAGGTGTTGATGCTTCTAATGTTTTAATACGATGGTTGAGTGTGCTTTTTAAGTTGCAATAGTTGTTACTACTTAAAATTGAATCGTTTGTCACTGTAGTCACTGCCCACTTCCTCTGCTTCAATTTCTAGTTGTATAGAATTATATGCTTGATGTAACTCCTTTAATTTGTATAAACGTAAAGTTAAATCGAAACTGTCTAAATCTGTATGGCTACCTATGTACGAAATCAGACGTGTGATTTGACCTTTAATGATCTTTCGTTGATTGATTAAATGCGTGCTGGGCACGGAGATTTGTTCGTTCGGCATGATAATTGAAATAAAAGAGAATGTGAGAAGAAGATGTAAAGGGAAGATGATTCAGTGTACTTACGGAAGCGATGACAACTGGACTGTTGTAGAATATGTCGATGCTGCACTGGTTGCCACGGCTCTGCCGGCTGCTGTGTCCGTCCAGATGCTGTGTCCGATAGGCCTCGTCGTAGAACACCTCCTTAACTTGGTAGATTCCTTTCACTCTGATATCACTCTATGTCAGTAGAAATGATATGATGTGTATGTGATCCAGTAATTCGGCTCGAAGGACCAAAAAATGTTCGTGAACGCTGTTCAGGCAATGGTAGTGGACGTTGCGTAACACTTTCATACGCCGAATTAACCTTGTATGAATTGGTTAGGATGAAGAAAGGATTCTTCCTTTTCTCAGTTGAAAGTGAACTGTATTTTTGTTCGTTGGTAAAGAATGAAGGGATTGTGTATGTGTTTACAAATTCGATGTGTGTGTTTGTGTAGTGAGTACATTCTGAACCCTTTGTGCGCGCGGCGGTTTTGAGTAAACCGTACCGTGGGGCCGAGCCACTGCCGCGATAGTCATTTAAAACTACCAGCGCACATTTCTGCTTAAACGCGATTTTCGTTCATAGCGCTTCAAGATGTCAAATTATAGACATATGTAGATATGTACATGCACAGATTCTCCAGAAGATAAATAAGATATTTATTTGCTTACAAACATTATTTTTTAGAAATCGAAATTATAAATATTTTGTCATATTTATTAACAAAACCAAATCAATGTCTAACTAAAAGTTTAATCGATAATTTTTTTGTGTGTGATATCGTTCAAAACATCGATGAATGCAAAGACCTACAGTGACGGTCATATACTTACGTACAGTTCCTATTTAAACTTTTAATGTTTATTTATTTCCTTAAAGGGTCTATAGCGCCTGTTTACATATTATTTCTAAGAAGTATCTATTCTAATATATATAACAGCTTGAGGGTTTTCCTTGATTCTTCGAAACGAAGAAGTTTGTAAATATTTTGTTTCAACATGTTAGTTTCATAGCGGACAACTACTTACATACACAGTACAGTACTCACATTTTTATAGTTTTTAATACTTGTATTATAATGTTTTTACAATATTTTAATATCTGGTTGGTATACCCTTATTTTTAATAAATTTTGCACATATCCGCGGCATCGATTCGATAAGGCGAACACATCGATCAACTGGTATTGACTCCCACGCTCCTTCTGTTGTGGAGTATAATTCTTCAATATTTCTTGGTCTTTTTCTTTTTACATATTTGTTCGTATCAATCCATAGCATTTCTATTGGGTTTAAACCAGTCATTGTGCCGGACATTTCATTACATCAATGTTACTGTCATTTAAAAATATCTTAACGACTCCTGCCGTGTGCTTCGGATCGTTATCTACTTGGTAGATCCAGTTTTCCGGCATACATTCTTCAGCGAACAGAAGTTGTACATTTTTTACAATATTTAAATAAACAAATCTGTCCATGATCCCTATTATTCGATGTATCGGACCTGTACCATTCATGGTCATAGAGCCCCAAAAGAGGACTGATCCACCACCGCCTTTCACAGTCGGTTTTGTACAATTTTTTTTATATTCTTCTTCTTTTCGACGTTTTACGCATACTTTTCTGTCAGATCCGAAACGATTGAACTCAGATTCGTCAGCAAAAATTACTGTCGACCATTGTTGCATTGTCCCATTAATATGTTCTTTCGCGAAAGTAATCCTGGCTCGACGATTATTTTCTGATATGAAGGGTTTCTTTCTCGCAACGCGTCCATTTAATTGAAATTCGTTTAATCTGCGTCATACAGTCCTTACACTAATGCCTACTTCCAAATTTACTGATATTTTATTGTAAATATCAACCGCTGTTTTAAATTGGTCAGCTTCAGACAGCCGATGTATCTTGCGATAGGTCCTTGCATCAGTTTTTCGGGGTCTTGCTTTACGGGGAAGGTTGTCTGTTGTTCCATTTCGTTTAATAAATTTTATAGCTTCATGAGAAGCCATCACAGATATTTCAAATTCGGCTGCGATTCTTCGATATGACATTCCTTTCTTACGAAATTCCTGCACTCGACGCCGTTGTTCCGGAGTGATGTTCTTACGTTTACTCATTACCGCACTATTGTAACATATCTAACTACTCACACTGTTCAACAAATACTATGAAGTATTGTTTACATCGCAAGTACTTTTGACTTTTGACGCATATAATCGCAGTGTACGTAAGTAGTTGTCCGCTATGAAACTAATACATTAAAAGAAAGTATTTACCAACTTCTCCGTTTCCGGGGATCAAAAAAAACCCTCATGCTGTTATATATATTAGGATAGATACTTCTTAGAAATAATATGTAAACAGTCGCTATGGAGGCTTTAACCCTGTTAGTGCTAGCGGGCCGATTGATCGGCTCTCGGTCCTTATGCGAAAACTGCCACGGGCCGATGCGTTGTGGCGGGCTTACGTGCTGAGGGGCTTTTTCTCAGCCTCGTTCGAAGGGCATCGCTTGTTTACATTATTGCTCTGAATGTCAAGTGGCATTCGCTTACACTTAGTCCTTATCTCCGATGTCAATAGTATAAACCACACCATGCTTCGGTTCATTTGGTTTTTCTTCAGTCTTTCTCTGGCGTCAGTTAGTGAAAGTCGAAGCGTTTTCCTGATTTCTTTTATTCCAATATTTGGTTTTAGTCAATTCATATATTATTTTGATATAATACCTCGGTCAATAATGGCAGAGCAAGTTCAAAAAGATAGTGCAGAAAGTTTGAGAATGAGAGAATCATCGAATAGTGATGACTCGCTCATCCACCCTGTTGGACTTACTTCATCAAGAAGACGAAGAATATTGTCATCCGAAAGTGAATTGGGAGAAAATTCGGGTACAGCAATAGCAGGTTGGGAAGAAGTGTTCCAGGATACTGATAATCCACCAGAAGCCCACTACAAATTTAATGAAATACCAGGTCCAAACCACACACTTCCTCGTGCTGCAGCGCCCATTGCTTATTTTTATTTATTTTTTACCAATATTCTGCTGGAAACAATTGTTGGGATCCGGGTGAATGACGTGAAGTCCGATTCGTTAATAATAATTATATTTTGGCGTTTCAACGTATACTCCGGATATAACACATCGAACGACGCGGAAACGGACAATTTCGGACAGACCGCGACGCAACAGGGTTGAAAGAATAACAATCTACTATTCTAGAGATATCAATTTTTATATACTAAGCTTTTCGCTAAGGAGGGGATATCGATGACCCTTGGTACCTGATGACTCGTTGTAGATGACTAGTCCTAGATGAGACATTTGTGTATTTTATCTAGGATTTTAGACTTGTGAAAAACAAGGCTGACTAAGATATTTTGAACGCAGCGGTTCTAGTACACTTATCTATGGTGCGTCATTAGGTTGGTCATCCACACAATAGTAAATGAAACGAACGCCTATGCAGATAATTTTTTGTCACGGAGAAATCTACACCCGAATTCCACGAAAGTGGAAGGATATTATGATATCTGAACTCAAAAGATTCATCGCCTGCGTAATAAATATGGGTCTAGAAAAACGGCCAACCATTTCGTCGCATTGGTCTACTAATAACTCGCAGTATAATCCGTGATTCCTCCGAATGTTTTCAAGAAACCGCTTCCAGTTGATTCTGAAATTTCTTCATCTGGCCGATACAAAGGATCTTTCTCGATCCGGACAACCTGGATACGACCCATGTGCTAAACTCCATTCACCATGCCCCTCATTGACCATGCCAACACATTATTCAGACAGATCTACACTCCCCACTAGCAGATGAGCATTGACGAGAGCTTAATGGGAACCAAAAACCACACACAACTGTTGCAGTACCTTCCTAACAAACACCATCACTGGTGGAGAATAAAACTGTGGATGTTATGCAACTCTGTTTCAAACTATTGTTTGGCTTTTTACATCTACCGAGGAGCACAAAGTGCTGCAGACAGATTCGAAATCCAAGAGAATGGCTTGGCGCATACAGTAGTCATGAAATTATTGACAATGGGAAATTATTTCTCAAGAAGTTACCACATTTTTGACGACAACTTCTTCGCATCAGTATCTCTGGCGAAGACTTTATACGGTCTGGGCACTTACATTACTGGAACGATTCGCAGAAACCGAAAATTTATATCCGAACCGCTTACTGAAAAATTTGCTATAGGCGTAACGAAATTTTTTAGACAGGGCCCTTTCCTCACTATTTGTTACAGGGAAAAGAAGTCCCAACGTTTTTCAGTTATTTTATTATCTTCCAAATCCAAAGCGCAAAGTACCACGCATTTCCGCACACGTAGAGGCCAAACCGAGGAAACAGTCAAACCATTCGCTATAGAATGTTATAATAATTACATGGGCGGAATCGACACATCCGATATGATGTTATATACTTATCTGGATGAAAGGCAGACAGTAAAATACTGGAAAAAAGTATGCTTCAATGTGTTTTCGAGAATGATGCTCAACAGTTACATCATTTACAAAGAAAGTCTCCCCTCTGAGGAAAAGCCTATTACTCGTTTCCGTTTTATGATTAGTATTGTGGAAACTCTTGCAAAGGAATGGGAAAGTGCGAAGAAAAACAGCGGTGCGGAATCCAACAAACTGGAAAAATTACCAGGAGAAAAGGAGAAAGACTGTTGCGTGTGCAGTACGAGGAGTAAAGATGACGGCGGAAAGCGAAGAAGAATCCAAACGATATGTTCAATTTGGAAGAAAGGTCTGCATGGTGCATGCTTTCCACAACATAGATGTAATTCCTAAAATATTATGTTGCTTGTTAACACATTGAGCGCCGGCGACCTCAGAGCCGTTTACAGCCTGAGCGCCACACCGTCTCGGCCGTTTAAAGCCCGAACGCCGGCCTCTTTCGCTTGTCTCTGATCAATGAGTAGCCAGAAAAAATATTCAAAACATTATACATTTTCGTAAAATAGTACATTTTAATTGCATATTCGTCATATACAATTTAACGGAAATGAAAAATAGAAATAAAATTGAAATTTTTAATTTATAATTACAAAAAAAATACAGTTTTTTATTTTATGGTAGATTATTACATATATATAACATAAACAGAAAACAAAAATATTAATATTTACAGCAAGTATGGTATTTCTCGAAACATTGTCCAAGATATAAGGGTACTAAGCATTCAGCACACATAAAACTACTCTGGCTTCTTTTTTTAGCAGCGAACTTTACATGGACGTCGTACAAATCGATTTGTTTTTCCTGATCCAACAATTCTGGTAACTTTATGTTTCTTCTGTGGCGGCCGAAAAGCTGCCTTACGCCACTGGATTTCCTCGCTATTCTTTTACCGAGCGGAGGGTGGCAACGGCGCTCCAGATCCGTCTCTCGTCGGCGATGGCGTTCGTCCTCACGATCCGTGGAGCGGAGCGACGAGGGACGAGATTACCAGGGAAAATGCTGGTACCACTGGCGGTTCGGCACGAACGCGCGGCGATGCGAGCTGCCCTGCAACTGGTCGACCCAGGGAAACGACCAGGGAAATCGTTGATGACGGCCAACGATTCCAAAACAGCGTCACGCCGTCTGTTTGTCACGGATGTCAGGACCAAGACGCGATTCCTGGTCGACACGGGAGCCGACCTTTGCGTTTTTCCGCGGCGATTCTTGCGCGGACCGCGAGAAAAGTCGACATACGAGCTGACCGCGGCGAACGGAACGACCATTGCTACATACGGCATGGTAACGCTTACCCTGAACCTCGGCTTGCGTCGAGAATTCACATGGAGGTTCGTGGTAGCGGAGGTCACAAAACCCATCATTGGAGTGGATTTTTTGGCCCACTTCAATTTGATGGTAGACATCCGCAACCATCGACTGATCGACCCCACGACCTCTCTGTCTACGCGAAGCCGGGCAGTCAGCAGCGAGGCACCTTCCGCCAAGACGGTGGCGGGAGGATCGGTCTACCACGAGCTCCTCGTCAGGTTCCCGGAGATCACTCGACCTGGGGGAATGCCGGCCGTCGTCAAGCACACGACGGTACACCACATCAGGACGACTCCCGGACCACCGGTTTCCAGTCGACCACGTAGGCTGGCTCCGGACAGGCTTGAAGCAGCTACAAAGGAGTTCGAGCTCATGATGAGGATGGGCATCGCGCGTCCGTCCAGGAGTTGCTGGTCCTCCCCGCTACACATGGTCCCGAAGAAAGGAGAAGACGCATGGAGGCCCTGCGGCGATTACAGGGCACTAAATGCGAGATCCATTCCGGACCGTTACCCTGTGCGGCATATCGAAGATTTTGCGCAAAATCTCCAGGGTAAGAGCGTATTTTCGACTATCGACTTAATGCGTGCGTACCATTAGATCCCGGTCGCCCCCGAAGATATTGCGAAAACGGCAATCACAACGCCGTTCGGCCTATTCGAATTTCCGTTCATGTCCTTCGGATTACGTAACGCCGCTCAATCGTTTCGGCGGTTTATAGACGAAGTTCTTCGTGGATACGACTTTTGCTACGCGTATATCGACGACATTCTCGTCGCGTCAGAATCACGGGAACAACACCTCCAGCATTTACAAATGTTGTTTGAGCGGCTTAGAGATCACGGTATCGTTATAAACCCCGCGAAATGCAATTTTGGTAAGGACGCGGTAGAATTCCTAGGGTATCGGGTTTCGGAAGACGGGACACAACCTCTACCCGGTAACGTGGAGGCAATCAGAGCGTTCCCACTTCCAAAGACGGCGAAGGATCTGCGGCAGTTTTTGGGGATGTTGAATTTTTACCGTCGATTCATCCCTAACGCTGCGCAGAGCCAGGCCCCTTTAAATGACCTGCTCGCGGGTAATATAAAGGGTAAAACACCGGTACCCTGGACGGAAGAAGCGCGGTAGGCTTTTAACACCTGCAAAAACGATTTAGCGGCGGCTACATTATTATCACATCCCAAACCCAACGCACCGTTAGCGCTTACCTGCGACGCCTCCGATTACACGGTCGGGGCCGTCCTGCAACAGCGCATCGGCAACGACTGGCAACCATTAGCGTTTTTTTCAAAAAAGTTAACGTCAGCAGAGCATAAATAAGGCGCATACGACTGCGAGCTACTTGCCATATACCTGAGCATAAAACATTTTAGACACATGGTCGAGGGTAGAACCTTTGCCATTTTTACCGACCATAAACCAATCACATTCGCGTTTAAACAAAAGCTAGATAAATGTTCCCCAAGACAATTCAGGCACCTCGATTTCATAGCACAATTCACAACAATATCCGGCATGTATCCGGAAAAGATAATGTCGTTGCCGATGCGTTGTCGAGGATTGAGACCGTACAGACACCGCTGGATTACGAAGAATTAGCGCAGTCACAGGCCCACGATCCCGAAATCCAGCGGTTTCTGTACGCGGAATCGGGTCTACAATTGCGCAAAATTAGATTACCTGGCTCGACTACGGAAGTGTTTTGCGACGTTTCGACAAACGCAGCAAGGCCCTTCCTCACGCCTCCGTTTAGGCACACCGCGTTCACCGTTACGCACGGATTAGCCCATCCAGGCATCAATGCGACGGTCAACCTCATGACGCAACGTTATGTTTGGCCGTCGATTAAAAAGGATGTACGCCGGTGGACGCGGTGTTGCATTCAATGTCAGAAAACAAAAGTTACACGGCACGTAGCATCCGAGCTGAGCCCTTTTGTTCCACCTACTGCGAGGTTCGAACACATCCATATAGACATTGTAATTCTACCGATTTCCGAAGGGTTCAGGTATTGCCTCACGTGCGTAGACAGATTCACGCGTTGGCCTGAGGCGTTTCCCATGGCAGATCAGGAGGCCTCAACCGTAGCTCGAACGTGTTATGACGGTTGGATAGCACGCTTCGGTGTTCCGCTACGGATTACCACAGATCAGGGAAGACAATTCGAAGCCAAAATTTTTGCCGCACTTAATCAACTAACCGGCACAAAACATTTGCGCACAACAGCATACCACCCTTCGGCCAACGGAATGGTAGAAAGGTTCCACAGGCAACTCAAAGCCGCTATCCGTTGCCACGAGACAAATCGATGGACAGAAATTCTTCCGTCGGTCTTGCTCGGGATCCGAGCCGCGTGGAAAGACGATTTGCGGGCAACGTCGGCCGAATTAGTATACGGCGAAACGGTACGATTGCCCGGCGAATTTTTGTCCACGTGCCCATTAGAAAGGGGAGAAAATGACAGGGATTTTGTAAACAACATCCGCAGTCATTTTGCCAAAATGCGCCCGAGAGATGGTACGCACCATACCGCGAAACGCACCTTCGTTTTCAAGGATTTAAATACAAGTTCACATGTTTTCGTGCGGGCCGATGCAACTAAACCAATTTTACAGCCATCATACGAAGGACCGTATGCGGTAGTACATCGAGGCCCGAAAACCTTCGTGCTTAATATTAAAAACAAACACATCACAGTAACCATAGACAGGTTAAAGCCCGCGTACATTTTGGCAGAAAACGGTTCTGGCCAAGAAGATACACAACCTTCCGATCCACCAGCGACTACAGCAAGCGTGCCCCTCATTATACCGCACACACAGCGCGTTACCCGTTCTGGCAGGCGTGTGCGTTTTCCGGAACGTTTCCAGGCGGGCCTCCGATAAGTCACAAGCGAGTGACGCTCTACGAACGCCATATTGTACCGGGCGTAGTGCGAAACGGGTACCTAGAGCAAATTATGTTTAATTGTAGTGTACCAGCGATCGCGATAACACCCTAACCATGGCTAATCGCATTTAGCAATGAGTACCACACTGCGTGCGTTCCATATTCCTTTTTTTTTTGTTTTCGTAATTAAGTCAATTACTGGCAGGGGGGTAATGTGGCGGCCGAAAAGCTGCCTTACGCCACTGGATTTCCTCGCTATTCTTTTACCGTTAACGCTGTCCTTCCGCGCGAGTCTGTTTCGTGTCATCGCACATTTAGCGACCAGACCCGCGCGGGCCCTCGAATTTTCCGAAGGTTTCCCAGGTCTCGCACGGAACTGCCCAGTTCGAGGGGCAGGCCCTTGCAGGTCCGGAAACTTTCACCGTTCTTACGACACTCTTGTTTACTTGTCTGTTCATCATCATCCTTCTTCTTCTTCTCTGTCTTTTGGATCTTTTCTCTCTTCCTCGTTTTTCTTCTCTGTCTTTTGAACCGTTTCTCTCTTCCTCGTTTTTCTCCTATTCTCCTATCTTTCTGTCCTTCTTTAGAGGAATATATATTTTCCGGGGAGAGTTTAGGAACTCTCCCTTTTTCTTCACCCGCGACCGACGTCATCACGAACCTCCGCGACACCGACCTTTGGCAAACTGTGTTGAGGACCGTACTTCACCAATCATTTTCGGTTTAACTTCACCGAACCCTCCACACTTCATATCACCCGAAAGTCTCTGAGGGTGATCATATCTTGATGTATAAGGTGTAGGAACAAGTACAGAAGTATTAGAAGTATCATTTGATACATCTTGAGTATTCGGGAATTCCTCGATCCAAGAACGTCCAATAACATGTAAACATTTTTTATATTTTATAATGTTGTCGTTCAACCTAATATATAACTGAAATGCATTAAACATTGCGCAATTTAAAAGAAATAAGACTGTCTTCTTTGTCCATTTCTCCGTTTTTCTCATGATGGGATAATATGACAAATACCGATCTGCCAAATCTACATCCATCATATATTTATTATACTCCATGCCGGAATGCGGTTTTATAATTTCTTGTTCCGTTTTCCAGTATATTTTTTTGGTGTTCGTTAATTCTCCTGAATGTATCGTGGAAACCATGTACACGATCTTATGTTTCGGTTTCCACGCCTGTACTAAAACTTCACCCTTTCTTTTACATGTATATTCTCCAGTTTTCAATCTGAGATGCTGTAAAAACTCGGGAAAACACCTCCAGTTGCTCGGAGTGTACCGCAAACTTGTGTACCATTTTTTATAAGCAATTCTGCGGTATTGATACTATTATAATAGTTATCCATGTATAAGTGGTATCCTAAAGATATATTTTTATCAAGTAATAACATTATTGTCTGGTCTAATTTTTTACCTTCCGCACAGTATATTTCCATGTTGCAAATATATCCATTTCTAGCTTCGCATAGCATACGGCAAAGTAGGCCGTTCTTTATTATTTTTGCCGGTGTTAGGTACTCGTGGTTACCGTAATGGTGGTCGAGCTTTGTAGGCGTTTACACGTGGTGTGCCGACTAATAAACTTGTATGTTCGAAGGACCACCCGATAAGATCGGGAACAAAACATAGAAAAGATAAAAAGTGCATACAAAACTAAAACTACGATGGTTTAAGGGCTCAAACGAAACGGTTAGACTATAAGTGGCCTTAACAGCCGGATTGTATGTTTTTATAGATAATATTCCACGCTATGGAATAATGGATTCATCAAGCGAAAGTTCTTTCCTAGGCGTGTATACCGATTTAGATTTATCTAATAAATAGCTCAGTATGGGATGAATCTTCTCCAGCTTATTAGAACCGAGTATTGTTTGATTGTTCGAAAAATGCCACGTGTTCCAAATCTGGCGAAACCTATTACGTGCCATTATAGTGGAGAACGATGGTGTTTTCGTATAAAACTCTGAGAACCTGTAATCATCTTTCTTTACCTGGCCCATCATTATAATCATGCCTAGAAATTTTGTCATCTCGGCTAGAGTAATATCATTCCACTTTGACATTTTCTTCCCCTTACTCATCTTGTCCTTATTTTGCTATAAATAGATGTTGGATTCATTTACCATTAATTGAAACAAATCATTACCAATAAACAATTCGACGACTTCTTTTACGCTTTTCTTATCAGTAGAAAAAATGTTTGGATCGGGTTCAGCAGTAAAATCTGGTATGTTAGGAATTTTATAGACATCTGACCATATTTCACTGTAACTATGCGATTCTGTAGACATTTCACAATCACTGGAATCATCGGAATCACTTGAATACTGTAATGGAACTGCTCTTGATCTTCTCCTTGGACCCTGTTAATATGCTCGTGGTAGTCGTCCACTGTCGAGCTTTATTGAATTTTACACGTGGTGTGCCGACGTTAATACCTTCTCGAAGGACCACTGAACGGACCCGGACTGCTAGTGAATTGACTTCTGTTCTCTATCGTTTCCTTTCGTAGACTCACTCGGTCCCGGTTTTTTTTGTAATTCTCCGGACGCACCGATAGATGCACGCTGATCGGGGGAAAATTGCCAAATTCTAGGGACCAATCAGCGTGCCTAAAAAATGTCACCCACGCCCTCCTGTACGCCCTTAGCGCGCTCTGTTCTGAAAGGGTGGGAGACAGTGTCCGTGCAGGACGAAATGTTTGGCAACACGGGGGAGTTTCCTCTACGTTGTCCTTTTGGTCCTTGTACCGTTACAAACAGATGTGTACTCTTCGGAAATTGCTGGTTTATGACATGTCCGCGAGCTGTCGAGGGCGAAAGGCATCGTTAAAATTAACTAAATTATTTAAATGCCTTCGCTAAGAACTGGGAACGACAGCTGCAAGTAATTAACAAAATCCTGACTCAAAAACAGCCTTCCTGGGCGATCGTGTCATAAACCGTGACAATGAAGACCAAACATCCCGCCCACCTTGAACGGCACACGTTCAAAACGAATGTTTCCAATATATGAACTCTTAATACTAGAAACTATCATGCTATCTATATACAGATCCTTAAGGCTATCATACAATATGGTTCTTATTACGCAATTACCTTAATATTAAAGATACACGTGGTCTGTTATGTTTGCACTTCCTCTATGGGTAGAACGCAAACTCTTGAGACGGGTCTCTTTATGATGCCGTCCACCACCTTGATCGACACCACCCGAGAAGTATTGTCGGAGTCTGGGTGAAGATCTGCGATTCTTCCGAGTCGCCATTTCAGCGGAGGGGTGTTGTCCTCTCGGATGATGACCAGTGCACCGGCCTTGACGTTGCCTGGTGAGTCCAACTGCCATTTGTGCCGTTGCTGCAACTCATAGAGATATTCTCGGTGCCACCGTTTCCAGAAGTGTTCCGCTTTGTACTGGATTAACTGGTAGTGATTTAGTCGATTCTGATTCAAGTGAAGCAGATCGGCCTGCGGGGGTGCCGTTAGCGCGTCGCCAATAAGGAAATGCCCTGGGGTTAGAGGGGTGAGGTCATTGGGGTCACAGGATAGTGGGTGAAGCGGACGGGAGTTGAGGCAAGCTTCTACCTGCGTCCAGAACGTATACAACTCTTCACACGTTAAGCGTTGTTCCCCTATGACTCGCTTCAGGTGCTGCTTCGCGGATTTGACCGCACTTTCCCAGAGCCCATCAAAGTGCGGGGAGTACGGGGGAATAAGGTGCCACTGTATTTGTTCTTGTGCCAACGCTCTTTGGATACGATAGTTATGTTCCTTATTAATAAATAACGCGCCTAATTGATTGAGCTCGGTACGCGCTCCTACAAAATTCGTGCCATTGTCAGAATAAATACAGTGGCTCCTACCCCTACGCGACATGAATCGATACAGGCAATTGAGGAATGCATCGGTATCTAGATCTGTGGCTAGTTCAATATGGACGGCTTTCGTGGCAAAGCAAACGAAAATGCATAGGTAGGACTTGTACGTGGTTCGCGCGCGACCTCTTTCCTTGAGCATGAATGGCCCCGCGTAATCGACACCACAGGTGAAGAAGGCTCGAGCAGGTGTTACACGAGCTGCAGGCAGATTACCCATAAGGTAATTAGTGCCCTTTGGGTTGGCTCTGAAGCATCTAATACATTTGTGTAGCACTTGTTTGACTACGCGTTTTTCCGTTACGGGCCAGAATCGGGTGCGTATTGCGGCTAGCGTTAATTGATGTCCAGAGTGGAGCAGTCTATTGTGTTCGTATGTGATTATGAGTGTCTCTGATCGTAAGGGATGGGCGCATTTTTAAGACGACCGTCCACCCTGATTAGTCCGTTTTCATCCAAGAACGGGTTCAACGATAGCAATGGGCTTTTAGGTGTTAGCGATTTTTGTGCACTAAGCAAGGTGAATTCTAGGCCGAACTGCTCTCTTTGGGCGAACTTTATTAGAACCCTTTCAGCATCGTGCAGTTCACGCGTGGTTAGATATTGCGAGCTGACCGGACTTCTTTGCGTGTTCGAGGGCTGCGACGGTGGTTTCCGAAGCTTGTTTGCGACTGCTTTGGTGAACTTTAAACAGTAGGCCGTGATTCTACGCAACTTTGAGTAGGAGGAGTAGCGCGAGAAGAGATCAGAGGGTGGATTGCCTTGATGCGCAACTGTTAGGCAAGTGCTGGCTTGCCGTGCCTTGGGAATCTCCTGGGGACAGGCCACTACCGACGGCCAATGATTATCCCCCTGTGCAAGCCAAGCGGGTCCGAACCACCATAGACGGCACTCGGTCAGTGCGCTAGGACTGGCACCGCGCGATATTATATCAGTGGGATTGTCAGGTGACAGTACGTGATTCCAATGTCCAGAATTTCTTATTTGCTGAATCTGGGAGACGCGGTTCGCCACAAAGGTTTTCCACCTATTGGAAGGACCCTTAAGCCACACGAGAACTATCATGGAGTCCGACCAATAACATTCGCCGGAAAATTGAATTCGAAACGCGTCTTTAACCTTCGCCGTCAATTGGGCGGCCAGTAGAGCACCGCACAGTTCCAAACGGGATAGGGTTACCGCCCTTAGTGGTGCCACCCGTGATTTTGAGCAGTGTAGGCGGACTGTTACGTTATCGGCGGTGTCCACCGTACGCAGGTAGATACACCCCCCGTAGGCTCTTTCAGAGGCATCCGAAAAGACATGAAGCTCGATCTGAATCGCGTCGTTAGCAATTACTCGGCGAGGTACAACTATCGATGAAATGTCTGTCATTTCTTCGCGAAATGCGGCCCATTGCGTGTGCATGTCCTGAGGAAGAGTCTCATCCCAATTCACCCTTGACTGCCAGAGAAGCTACATGAATAGTTTAGCCCTCGTAACTATTGGCCCTATTAACCCAAGGGAATCGAAGATTTGCGCAATTTCCGACAGCACACCGCGTTTTGTGATGCGCTTCCGTTGATGACTTCTAACCGAATAGCTGAGCTCATCGGTTTGTGACATCCATAACAGCCCCAGTGTTTTTGGTTCTTTATCGGGAATCTTGATCTCCACTATCCCATTGTCTTGCCGTGGTGAGTTTAAGACGTTACTATTGTTACTCGCCCATTTTCGTAGCGAAAGCCCCGCCCGTTCTAATATTTCTCTTAAATCGCGACGCAACTGCTTCGCTTCAGAGTCAGTTTCACAGCCAGTGAGTAGATCATCGACATAGAAGTCATCAACGATTGCGCCGCTAGCAGACGGATGCGTGAGTGCGTGGCCAAGTCCGACTTGACGTAATACGCGCGTGGCCAAGTACGAAGCCGACGCGGTTCCATAGGTTACCGTATTTAGCTCGTACGTACCGATGGGTGCATCTCTACTCGAACGCCACAAAACTCGCTAGAACTGACGGTGTTCTGGATGGACCTGCACTTGTCTATACATTTTTTCAATATCCGCGGAAAGTACTATGCGGTGTTTTCGAAAGCGGATCAATATAGATAAAAGATCGCTTTGCACGGTCGGTCCAGCAAGCTATGTGTCGTTCAACGATATACCCGACGAGCTTTTCGCGGAACCATCGAAGACGATTCGAAGTTTTGTGGTGAAGCTGGATTCTTTGATCACGGCGTGATGAGGCAAATAGTAGTTAGGACGTTCATCAATGACTCTCTTGTTTGTGATCCGTGTCATATGTCCTAATGTTTCGTAATCCGTCATAAATGCGCAATACTGTCTGTGTAGTTCCGGGTCTTTGGCGAGTCTACGCTCCATGCCTAATAGACGATTTTCGGCCTGAGTGCGCGACTCGCCGAGATCGCTTAGTTTGCTGGTGAATGGAATTTTTACGATGTATCGTCCGTCATCGTCACGTGTCGTCGTGGCTTTGAAATGCCGTTCGCTAGGGTCGTCCGCCGCGTTCGTGGTCCGCATTGATGTAGGGTAGCTGTCTTCAATTTTCCAAAATTGAGAAATCGCTCTGTCCAATTGTTCGTTAGTCGCCACGTGGCAGGTAGAGGTTTCCTTTCCGTTCGCACCAGGTAGCCAGCCTACCCGACCGCCCAGAACCCATCCTAACCGCGTTTTTTGCCACACCAAGTCGCTTGAATCTATCTTGTGCTGTCCTATGCACAGCAATTTCCAGAAAATGCCAGTTCCTATTAACAAGTCGATTCGCGAGGGTTGATCGAAGTGCGGATCAGCAAGTGTAATGCCCGTTGGTCTTGAAACCTTTACGCTACTTAGCGGCAAATTTCGCGTGTCATCGGTAATGGTTTTTATTACCAGACATGACAAATCTGCGTGAACGTATTACACCTTGAGCTGAGATGGATGTTTGTCCGCGACCGAATCGAATTGCGTGCCCTACCGAGACCACCCACCGCTGCATCGATGTGAGAATATGGGAGATCCAATCTATTGTGTAAGTCCTCAGTTATGAAGTTCGCTTGCGAACCTACATCTAGCAAAGCCCTACATTCATGTTTCCGACCCTGCCTATCCTTGATAAACACGATTGCCGTGGACAGTACGGTGTATTCTGTCGCGACGCTAACCGAATTAGACACACACGAAGTGGTTGTTTCGACCAGAGCTTCTAAGGAGACCGTCTCCTGTTTCGCGTCGTCGCGGTGCAGAAGAGTGTAATGCCCTTTTCCACACTGTCTGCATGTTCCCCGAGTACAACCCTTGACACTGTGCCCCTGTTGCAAACAATTAAAGCACGATTGAAGGCGTTTAACTGTTTCATGACGCTTAGAGGTTGGCATTGCCTTTAACTAACCGCAGTGTTGTAATAGATGCTCACCCTCGCATAGCACGCATTGATTACGCGTACTTGAGACGTGAGCCGTTACGGCACATGTCTTGACATGGACTTTGGACGCGCGACCCTGATGGGTCTGATTTGCGGATACCTGCGCGGCTGACTGGTGGTTCGAAGTTGCTCGGTCGAGGCGTTTCGCTTGCTTTTCAATGAATTTTACGAAGTCGTTAAATTTCGGCCTATGTGGTAGGTTTGCGGCATGCGTATCCTAGTCATTCTATGTTATTGAATCCAGCTTTTCGATAGTAAAGTAACGACTATGGTGTCCTACGCGTTAACCGGTTCACCTAACGCGCATAATGCCACGATTTGATTATTCGCATGGTCAATGAATTCCCTAAGCGCATGGGTACTTTGTTTATGCATACTTGGGATTTCTAACAGTGCATTTACGTGATGGTGGACCAGAGTGTCAGGATCTTCGAATCGTCTTTTCAAAGCCTCCCATGCAACCCCATAATTCGCTTCCGACACACCCAACGATTCTATTATACGCGCAGCGGAACCCTTTAAAGTCGAAGTTAAGTAGTGAAATCGCTGAATATCGTTGAGCAACTCATTATTGTGGACCATCGTCAAATACGTGTCGTGAAAACGCACCCAATGCGTCAGCAATATACTCATTAATAATTTCACGCATATTATATGGGTAAAAAGGTACAGAATAATAAGACTTGTTATACTGTTTAACCAACAGTGAGTAACCAAGTTTAACTCGAGAGTGATTCTCGCTTGGATTGTTTCTGAACCATCGTATACATTTTATTTTTAGAGTATAACAAATGAAGATCGACCTAACCATACAAGTGAATGCAAATCGATGTGTAAGGCACCCATACCAGCAAAAAAAATTCCACATGATCGTGGGATCGGCGCTCAAGCGATAGATTCCTAATCCCGCGTTTTCACAGGGGGCTGGCGCTCAATGTGTTAAGTTCAAAGTTTAAATAATCTATATACACACAAGTACACAACAATTTTATAATTAAACATATTTTATAAGTAAAAATTTTGCTGCACAACATTATATTCCATATTCTTTAAGTTTCAAAAGAATAAATAGTAAAATTTTTCTCCAGGAAATTGGAATTTTATTCCTTATAAATGTTGGGGGTCGCGGTCTATCCCGTGAATGATTTAGAACTCGCGACTTAGCGAAAATAGTGGACTGTATTTGTACAACTTAGCCGGGTTACAAGTTTTCTAAGTATGACTCTTCTCGTCGGTGGTTACTATACGAATGAATTTTGAACTCGCGAGTGTTTCTCAGCTGCCCCCTTGGAATTTGCAATTGTCCACTGATTGGTTCTTCCAATTTTTGGAAAAGTCCAATCAGCGAACCTAGGTTAGAAGACACCCCTTCCTTTACGCCCTCGGCGTGTTTCCTTGAGGAAGGGGTCGTGAGATTTTCCAAGGGGGGAGAGACTCGAGAATTCGGCGATGGTGGACGACGCATCTGGTCAACACCAGAGACGGTTTCCTGGCCCTGCATCGGCCGCGGAAACCGTTGGGCGACCCATGGTTCTTGCTGACATGCTCAGGCCGTGAAGGTTTACAGCAGGGCAATAACTATTGAGACCAACGAAAAATGCGTGCAAGAAACTAAAGGTATCGACAAATGCTACGACAAAGAGTAAAAATTGTAAAGAGCGTACCATCCGGCGAGTGTCGTCCAGATGGCAAAAAAGAAACTAAATTTACGAATTCTCAAAAATAGCTGTGCTTCTAATCCCTGCCATAAACCCCGTACAAATCGGCCCGAACAATAAAGCTATTTATATAAGCGCGCATATCAAATCGGCCCGTGGCATTTTTCGCATGTACTTTGTAAAATGCCTGGCACTAAAAGGGTTAAGGAAGTAAATAAACATTAAAAGTTTAAATAGGAACTGTATGTAAGTATAAGACCGCCACTGTACATTACATTCCTTGCATTTATATCGCGTATCTTTCCTCTTCTTATAGAGCCTCTTTCTTTCTTTTCCTCTCTGATAGAGCCGAAAAGGAAAATTGTCGGTATCTTTAGTTATAACTGTCTGATTTATCGTATCTTGGAGGTATTTTTATAAGATTTCTTTTGCACACAAAAGATGAAATTTGCTAAACTTTTATTTTTTACCAGTAATTTGTTTATAAATAATAACGTGAGCGTTATATATTTTAAGGTCTAATAGATGAAAAAAATATTTTTTGTGCCACCTTACCGATTTTCTTAGACAATGCAATGAACTTAAAGTCATATCTACTTTATCGACAGCTCACATATTATAATTATAATCAATAATGCACTTGGTTTTTTTAGGTAATCCCGTGCGATAATCTATCCGTCGACTTTCAGTAATTTCAGCACTGTAGACTGTCCACAACATGCACACCTCTTTTTTATCGAACCATCGCATTGTCAATAAATTATTTGTAGATTCATATTCGAATTCCTCAGGCTTGATTTTTTTTCATCTGCACCATTCCAACTCTGTTCTTGTTCACAGTCCCGTATTCATTAGTTTTATATTTACGGAGTAATGTATACAAATGTGGGCTTGTGTACCAGTTGTCAGCAATTAAAGTATGGCCTTTCCCAAGATATGGTCGCAGAAGTGTTGTAACTATATTTCCAGATTTACGAAGCACCAAATTATTTGTCTTAATATCTGTATCTTTTTCAGTGTAGATGATAAAATCTACATGATAAACGATTTTACTCCAAATCAGCTCCTTTTAGAAAGAATGTATTGTTTGAAGTAACATCTTCCTTTGTATAACAACAGACTTTCGTCAATACAAAGATTCATGAACGGATAAAAGAAGCCAGGGAAATTTGCTTTCATTATGTTGATTACAGGTCGTAATTTTATTAACGGGTCATCCGGGTCTTGTGCATTAATATCATTAAAATAAATGTTATTAAATATTTCTAAATATCTGTCTCTTGACATGACTTTAGAAAGATTGTTTAAAGATAATATTTTATCCGTTGACCAATATTGTTTCACCTGAAGGTTTCTCTTTTGCGTCATAAACATAGCCACAAAAAAAGATCTATACATTCCAGATAACGATATGTTTTTGCAAATGTTTGGAGACGGTGAATTGCGTTCAGATTGCTTCATTGCAATAGCATATTTCGCATAATTATTTGTCTTTTACATTATGTGCGAAATTAACTCTTTTGAAAGGAGTAATGAAAAGACATCAAAACGAGTAGAGTTTGAATTTATATTCGCGTTTATCCCAGCGTCAGTTTTATTAAAATGATGTACTATAAGTTTTAAATTATTTTTTCACCATGAAAGACTTATAGGCGTATTTCCAAAGTTATTCATATTTTCATCAATCGAATCTTCTGAACACGTACTTATTATTCCGCGTCTTTTTCTATTCCTATTCAATAACGTCATATTGTTATTTATAATGTTGTTTGCACCTTCTGAATCTGATATTTCCATGATCTCTGTGCTGTTTTCATTATAAGTTTCTTCATCATCGAATACAATCCGCGACAAAACCAGAAGACATCTGCAATTTTATTTAATATTTTATTAATACTAATTTTTTCGTAAAAGTTTTCTTTATTAATCCAAAGAATCAACTAAATTACATACATTTCTATAGCGCAAAGTTATTGAATTGGATTGAGAAAAGTTTCATTGAAATTTCTAATTTTTAATAAAATAAGGCGTGACAAAGCTATAGGACAATGTATATTTTTGGTTAGAAAAGTAGATAGAAGTTGATGAAAACAAATTTTTTCTATTTATTAGTAATTGTGCCACCTTTATTTTTCATATCTTCAATTAATCAGCGTGGTATCGATTTAGATAAATTTTGTGTTTGATCTTCACTTAATTTGGCCTACTGTTCTTCAATATGAGCTTTCAACTTTTCCACCGACAAAAACTGTTTCCCATTTCCATATATAGCTCGTCTTAAAATTCCCCAGATGTTACTTATTATATTTAAATCTGGAGTAAATTTGTACATTACGGTTTTCAAAATATTTTTTAACACGTTTTGCTGTATGCACAGAGGCATTGTCATGTTGAAAAATATAATTTTCACATGCAATAGTGCTGGCATGTCGCGTTAATTGTTCTTCAAATATTTCTGTATATTTAATTGCATCCGTGCCGTTGTTAATAAATTTTATATCGGTTCTTCCCTGGTACCCTATTGCTGCCCATACCATGATGCCGCCTATGCCCATTTGCCTCTTTGACAAATGCAATTCTCTCTTCCGCAAAGCATGAAAATTATATGAAATACCATCCAGTTCATCTAAATTGAAACGTTTTTCATCTGAAAAGATAACTTTTCTCCACTTTTTTTGCACTAGGGATGTCTTTCCGCAAAATCTTTCCTAGCTGCTTTGTGTCGATTCGTAAGTGGCGAGTTTTTCTGCAATTTTCGTCTTTTTAAATGCTTGGCTCGTTTAATTATCCGTTGCACATTACGAATATTGGTGTGAACGCTAACTTCCGCTGCAATCTGCCGTGCGTGGTGTCAAGCTAGAATTCGACGCTAACCTCAGAAAGATTTCACCCAATCACTCTTGAAGTTTCTGCAATAGACTACATGTTCGTAAACGCGTCCTCGGCGAGACTAATGGCCGTACCGAAACCGAATCTACGGAGGTTGTAAAGCTCCGTTTCGAATTCTTCTTCGACGTCGCGATTCACGTTTGACCTTACGACCTTTTACGGAAATAGGATTATTAAGGGTGTCGAACTGGCTGTGTTTTTGAACGAAAAAATATATAATTTCAAAATTTAAAAATACAAAAGACGATTTTGGTTGACACTGTTTCTACGATTGTTATTCAAAGCTGATGCTGGGTTGAGTTGTTGGTATGAGCGGTACTCACCGGTCACGGTTGCTTCGGCACCTATGTAGAATAGGTAGGGAAGCGACGACGGTTTGCCACCAATGCAGCAGGGAGGAGGACTCGGCGCTGGGGGTTTGCCCCACCTTTTCAGCGCCGAGTCCTTATGGATGTCATTGGGGAGGACCTCTCGCTGCCGGCAGTAGTCGAAGCTATGCTGGCAAGTGAGAAGTCCTGGGATGCCGTGGCCTTCTTCTACGACGAGGTGTTGTCAGTATTATATTTATCGATATAGCCTCCGTGTGTTACATACAAAAATCCAGAATTTTTAGATAGTCTTTTCAAGTTATTAAGATCGATATGCATTCTGGTTTTGCCGTGTCGACTCGGCAAATACTCGTTTTGTAGAGTTGGATTGTCAGATATCTTTGGATATTATTTAACATCTGGATCTAATTGCTTACAAGTCGTGCTTTTAGCTTCATCAGCTTTTGAAACACAATCGGAATGTCGCGGAATTTTAATTGCGACTTCTAGAAGTTTACTCCTCCGTCCCTTATCGAGTGAAAACCTTGTTGAAACCTCCACATCAGAAACTTTGCTATTATTTACTTTAATAGCTGAGGGTTCCTGCTCGTGTTGTTGTTTAGTTACACGAGGGGGATGTTTCTTAAAGGTTATTACGTCATGTCTTTGATTTAGCCTAACTGTGAGGGTTTTCCCCTTTTTAACGATAGAAAAATCTTCGTTATTAGCCAGATCTGACGAATCAATAATGGCACCTTCATTATTTCGAGGCAAGGGTAAGTCATCATCTCCTTCTGGCCGATGAATCCCGCGATCGTCATCGCAAACCTCCTCACTAGCTTCGGTTATCTTGATGAGAATATCCCGTGAGACAATGACATCTTTAAACTTCTGTTTAAGATCTTTAATTAGAGCATGAGCTTTTTCCAAAGCGTGTCGAAGTCGTGAGATTAATTCTGGATCGTGCTGAATTAAAAATGCAATACAGCAGGCGTACTACAACCCTTTGGACAACATGTTCTCGCTTTGATGGAGCGTTCCTCTCTCGATCCCGCTGGGGCATTTCGGGGCACCAACGGCTGAGAGGCCGCGTAAGAGCGCTCCCGGGCCCCTCTCCCTGATGGAGGCGGGCGGCAGTATAAAAGGCCCACTGTGAGCCTGCCCGCAGCCCGCCAGGAGATCAAGGTGACCAGGGAGTGAGAGATGGCGGCCACTGTCGTCCTCCCCCCGAGTGGCCGCGGACTCAGTGCGAGAGCCCTGGGTCCCGTTAACCCTTTCGCGACGGGTGTATATACGGCAGTCACTTGATGCATCACAGTGGCTGACGCCGTGTATATATGGCAGCCACTTTTTGGTCCGCAGATGCTGACACCGCTTATATACGGCAGTCATTTATTACTTTACAGCGGCTGACGCCGTCTAGATACAGCAGTCACTTATTGGTTTTTTTATATTATTATTTTATTTCAATAGCGAACTCAAAATAAAGCTATAAATACATTGGTGGCGAAGTATGATTCACTTGCGCTTTCACGAACGACGACAAAGTATGGTCAGTCGCGCCGTCGCAAAAAGTGGCCAAGTATGGCCAGTCACACTGTTGCGAAAAGTAGCGAAGAATGGTACAGGTGCGTCGTCGCAAAAGGGTTAAGCGGCCGCCGTGAAGTCTGCGGTGCGGGGCGCGACCTCCCTGCACTGCAGAAAGAACAACCGTATGGAAGAGGGGGAGGGATTGGCGTTTTTCGTCCCTCCCCGGTACGGGGCCGGTCTAAGGTTCATGGGACTGGCCGACCGGGCCTGGGGAAGTCGCGGTGGTGTTCTTCGAGAGTTCCCGTGGCTCCTCCTTATGGCCCAGTAAGGTCGCTGTGTAGGTTTTAGTGGGTAAGACCCCCACAGTATCCCCAGCCGCTCCCCCGGGCGATCGGGGGTCTCTGAGTACAGATTTCCTCCACGTTAAAAAAAAAGAACTTACCATGTCCTGTTCCACCAACTCTTTAACGTCGAACTTCCAATAGGAAAGCAACTTTCAATAATGTAGGAATAATCTCAGGATGCAATGGTACAACTGACAATCTTTCTACACGACTCGACAAACAAAAAAACTGCTCCCAAATTCAATTACACTCTCCATTTATGCTCGCATCTTTCATCTCATTCGCACACCTTCCAAAACATTCTTTCGTCACTGTTAGGTACTCGTGGTTACCGTAATGGCGGTCGAGCTTTGTAGGCGTTTGCACGCGGTGTGCCGACTAATAAACTTGTATGTCTCGAAGGACCACCCGATAAGATCGGGAACAAAACTTAGAAATGAGTAGGAAGTGAAGCGGACTTTGACTCTAGTGCTATGCGCTTGATCGAAATTGCTAATTGATACTTTGTAATCCTTACTTCCTACTCCGTACTCTGTGCTATGTACTAGGTGAGTTGATACTTGTCTAACTATGTGTTTTCAACTGACTGGGCCTCCCAGAATCGTCTTCGACGACACCTCCGCAAGTCGTCTTCGCGGGGGTGAAGTCGTTCTGGTTGGCCCTTTAGATCTAGATGCTTGTGGAAGGGAGAGACAGTCCCCTCCCTTCTTGGGTCTTCCAAGTTGCTAATGTTAATAACTAATTCGTCCCGTTTGCAGTCGTCGACCGTGGCAGGTAAAAAGCAAGAAACGCTTTGACCTTAATAACACAAGCTAACAGACGGGCTAGAGAGTTAAAATACTGGTGACTGGACGCCAGATGTGAACAATAGACAAGGAAAATCTACAGCAAGAATCGCGGGCCTTATGAGTTCATGGATTTATGGCTGCCACGGTCCCTTCTCGTAATACTTAAGGACGCTTGCAAGTTGCGACGGGACGAGAGCTCTTATTGTTACGAAAAAACTGCCAAATGTGCAGCTAAGTCTTAAAAAACGATAAAAGTGTATACAAAAACTAAAACTACGATGGTTTAAGGGTTCGAACGAAACGGTAAGGCTATAAGTGGCCTTAACATACCGCCCACCTTGAACGGTTCCGTTCAACACGTCTAAACTAATACATTGAGATGCGAAGTCTTGAGAGTTCATAATCAAAATAAACTAACTTATATCTGCACACAAATACATATAGGTATACACAATGAACTATAGTACATAATACTACGCTCAGTCTTCACGAGTAGTGGGTGTAGACGGGGGTGGACCAGTGGCTTGATCCGAATCGGCATTCGGCAATGGGCAGATCCTTGTCACCGGTCTCTTGAAGACACCCTCAACAGTCCGGAGCGTCACCACTCTGATGACTCCGTCTGGCCCGGGGTGCAGTTCCGTAATTCGCCCAAGTCGCCATCTCGTCGGTGGTAGGTGGTCTTCCTTGACTAAAACCAATGAATCCTTTTGGACGGTGCCAGGAGGACTCGTTTGCCATTTATGGCGCTGCTGAACGTGATGCAGATACTCCTTCTGCCAACGCTTCCAAAAATGCTGTACAATCTGCTCGATCAACTGGTATCTATTTAGCCTGCCTTGGTTTATGTTAGTGATGTCCGGCTACGGAAGTGCCATTAATGCATCTCCAATGAGGAAGTGACCCGGGGTCAGGGGAAAAAGATCGTTTGGATCATGGGATAGAGGATATAAGGGACGTGAGTTCAAGCATGCTTCGATCTACGTTAGAATGGTATAGAATTCCTCGAAGGTTAATCTTTGCTCCCCGACTACTCGTTTGAGATGTATCTTAACCGATCGCACACCTCTTTCCCATAATCCTCCGAAATGAGGTGCGTTCGGGGGTATGAAACGCCACCTTATGCGTTCCTTGGCCAATGCATCTATGACCTGGCTATTATGCGTGTCGGAATTCAATAAGATCCCCAGCTCTCGTAGCTCGTTTCGAGCACCCAGAAAATTTCTACCGTTGTCGGAATAAATAGTGTTGCATCGATCTCGGCGCGAGATGAAACGGTGCAGGCAATTGAGAAAGGCATCAGTCGTTAAGTCCGTAGCAAGTTCAAGGTGTACGGCCTTTGTATTGAAGCAAACGAAAAGGCATATGTAACATTTTCGCGCAATGCGAGAGCGCCCGTATTCCTTGTTTAGAAAAGGACCTGCGTAATCCACTCCGCAGGTAGTGAACGCGCGAGCAGGAGCCACGCGGTCAGTCGGTAGGTCGCCCATTTGATACGGTACCCCGGACGGCTTGACTCTAAAGCAGGTAATGCATTGGCGAAGGACCTTTTTTACTGACCGCTTGCCAGACATTAACCAGTATTTAGCGTGAATGGCTGCAAAGGTTTGTTGACAACCAGCATGTAATTGTCGCGAATGTTTGTGCCTTATTAACAAGGTTGTGAGTGGCCCTGATTTCGGAATAACGATGGAATGTTTCTGATCATATCTTAATTGGGCATTCTCAAGACGTCCGCCCACCCTAATGAGTCCAAGTTCGTCGATGAATGGGTTTAAGGAGATCAATGGACTGTGTTTGTCCAGGAGCTTGTTTGCCGCGAGAAGCGCTAATTCCTTGCAGAAATACATCCCTTGGACATCGCGGATAACAACCCCTTCGGCCTCTGAAATTTCGGATGCCGACGGTGGGTAGCGATGGCAATTGTTGCCTTGTATTTGCTCCGAAAATCCCTTAGTACAAATGTTCCGGGTAAATCGCAAACAGTAGGCTACCACGCGAAGAAGTTTCAGGTAAGATGAATATTTTGAAGCTAATTCAAGAATTGGCGAGACAACTGGGTTCGATATCGTTACGTTTGCGGAAACAACGCGCCTTTGCTCCGGGATATCGGTTATGGCTGTCTCGGATGAAGGCCACGTGCTTGTACACAACACCACAAACTGTTGTCCTTCAAAAGAGATGGATTAGTGCCTCGCGATAGCAAATCGGCGGGATTGCTAACGGAAAGTACGTGATGCCAATCATTGGCCGATGTGAGCCCTTGGATTTCTGATACGCGATTAGCGACGAATGTCTTTCATCGACACGGCTCGTCCCGAACCCAAGCTAATACTATCGTGGAGTCCGTCCAATAATATTCCCTTATTGAGTCTAAGCTTAATGCATTTCGTACCTTATCGGCTAATTGGGCCAGTAGTGTCGCACCGCATAATTCCAGCCGGGGTAAGCTTATTGTCTTGAGCGGAGCCACGCGGGTCTTGGCGCATAATAATCGGGAGGCCTAAGCTCCCTTCTCGGTTCGGGTGCGCAGGTAGATAGCGGCCCCGTAAGCCTTTTCGGACGCGTCAGAAAAGCCGTGAAGCTCCAGGCCTTTATTTGAATTAACAAAAACCCCACGTATCCCACCCTATTTAAATTTGCCAAAGTTCCTGCATCAATAACTTGGCCTTTACTATAACAGGCCCTATAAGGCCTAGTGGGTCAAATATTTTTGAAATTTCCGATAGGATTGTACGCTTGGTGACCCTCGTGGTTGGAACGTCGACGATGGCGTAGCTAAGTTGATCCGTGTTTACCGATCAGAGCAAGCCCAGCGTTTTTGGGTCCTTGTCCGCGGTTGGAATTACTACTGTGCTGGCCCCCTTCGATTTGTTACGGGTTACAATGGCGGGATCGTTGCTAGCCCATTTGCGCAGGCAGAAACCTGCCTGCGCTAGGACCCAGGTCAACGAATCCTGTAATTGCCTAGCCTGCTCAATTGTCTCACATCCCGTTGCGAGATTGCGCTTGCCTAAGGAAACGCCGATGCGTAATCCTCCCCTACCTGCCGGAGTACGCAGGTTGCTAAAAATGAAGCCGACGCAGTTCCGTACGTTATAGTGTTCAATTCATACGTTTTGATTGCCTCGGTGTCGGCAGCTCGCCAAAGGATTCTTTGATATTTTCGATCTGCCCTTGCAACAAAGACTTGTCTGTACATTTTCTCAATGTCCGCAGACAACACAAACCGATGTTTACGAAACCGAATAAGGATCGTGAATAGGTCACTTTGAACTGTCGGCCCTATTAGTTAGGCGTCATTCAGGGAAATTCCCGATGACGTCTTCGCCGAACCATCGAAAACGACCCTAATTTTTGTAGTCGTACTGGACGCCTTAAACACCGGATTATGCGGCAAGTAGTAGCACGCATTCGAATCTGTTAGGTTTTCCGCGGAGACTAAAGACATATGACCTAGATTTATATATTCACTCATGAAATTAGAATAATGGAGACGAAGGGCCTGATCCTTCTTAAGTCTCCGTCCGATGTTTATTAACCGTCTCTTTGCCTGCTCGCGTGAATCGCCTAATCCAGTGACGCGGTCGTTAAAAGGTAAATTTACAACGTATCGTCCGTCCGAGTCCCGTACTGTTGTCCTTGTAAAATGTATCTCACATTCGTTGCTCTTTACGTTTGCCGATGTGGATTCGCGCGAATCGACCCCCTCCACATCCCAGAAACCCGAAATAGAGGCGTCTAGTTGCGCGTTTGTGATAGCGTGACATGTCTGAATGGACTGCTTAGTTTGTCCGGGTCAATGCAAACTTCCCCCTAAAACCCAACCCAAGCGCATCTTTTGCCACACTAAATTTCCTACCCCCACCTTGTGCTGGCCGACGCATAATAATTTCCAAAATAAGCCGGCACCGATCAGGAGATCGATCGGATCACGTTGTTGGAATTCGGGTTCTGCCGGAGTGACTCCGGGCGGCATTGGGATATGTAATTTATTAAGGGGAACGTTAGGCATAGCCTCTGTAATTCCCTTCATCACTAGGCACGATACTTCGGTTTTGAAAGAATTATGTCTAGAAACGATTTGTAATGTTGTTTTCTTCTTAATGGTATTTCTTATCCCGGCTAAGCGGCGAACGATTAATTCGGCGGGTGTACAATGAATATTAAGCCGTTTGCAAAATTCCTCAGTGACGAAGTGCGCTTGCGAACCCGCATCTAACAACGCGCGACATTTATGCTTGTTGCCCTTCTCGTCTATCACGAACACGGTCGCGGTTGATAGGATCGTATACTCGGTTGAGGACCCACCCGAATTCGCGATGCACGATTGTACTATATGGGACGTGGAGGGACTTGAACGCTCTGTTTCTGCTTCATTTGCCGTGATCATGTCTTCCCGATGTAAAAGAGTATTATGTTTTCTTCCGCATTTTCTGCACGTTCCGCGAGTGTAGTTTTTGACGCTGTGTCCCGGCGATATGCAATTAAAACAGACTTGCAAGTGTTTGACGGCCTCGTGTCTTTTGGAGAATGCTAGACCTAACAGATTAGGGCAGTGCTGTAATACATGTTCACCCTTGCATAATAAACATGCATTATTCTGACTGGTTATATGTGAGAGGAGGGCATACGGGTTATTGGCCATAGCGCGCAGCCGCCTGTCCTTTCGCGGATTAATAAGGGTTGTAGTACTCGCGCCTGTCTTATTCGCGTCCCTTCTTGTGATGTAGCGCTGCTCCACGAATTTCGCAAATTCGTCGAAACTGGGCCTAGATTGTGTTTCTGCGATTCTTTTTTCCCATTCATCGAGCGAAGCGAAGTCTATTCTTTTAGCTAAATAAACATTAGTTAGGGCCTCCCATATTTCAGCGGGTTTCAGTAATCCCTTTAAGGCACGAACATTATTTACCGCCGTATCTATAAATGCACTGAGTGCCTCGCCGTCCTGCGCTCGAACAGGGGCTATATCTAATAAACCATTCACGTAGTGGTCAGCGCCTTCGAGTTTTCATATCGCTCCTTCAGGCGTGACCACGCGAGGTTGTACTTCGCGGCCGATACGCTGAACGATTCCAAGACGCGAGCCGCAGGACCTGATAACGCCGATACTAAATAATTAAATCGGTCAATGTCCGTCAGTCTGTCGCAGTCGTGAACGAGGGACGTGAAGGTGTCGCGAAACCGGACCCACTGGCCTAAATCGCCATTGAACGTTGGGAGCTTTATAATGGGAAGGCGAGTTACACTACCCGGATCCGCTGATGCCGATGGAGCGGCCGTTGCCTGTGACGGCACAGGAGTTGTTTGCCCACGAACACTATTTAAATGCCTTTCGGCCTTCGAAAACACGTTAAAATAAATATCTTCAAACGACTCGCGCTCCTGATTATGTGCCTCTTCGTTTTCGGTATTTATTACAAGGGCGACTATTCTGCTCTGGACACTATCGAATTGGGTATATAAACCTTCGTTTGCCTTGACGCGTTTCTCAAATGCCAGTGCATCTGTTTCCGCGGCGTATGTCTCTACAATCTTCCTGAATCGCGTTAGCTTGGCCTTTAAAATTGCGCGTTCGGTCACTAATGCCTTGAGGGACTCCATGTTACTATTCAACGCAAATTAACGAAAAGGAACAAACTCACGTAATAACAGAGGAATTGGATCTGCTCTGCTTGGATGCTTCTTCCAGCTGTGCCGTTGAAGCTCTTGAGGCTGCGTCTCTGCACGGCTGCTATCTAGTCCAGGAGGGTGCGTAGTCCAACTACTACGCACAGACACCTTCCTGGATGGTCCGCTACAGATTGCTGCACTGCTTCGTTGCTCTTCTACACGTTCTCACTGACAGCCGTGGGTTTATTCACGTACCAGGCTGCTCACAGTGAGCCTAGATGACTTCTTCGTAATAAGAGTGGATGCACTGGTAGATCCGGCTCGAAAGACCAAATGTTAGGTACTCGTGGTTACCGTAATGATAACGCACGCATCCTCAAATTATCTATTCACACTCACGTTGTGCATAACTCACATTTGTTCTCAGATATTGGCTCCGCTTCATTGTCGACGCTTTCATCGTTATTTATGTCGGACTCCGCTCCAACCCACAGTTTCATCTGATCCGCCGCAGTGGATGTCTTACAGGGTCCCTCATGGCTTCTGACTTTTCCGACGATGTACCGGTCGTGACGCAGCACTTCTGCGATACGATATAGGTCCAGAAATTTCGCTGCTAACTTTAACCCAGGGCCCGTTTGAGTCCTTTTGATAGCTACTAGCTCGTTCATCCGGTAGCCCGTTGCTTTCTTCTGCCTCTTATCGGTGTCCCTTTTGTTCTCCGCTTGGATTTTTGCAATTGATTCTTTCGCTTTCTCTCTCATCTAGTTTCGGTTTCCCTCGAAACTGGGGGTCCATTTTTCCTCCAATACTTCTCGTACCTGAGGATTATCCTTCGTTCGCATACGTGTTCCAAAGAACAATTGAAACGGCGATGTATCAATACTACGATGCGGTGTCGCATTAAAATATTTTTGTGCAAATTCTAGAACTTTCCTTTATCGACGGAAGAGGTCCAAGATGATCTATATGATAGGTATCCAACGGCACCTCACCCTAACAAATTGGAGTGAGGAAACAGTCTTGTTTTCCTAATTTACGTTCTGCCAATATGCATTCGACGCAATTTGCAATGACTTTCTCAGTTTTTGGTTTAATACCCGGAAACCAATAATCCCTTTTAATTAATGTTTCTGTTTTCGTCGCCGCAAAATGGCTATTCTCATGTGCTTGTGGTATTACTTGTGATTGTAATCCTTCTGGTACAACCAGTCGGACATCACCGTCGATAATTTTAAGAAGCAAACCACCCCGCACTGGATAGCGGCTCATTTTCCCTTCCTCGGTCTGTTCGAAAATCCGACGCGTTACATCATCTTTCTGTTGCACTCTTTAATTTTCGCGAATTAATAAACATTCTGGCAGAGGATTTCTGCTTAACGCGTCTACGTGTGTCATTGCTTTGCCCGATCCATGTTCTATATCACAATTGAATTCCTCCAGCAGCAGAGACCACCTGGTTACGCGAACCCATAAGTTCCGTTTTTTCATTATTAGTGTGAAAGCCCTACAATTTGTCACGATTTTAAGATTAATACCCATTAAATATATCCTGAATTTCTTAAGCCCCTTCGCGATTGCGAGAATTTCTAACTCATAGCTGGAGTATTTTTCCTCCGCCGGTGTAGTCTTCCCGCTCGCGAAATATACCGGATGCATTTCGCCATCGTCATCGCAATGTACATTGACGCATCTGTGTGAAGCTCGGTTCGAGCTTCTGTTCTATACAATTTTAATACCGGCGACTCACATAATTTTAACTTTAACTCTTCAAACGCCGCTATCTCTTTCGACCCGAAAACAAATTTGACATTTTCCCGTAATAGATTGCTTAAAGGCCTTGCGATAATTGCATATCGCCTTATAAATTTCCGAAAATACCCAATTAACCCTAACAAACTTTGTATTTCTTTAATAGTTGTCGGTTTCGAGAACTTAGCGACAGCGTGCATTTTCCGCTCGGAAGGTCGAATCCTGCCGTTTTCAACTATGTGTAATATAGTATAATACTTGTTAAGTACTCTTGGTTACCGCAAGGATATTCGAGCCTTGTATGTAGGCGTTTTGCACACGGTGTGCCGACGTATAAACTTATCCTGCTCGAAGGACCACCCGAATAATCGGGGACAAACTAAAGAACCTTGTTGAAATTTTAGATATACACTGTACCAGCGTTGTACAAGTCTACTGTCGACAAATTAATTTCTTGTCTGAGTTGATCTTGTGCAAGTGGCTTCTGTGTCCTTTGCTAAATTGTGCTTAGAAAATGAGTAAGTGCTAAGTTATGACTATGTTCTTGTTGCGACTTGTTAGGTTCTAATGTGTGATGTGAATTCCTACTATCTTAACCTCCCAGAATCGTCTTCGGCGACGCCTCGGTGGAGCCGTCTTAGCGGGAGTGAAGACGTTCTGGTTGGGTTTTGTAAAGTGCACAAGATTATGGAGGAGAGACAAAGTTCCCTCCCTCCTTGGGCCTTCCTAGTTACTAATGTTACTAACTAATTCATCCCGTTTGCAATCCCTAATCGTGGCAGGTAAAAGGCAAGAAACGCGTTGGCCTTAATAACACGGTTGCAAATCGCAACGAGACGAAGGCTCTTATTGTCAAAAAAATCTAAAGAATGTACAAATGTAACTCTTAAGGGAAGATAAAATGCATACAAATCTAAAACTATGGTAACCTGAGGACCCGGACTTATTATTTTGTAATAACGCGCATTTTTTCCAATTTATTTCGAGGCCGGCTTCTTTTGCCGTAGAAAGGACTTGCGCCAGTATTCGTATCCCAGTTTCGAGATCGATCAATGGTACAATTAAATTGTCCATGTATGTTAGTAGAATTTTTTTGTTAATTAAAATCCTAAATATAGCATTAATAAACATTGTGAAAACGATGGGTAAATTACATAGACCAAACGGTACGCGCAAGAATTCGTATTGGCCGTACGGTACAACGAATAATGTGAATTTACGGCTGTCTTCACTCACCGGCACGTGAAAAAATCCGTTTTTTAAATCAAGCGTGCTGAACATTTTCGCGCCTTGCAACGCATCGAGCTGTCTTCTACGATCGGTAACGGATATCTGTATTTTACGATTGTTTGATTTACTTTTCGATAATCTACGCACAGTCGTTTTGAACAGTATTTTTTATCTACTAGAACAATAGGTCTTGCGTATTCTTACAGTGATGGTTGTACGATACCCCTTTGCACTCATTCCTCGATCTGTTTATTTACTAGCGCTCTTTCCATCGGTGCAAGTCGTCGGGCTCTTTGATAAACCAGTTGTTCATCTACTAATACTATACGCATTTCTACGTACGTTCGTTTCGCGTTCGTTTCGCGTTCGTTTTGCACTTGAGAATATAGCTCGTGACCATCTATCTGACTTTTTTCTTTAGCTTTGCGTCGGTTATATGTCTCAAATCTGTAGTGTCGATATTTTCCACACATTCAATGCGAAATATATCCGGAATATTTCTATCGGCGGGATGCGCTTCCTCATTTCTCTCTATATGCACTACTCTTCTCCTTATCGCTACCTTTACCCTGTTTAGAAAATCTGTCCATATAAACAAATCATATTTCAGCAACGAGTCCGATACAACGTGTATTTTAATTAGATACGAGCCCCCGTCGATATCAATCTCCGCCATAAAGCTACCACGCGTTTTTATGTCTCCAGACTCGATTCCCCGAAAAGTTATCTCGCCATTTTACAATTTCGGTGTACCGATTTTCTCGTAACATTCAGTTTTCTTGAGTGACAGGTCGCTACTCGTATCGATGAGGGCTGTTATATTGGAGTTCTTTATTCTCACCGATTTGTACATCTTCGGTCCAGAATTCTGCGCTGCCAAATTCGCATTTCTCAGCTGTAGACACCCTGATGTGTCCATATTCTCCGCATCAGTAACATCGCAGGCCCCGTTCTTTTGCTCAGATGTCCCGCCTCGCGGCAGTTATAACATTTCCCTGCATCCCTTCTCGGTGCTCTTCCGTCCCATTGCCAATGTTATCCCGCTCTTGCCGTTGAACCTGCTCTCCAACGGTCTTCTCGGGTATTGCTTCCTTGGCTAGCTTGCGGTAGAGAGAGCTTTTCGAAAACTCGCAACAGTGACTCGGGATTACTGAAGCAATGCCTGATTGCTTAGTTTCTGAGCGTTTGATCCATAATGGCCTCTACCAGTTAATCCACAAGCTCATGGGAATCGTCGATGGACACCCTATTTGCTCTAATTACTTTGCCATGATAATATTCTATAAACAATTCGCCCTTTTTCCACGCACGCTCTTGTAATTGCCTTAACGCCACACTTTTACTCGGCCGAAAACAGAATATTTTTTTATATTCGACCAGTAATGCGTCGATCGGCATTTCGATCAATTCGGGGCGCAAATGCATCCATTCCCATGCCTTTCCCCATAACCTCATCCCCATTAGAATTTTTGTCTCGTCATCCGACAAGCCATATGTATTTTTTAGCACCCCCAACTGCTGCGCCTAATTCGGAAAATCTTCGGACATTCCGTCAAAATACCCTAATAATTCCGCCACAGATTTTACACTCACGTGTGTGTCGTGTACCTTGTTTTCCACCGACGATGTTCGGTAGTTAAACTAGTACGTCGCACGCCGAGTTAACTTTGTGCGAATTTTTAGGTTTGTGAAGTGGACTGTATTTACTTGTGAAAATCAGTGTAGTGACTCGAAATATGTTCGATGCTCTTTATTTGCTTGTTTGACTATTTGTTTCCAACTATGATTCTCGACTCCCTGGGCCTCCCAGAATCGTCTTTGACGACACCTCCGCAATGTCGTCTTCACGGGGGTGAAGACGTTCTGGTTGGCCCTTTTCGATCTAAAATGGTTGTGGAAGGGAGACACAGTCCCTTCCCTTCTGGTCTTCCTAGTTGCTAAAGTTAATAACTAATTCGTCCCGTTTGCAATCGCCGACCGTGGCAGGTAAAAGGCAAGAAACGCTTGGCCTTAGTAACACATGCTAACGGACGGGCAAGAGAGTTAAAAATACTGGTGACTGGACACCAGATGTAAACAATAGGCAAAGAAAATCTACAGCAATAATCGCGGGCCTTATGGGTTCAGGGATTTATGGCTGCCACGGTCCCTTCTCGTAATACCGTAAGGACGATTGCAAGTTGTGAACGGGACGAAGGCTCCTATTATTCCGAAAAAACTACCAAATGTACAATAAGCCTTAGAAAACATAAAAAGTGTATACAAACTAAAAAGTACGATGGTTCTAAGGGGTCGGAGGAAACGTTAAGGCTGTAAGTGGCCTTAACAGTGTGCTCTACTCGTTTGCGGCAGCGGCTGTTCTTCTCCTATGTCGCTTCTCCGCTCCGGTTTCAGCGGCTGTACGACTCCGTTTTATAGATTCTCCACTTGCCGAACCAGCCTTTCTACCTCCCATAGAAGATCCTCCAATCCTCCAGCAAGGAAGGAAAAAATTTTTCTTGATACATAATTATTTATGATTTGTATAAAATATGTTTATATCGCCATCCCTCTATCTATTTATTCTATAATAAGTTATTAGTATTCCATTTTCTGAAGATCTACATATGTATATTTATTCCAAAAAAATGTTTTTCTCTCCTTATCTTACGTTCGAATCTAACCGAAAGAAAATAGTTTGCATCTTTGTTATTATTTGGAGGCTGTTCGTCCTTCGCTATTTGTTTACTTGACACTTGGCGCTGTATGTAGTAGTAGAAGGACTGTTTACATTGCAAGAAAGCCGTATTAAATATTTCACTCTAGTATTAGACTCTCATAAGATAAAACGTTCCGTAAAAGGTTCTGCAAAACTCCGTTCTGCGAGCTCCGTCGGCCGGACGTTGTGAAAGTATTCGCGAAGTTGGTTTATAAATTCTGAAGATCCCACGTTATTTCCGGATGGGGCTACAAGAAATTCTGCAGATAGGCGTGGGTTTTCGTCATAAACTAATTTGTAGGATGCCGCTAAATCTACCCTATGAGCAGTGCGAATGCCTAATAGCACGATTGGTAGGACATCTGTCCATCGTTCGTCGTTATGATATTTAATTGCCGCTTTGAGTTGTCTGTGAAATCGTTCTACTAGCCCGTTCGCCGCTGGATGGTACGCAGTTGTTCTTAAATGTTTTACACCTAGAAGTGCGTTCAGGTTTTTGAACAGATGGCATTCAAATGTCGCCCCTGATCGGTTGTGACGCGTAGGGGTGTTCTAAATCGTGCTACCTATCCCGCAACGAATGTTCTAACCACTGTTTCTGCTTCTATGTTTTCCAGTGGAAACGTTTCTGGCCAGCGTATGAAGGGATCTACGCACGTTAAGCAGTATTTTTTTCGTTTAAGGTCAGTAATGGTCCTACTAGGTCGATATGTACGTGTTCGAATCTAATGGACGGCGGAATAAAGGTACCGACGGGACTTACTACATGTCTGCTTATTTTTGCACGTTGACATTGCAAGAAGCTGCGAGCCCATTCGCAACAATCCTTTTCGATTGATGGCCAAATAAATCGTTGCTTTACTAATTTGATCGTTGCTTTTATCCCCCCATGTGCTAAGTCGTGCAGTGAGGCGAATGCTTGCCTTCGAAAAGATTTCGTTATGAAAGGTCTCGCGGTCCCGGTAGAGATGTCGCAATAAACGTTGGCGTCCTCGTTCGTGATCTGACTCTTGCGAACACGCTAATTCTTTAACCCTTTGCACTTCTAGCAATTTTTAACATGACGTTCCAGCAACTCCGGGTCATTTTGAGCATGCAAATAACCTGCTCCAAAAGTATTTACAATGTTGCGACCGCGACTCTGACAAAGGTCAAAGATCCTGCCTTGTCATTAAAGAAAGCTCGCATACATTTGAAAGTTATGTTTTATTAACAATATTACAATATAAAGAACATAACAATACGAAAAATAACTATTTTTTGAAGTCCTTCATTGTATTGTATCTTGAAGAGCAATCCCCAAGATGCATTCGTAGCTTACCGGGACAAGTATCGCAGTATTCACTGGTTTCATGCCTTTCACCTTTCTTCTCCATGTTGGAGCAAACGAAACAATCTGTTTTTTTTTTGCCTCTGCGCATTTTGTACGACTTCCCGTTTAACCTTATGTCAGATGATGCAGATGAAGAAGTTGAACCTCTGGATCTTTCTTGTCGAAAATTGTTAATCAGTTGATCAACTAGTTTTAACGTATTTCAAGTGTGTCAACGATTTCTCATTTCGATTTTTTTTACAGTTTTATACATAATATGGGATTGGAATGAACCAAAACAAGGTTTAAAATAATTTTGATTTAATTTTAACTTATAATTACTGCTCTTTCTCGCAATATTCACAATACTCGCTTTGTTCTTGCTAGCTCGCAATTCTCACAAAAGACTGTCCTTTCCTCATGCATCCTTCCTAAATATACCAATCACTCACTCACATTCTCACATACACAGATTTTGCGGTTATCCCTCCTAATATTCCGCTCTCGCTCTTATTTTCATTCGCACTCTCTGGTTCACACTGTGTGAATACGCGTTCGCAACGAGACTGTGGTATGCGTTGAAAGCCGAGTCAGCGGAGGTCGTAAATCTCCGGTACGATTTTAAATCGACGTCGCGATGTGCGTACGACCCTATGACCTTTTACAGTGATAGGGTGAATGAATAACTTGGTATTGTAATGACTTTTATAAATGTTTGATAAACTATAATTTCCGATGCTAATGTTAAACAAGTGTTTGTCGTGTCGTGTAGTGTCGAATCTATGTGAGTTACGTTTTGTTCCGACAAGTTTTCGCTTTGAATGGTACGCTTTCCGCGGGAGGATGATGTTGCTCCCTTGACTTGATGATGCTAACTGACCCCTTGGAGACGCAAATTCACTTCGCTCTGGTCCTTCGAACCGGATGTGAATTTGCCACGTTGACGGAACGCACGCGGAAGTGGAGACGTCGAATTTTCCGATTCGCTGAGATTGAACGCGTTGACGTGTTCTCAAATGGGATTGATTGCTTGAGAAACGCACCAATCAGCGAATCAGAAAATGCCGGAAAACGACGGTCCCAATTGGCGGGTCCCTCGGGCCAAGGCGATTCGTGTGCCACCTTTTTGTGCGTAGGTACACCTCAGCCGCGAGAGCCCGCTCTTCTTGGGTTTTTCCGGCTTCGCGTAACGTCATCCACTCTCCCTCCGAGGGTGTCTCCAAGGGGTGGTTTGCCAAGGCTGCGGCATGTGTTTTGCAAGCAGTCGACCACGGACCGAATTTTTACCGTTAGGCCGAACGGCTGCAAAACACGTGTACCCCCCGTCGTTTACTTAAACGAAAATATTTTTCACCAAGTTGTAAAATGACGGAGGGCTTTATGGAGATTTACGATATCTCTGGTCTTTCCGTCTTCGGACGATGGAACACTCTCTTTCACTCAATCTCTCGGTCGTTCACCTGTCGCTTGTTTACTCTTTGGATGATCGACAGCTGATCGGCAGCCCTAACAACAGCTGGTGTTTGCATTTCTTTATTTGTTCCTAACTGCCGCGTCGTTTGAACTTTAACATCTTAACTTCCTACAATAATATATGAATTAATGACAGACACTTCCATGCTCCAAAAAAACAATTTCTTCCACCACTTAAGAGATCTTCTCAAAAACAATACGTAAATGCGTATTGATTAATGCCGCCCATGGAAGCTATGTAGCTTACAATTGCAGTAGGTTTTTTAATGTTCACTTCTTTACCTCCTCGTAGAATTCTTGTTGAATGCAATCATTCCAAGTACTCAAAAGTGATACAATTCTCTTGTCTTTCCTGGCTAAGAACATGATATTCCTCTTTTTTACAAGCAAAAGTTTTCTCATCTGAAAATTTGGGTTTTTTCGGGGACATTGGAATCCTGTTGGCTTTTACAGTACCAGCTAAGTGGCATTTTATTTTCATTAATTCCTCCACCAAAGATACTAGTATAATATCTATCAGTAAACATATGGTAACCGGTAACCCTGTGCCTCGGGAATTTTATTTAACAGTTTCTGATACAAATGAAGCGGAATCCTTGTGGTAAAAGGTAGATCTGGACAAATAAGATTTTCGGATGTCAGACTCCCATAATAAGGTAGGATAGTGTAAATATATCCTGTTTCAGAGTCCGCTATCGAATAAATTCTTATACCCCACTTCGTTGGCTTCATAGGATTATAAGTGATGAAAGAGGTTTCCCCTTTAAATTGAACTATGGATTCGTCCACACAAATATTATGTCCAGGAATGAAGTGTTCGGAAAATTTTGAATCCAGATATTCTAGAAAAATGCTGACCCGTTGTATGCGTGTGTTGAGATCCGTGCTGTTTGAGTTGGGTGTTTTTAAATGGAGCATCCAAAATATTTGATGGAATCGAGCTCTTGTAAATATACTCGAAAAGAAAGGGATTCTACTATTATGTTTAGTAGATCAATATTCTTGCATGTTAGCTATAGGCATTGTACCCATATTTAGGACGACTCCAATGAACGCCCAGAAATGATCTTTATCTACATCGTGCCATGTATGCCGTAGAGAGACTTTACTTAGATTTTTTTATGACAACACGGATGTTGCATGATTATTTATTTCTCTTATTATTTCATCAAGAAGATCGTCCGTGAAAAATAGTTTGAAAAATTGGATCGGTTCAGAAATATCGGAGCAAATTTGCGGACTTGTCACTTTTGATCCTATGGAAAAATTTACTCTATGGGACCTGTGTACCCATCCTCTGTAATACCGACCCAGTCATCATTTTACAGTGAAGTACTTGCGTTATCATCGATATCAGATTTGATACGCCGTATTTTTCGCCTTCGATGAACTATCATATCGCTGTCGTCACTATCGCTCGCAGTATCACCATGTCCATCTTCATCTCTATCACTTTCAACCAAAATTATTTCTGTATAACGTAAGTTCCAGTTCATCTTCACTTTCCGAAAATCTATTCTTTTCGTAACTATTATTTCTTGCCACTATTTGACGGTAAGAAAAATATTGACGTGCCAGCACAAAATACGTGGTAAAGGTTTACCGCACAGGACTTTGAAAATGAAAAATCGGTTCGGCACTGGGCAAACGTGTGTCGCGCAGGAAATTTTTTAGAGATCTTAACGCCAAGAAACTTTTGAGGTAAGTGCCGTGGGGTTCATTATAATCTTCCTACCAGAAAGCATCCCTGCTTTGTCAACTCTGTGGCCAGATCAGTTATCGTTCAGATAGTGAATGTTTAGGCAGGACGACGTCGGATCGCCTATCTAAAGTCAACATCTGGACTAATAAACAAACAATAGATTTGCCCTGTAGCGGACCGTCTTCGAGAAAACCCTACCATAAATCAGTCTTAAGCTAGACAGTGCTGGGCTTGTCACCTTTCAACTTTGAAAAAAATGGAGCAGGCTCGGTCACCAGACCGATTACACTAAGCTTGTGCTGTCGTCGAGGTGACCTTGAGAGTGTGTTTCAAGGGAGGAAGTTTCACTGGTTTTGTAACACTAGTTTTTATTAAGTTGACCTGAGTACAGTGTTTTAGTACAAACTTCGCAAAGTCGCTCGTCTAAAGAAAACTGCGTCCTCTTTTCCGTTTTTCCTCCGTATTTAAAGGATTTTGTAAAAGAGTGGGGGAAAGGGATTTTGGGAAAACTGAGGGCTGCAGCGATTTGGTGGGGACGTAGCTTTGTAATCTTGAAATTCCATCGCGGCAGTCCCTGAGTTTTTGGAAAAGGTGAATTTTGTCACCGGATGCATAAATTTGGTATGTAAGAGGAAAACTGGATAGTTAAAAGGAAAAAGGGATTTTCAGGATACATAATTTAGGTGCATAGACAGGAGGTTGTTTTAGGTTCGGAGAAAAGGCGGAAGATTGGAATGCAACCTCAGAAAAGACCTCCACTTAACGATCCCCAAATGAGGTAAGAGGGGTATGTGGGGATGCCTATCACGGCAGTGCCAAAACATCTTCTTATCTGTATAAAGATACAATGTTGTCTCTAGATGCCGGCGTGCCGTGTCGCCGCAGCGGCGAAAACGAAGCTACCAGCTTACATTTCAATGTCGTCTTAGCGGCGAGAACGGAGTGCAAAGGGTTAAAATCTATGGACGCTGTGTCTCTACTCTTGATAATGCGTCCGCCACCTCGTTGTCCTTGCCACTAATATGTCGAATATCGGATGTAAACTGTCCTATAAAGTCGAAATATCTGAATTGTCTGGGCGTGCATTTTTCTAGTTTCTGCCTGAACGCATATGTGACCGGTTTATGATCGGTATATAAAGTGAATGTTTGGCCATTTAGCGCGTGGCGGAAATGTTTAATGACTGCGTATACAGCTAATAATTCGCGATCGTATATGCTGTATTTTCGTTGCGGGGGCGACAGAGATTTCGTGAAAAACCCGTGGGGTTGCCACGAATTTCCTTGTCGCTGTTGCAGGGTGGCGCCTAACGCAAAGTCTGACGCGTCTACAATAATCACAAGTTGCAAGTTTTTATGCGGATGCGCTAGTAATGCGGCGTTAGCTAATGCGTCTTTCAGTGCCTTTAACGCGGTTTCCGCATCTGTCGACCATTGGATAGGCGCGTCTGCCTTTATTTTCCGCCCTTTTAGGAACGCGTTGAGGGGGCTCTGTATTTTCGCGGCGTTTGGAACAAAACGTCGATAAAAATTGACCATCCCTAGAAAGCGGCATAATTGTTTAACCGTCTTGGGCGTATGGAATTCTCTTATCGCATTTACTTTATCCGCGAGCGGTTTCGTGCCTTGTGCATTCACGAGATATCCGAGGAATTTTACTTCATGCGCGGCGAATACGCATTTTGTCGGGTTTATTATGATCCCGTATTTCTCTAATCGTAAAAAAAGTTGCCTTAAATGTTCCCTGTGCTCTTCTTTATTTCTAGATCCGACTAAAATGTCGTCTAAATACGCGTAGCAAAAATCTAAGCCTCTGAGCACATTGTCTATAAAACGCTGGAATGTTTCAGCCGCGTTTCTCAACTCGAATCGCATGGAAGTGTATTCGAACAGCCCGAGAGGCGTTATTACCGCGGTTCTAGCGACGTCGTTCGGATATACCGGGATCTGATGATACGCGCGAACCAGATTGATTTTCGTGAAAACCGTGTTTCGGCTCAGCGTTCGTGCAAAATCTTCGATGTACGATAATGGATAACGGTTTGGGATTGTACGAGCGTTGAGAGCGTGATAATCTCCACAGGGCCTCCATGTGTAAGGCTGACGCCCATTGGCTCTTTGAAGGTCGTATGTGGCCCTGACTCAATAAACTCTCCATGTTAATGTGTAATGTAGGTCAATGGACCAAAGAAGTTGTTAATTTTATGAATCTGGTTTGTAAGACCAGATATTTATTGTAACTTGGTTGCACTGGCGTAATGAATGAGTTTTAAATAATTAACAAGGCTTGGCTTGATTTATCGGACTGTGTGTCCCTTTATTTTGTTGTTGAAAATACTTGTCTTAATACTATGATGTTGCTGTCTTGATGAACTCTGGAAAATTTGTACAATCGAGCGTGTCTTATACTAATTGTGGAGATGAGGGTGTGTACTGTTTCATGTGTATGTTAAAAGTGGGAAATATTTTTGTCCAATGAAGTTGTTGGGGGTTGAATCTGCTGTCTTGTGGTCCCGCCTTGTAGGGTAAGTCGGACAGGTCAAGTCAGGTATCGTCAGTAGGAGTGTGGAGTACCGTTAGGGTGTTGTGAAGCTAAGCCGTCCTTTGTGTATTGAAAATGTCTTAATTTGTTTTATGGTGTCTCGAATGGTTAGGGTTTTATTTAATGTGTCCGGGCCTTTTTCTCTATTGTTGTAAAAACTAAATGTTCCTTGACTATGCAAACGGGACGATGAGGGTTACTTCTTAATTGTACGTAGTCTTAACACTCCATTTCCGTTTTCGCGATTTTGAACATATTAGGAGAAAGTCTACGCGGTTTACAAACGATTGGTTGACCAGGGGTAGTATTAATATAATGTGCGATATCGTATTTTAGTCTTACGTGCATTCGCCGGCAAACGCACGATGTCAGGGAATTTTGCCAGCAATCTTTGGTAAGAGGAGTCTCTGAGGATGGTCTTTATAGACAGAATGTTTTCCTCTGTTCTCCTACAGGTAGACGACAGTGAGGTCAGTTTGTCCAGCAGCCGGCGGTTCTTCAAATCCACCAGCAGCTCATAATGGGATAAAAAATCGGCCCCGATGATTGACTTCGCGACGTCCACTACAACGAATCTCCACTGGAAAGCGTGGCCAAGACCCAGGTCAAGATTGATCGTCCGTAACGGCGAGTCAGTGGTCATGGTGGTTTGGTTTCAGACTCGTAGTGCGAAAGGCCGGGTTCGATTTCCGGTGAGGTCTATTTTCTCCGAGTTGATTTTTTCTCGCATTGCGATGATGGAGCCTGACCCCCTGATCACGGGGAGAATAATTTCAGTGAATTTCGGGACAACCCGGAATTTTAAGAAATTATTCTCTCAAGTCGACCATCCCAGCCACAGCCACGCTACGGTACTTGCCGCCCTACCCCTACAGACGGGACTATGCATGTGTCTGTGCCGCTTGGGTGACGGAAAACCTGGCGCAGCACATGCTTAATGTATGCCCCGGCATCATAGCGCTGCGTCAGTGTCAATAGGACGGTGTAGTGTGGTGGCGGGCTTAAACCCGCCTGACACCATCGAACGGCGGTGGGGCAACCATGGGGGAGCCGCGGTTGCGTTCGATAAGAGATCCCGTAACTTCCCCGATAAGCCTGTGGAAGGTCGTCGATGTAGGGCGATCATAAATTTTGATCGTCCGTACGTCGTAGGTGTTGATGATCGACCCCTTTTGCCGCGAACATCTCATATTCCGTCTTCTCTGTTCGGCCTTTTAACCCTTTGCACTCCGGGCCTTTTTCGCACGGCGCACCAGCAACTCCAGACGTTTCGCAGCCCTTTTGACGCATTTCTTACCAGCGACTTAAAATCATTACACACACAAATTAATGTATAAAATTTTTATATTTTAACATTTCATATATCTCTACACCTTTACAAACATAATTTCTTAAATATTAGTCTCTGTAATTTTTCTGTGTGTGATATTTCATGAAACAATTCCCAAGATGCATGCCCGGCTTGTCGGGGCAAGTATTACAATAGTATGTACTCCGATGCCTTTTTCCGGGTTTATTTCTCTCAGAACAGACTCCGCATTTCTTCCTAACTCCTGTTAGAATATTGTGGAACTTACCATTCAAACGGTTATTTTCGGAATCCGAGGTTGAAGTCGAGGCTCGATCTTGGGGCTGGCGAAAATCTTCAGTCAATTGGTGGACTAATGTTTTCAAATATTTCAAATGATTAAGCGGCTGTTCGCTTTTCTGCTGTTTAGTGGCTTTGTATAAAATATATGAATTTATTAGACAAATTTCCAAGCCCCCAAAAAAACATTATACGCCACCATTTTAACGATTTTCTTAAGAAGCAGTACGTTGAGGCATACTGATCTGCACGATCGACACCGCCCATGTGTTTGATATAATCTATTACTAGATTTACTAGACAAACGTAGTCCAGCGAGCAGGCCGGCTCAGTCGTCTTCGAAGAAAGCCAACGCTGATAAGACGGTGTCGTTGAAGACTATCTGAGCCGACCGCGCAGCAAAACAAAAATTGAGAGTCGCTCGGACAAGGCAACAATTGCACACGAGTCAATCAGCTACGAAAGTCATTTTACACTTCATAAGATTATACAGAAAGAGCGTAGGAACCCGCGTCGAAGAAACTAAACGTAAACAGTTACTGCCGCGTATTCGGTTACCATAGCAAACCAAGTGGTGAGCGAGAGTCACCTCTGGAGTTGCGGCATCAAACCACATGGCGAGTGAGAGTCACCACTGCAGTGCAAAGGGTTAATAGCCGCATTCAGTGGCGTGTTTACTCGTTTCCCAGCTAGAAATTGCATGGTAGCTTACATTTTGTTGCTGTCTCTCCAAATTTCCAATGGTACCAACACTGCCTTCTTTTTGCAAACGATGTTCCTGCACTTCCTCGCGTAGATGGGTTTCTCCTACCTAATGAGATCGAGCGGTCTCGGAAGTTGCTCCTCGATCAACTCCGTGAGCAGGACCGTGTTAATTCAGCCACCTGCTGTGTCAGTTGTTCTAGCTGCCCCAACAAATTCTCTGTTGATCTGTCGTGAGAGGTATTTGCGACTTCTGAGTGCGTGGTGCTTTCACAAATTTTATCGGCAATTTCTGCCAGTTTGCTGAGCGGGAGGTCAGCTTGTGAGTTAACTATCGCGTGAGTCATAGCCGGTAATCTTTGTGCCCATAACGTGCGCAGGAACTCTTCGGTTATCACTGCACCTGCCAAGTTCTGCACATGGCGGAGGAACTGGGATGGTATCCTATCTCCGATGTCTTCTTTCTCCAAAATTTTTTCGATGCGTTAGCTCTGTGATGCTGAGAGGTGACGAACCAGCCCGTTTTTTAACGTTTCGTACTTGTTCTTCTGCGGAGGATTTGAGAAAATGTCTTTACTCATATACTTCGGAAAACGGTGTGTCTGATACGGACATCTTGCTTCGTTAAATAATAATGAATTTGAAATAATAAACTGTGACCACGTCGGGGTCACCAATGAAGGAATGATGGACGTGTTTCAGAAATCATAGTGAATTTGTTATTTATTAAAAGTATAATGCTAACGTATGGCCGAGGTGTTGTTCACAAAGAAGGGTAGCGCACGTTCGATCGCGTTTATATACACGCACTCAGCCGAACATTCTCAAAGTTACATATTTTAAACGGTTTCATTTTACCCGTCAGCTGTTTAACTGCTAGAAATCCGGGTCCAAGCGGTAGGAGACGACACGTGGTAAACAGACCAGACTGATGCTCGAGAACAGTGGCAATACGAGTCGAAATGTAAATACCTATGTAAATACTGCTGTTGAGGAAGTGAACTCTAATCCTTTTACTTTTATAGATATTATAAATTTATTATATTTTGTAATAGATAACAGTTTCAAAATTACATTGCATGAGTAAACAATACTTCAATGGAAATTCAAGTGTCTTCAAATGTAATTTCGTCCTAAGGAATATAATAATACTGTGCCTAAAAATAAATAGCATATTATGAACAAAAAATTCAATCATAAAAAATGTTCAGCTTGAATGAATGTCTAAAAAGAAAATACGTACAACTCAAAAGTCCTCCATGGTATGATACTTCCTGAAACATTCTGGCAGATGTAAAGCTACTTCACATTTCGCGCATTCCCACTTCGTTTCACTTCGTATTTTATGTTTATAACAAACTTTGCAGGTCCTTGTTGGATGCTTATTCCGAGGTGTCCGATCGATATTTTTGGGAAAATGAGCCCAATATCGAGCTTGGAGTCGAAGAGGCGTTTCAACTGATGTAGATTTCCCACGCATTTTGTAGTCCGGTAATTCAACAATTTATAAAATTACCTCTGCTATATTTATGCGGTAAGCAACATAAATCGGTAATATAGGTATTGAACAGAGCCATATCTGATATGTAAAAGAAAAGTTTTCGGTATCCTTTGATGACTTTCCTCATGATTGGGAAACAGGCTAACATCTGATCTTGATGGTCAACTGCACCCATACCCTTGTTATATTCCAAGATACATTTCGGCTTCATTACTTTCTGTAATTCTTTGTGTGATTGCTCAACCATTTCTACAGTTTCGTTTTCGTTGATATCATATACACGTCGCGCTTACCCTTCCATCTCAGAGCTATCAAATTATTGCAACATCTCCATACACATTCTCCTTTCTTCAAAGTATGTTTTTGAATAGCGTTTGGCATATTTTTCCTGTTCTTGCGTACTGTCCCGATAACGTTTGTCTTTTTGTGGTGTAATTTTAAAAAGAGGTTGGGTGAAGAGTACCAGTTGTTCAGAAACAAAGTATATCCCTTGTTTATTATAAATTTTGACAGCTCCATCACAACGTTCTCCGAAGCACTATCCTTTCGATCAATTTTGTCCTGCCCGGTATATATTTTAAATCCGTGACAGAAACCGGTACTTGCCTCGCACAATTTGTAAATTTTCAATCCAAATCGAGCTCTTTTCGACGGATTGAATTGTTTATACGCTAAACACCTTTTATATTTCATCAAGGATTCGTCTATACTAACATATTCATTGGATGTGTAAATTTCTTTAAATTTTTCATTCCAAAGGTTGATGATAGGTCTTGTTTTGCGAAGTCGGTCATTACTATCGGCAGTTTCATTATCAGAGAAATGTAAAAATCTCGAAATTTGCCGAAATTTCTTAAAGGGCATCGTTTGTCTAAATATTGGCGTTTCTACTACAGCTTTTCTAGTTCAATAGAGTTGAATATTTGATTTTTTCACTTGGTCCATCAAAATGCAGAGTGCACAATAGGCCCTTATTTCGTGTAAAGTAACAGGATACTAAGTGTTGTCCGCATGCCGCCTTTTACGCTCGTCGTGTATTGTCTGATGTGCGAAGCAATTTATTTTCGTAACCAGTATTTCCCAAAACTTGTTATCAAATGTAATAAAAAATAGGTCTAATATTCTTGGATTCTCGCTTAAATTATTTAAAAGAAACGCTTTTATTCCATGATGTTCAGAATACTTCCAAACTATTGGTGTGTTTTTTACTTCCTGCCAAATCTATGATTGTTATGTCGTACCTTCATCTTCACTACTGTCATCTATAATCATACGCCTTACACGCCTTGTGACTGGCGCAAGCACGTCACTGTCACTGCTTTCATTGAACACTTTTGTATTTTGCATTTTGTAGGGGTTTCTTAAATTTCAATAACTTAACTGCTTTATAACTGTGGCGGCCGAAAAGCTGCCTTACGCCACTGGATTTCCTCTCTATTCTTTTACCGTTAACGCTGTCCGTCCGCGCGAGTCTGTTTCGTGTCATCGCACATTTGGCGACCAGACCCGCGCGGGTCCTCGAATTTTCCGAAGGTTTCCCAGGCCTCGCTCGGAACTGCCCAGTTCGAGGGGCAGGCCCTTGCAGGCCTGGAAACTTTCACCGTTCTTACGACACTCTTGTTTACTTGTCTGTTCACCATCATCCTTCTTCTTCTTCTCTGTTTTTTGGATCTTTTCTCTCTTCCTCGTTTTTCTCCTACTTTCCTATCTTTCTGTCCTTCTTCAGAGGAATATATATTTTCCCGGGAGAGTTTAGGAGCTCTCATTTTGTCTTCACCCGCGACGACGTCATCACGAACCTCCGCGACACCGACCTTTGGAAAACTGTGTTGAGGACCGTACTTCACCAATCGTTTTCGGTTTAATTTCACCGAACCCTCCACATAACAGAAATTATAAGAATCGCGACTAACTCTCATGGGGTACTGATAGGAACTAACATTCAATTACGATCATAACTGGCAAAAAATCATTCTGCGAGCCTGTCTTGTTATGTTTACGTTTGGCCTGATTATCTGTTCGCGAGCCTGGCTGGTGACATTCATGTTTGGCCCGATTTTCAGTCCACGAGTCTGACTCGTGCTATTCATATTGGGCCAAAATACGGGAGGGGGTTTATGACCGTAAGGTGAAGTGCCTATTTTAGCGCGCGTTTATGTCCTTGCGGCGTCGCGAGTTTGTTCACGCGACTTATTTGTATTTTTTTGCCTTATCATTGTCAGCTGTTTAGCTGACAGGTTAACCACCGCTACACCTTCATTTCTAGTTGAGCTCTAGGGGTGAGCTTCATGACCTCCGACTTATTTCCCACTTTATCCTTATTTCTTTCTTGCATCTTGTGTAGATTTGCTTTACTCTTTAGTTCTACCTCCTCTCTACTTCTCCTCCCACATTTCCTTCTTGATTTTCCTCACTGTTTCAACGTATTTTTTTCTGTCTTCTAGCGAGATAAGTATAGCGTTCTTCCTTGTTATTTTTGGTCTCGTTTTCTTTTTGGGTATGGCATCTTCTTCTTTGGTCATATGAACCATTGCTCCCCAGATGCGTTGTTTTCCGCTACCTTTCTCTTTCTAGTACCTTCTTCTTCAGGTTATCAAATAGCTTAACGCGTTTCCTTCTCCTGATCCTCTCTCCTAGGGCTACACACTCCTGAACGCTAAGTAGCAGTTGGCTAATGAGGTTTATGACCTCGGTCGCATTTGGTCCTGTTTTGTCTTTCTGTTTTATTCCGATTACTTCTGTCTCTTTCGCATCCCTACTCTTCTGTTCTTTATCCATAACTTCAGGTGTCCTCTTGCAATTCGTCTTTGGGCTGTCACTCACCTGCGACCTTGCTTTTATGCCCCTGTTCTGACCATCTTCCAAGTCAAATGATATCCTCATCTTTGTGTCCTCGAGTCTTACTACTGATACGGCGCACCCTCCCATATTTGCCATTTATCATTCTACCATTGTTCAAGTGGAGCTCTCATTGCGGTAACCGACGCGACCGTTTTAAAAGCTAAAGGTGCCTTTTTTGGGGGATGTATCAAAAGTGTTACATTAAGTAAGTGATGGTTTGTCTCTTTAAAAGCCTTGATTTGATCTATGTTCCAACGAATGATTCTTCGATCTTTTTCCTTTTCTCCTGATACGCGCGGAGAATAGTTTTCGTACGACTTTTTGATCTTTGGCAGGAAGCAACTTATAGATAACCACTTAACCTTCCATCTAAACAATTGCACCCTTCGAAATAGAGCAACTAGACTCGCAACTACAATAGTGCGTCATAGGGCTAGTCCCACCTATTTTTAGGGATATATAAACCCACTAATTTTACTATCATTGGTTCAAACAGAAAAATTCCCGTGCTGTTACTTCGATCCACGTCGGTTATAAATCGGCCAAATCGATCTCTGTGAGATTTGGTTGAAGTTCCCTTTCGAATCAAGATATCCTTATAGAATCCGCAAGTCCAGTAAAGGTAGTATTTCACAGTTCTTTTCGACCGTCCCCGGACACTGAATTGCTAGTGCGTCAACACCGAGTAACGTAGGTAATAACTTTATAATGGTTTAAACTCATCGCAACACTACGTCGAGTTGACGCAACAATTCCTTGCCGGTACAGGGGCCGCATACAAGACGATGGATTGCACCACTTCTGTGTACAGATGGCGCACCAAGTTCCCCGATCCCTCGAGGTTCACTTCGCAGTTCCAGTGGCTATCAAGGTTGAGCCCCAGATATTTCATCCGAGAACTCACCTCTACTGCCGCCCCACCTACCCGGACCCACGACCTTTCCAGAGATCTCCACCGAGGCCGGTCGCGAAACCACACCGCCCCAGTCACAACATCCACCGTCGGCTGCCACTGGAACTCCTTCTCCAGATCTTGCTTGTCGGTGATAGGGTTGGAGAATCTTCTCGGCGGTGGAGGGATCGAGTATCCTCTCGATCTCCATCACCTCTGCCTCCGCCTGACAGGCCCCCACGTATTTACGTTTAGCCTCAGCGAGGCCAACGTAATCCCCAGACGTCGGTAGACGCCCTCACTTCTTCCCTCCTATACCCGAACCACGGCTCACCACGGACCGGGTCGATGACTCCGATGTGTTGCAGTCTGTACCCGCATCCTCATCGACGTCGTGGGGGGGGGGGGGGGCAGGTACATCCTGCCACTACGGGTGATGCGACACTACCCCGTCGTACCATCCTCGTCAGCACCCTCGGTGCTGGTGCTTGGGGTGGGAGAGGACACACCCTCTACAATACAACGCTGGGAATTCCAGCGCCCCTCTCTCCGTCACTCCTCATCACATCGTCATGGTTACTTGTTTTTGTTTGAGATACATCCATGATAATCCCACGAGCGTGGTCGGAAGGAAGATCATCCCGGGCAGAGCCGCCATACTGGCTGAAGGCTGTGTACGCCCGGGGGGTCGTTAGGTACCCCGCGGTTGGTCGCTAGCGACTGGTGCACCCACCGGCCACGCCTGGCGCTTACTCCAGGCGCGCCCTCCTCACCGCGTGCTGCAGCTTGAGCTATGGATTTTTTATAGCGGTTGTCATCCTCGCGGGCCGGCCGGTTAAGGAAAGCCCTCCATTCCAGTAAAACATGACCACTGGTTTACAGTGTGATTGAGCTGGGGCATTCGCTTTTTGGTCCCCCGTACCGACGGGTGTCGATACGGAGTTACAGGTTTTGACTCGACTCGTAAGTTTGTCAGATAGGCATGAGGACCTCAATGAACTGCTCCAGCATCGAGAAAACCACGCCCAGACTCGTGCCTCCCACTCCCCATAAAATCGTTCATAACCGAAATAACCCGTGGTATAAAACATTCTTTAATGAAACTAATAGGACTACCCGAATCAATTGATGCGTTAATTTTCATTCCAATATTACCATTATGCATTTGTAGCTCAACTTCCCGGTGAAAGTTGTCGTTCTCCAGTAGTTCCTGAACTACACAGTTTACGTCTTGTTTCGGAGGATCACACGGGTCCGCTCGATGTCCAAACTGTCCGTACTTGAAGCATGACCCTCGTCCTCTTCTTGGCTTTATGCAGATCATTGCGAAGTGTCCAACTTCGTTGCAGTTGTAGCACTTTCCTGGTATTTTCACCATCGTCCTGATTCCGCGTTGTTCTTCGTGATGCCTCACTATCCTGATCCCGCATTGATCTTCGTGATACCAAACCATCCTGGTCCCACATTGTTCCTCTTGTTACTTCCTTTGCTACGTCATTCGCGCCGTCGGAAAATAATCTCGCCGTTGCACCGAAAATCAATTAGGAACGAATTTGGGTTATGGAATTTCTGCGAATGTAGCTCGTAACGCACCCACCGACTGATAGCACTGTCTTTCGGCCATCGCGCGCAATTCTTGGCTGAGAATGCCATCAATAGCATACATAAATACCTCCTTATCGGAGAACGGCACTTGATTTGCCAGAGTAATCTTATCGTGGAGGTATTCAGCAAATGTCTCACATGTACTCCATGTTCTCACCTTAAGTTCGCAGCGTAAAGCTAGTGAATCAGGCTGTTCTCTGTACATCTTCCGCAACGCATGTAGAACTCATGCTTTTCCCTTTAACCGGCTGCATGTTGGCACTTTCGCCTGCAGGTTGTCCAAATTGTAGGTTGACAAAAGCTTGTTCACCTGCCCTTCCCATCGTTGGTAATCCAGATTATTCCCGACTTTACGTTTAACCAACTCCTTCTCTCTTCGTAAAGATTCCAAAGCGCGCGATTCCAAAATTTAACCGCACTATATTAACTCCGATCTCAATACCGATGGAATCCCATTTCTCAATTTGTAAGAATTTTAATTTTAAACGTACACGGTTACATCGGCATTCAGCATTCAGCATTTTATAATAGACTGATGCCACGGACGTGTTGCTCGTTCTTTTATCACTTCCGAACCGGAACCTGATCTCAACCGAACCTTCTTGAACATTCTTCTACATTCCAGGCCTTTCTCGTAATTTCCCTTTCTGGCAGTTTCCTCTTCGAACTTGCCGCTCTCGAGCATCAATGCGGCACATCATGGTCATCAGTCATCTTCACTCCTATCCATACTTGCCATCTTCACACTACATTCAAACTACGTTCGTACTTGTCCATCTTTGTGTCACGTTCACACTTGCCTTCTTGCAGAAATGAAGGCTGTACTTACATCACATATAATTCTGCACAGATTCCCGAAAATTACAATTTGTTTACGGAATCGCATAATCACGTTGTATGGATCTTTAAGTCTATAGACATTGATGAGGAGATAAACCTCGATGCACTTTAAATCGACTATGCGACGACACACATAATAACGAGAGGGAATGCGTGGAAACTAAGTGATGTCTAAACAGAAGAAAAATACGTGGGAGTGGACGCGTCTAAGACGATGTTCGCTTGTTCAGCGCGTGCTTATTACCGCGGTTCGCATGAATGGCTCAACAGACATTGTACCTGCTAAGACTGCTAGAATATCTGTGGAGGTGGTCTTGAAAGCTTTTGTTATCCTTGGTAGCGTAAGTCTTTGCGCTTGGGTGAGTTTCCTGATGTAGTGTACATTTAACTTGTCACTCCAAGCCCCTGCTGCGTACGTAACTGTCGGGAGGAATGTTCCTTTATATAGTGTGGTCATGGTTTTGTAGTTTAGTACCCAGCTTGCTGTAGCTACCTGTGATAGATTATGGAAGGCTTTGTTGACTTTCTCTGTTATCGGTGAAATATGCGGAATTATGTTTAACCACGGACTGAAAGTTATTCCTAAATATTTTACTGTCTTTTTCCTCTTTATTGATTTCTGTCCTATTTTCACTGTTGAGGGTCTATTTGTGTCTAGGAATCCTTCCACTAGCAACATTTTTTATTTTTCCCGTGAGAAAGTGAATTTCAATATGGAACACCAATCTTCTATTAATTTTTTGACTTTATTTGCCTCTTGTTCTATCTTCTTCCTCGAATTCCCGGGGATCGATACCATAAAATTGCCGGAGTACGCTGCACACTCGGAGTTTTGTCCTTTGATTTTGTTGATCAGGCTGTCGAATAGTAGGTTTCACAGCTTTGGACCCAGCATGGAACCTTGTGGGCATCCTTTTGTAGCGTTCTTGGAGACTCTTAAATTGTTGTTCTGAACTTTGACGATTCTGTCTGACAGATAGGTGCTAACAAGCTGGAAAAGGTTCCCTTGTCTGCAGGTTTTGGAAGATTCTTGACCACCACACATTGTCGACAGCTCCTGCAATGTCAAAGAACAGTGCAAGTATGTACTTCCTTTTGGAATCTTTCATTATTCCCCTTGCTTTTACTATGGCATCTTCTCTTGATCTCCCTGTTTTGAAGCCATATTGACTTGCTGCTGCGAGGTGGTGTTTCTCGAAGATATTGTGGAGTCCACTGAATATCAGTTTCTCCAAGATCCTTCCAAGGAGTGATAATAAGCATATTGATCGGTATGACTTTGGGTTCGTCGGATTTTATTAGGAACCTATTTACTTGTCGTTTCTAAGCAGGTGTTGTCACGAGTACTTTAGATACATGCTAATTTGTACTACTCGAAGGACCACCTAGTGATGGAACGAAAGACTTTCTGATGACTAACCGCCTGACTGACTGACTGAATCACTGACTAAACTCCCCGATGGAGGTTTTCTGAATTTGTTCCTGAACTTGTTTCTGATTGAACTTGTTCCTCACTGTACTTGGTTGCCGATTAAACTTGTTCCTAATTTAACGTGTTCCTGACTGACTTTCGTTGCGCTGATTGTAATTCTGCCTGGATTTTTTTATTCTCCCTGGGCCCACTCCCTCCCTCTTGATGTACGAAAAGGGTGGGGCCTCAAGAGCGGTTTTTCCATCTCTTCCTAGCTATGATGGCCACTCCTGTATGAGGGTAACGAAGTTGGTCGCTACGATGGACATATGTTTGGCAACATCGGGGAAATTCCGTTAGATCAAGATCCTTGAGAACACTTATTTTTGAAATTCTAAGGAACCCTCTGGAGCACAACTTTACGATACCCGGGCTGAAGTGAAAAAATAGACAATAGCTGATTTCTAAAATGAACCCTTATGTGCCGCATATTAGCTGCAGGCCGGCCTGCTAAACTACCGAACGGAAAGTTAACGGTTATGAACGACTCTACGAATATTTTACCGTATCGTAAAGTTGTCCCCTCGTTATCCTAACACGAGTATTGGAAATAGGCATTTATTAAATAGAATTTCTTGCCTTCCGTGGAGCCCTCGATACATGTGAAGTGGGTATTACAGTATTTCTCCAGTTTTAGGATGGTAAATTCCTGATTGAATATTACTATAGCACACATCGTTTGACTGGTTGATTTTTTAGTTGAGAATTTTTTGCTATCAGTTACGGTTTTTGATGTCAGGCCCAGACAGAGCGCTTTCCCAGTCGAGTGGAAAATGTACGGTTCTTGAATGGCTACAATATCTATTTTGTCTTGCGTTGCTATCAGTCTGAGTTCATCCATTACAGTCTTCGAGTTCCCCGCATTTACCTGTGCCAGTGCCCTTCCGCTCCGCAGTGCCCGCACAAGTCGACCTTGCTTTTTCAGTACTTTGTCGTGTGTCCGTAGCCTTGACATTTGTAACATCGCATGGCAGCGATGTAATCCTTGATTCTGCTGCAGGTCCAGCCAATGTACAGTCGTTCCTTTTTCATTAACATTTCTTTGGCTTCCTTGTACGTATTGACAATCCAGTGTACGGTATCGAGTTTCCTGTCGTCTGTTTTAAACGTCTCTGATGTCATCTTCGAAACGTCAAAGATGATGATCCTTGGGTTTTTCTTGCGCGCTGCTTTTACTATATCCCGCTGCATTAAGGGGTAACGCCACTTTGACCGCTTGAAAATTTCGAAATATTTTTTTCGCTTAAAGTAATCTTTATACACATGAAAATCGTATGTTTTCTTCACTGCAGTTTCAAAGTGCTCCAAAGTAACCTAACCAAGACTTGCAATGGATTTAGAAATTTATTATGCGATTCTGCCAATATATGAAGAATTAAGCCGTGAAGATTTATTAAACCGTTGTTTAGGAGGTTTTACGCAAAACGCAAACTGGAGCGTTAATTCCACAGTATGGGCGCTCGCTTCAAAAGCGAGGTCCAGTGGCAAAACAGTACTGGAAATTGCAGCTCACATCGCCACATTCATGTTCAATAATGGAATGACAGAAATATTAAAGATGACGGAAGCTCTGGAGATTCTGGTTAGTTCAGAAGAAGAGGACGGGAAGAAGACGAGAAGCGCATGAAGTTGACTGAACGCTTTCTGGCCACCGGGACCAAAAATGCCCGAAAACATGCAAAGTCAACCAGAAAAGCAACGGATTTGGATGCTATTAATGTAGAGGGATTAGTTTATGGTCCTGGAAAGGCAGTTTAGAGGTAACTTTCGTTTCAGTCGTTTCTGTTCACGAATAAACAGGAGCAAAAACTTTGACTGAAAATTGGAAAATGCTATTTCGAGTAAAACGCTTTTAAAGTTTTTTAATCTACTTAAACCTGTAATTTAATCCTTACATATTTTTTTAGTGAAATATGTCGAATTTTTTCAAAATATTGATATTTCGATTTTCTGTATAACTTTAAATAACGAAGTTTTTGGTTGAAAATTTATGTTTTACTATAAATCGATGCCATTTTATTAAAAATGCATATTTTTAACAACGACTACGTATTTCATTAGCGTTTGGATTTAAAGATCTCATTTTTTTGTTTCATTGTTCTAGGTTATATCTAGATTGAGTTATCATTGGGCCCTAACCGGGGTGAGGAGCCAGCGCAACGTGCAAAAGCGAGCAGAAGCTATGTGGTAGAGCGCCCCCGGACCCCACCCCATGACGGAGATGGGCTGCAGTGTGAGTGGCCCTGGAAAGGGGGCCTTTTCCGCCGATCGGCGGGAGCCCTGAGTCTTTTAACGCGGCCCTCGGGGTAACTGCGGCACGGGGCGCGACCTGCCTGCACTGCAGAATACATACCATACGATATAGGTGGAAGGTCAACCTCCTTCGGCACGGGGCTGGCCTAAGGTTATCGCAAATGGTCAGTCGGGCTTGGGGAAGTCGCGGTTGTGTTCTCTAAGAGACCCCGTGGCTCCTCTGTGGAGGCTTTAGTGAGTAAGAGCCCTACAGTACCACCGGCCGGTTATTGGTCTCTGCTTGCAGATTTCCTCCACGTTAAACAAAAAAAAAATAGGCTGAGTTATCAGCTGTCAAACCGCTATTTTTCGTATATCAACAAAAAAAAACAATTTCTACTTTAATATATGTATAATAAATTAGTATAATTGGATTTTCATAAACACTTTGTATTTTTTAAAAATAAGTCCCGAAAATGTCTTAAATTTTGAAGCGGTCGAAGTGGTGTTACCCCTTAAATTTCTGATTATCTATCAGTGTTGCTGTGTCACGTTTGCTGGCGGTTTCTACCAGGATACCGTTGCCATGGATTTTGCGAACATTTATCACCTCCGGGTGCTGTTCGCCTGAAGAGATAAGGTTCTGGATTGTTGCATTCGTTTCCTCGCTGTCCCCTGATATTTTATTATTTTTCGGTATTATGGTCACAACATTTAGTTGATTCTTTTTCTGCGTCTCTATGGTTGCAATCGTTGATTCAATTCCGACTCGTTCCGCGCAGGTGATAGGTTTTTGCGTGGCTGATATTTTGTTTGGGATAGTTCAGTGACCTGTCGATGTTTCCGTAGTTCGGTTTCTAGGGTTTCTATATGGCCTTCCAGTTTGCTACAACGCATCAGCGTTTCTGTTAGGACGGAGTGTGTTCTGGAAACTTTGGTGACAAGCTTGCGAATGTTGTTTGGAGATAGCGATTTTCCGATGTTGATAAGTAATAACAGTAGGCTTTTGTAGATGTTGTTGTCTTGTTGTTTCGGAGGCCATAGAGGCTCAGAGGTCCTGACATTTCATGTCATGTTTCAATTTCGTGTTGTTCGTTGCTCCTGCTGAGGTCGAATTGTGCCTCTCCATTGAAGTTTTATTTCCGCTTAACCGTTTGAGTGCCACAGGTCTTTGCTGTTTCCCTGTCTAAATGTGCCATGAAGCACTTTTGCGCTTGTTTTATTCCCCCTCCAAAAATGCCAAACGTTGCGATAGCGCTTGTCTTATTCCTCGATCAAAAATACTAAGGAGCGCTGTTGCGCTGTTTTGCACTGTTCAATTCAGTGTTGTTCTGGCATTTTTCTGAGCATAAGTAGTAACATCAGCGTGTTTAAATCGTACAAAAATTTTATTTTATACCCTTCAGCAATTCAATGGCTTCTAAACGTAAAACGAGTAGCATGATAGAAGATTCGAATTACGACAGCGATAGTAGTTATGTTGTCATTTTTAAAAGAAGAAGGATTAATGTCATCGGCGATTCTGATTCTGATGTTAATATCCATAATACTGGTCACATTTCAAAATATATTATGATTACGGAAAACGAACATAATGACCAAGGCAATTCATTCCAATTCGTAGAAAAATCGGGACCGCAATACCTTTTATTTAATAAGGCCAAACCGATCGAATATTTTAATCTCTTTTTTTAGTAATTTTCTTTGGGTAATGATGGTTGAGGAAACAAACAGATATGCCAAAGAATTGTTATCAATATCCAGAGTAACTGATAAGTCTAGAATGATAAATTGGTATCCAGTCTTTTGAAACTGAAGGCATTTGTAGCCGTATTATGCCGTAAATGCCTTCTGGAACTGAAGGCATTTGTAGCCGTATTATTGGAAATGGGAATGACAAATAAGCCAACAATATAATCGTATTAGGCTGTAAGTTCAAGAGCTATACCTTGGTTTCAAAAAATGTTTCCAAGGAACAGATTTCAAAATATTTTAAGATGTTTCCATGTAGTAAATAAGAAAAAATGTTTTCCCCCAGGACATGAAAAATATGACGCATGTGTCAAATTCAATCCGGTCGTTGAACACGCCAATCGGGTGTTTCAACTATATTACATTCCACACAAAATATTGTCTACCGATGAATCTTTAGTGGGAACTCTGTGTCACTCAAGTATCACGCAATATTTACTAAACAAGAAACATCATAAGTGGGGCATAAAGTTCTGGATGCTTTATGATGCAATATAAAAATATTGTATATCATTTTATTGTTATCAAGGTGCAAAATTAAAGAATTCATAAAATGGACTTGGTTACAATATTGTAAGGAAATTACTGCAAGATGCTGATTGTATAGATAAAGGACATCATACATATGTTGATAATTTTTTTACAAGCACTGCCTTGGCTAAATTTTTACATTCAAGATATACATATATAACGGGAACAATAAGAAAAAACAAGAAAGACATTCCTAACGAATGTAAGGAATTAAAAGTTGGAGAAACGAAATATTTTCGAAACGAGGAAGTACTTCTATGCGCATATCGCGAAAAAAAAACTTCGAAGAACCCCGTTTTGTTGATTTCTACGGAGGCATTGACACCGAATGTAACAATAACTAAAATCCGCTATGGGAGGGAAAGACAGAAAAAAAAACCACACATTATTAATTCATACAGTAAATTCATGGTTGGTGTGGACGAGTCGGACAAATTGCTATATACGTATCTGGATGAACATCGTACTCGGAAGTACTGGAAGAAAATAACATTCAATATATTTTCAAGAATGGTATTAAATTCGTATTTATTGTATCAAGAAAATGTGGGAAAGGAAACAATGTCAAGACTCCAATACACATCGGATATAATTTCTAAAATAGAGCATGAATGGATAGGAACAAGGAAGGTGAATTTAACATGAAGGGGAAAAAACGTACGGATTAGAAAAACTACGAGGACGCAATTTGAGACGTTGCTTAGTCTGTAGTACGAAAAACAGTCCTATTAGAAGGTCAAGATTGATTTGTGAAGCATGTAAAAAAGGTTTGCATGCATTGTGCTTTGACAAGCATTTCTGTAAATTTTAATAACATTGTTTTTTATAATCTATTCTACATTATTTAGTTCATTATATTATTATAGTAATCGTAATTTATAAGAATAAAAATGTATACACCTACAAAGTATAATATTACTCCATTTTTATTTTTAATTTACCTAAAACAGAACCGTAACCGCAAAGTCGTTCATTGACAGAAACCGAGCGTGTCGCGATTGTCAGCTTCGCAGCCTACAGCACTAGTAGTTTTAGAGCGAAACAGAAGAAGCACAAAATCGCCACTTGGCACTTAAACGATTAGATTTCTTCCCTCTCCTGGTCATTTATCATGTCCGTTCGTCTTGCATACTCTGGTAGAATAACAGCTTACGCGGAAGGGGTTGCAGGACAGGGGGGTAGCCAACTGATCTGGCGTTTGCCACCGTCCACACAATGGCGTTTTTCTCGATCCAGGCAGCCCTGAAAATCACTTAACTTATCAACCGAGGTTCCTTTGTAGTCCCGCCCGGACCTGGTAGATGGCGCCTCCCGCTTGCGCTTGTTGCGTATCTTTATTCGATATATTTATTTACAATGGTCACTAAATTATAATGTTGAAATATTTTTATCGACCAACTTCTGTGACGGCTTGTTTCCAACTAACTATTTGCAAAAAGAATGTCACAGATATTAACAAAGGAATTTTATAATGTGAAGTTAAACAATTTCTAATAACACATCAAAATTGACTTTAGAAATAAAAATTGACGTTACCAACACATCGGCTACATTACTCTCCACCGGACGACAGCGATAAGTTTAAATATTAAACCTAATTTTCTTCGCTTTTGATCCAGGATATGTTCTAAGTTCTTCTGAAACGGGTTGAGATGTATTTGGTGATGTTTCTGATCAATGTGTTTCCTGGGATGTATTTTCTCCAAAAGTATTTTCGTTGAAGGCTGACTTAACTTTCTCGACACTGACAGTTTGTGATTGACCACATAAGAACAAGTGTAAATATTTGAATGTATAAAAACCTTATTTTTTGAATGTTGAACTGTTTGTATTGGTTTAATGTGTTCTTATAATTTTTGTAGAAAAATTGTTTCGTTAGCTGAATACTCGTTTACAATAAAGAGTTCTCCAGGTAAAGGAAAAGTTTCTCCGTATAATAATTTTGCTGCAGATACTTCAATGTTTTCTGTGTATGCAGTTCTTAATCCTAATAAAATTGTTGGTAGAGTTTCTGTCCAATTTTGACTTTCTTGACATCTAATGTGACTGCCAGTCTTAAGTGATCGATACCAGCATTCGATTAAACCATTAGAAGCTGGATGATATGCAGTTGTCCTTATTCTTTAAAATCCTACAATAGCAGCTAAGGCTGTACAAATTTGCGATTTAAATTGAGATCCTCTGTCTGTCGTTATCGTTGATGATGCACCAAATCTTCAAATCCATGCTTCGTAAAATTTCGTGGTAATAGTAGTTGCTGAATGATCTGATCTGCTATCGGTATTGTATCGAGCCCTCGAGAAAAACAATCTATCATTGTTAAACAATAACGATAGTTGCGTTAAACAAACGAAATGATGCGTCCCTACAAGTTTTAAGTACGTAAGGTCTAATGTTTTCATTTTTAATATTGTAGTATAAAATTTGATTTTTGTTTCTGTAATTGCAATGAAAAATTTTTATTCTCGATAAGTTCTTTTAACTATTCACTACTCTTCACAATGTTAATGTTAATTGGTACATATATAAATCCAATTCTTGAAAAAAAACCAGCAACGACATTACCTTCTTCTTTAACAAATACTACATTTGTACTGAACTGACCAATAAAATCAAAGTCTGGGTGAAACTTTTGACGATTTTTGTTTAAATGCAAAACTTAATGGTTTGTGGTCAGTTTTAATAATTAAATTTCAATCTTCTACCATATGTATAAAAAATGTTATTCCGGAATAAATAGTTATAAGTTCGAGATCATAAGTACTGTAGTTGCTTTAAGCATCCGACAATTTTTGACGATTTTTGTTTAAATGCAAAACTTAATGGTTTGTGGTCAGTTTTAATAATTAAATTTCAATCTTCTACCATATGTATAAAAAATGTTATTCCGGAATAAATAGTTATAAGTTCGAGATCATAAGTACTGTAGTTGCTTTAAGCATCCGACAATTTTTTTTAATTAAATCCCAATGATTGCCATTTATCATTTTGCCATTACTCAAGTGTAGCCCCCATTGCAGTATCTGAAACATCTTTGTTTTGATAGAGACTTTTGAGATTTTTAAAGGTGCTTGAGTCTGTGCTGCATTTGGAATGAATCTTCTATATATAGACGCGTAGGCTAATTATCGACGTAGAGCGTGCATAGTGTAAGGATGGGTGTGTGTGTGTGCGCGCGCGCGCGTTGTTTTTGAACAAACGAGGAAAAAGAAAAAAAAAGAAGGTGAAAAGACAGTTTGTGATGAGCGCTTGTATGCAGACGAAATTTGTGTTGACGACGAAATAAATTCTTATCGATCAAATAAATGCTTATAAAAATTCAGAAGTGGGATAAAGAACTTGTATTTTTTTTCTCTCCGGACAAGGTATGGCCGCGAGTGACAAGTGAAAATTTTGCGTGAATTGTTTTGTTTAGTTGTTTGATCGTGAAATAATTGTGTCTTTTGGCGTGGTGTAGCGGGATTAACATATTGTATAGCCAGAGGATTCAGCATATTGGTGCATTTGTGTGAACTTGAGCGACGTTAATCTCACCAGCTATATGTCGAAAGATTACACAATCCACGAATTGAAAGGGTTCCTGCCTGTACGAAATTTGCTAGTGTCGGACTCAAAATCCGAATTGATTCTAAAATTAGAGGAGTTCGATAGAGACATTTGGGACATAATTGCGGCAGAAAGAGAGACGATACGGGGGGTGAGAAACCACGAGAAGAGGAAGAAGAAGTAACCAGACCGCCTATTCGGAACGGCAGATACGGGGAAAACGATCTACAAGAGCGGGAAGTTGAGCTCCTACGGCGAGAACAGGCAGGATGGATTAACCGATCGACTACTAGCCCAGGATTGTCAACGGGTATAAGTCAGAGTACTTCGTCCGCGAACATGAGCGTACGTGCCATCAGTGATCTGTTGTGCGAATTTGATGGTCACGACAGCGCATATTGGAAGTGGGAGCAGCAGGTGCATCTCCTGCGAAACACACATGAGCTAGACAATGCCACGAGGATTTTGGTTAGCTCCAAATTGAAGGGACGCGCGGCCAATTGGTTTCATTCGAGAGCGGAACATCTCATAATGGATATCGAGACGTTGTTGCAGTAGACGAAGAAAATGTTCGATCATCGACCGAGCACATTATCATCGCGTAAGAAATTTGACAATAAGGTTTGAACCATAGGTGAACGTTTCTCGGAATACCACCTCAATAAAGTGATACTGAGGAATCGAATACCGATCCCAAATGATGAAATGATTGCGTATCTCATTGACGGGATCGCTGACTCGCGGCTTCGGAACCAGGCCCGAATATTACGTTTCCGGACAACTGCGGATTTATTGGAGGCGTTCGAGAACATCACCCTGGAGACAAAGAAGGTTGTCTGCAGTGAACGGAAACACACGGTCAATAAGTGGAACAGTCAACCGAAAGAGAAGTCAGAGGAGCAAAAGAATCCGGTGCGGTGTTTCAACTGCGGAGAACCAGGACATGTCTCCAGGAGGTGTCCAAAGCCAAAAACACGGGAGTATGGATCCTGTTTCGGTTGCGGATCGACAGCTCATCGACTTGGAGATTGCCCACGACGGATGTCGAATCCACGAGAAGGAAGCAGCACGCGAAGGGAACCTAACGCGACCACGTCAACGAACATGGTTCAACCAACCCTTCCAGCGCCGTACCTGCTTCAATTAAGTTATAGCGTAATCGATAAGAATGGTCACCGTTGTAAGTCTGTATTGATCGCAATGTTAGATTCGGGATCGCCAATTAGTTTCATTAAGGATAGTTTTGTTCCGGTGGAAGCGCAAACTCCGTTGCTGAATAATATTCATGAATTTGCGGGAATCAATGGCTCACGGATGGAAGTTGTAAGCCTTCTTAATTGTGAAGCCGTGGTCAAGGGAATTCCTATTGAATTAACATTTTACGTAGTGCTAGAAAATACAGTGTGTGTCGTTTATGGCGGTACTTGGTCAGGATTTTTCCTCAAACCCGTCGGTAAAATTGTCTTTCGAGGACGGACTTGTGGTATCCCGGAGAAATAAATCGTTGGAAGATATAGTTGCAGCTATGACACAAATTATGAATGTAGATTGCGTTAGTCAACCAATTTTCACATCCGAGAAATTGCAAATTAATCCCGACATTGATCCTGTGATTATTGAAGGTATCAAGGAATCATACGAATTAGATTACAGAAAAACGATGAATTCGAGTACGGAACGCGTTGATTTTGAAATGAAAATTGTATTGAAGCATACACAGCCGATTAGTTGTAGACCATGACAACTCTCGTACGCGGATAAGGGTAAATTACAAACTATTTTAGACGACTTGTTAGAACGGAAAATAATCCGTCCGAGTGAATCCCCATATAGCAATTCAATTGTGTTGGTTCGGAAGAAGAACGGAAAAACCTGACTTTACATAGATTACTGCGAACTTAATAAAATCACCGTTAAAGATAATTATCCCAGCCAATAGATTGACCATAATATTGACCGGTTGAAGGATAAATGCTATTATACAAGGCTTGATTTAAAAGACGGCTACTATAACGTTCGAATGGTAGAGAAGTCAATTAAATTCACGTCTTTTGTAACACCTCTCGGGCAATATGAATTTTTGTATTGTCCCTTTAGATTGACGAACGCGCCAAAAGTTTTTGCTCCATTTATTAAACAGTTATACTCTAATCTAATCAGGGCTGAGAAAGTGCTAGTCTATTTCGATGACTTTTTAATTGCCACCGAAACTCTTGGCGAACATTTACAGATTTTACGAGAAGTCTTCTGAACCGCAGGAGAAAACCGATTAGTTTTTAAATTGAATAAATGTGTTTTCGCACAATCGGAAATTGACTATTTGGGATATCGAGTAAGTGTTCAAGGGATTCGACCAAACGACGACAATTTGAATCTGTTATCAATTATCCGATACCGTGCAACGTAAAAGATGTACACCGTTTTGTATTCCTCGCTAGCTACTTCCGGGGGTTTATACCAGGATTCTCAATTACTACGAAACCTTTATACTTCTTCATTGTGAACTTCATTTTGACGCGAGCGCATCGGGATTTGGTGCGATATTACTTGAAAAGCAGGTAGATGGACACTTTAAACCGACTGCGTATTTTAGTCAATGAAGCTTCGAGCTAGAGTGTTTGGTGATTGTGAACGCGCTGAAACGATTCAAAGTCTATCTGAGCGGGATACGTTTCCGAATTATTACTGATTGTGATAACTTCTGGCTGACACTAAACAAGCAAAACATGAACCCAAGAATTTCGCGTTAGGCTTTGTATCTGTAAGATTTCGATTACGAAATTCAACACAGACCGAGGAAAGGATGAGCCATGTGGACGCGCTCAGCCGTTGTCACAACGTGTTAGTAATTGAGGGCAATACCTTCGAATAAACACTGTCGGTGTGTCAAAATAAAGATTCCGAGATAGGGAAGATTCGGAATAAATTAGAAAAAGGGGAATTAAAGCAATTTGAGCTTCGTGACGGACTCGTGTACCGAAAGGATAAAACAAAGAAACTGCTATTCTATATACTGCGCTCGATGGAAGATAACGTTATTGGCACATGTCATGACGATCTCGGGCACGTAGAGCAAGATAAAGTTGTTAGTAATCTCCTGAAACTGTATTGGTTTCCGAATCTGCGACAAAAGGTTAAGGAATATATTTCTAATTGTTTGCGATGCATTGAATTCTCACCATCGGAAGGTGAACAGACGGGTCGTTTGCATTACATTCGTAAGGAAAAAGTGCCGTTCCACACCAACCATCTGGACCATCTTGGGCTACTGGAGAAAACAGGGACGGGTTACAAACATGTACTCGCCATAGTTGACAGGTTCACCAAATTTCTCAAATTATTTCCATGTAAGTCAACCGGTGCCCAAGAGGTGATTAAATTTTTAGAGGAATATTTTCGAGCCTACAGTAAACCGAAACGAATAATGATAGATCGGAGAACCGCGTTCACGTCAAGTGTTTTCAAAGAATTTCTAGAGACTGAAAACATTGGCTATATCTTGATTGCAGTCGGCACCCCTCGGGAAACGAGAAGATCGAACGGTTTAATCGCGTAATAACTCCGATGCTCTCAAAATTATGCGAAACACCGAATAAATGGGACCGCGTGCTTGATCAGGATGAATTTGCCTTGAACAATACCGTGTGTCGGGCGACAAAGGACACCCCTAGCCGGCTATTATTTGGCGTTAAACAGGCAAGAAAACCAAACGACTACCTGCGACTTTTATTACAGTCAACCTCAGACGAGACTAGAGACTTAGAGGGAATACGCGAAAGGGCAGCAAAAACTATTGACAAAACACAAGCGGTCAATGAAAATTATTATAACAGTAAGCGTAAGGACGCGTTTGTATACAACATTGGAGACTATGTAATGATTAAAAATGTCGACACCTCAGCGGGCGTGAATACAAAATTGCTACCTACGTTTAAGGGACCATACACGGTAAAGGTCTTAGATTGTGATCGACATGTGATTAACGACATTGACGGGTTCAAAATAACCTAAATGCCGTACGGCGGCGTTTTGTCACCGGATAATATGAAACCGTATGTCGTAATATAAGCATTGAAATAAACGAGGACAATATAATTAGATCCTCTAACAATCTAATCCTCTAAGTACATTGTCTACGTGTCTTTGAAATGTTTGAACTGTATTGCAAAGTCCAAATGGCATTGCAGGAAATTCAAATAGTCCAAAAGGAGTAATAATGGCTGTCTTCGGAATGTCAGCTGAAGCTACCGGGATTCAATTATATGTTTTAATTTAAGTCTATTGTTGAGAAAAATATGGAGAACTGGATATTTATCTAAAACAGTGATCGAATTTAATCTTCTATATTCTCCACACGGACGCTGTTCTCCATTCTTCTTCGGAATCATGAACAATGGGCTTGCCCACTGGCTCGATGAGGTCTACAAATTCCTTTTCTTATCATGTCTTCAAATTCTGCTTTGGCAATTTAAAATTTTTCCGAAGTTAATCTCCTAGCTTTTTCGACAATCGATTGGTCAGTTGTTATGATATAATTTTGAACTCTTTCATCTTTATTTGTAAATTCTTTCCTAACCGGTTTTGTGATATCTATGAATTCTTGTAATAATTCTTCATCCTCTATCTAATTGATTGATCTTCTGCTAACCAGATGTGAGTTCTAAACATCAAATGGAAGGCTGTTGTTTTGATGCTACGACTTGGGGTGGAATTTAAATGTTTTTGTGTAACATCGATATACCTGTACCATTCTTCCAGTTTTTGGAGCTGACAATTTCGACAGTAACGGTATTAATGTCCGATTATAAAGATAGATCCAATTGTCCGTTTCCTCTTGGTATCCCTGTTATTACCAGAACGTGTTCAATCTTCTCTTCCTCACAATATTGTTTGAAAGCCTATGACGTAAAAGCTGTGCTTCGATCAGAAATTATGCGATGTGAATTTTCGAAGATTGCTGCCATTTTTTGGAGACACTGCAATACGTCAGCACAGTCTGTTGATTTTGTTGGGTATAACCAAACAAATTTTGAAAAAGCATCAACTATTACCAAAATGTATTTGTACTGCTTTCTGGTTGAGGGCATAGGACCTAAATAATCAATATATAGAGTAAGATTCATAATTTTCTTTAAATCTTCGTTAACTTGCTGCGCTTTTCTTAATCTTAAAATGATACTTTCCTCAGCTTCATCTACAACTAAACACGTCAAAAGCAGATAACGACTAAGAGCGTTTACGTGTTCCATGCTATTTCCCGACTATGTTCTATAATTTAGTCAAATTCTTCTAGTAATAGCGCCCACCCAGCAACGCGCAAATACAAATTTGCTTTTTTCATTGTTAAAGCAAACGCACGACAGTCTATTACAATTTTAAAATGTACACCTAACAAGTAAACTCTAAATTTCTTCAACGATTTAACTATTGCCAACACTTCTAATTCATAATTAGAATATTTTTCTTCAGCACAGATGGTTTTCCCACTTGCATAAAAAACAGGATGAAAAACTCTATCATCGCTATCACTTTGCATAAGAACAGATCCATAACCAAATTTAGATGCGTCTGTGTGTAATTCAGTCTCGGCGCCTACTTTATATAATTTTAACACAGGATTTTCACTCAACGCTTTTTGAGGATTTTTAAATGCACGCTCTTCGTCACACTCAAACTTGAACGCCACATTAGCTCGCAAAAGATTAGACAACGGCCACGCAATGAGAGAATACCGTTTAATAAATTTTCGAAAATATCCAGTCAATCCAAGGAAACTCTGTACTTGCTTGGAAGTGGTCGGTTTTGGAAATTGCATAAGTGCTTGAATTTTACTCTCCGTTGGTCAAACATGACCGTTTTCGATTATATGACCAAGAAACTAGTAACTAGTAAACTCTACACTGTTATGTAAAAATCTACATTTTTTTCCAGTTTATTATTAATCCATATTGCGCCGCCGTTCCTAAAACCTTCTTCAAATGATCCAATCCAGTCTGATAATCCTCCGTAGGTACTATAAGATCATCTAAATATGTTAGTACAATTTTATCTCTTATCAAATCTTTAAATACAGCATTTATAAATTGTTGAAAAATTGAAGATGAATTGGACAAACCAAACGGAACTTTTAAAAACTCATACTGCCCATCAGGGACAATGAAAGCTGAGCATTTTCTGCTTTCCTTTTCAATAGGAACATGAAAGCTAAAAACTGTTGAACCTTCTAATAAATCCAATTGATCTTCAATTAGCGGAAGAGAATTTTTTATTAATACGACAATAATCGACACACAATTTCATGGATCCGTCTTTCTTTTTTACCAGTACTATAGGGCTAGCAAATTCAGACAACGACAGTTGAACAATACCGTCTCTAAGCCATTCTTCAATTTGGACATTTACTTTTTCACGTTCTAGCGGAGACAAACGTTTCGCCCTTTGAAAAACCGGTTCCTCATCTTGTAAAATTATTTTCATTGCAATTCCTACTTCCTGTTTCTTTACTAGATCGCATGAATCATATGAGTCAATCACGTTGTCGCGTCGCTAAATCTCTTTAGGGGGGTTATTGACGACACCTTCTGCGAGGCACATTGGAGCCCTGAGTATTTTTTACCATAGCAGAAATAAAAGCCCAAGGAACCATTACTTCAATAATTTAGTCGTATTTGCTTCGGCACGTTTTGCCAGTTTGTAGATTTACCGTAACTTTAACTTACATCTGTTTGCCAGAAGTCGAGGCGATCCTTGGTTTTATTACTCGCTATGGTCAGTGTCAAGAACGTTCAAGACCCTTGCGTGGGTCACCCGGGGGCTGCAATCGGCAACCCCCTCCAGGATCACTGGTTGACTCCCACTCAGACAAATTGTGTACACCCCTACCAAAAAAGGTTTATAAAAACCCACGCAAGGTACAGAGACGAGAGACACAAGAAAAATTTTGAACTAGACACGAGACGGAACATAGACGTCGTTGTATACTCTCGCCGCTGACGATTATTATTGAACTAACCAAAAATAAACACTAAAGTATTTTTCACTGAAGTAATTAGATACAGTCCACTTTCCAAACAGTTCGCACAAAGTTAAGTCGGCGTGCGACGTACGGGTTTCACTATAAGATTTTCGAATAGGAAACGCGTACACAACACACGTTTTCTATCTTTTTTTTGTTTGAGCTTGATCACATAACCGGAATCCCCTCGATCAAATACTCGATCATATCTGCTTCATTAATATTCACCGAAAGTTTCGCTCCTTCTCCATGTACAACCTATGAACTATTTTCTCACTACAATGGTGTTCGATTGCTGGTAGAACATCGCGCGCATTTCACGTAGCAAATCGTCTATACTGTTCTCTAAGTACTCAGGCTTCGAATGAAACCATTCAAGAGCCTTCCCCCTCAAACGCGAGCCAATAAGTATCCGTACGACATCTCCTTCTAATCTTTATGTTGTTTTCATTGAACACACTTGCCTTTTCCACACATTATAGACACACTTGGTTCCATCGAAGAAATTTAACAATTCGGCGACAGATTTGATAGTCATTTTTGATTGATTCGACGAGGCTATTTCTGATGATAAAGATTGAGCACTGTGAGCGTTGAGCTGTTGAAACTGCCGCAACATTTGCGTTTCCAACAGTGCCACACGCGCTTTTTCTTCTGCCAGCTCCTTCTCTCTTCGCAACAATTCTAACTCTTTTTGCAACAGATCAGACGATCTCATATATGTCTCCGACACACTAGCTGGGTATGCTCCTGCAGATTCCGCTGTATCGTACCTGGGTTCGCTCAAACTCGCAATACAGTCTCCTTCAAGGTCGACCTCCAACAACCTCGTGACTAAATTGGCCTTAGTGCCCGCTGTAGACAAATTATTATAGTCCCTATCTATTTCAATGCATTTCGACTCGATTCTACATAAATATTTTCCGCACAAACTCACAAACTCTTCACAATACTGTTCCTCACTTTTCCCTTTTTCTCTTTGGCTCCTTTCTATCCCAGACGAGCCCCCAAATTTGTAGGAGAAAGAGAATATTTTATTGAAACAGTATAATTATTTCATCACAGCTCACAATAAAATAATCCATCTCAATTAAATAACGCGCATACTGTTTATACACTTGGATGCTCTTGTCTCACTCGCACACTTTCTAGAACATTCTTTCATTACCTTGCATTAACTTCACGTATATTTGGAATATTCTAGATTCATAAAAAATGAACATCATTAACATAAAAATTAATATAGAGGAAATCAATTTGGTCTAGGATATTCTAATGCTTTGAACATTTATTCAAAACACTCTCACACACACAGTCGCATCATCCATCTATTGTACACACATTCATCACACATCAATATATCTATTCTCACATTCAAATACATCCATTCCCGCAATATTAATCTTTTATCTTTACTCTCTATTTGAGATGCACATAAATTTCTTCACAGTAAATTTCTTCTTATGTTGGGTATATGGTAAACATTCTGTAAAATCAAACTAAATACATTATTATTCACATGTGTTTCTACATTAATGTCACCAATTCCTACTGCTTCTAACTCGTTTTTGTTATGATAATTGGTTGTATGTATAATTAAAGAACTACTCTTTATATTTACATATGTGGTGAGCATCACCATCAATTAGCTAATTGTTATCCAATTGTATATTATTTTCCTTTAACAAAAGTGTTTTTTTGATTATGTGGAGCAAGCATATCTTATTTCCAATTTAGGGTTATACACGGTACTCTATGGGTTATCACAATATGACCATTTTTATCACATTTAAAGCATGTTTTGTCTTCTTCTCTACATTCTACTACATGGTAAGTCACGGCTTTGGTTTAGTGATACGCTTCTCTCTATCAACTAGCTCCATATGCTTCCTTCTGTTAACCCTTTATAGGGAAAATTATTTTTTTAATGATAATTCTTATTCCCTACCGTATACATATTAAAAATACTTTAAAAAACAATTATTATTGAGAATTTTTTTTTGAAATTTTCCTAGATTCCTTGTTTTATGGTGGTACTTATTTGTGCCACCAACCATTCCTGCAACACCATAAGGATCAAAATGGTGATCAGAGTCGTTGTAATTTGACCCGTAATGAAAGTGGCATCTATATGTGCCACCAATCTATAAAGGGTTAACCAAATCCATTCATCTCTTTTGCTGTTCTCCTATCATATTCGGTTAACAGGATTTCCCTTATTTCTGATTACTTGAACTTATCATTATCCAGATTTGCCAATACCATAATAATTCCTTCTTACCTATCTGGTAAAGCAGACAACATTATATAACATATGTATCAGGTCATCGTCTTTGATTTCATGTCTAGCTTCTTTTAGGCTATCACTACAAGTTCTTATTCTTCCAAGTTATAACATCATGGTTTCATCAGATGGCAATTTTATAGAAATCATTTATTTCTTCAACTGTAGTATCCTTGACCTCGATTTCGATTCGAAAACTTTTTTTAGTACCTTCTATGCCTCATATGCTATGTCGCAATCTAATATGTGTACCTATTGGTCAGATTTCACGCTCAATGCAATAGCCATCAATACCGTTTCTTTCTTTCAGTTAAATTGTTCTACATCGTGCTCATCGTTTCATAATTCACGTTGCACTCATGTCATTTTCATATTAAATTTCCATGTTCTGTAATTATTTCCGTTCAATTTATCAATTAGATCCTCTGAATTAACTAACAAAGTCATTTTATTGGTTTTCCCTTTATTTTTTTTTCGTTCCGTTAACATGGGTACTCCGTGCTACCCACGTGAAGAGAATCACATAACCTCACTCATAGTTTCATCGTATACATATACTTGGTATACCATCGGCTACCATCGCTACCGAGGAACCGACAACGTTGGATGCTGATATCTTGATAAAAGCTTAAGCAAAAAATTTCATGTTTGTGACTTGCAAACGTCTGAATGTCGGCTTCAAACATAAAACGGAACGGAAATCACAGGATTCTGTGTAAGAATTTTAACATGACCTCTTAGCATGACGTTTCAAGGTCACATCACGGTCAAATACCTCCTATTATGGCATATAGTATTTCATACCCTGTAACTTTTGTTTGACACATTTGTTCGTATCACTGATACTTTTCGAGATAATTCGTGGTGGTCCACGAACAGTCCGAATCCAAACTTGTGACAAGAGGGCAGGAAGATGCTCGATTGAACAACCCTGACGCGTTAATTTCAACAGGATCTTCGTAGTGACTCAACCTTGAAATGCGCTAGAGCCAGTGAAACGTTTGTAGACTCCTATGAGAACATATGAAAGAGTAAAGGAAGGTAGCGGCCCGATCGATAAACGATGTCATTCACATTTTCAGACGGAAACCCATAGTGTAACAAACAAGGACCGTGAATATTGTGTTCCTTTATTCCCTCATGACAGACATTTAGTTCTTTATACATTGTCATTTGAAGAGATTTCAAGGTCAATGTAATCTTTTTACATGGAACTACGTATTTCCGTTAATGTCTCTTATTAAAGATTAAAGATTAATCTCTATTCTAATGTATATTCTAATCTCTTTATAACGGTACCTAATATGGAACATCTATTTTTAAAAAACTTGCCAAAATGAGGGATATGCATTTTTTAAATAAAAGCTGCATCAAAACACGAAGAAATTAATAAACATTTATACACTGATCGATAACGATCTAAAAATTTAATTGTCTTCACACCACGGTAAGAAATGTGTGGTGAAGGTAAAAAGCAGCAAAGAAGTAGTACGTAGAGAAATGTTTTATTTGTGAGTTGCACAACGTTTAGATTTACACTGAGTCCTTGGACCCGTCCTTTTATGCGCTTTTTGGGTTCCTCGCTGGAGACAATTGACGATCGATGAACGGTCGATTTTCGTCATGGTCCGCAGCTACTGCGCCACACTTGTTGCTGGCCGCGCAACCGCTACAAATGTAAATAAAGTAGAAACAACGATTTGAACAAGTGGCTCCTAATATGGAATACTTAGGTATTTTACAAACAAAACTCATTTTTATCGCGAGAAATGAATATTTATATAACTAAATCGAATAAATAAACGAATTTTCCACATTTTCAACCTTATATTATGTTAATTTTCACCTTTTTTTTATACATTGGAAATATGAATAGTACATCGCGTCCACAGTATTCTTAGTGAACACAATGCATTGGACATATTTTTTTCTATTATTATCATTTTTGTAATTTCCGTCATAAAATAAAAATATAATATTGTAGGGTCTTTTTACATAAGTGAAAGTTAGAACGAGTCAGAGTGGATGTTGTAAATCACTGAACGGATGAGGTCGTATGCCTGCAAAATTGTTTGGAAGAACGTGGAGTGTGAAAGAAAAGCGTGCATGCGACCGGTGTCGTCTGGCGTCTAGGCGGCGCCGGGATGTTTGATAAATAGCGTGACTGCGTTTGGAAAATCTTGAGTGGCTGAAAGAATGCGAGGAAGAGTGTTTGGAACTGAGCGACTGGACTGGAATTTTGACTATGGACGAAAGATGCGAGTGAGAAGGGTGCAAGGGTGAAAAAGACAGAACGAATGGGGTTGTGTATGAAAAGCGAGTGGAAATGCGTGCCCGCCCAATTGAGCGTGATCTTTTGAGCGAGACATAGAGTGGGACGTTTTGAATTAGCGAGTCAGCGAGTTATAATAGAATAAAGTATTTGTTATTGTTATCTAGCGAGTCTAATTCTTTCTTTTTATTCCTTCCCGCGGCAACACGTGGGATTTTAATAAAATTAATTCTGCAATATAATAATATGTAACATTAACAAAGAATGTGCACCCAATATGGAGCGTGTTTCATATTAGAAACCCACGTATTCTGATAGAAAAATAATAGCTATTCTAAAAAGAATATAAATATGCAGTAAATTGCTTTTGAATAGTCAAAAATAAATATGTTCAATGATAAATCATGACAAAATAAAATCTTTTAGAAAATTTAACGTACTATCAAACACAGTTTGTGTACGAAAGTGAAAGATACATAATAAAACATTGAAGTATTATTTAAAGTATAATATATATTTAGCTGTAAAGCTTTCATGTTGCTAAAAAGTGTACAGAATTTTTTTAAGAGACAAAAATGTTTCGAAGGATGAGAAAAGCAAATTGTGCGTAACGAAAACTCCGATCTTTCAACAAAGCACAGTATTTATGAGTACACAAATGAAATAAAAGCTATTGGTACTTCATTCTTCACACACTTAACTATTATTAGAATTAATTTTTCAAAAGAGCATTATTGTATCGGCGAATTATTTTAAGTGAACTAAAAATCCGCCGCGAAATAGTCTGAAACACAATGCTTTTCTGATTTTCCTGATTCAATTACTACTTCTAAAAGATTTGAATTATTTTAATCTCGAAATACTTAAAAGTATATGTTTGAAGCTAACAAGTATTCATTCTGCGGCTTAAAACTAGCTTGTGAAATTCGAATATTTATAAGTACCGTAATGAATTTTTATATCTTATTAATAGTGTTCTAACCCTCTAACATGAATCTTTGGTACTGAATTTTACTCGGATTTGTAATTACACATTGAACTTGATTTCTTCGCTACCTGTTACACTGTCAAACACAATTTTTGTTTTGTAATAGCCACTGGGTAGTCCTTATAAAGTTCTTTACCTTAAATACGAATCCGAAAACCAAATTGCTGGTTCACGTCCAGTTTTTGAAAAAACTAGTCCAGATCTATATAGCGCGTAGTCACGGCCTTGAATAGCTGTGGCCGGCGAGCAATGGCCGTGTGCCGTCAAAGCTCTGTGCACGCGTTCTTCACAGAAATTTTCTTAACCTGTCCGAAAGAAAAACCGTTCTCACACTTTCTGCGGGGTGGGGGGGGGGGGGGGGGGGGGGGGGGGTCCTCTTCAGAAATGTTTGCAGAATCCAATGGTGCATAGCATTCAACATTTTTATAGTTACATATTCGGGCAACTCTTCTCTATTTTTTATGGCAAATTTTAACTGCCTATCGTTTTTAGTTTCCACGTAACACTTGGTTTTCTGAAAAATTCGTCTGCTTTTACAAAAACCCATTTTTTTCGAAAACTGAAGCAATTTGGTTTTCGGATTCGTATTTAGGGTAAGGAACTCTATAAGGACCACCTAGTAACTATTACAAAACAAAAATCGTGTTCCACAGTGTTATTGGTGCTTTTAGTTTATTTAATTTTGGAGTGGGATTAACTGTGGGACGGTGCAACGCGTTTATGCGTTGACTACAGACGTTTAAACAAAAAAATAGTTCGCGATCGTTATTCACTACCGCTTATAGAGGGCCAACTAGATTTGCTCCAGAGTATCAAATTTTTTAGCACATTGCATTTAAAGAGCAGGTTTTTGCATTGCCCGTTAAAGAAGGAGAACTGAAAATTGTATAAACCTAATTTTAACAAAGAATAATTTAATCAAATCGGTTATATTACTTAACATAATCCTCTAAAAATATATAACGCTAAATTGATTTCATAACGATTACAGTAAAAAGTTAAAAACTTAGTTTAGGAAAAATGATAAAACTTAGAAAATAATTTTAAGTTCGTATTTGCAAAGGTGTTTTTTTAACACTTTTGGTAAAAATAGGGTAAATGTGAGTACAATAGGACCCTGTATAACGCGCTATTCTTATAACGTGAACTAAAAATTGCGTTATTAGTCCTGTATAACGCGATTAAAAAAATGCTGAGGACAATTCATTTATCACATGAAAATATATGTATGTGGCTCTGAACAGACAGAAAAATTACAATTTTGTACTAAATCATGTGCAATAAGAATAGTTTGTTTAAAGTGCATACTGTAACACAGTCATTTCTATACAGGATTATTTGTGTCATCGTAAAAAGAAATTTATTTCAATTATAAGGAACCAATTATTCAATTATTGCAGTAAGATTATTTAAATCTTTCAATATTTTCATTCATAACTCTTAATTTCAAGGGAGTATTCTAATTTGACGGGTGTTTAAAAACTATTAGCATAACTTTCATGTTGTTAATTATACTGTTTATAAAACGACTACTTCAGTGTAATATGTATATTCACCTCTTAGTATATATGGATCAATTCAACACGCGGTCTTCACCGTACAAGACTGAGAAAGAACAATTGCGAAGCAAAAACAATAAGCGACTATCAAACACACTCGCTACTAAGTCCACAGATGGAGCGACCCACAAGAATACTGTGGCGTCACTTGTCATTTCCGAACGCAGAAAAAGGCGCGTTCGCTCTCGTCTCTGAAGAAAAACGGAACGGAAATGGAAACATAAAAAAGAATAGCGACACCTTTTTCCAGATTCACCCACGCTGAAAGAAAAGCGTCCCTCGTTGACTCTTCAGCAATCTCTGCTAGCAGCAATACATCTCGAACTTCAAACATCTCCGTTAAACAGAATACCATCTTTTCTTCATTATATCGTTAAACCTTTCTTTGTTGTAAATGTTTGTGTTAAACTTTATTGCATCAAATATATATGTATACATCAATGTTTTGGAAGGAGTGTAAAGATAGTGCTAGTTCCTGATAAAATCGTTTGTTGAAGTACGCGTTTTCTATTTCGAAATTTTAACAGTGAAACCCGTACATCGCACGCCGACTTAACTTTGTGCGACTGATTGGAAGTGGACTGTATTAATATTTACTTCAGTGGAAATAACTTGCTGTTTATTAAGAGAATTCAGTAATACTCGTCAGCGGCGAGTGTCTACAATGACTTCTGTATACTCTGTCTCGTTTGTCTAGCTTGAATCTATCTTGTACATTTATCGTCTCCGTATCTTGCGTGGGTTTTTATAAACCTTTGGGTAGGCGTGTGCAAAATTGGAACTCTGCCTGATTCGTAGACTTCCAAGGTAGTGGGCGCGTACAAACAAATTCCTTCGAGTGGGATTAACTTCCCCTCAACCAGTGATCCTAGAGGGGTTGCCGATTACAGCCCCCAGGTGACCCACGCAATGGTCCCGAGCGTTCTTGTCACTGACCATAGCGAGTAATAAAACCAAGGATCGCCTCGACTTCTGGCAAACAGATGTAAGGTTAAAACTATGGTAAATCTACAAAACTGGCAAAACGTGCCGAAGCAACTGCGACTAAATTAGTGAAGTAACGGTTCCTTGGGCTTTTATTCCTGCTATGGTAAAAATACCCAGAGCTCTAAAGTGCCTCGCAAAAGGTTTCGTCAATAGCCTTCTTAAAGCGATTTCGCGACGCGACATCGTTCGCTCCTAATACATCGGAAAAGTAGAGCACGTGCGTACCGTCGAAATACGAACACTATAATACAATTGTATATGTACATCTAACCAGATCATAATATTTATATATATTTGAAGAATGATTACAAATCTTTTTGTTTTATAGTCATTCAAAATATCTGCTACGGACCATGTGAAAGTTGAGTATAAAAGAAAGTAGGTTGTTGGTTGCCATGACTTGAGCCATTCTGCTTATCTTGAACAAAAATATCCAATTGATTCTCAAATAGTATGAATGTGACTGCCGCAAGTATTAAAAGGAAATAAATATACTACAAATTTTTTAAATGATGGTGCTTTGAATTTAAAGTTTCGTCTTTTCGTACCTTTTTTAATTTTCGGATGACTATAGAATCAGAAAAAAATATATTTTCGGATGATTGAAATACTTACAATAACTCTGCATGTGCTGATGATATATGGAAAATTTCAGGTTGATTAGTGCGATAGGTTTTGAAATATCATGGCATCCAATTCAAAAAATATAGTTCTGAGAAGACCATGTTTAACACGTTAACACCGGTGCTATACTTTACTCAACTCGGAGTTCTTTCTGAAATTTCTAAAAATTTCGAAGCTATATCGAAATACCTCTTATTAACCGCGACAAAACTATAAGACAATTGCGTTTTGTGTAAAAAAAATAACATGTAGAGTTTACTTTTATTACTAATTAATAATATACGGTGACACCTTTATTTTTTACATTGTATGTATTTCTAACATTCTTCTTGGTAACTATTTATACAATTTTTTAACTGTTTTTTTGGCTTAAACGTGCCAATTGCTCTTCAACGTACATTTTTATCTCTTCCAAGGTGTTATACTGTTTCTCTCTGGAGTATACTACCCTAGCTACTATTCCCCAACAGTAGCTTGCACTACCTTTACAATATGCATAGCTCAATTATCTTGCTGAGAAATGAATTTTTGTTTCGCTATCTTAACTGCCTGTTTTGATAATTGCTTATGTACAACATTTATACAGGATGACCCAAAATTCTACATGTAAAAATAAGTCGAAAAAAAAGAATAACATTTTGTCATTTAATGTTTAGTTTTTGAAAACAAATGAGTTCGAATATCCGTCAGGTACTTCTGTATTACCTGTAAGTTCCGGAGTATAAAACTTCTGTTTCTACTTGAATTCCTTGATATTCTTCTATACAATTAGTCTCTTGCGTTTCTTCACGATGTCAACATACACAAATCGAGAATATGTAGACATAATCTTTGCTTTGGCAGCATACCATGATAACGCGTCTGCAGCAAGTCGTTTGTACAGGGAACGTTTTCCGATTCGTCGTTATCCCGGCAGACGCATGATTACAAGAACGGAGCAAAATCTGTTTAAAGGTGGTTCTTTTCGGCCAGTTATCGGTAACAATGTACGCGGTAGGCAATGAACGCGTATAAACATTGAAAATCAAGTTTTGAGTAGTGTGACGAATAAATACTGAGTTGAGTACGAGGATTTACTGCATGGTGTTTTAAGAATGGCAGTTCATCGTGTACTTCGAGATAATGAAATGTATCCTTACCACTTGCAGAAAATGCAACAACTTAAATCTAGTGACCACGTTAAAGGATTGCCTTTTTGTCATTGGTTCTTACAGCAACACCGTAATGATCAGAATTTTTCAATGTGTATTTTATGGACTTGTTTAAAATTTGATTTGTTCAATATGTCACCAAAGAAATTAATTTTTAAATTTATACAAAAAATTAAGTCGCTTAAATATGGCTGAAATGGCGGCCAAAGTGTTGATAGTATTGTCACAAAAACTTCAAAAAGATACCTCTAGTAGAGAAATCATTAAAGTTTCACGTTAGAATCGCCTGAAATTCTTTAATTCTACAATCCGTTGAGCGGTGTAAAAAATAGCATTTAGAAAAATATCCAAAAGTTATCGAAAAACGCATTTTTCAGTCGTTTACTTATGTTAAACTAATAAATAATACATAAAATATAAGAAACTTATTAGATGTTTGAGATGCAACCTTCTTTATGACGAATATGAATATAGGATTTCGTGTTATATTTTGAAGTTTTCTTATATTGATTTCTATGCTTATATTGACATTCAATTAATTATTATATGTGTCATTAGTATTAGTAAGCAGTCTGAAATAAGAATATTTGGAGGACATACATATCTAATTCTTGACATTACTTATTTCTATTTTCTATATATTGTACAAAATTTCAAAGGTGTCATAATCACAACCTGAGAAAATAAAAATGTCGCGTGTGTGTTATCCCTTCGCATAGGAGTGTATTTTCATCTTCGAAAAATATAACTAGAAGTAATATTAAAATTTGCCTTTAGATTGTCGATAAAATCGTATTTTCTATTGTAAGATAAATATAGATATTTAGAAATTGATTTAGCAATAAAACAAATTCTTAGACAGCATACTGCATTAAAATGAAGTAATAATAAATATCTATTTACTTATTCACCGACTGAATCACTATAGAAAAATACAAATACATCGTATAACGATACGGTGTTCAGAATTTGAAAAAAAAATCAGAAACCCCTTATTTGGACGAGCTCGGTCATTCTCATCTTAAGGCATTGTTAACGCGAATAGAATCAGCTGGGAGTGTGGCGGCTCCTGTAATCCAGCTACCTGGAGGCTGGTTATGTCGGAGGATCTGAGGCCTTGGAGATTCCTGTTAGTGCAGATTCTCACAGCTAAGGGCGTCCGTGCTAAGCTTGCCATCAATATGGCCATCCAGGAGGAATCCAGGGTGGCCAGGTTGGCTAAAGAGGGGCGAACCGGGCCAGGGGGGAAACCCAGCAGCCAAAAGTCTCCGTAGCGGGCCGTAGTGGGATCGCGCCCCGAAGTGAAGCCGCATTTACAGGCCTGGTCAATATGACTCGACACATAACTTTTTTTTCTTTTTTGTAACACATTCGCAATCATGATAAAATTTGAAACACCATTGCTGTGGACCGTGCCTTTCTTGCAACTGTTTAACGCGATGTGTTATTCATATCATTTTTACACATTTAAAACATAGTAGATAAACCGAATAACGCGTTTAACGTAAATGTTATATACGTGTGATATTTTGACATAGGCACTGCGACAACAAGGTGTACCTTACCTAATTTAAAGAAGGAATAATATTGACCCGTTCATCGTACTTCGTGTTGTTCACAAGAAGAGTCCTGGAGGGAATGCGGGTTTAATTAGTCAACTTCCATATTTTTTTATCTTCTTTTCCATACTAATTTTCCATTTGTCAATGTGGTTATACGTTTTATACAGTTATACGATTTGATTGGTTAATCAAACCTATGAACAAAACACAGCGGGAGACCCCCCTTACCTCCTGTGCCGTCCAGGGGCTCTTCTCATGAACAACGCGGAGTCCAATAAAAACGCAAATTACATTTATATGTCAGTTAATTATTTTTTATTAGTTACGATTAAATTATCTTGAAGGTTTTGGGATTGTAAAATCTGTCTTCAAACGTTATTTGTTTATGAGAAGGGGAAATTACCCTTATAGCATATAGACGAAATAACGAATAGAATTCACTAAACAAAGCAAAAAAGCCCTAATGAACGCGGTTCAAAATCTCAACGGTATCCGAGATAAAAATAGGTTTTATATTAAGACAAAATGTATGACGACCGAATTGAGAACACCTAAATATCTTAAAAAATGTGAGTGTTGTGCAGAAATATAGTGAGGAAAAGCGTCAGGGCATGAACTACTATATATCATAGCGACAGGTGTTTGATCGTGAAGTGACCGTGAAATATCCTATAAAGGTCATATTAAAATTCTTAAACAAAACCCTACAGTTTATATTTCATATTTTTCTAGCTGACATTCAGATGTATTCAGAACAGTAGAAATTAATCTTTTTGCATACACTGTTACCAAGATACGAATGATCAAAGTTTTCAGTTCATTCTCAGTGATAGAACTCGGCGGACGGTGCGGCCGCCATGGAAGGGTAAAGTAATGCGACATCTAGGGTCCATTTGTGTTACACGATGGGTTATTGGACTGAAAGTGTAAAGGACATTTTGTATGGATCTAGTTGTAGACTCATATCTGAGAACGTAGTCATTGCATTCGTTACAACGACTAATCGATATTCGTGCATTCCTTTACTCTCCCATGCGACCTTATGGGCATCTACAGCGTGACATTCGCTCTACATCTCAAGGTTGATTCTATATTGTTATACGCCCATTCCTTCGTTTATGCAGCACTTTTCTACGTGAGTACCTTTTTTACGCGATGAATTATAACATTATTTACGGGATATTGTTTATACGCCACATCAATTTACGTGATATGAATTTAGTGTTGGATGACCAACCTAATGACGCACCATAGATAAGCGTCCTAGGCCCGCCGCGTCCAAAATATCTTACTGAGTGTCACGATGTAAGGTGTTATTGAATACTCGCGACAAGTATGTTTGCAAGTTATTTATTTATGTAGATGAGTGTTCAGAGGCAGAACGGGTAATCTGCTTCCTCGTGCCTTTCCGCTTTATTTATTTGCGTCTTCGGAAAGACGTTACCCCTTGGAAACTTCGAAGGTGGAGCTAATTCCCTTCTCCAACGTCGCCTTGATTTTTGGTAGGGGAAAAAATTGTGGATTTCTAATTCGGAATTTTTTTCCCGAGCCGCGCTGATCGTGCGGCCGAAGAAGCCTTAACGGGACATGGCTGGCAGCGTTTATGGTAGGGTAGCCTATTCAGCTATGCACGTATAAAAAGTATAAAATATTTTCGCCAACTTACAGACTTTAGGGTAGGCTTAATTGCCTATAACTAAACATCTGTAAGTGGTCAATGCTATTTCCTACCAACGCTGCGAGCCACGTACCGTTACATCAGCATGTTTTTCACAAGTCCAAAATCCTAGATAAAATACACAAATATCTCATCCAGGACTAGTCATCTATAACGAGTCATCAGGTACCAAGAGTCACCGACATCCCCTCCTTAGCGAAAAGCTTAGTATATAAGAATTGGAATCTCTAGGATAAGGGATAGTTATTCTTTCTACCCTGTTGGTTAGCGGTCTGTCCGAAATTGTCTGTTTCCGCGTCGTTCGATGTGTTATATCTGGAGAATACGTTGAAACGCCGAAATATAATTATTATTAAGGAATCGGACTTCGCGTCATTCACCCGGATCCCAACATTAGTGATACCAAATAAAATTTACTTTTGCTTCCTGAAATGTTATTATTATTACTTTCCTCGTTATGCTATGTAAAATAAATATGTATTTTTAAAACTTACTACAGCTTTTCTTTTTAATGTTCTTTTTTGTCCTGACGAACTCTATTTACAATACTTCGCGTAAGTGGAGGGACGGGTGCATCTCACTACCGACGAACCGGCAACTTTGGATGCTCATACCTTGGCAACGGTTTATACGATAAATTTATTTCTATTGTTTTGAAAACGTTTGGATGTCAGTTACAACAGTATGGAATACATGTAGGAAGTAGACTCTTTAAACGCCTCCAAAATTCAAATCTTCACTCGCGTATCTACGACGTTTTCCGTACATATCAGGCACACTTTCGCACACCGCGGCTATCGCACCTCATATTTGTTTTTTCTCTCGCATTCTCGTACTCGGTTTCTCACACTCGCTCTTGGAGTCGTTCATCTGTCGCCTATTCACAATTAGGCGATGCTCGGCGGCGTCTATCTATGAAAAACAATTACAACACAATACGAAAACGCGTGTTGACTTTGAGACGGTTTAATCCTCGAATGCTCCTAACGGATCAACTTTCAACATCCGACCGTCCTGCACTGATATTCGACTTCGGACATCGTCTTCACTGGCATCGTCATCAGTTGGTTTGGCCCATAAGTGCGACCAAACGCCCGTTTTGTGTACAAAACTCAATAACTTACATAAAAAGTATGAGCGATACAAAAAAATGCTTCAGATAAAGGTTGTAAAGTACAGAACTAAACATACGGTGGTTACATTTTTTTTTATTATAGGGATATGTAGGGATCCGTTTATCCGTCCGAGTCTTCCTAAAGGATCTCCCGGGAATAAGGAACCCCGATGTTAGAATAAAATAATAAGAAATCGGTAGAAAACACTAACAATATACTAATGAGTATAATCGGTTACAGACTTGTACGTTCTTTCGAAGCTGGACGCAGACTCACTCTTCCTCGCATACTGCCCTACTCCTAATCCTCGTCGCCCTTTCGATTGTTTGTCTTTAGGCCATTGCGTACATCGCATTCGCCCGCTTCACTCCCCAGAGATATTATAAAGATTTTTAAATGACAATGGATATTTTGCATTTCGATTACAATGTTATATAAATAGAGAAACGGTATTTATTTGTACAAGATTATGTGAAATCGGATCTACATAATTAGGAGAATATTTTCCATTATTAAAAATCTGTATAAATATATCTAACAATACCGTACTAAACAGTGACTAATATTCGTTAATTTGTTAAACAAAAATCATTTTAAATAGTAGCGAAATTTTTAATTTTCGTTATGTGAATGGTCGAATTTTTGGGTTTTATTCACAGACGGCTACATTGTGTGGCCTATTGTTTAGTGTGGTTTGCAGGTGTAGATGTTCATAAAGGTCCCTCATGGTCGCTTATCTTTTCACAACGTATCTGTGTCAATCGTCTTCCTATTTTCTCTCTGTGTCGCCTCGATCGCTTTCCTGGAACATTCCCGTATTTCGTCTCGCTCGATCTCGAATTGTGTAACCCATTCTATTTCTAACAATTCTCGATTTTCTGGGTTTTCTCACAACCTCGCGTAGATTCCAAAAAGTATCTACATATGTGTCGTACTTAAGTCGCGATGCATCATTGTATTCAGACATTGTTGTGCTAATTTTAAATACTTATACCATTCTTCGCGTTTCGAATGTGCTAATTTCGTTAAGAAAGACACAAAGAGTACTGTTTACGCGCTCTACCTGATCGTTCCCTCTTGAGGTGCTAGTCGTAATCAGTTGATGCTGAATATTCTCCTCTTCGCAGTATGTCGAGAATTCTGCCGACATAAACGCTGTTCTGCGATCAAAAATAATTCTATGGGAGTTCCCAAATACGACTCATTGCTTTTATAATTGCGTGATTACTTCCGCCACTCCCGTGCTTTTCGTACCGTACAACTACGTGAATTTGAAAAGCACGTCGACTATCACTAAGGTGTGGTTATAGCTTTTTCTTGTGAAGGGTAGTGATTCGAAGTGATCTATGTGCAATGTGTTCAGCGGGATTTCACATTTTTTTAACTGAATTAGTAATTCCTCCGACTTACCTGGTTTCCTATTGGCAAGAATACACTGTGCAGTTTGACACGATTTTTTCGATTTTTGCCTTCGCAGTCGGAAATCAGTAATTATTTTGCAGTAGCGCTTCCGTTTTCGCCGCGGAAAAATGATCTTCCGTGTGCGCCTCTCGGATGACCTGCCTCTGCATTGGATCCGGGAGTGCTAATAAGTGATTATCGTCTAGCTCTCTAAACAATAGACTTCTTTGTATGGTATTACCCTCGATATTTTCCACTCGCGCAAAATCTAATATCTCTTTTAGGTCTCTGTCCTCGCTCTGCGTCTTTCTGAACAGTGACATTATCGCCTCGTCGTGCGGTTCTATCAGCATGCAGTTTGGCAACAGTAATGCTTATCTGGGACCTGTGCTCTGTTTCATAGTAAAACTCGTCTAATAATAAGGTCTATTTCGCGATGCGGACGCCCAAATATTTTTTTCGCATCGTGTACTTCGACTCTGTCAATGTAGTTATCCCGCTCACGTACTACACAGGATGCATCGTATTGTCATCTGTGCTTCTTTGGGGGAATATCGCGCCGCAGCTATGCATTAATACGTCAGTGTATAACTGCCTTTCGGTATTCTGTCTATGTAAAGACAGTACCGGCTTGTCGCTCAGAATTTTTTTTAATTTGTTAAATACTGCTCTTCCTTCCTCATGAAATTTAAACGGTACTCCCGCTCTTAACAAACTACTCAGCGGACGCAGCATACTCAGCGGAAGCTCTCTATCTGTTTTAGGCTCGACGGCTCAGGGAATTTCTTAACTGCGTCTACTTTGCGAGGCGACGACCGCACGCGTCCGTTTTGCACAATATGGTCTAAATACTCGGCTTCTTCTCGTAGAAAACAACATTTTTCAAATTAATTCGCCGAACTCACTCACAATCGTCTTTACGGCTCTCCATCCACTTATCAGGTATCTCGATTCTTAGTAATGTCCATCGAGTACAACGAAAGCGGTATATTTTCAGTTCTCCTTCTTTAACGGGCAATGCAAAAACCTGCTCTTTAAATGCAATGTGCTAAAAAATTTGATACTCTGGAGCAAATCTAGTTGGCCCTCTATAAGCGGTAGTGAATAACGATCGCGAACTATTTTTTTGTTTAAACGTCTGTAGTCAACGCATAAACGCGTTGCACCGTCCCACAGTTAATCCCACTCCAAAATTAAATAAACTAAAAGCACCAATAACACTGTGGAACACGATTTTTGTTTTGTAATAGTTACTAGGTGGTCCTTATAGAGTTCCTTACCCTAAATACGAATCCGAAAACCAAATTGCTTCAGTTTTCGAAAAAAATGGGTTTTTGTAAAAGCAGACGAATTTTTCAGAAAAATAAGTATTACGTAAAAACTAAAAACGATAGGCAATTAAAATTTGTCGTAAACAATAGAAGAGAGTTGCCCGAATATGTAGCTATAAAAATTTCAAATATTGTGTATCATTAAATTTTTGTAAATGATGATCAAAGTTTAAAACGGGGTAGATGCGCGTACTTTGTACATACTTCTGTTACATTTCTACGAAAAGTTGGTTGACTAGCACAGATTTGCTGTACACCATTGGATTCTACTGACATTTCTAAAGAGGAACACCCCCACGGGAAGTGTGAGAACGGTTTTTCTTTCGGATAGGTTAAGAAAATGTCCGTGAAGAGCGCGTGCACGGAACTTTGGCGCCACACAGCCATCACTCACCGACCACAGCTATGCAGGGCCGTAATTACGCGCTGTATAGACCTGGACCCCGGTCACTTCTTATATGTATATATAATGTTTAATTGTTTTATAAATTTTCATAATAATTATGAAAACGCTTTTTACGATCGTTCTGTTTTAAATAATTTGCTGTTTCGACCTCAAATGGACTCAACCGAAACATACGCACTTCTAACAGCCTTTAAATTCATTGAAAGTTTTCCTCCAAACAATCTAAGTTTATTAGTAATGAATGAGACTCCAAATTTGTGCCAACCTTGCGTTTTTCCCATGACACGAAATAGCACTCTGGCAGGCAGTCGAGGACAAGACAACTGTTTACCCCCACGCTGTTGTCAGTGGCGCAGGGCGTCGAAGGGAACAACCGATCAAAAACGTTTCCCCAAAAAATAAACCTAGACGCTATCATCAATGAAGCAGCCTCGAAGAAAAATCAGACAGATCAAATCACGACAGCGCCCGAGCAACAGATTATGTACAAGTCTAAGCATTAAAGTTTTATTAAATATTGAGTCACGTTAATTCACATAGTCATATCCGTCTTCCTCACCAATCCAATACAAATCCTTCCACTGCTATTAATTTCGCGTTGGAAGTGGGCATTCCACGAACGGATCGTTCACATCGCGATTGCGACCATTTCTTCACACCTCGAGAAACTTCTAGTCGCCTTATGGGAGAGCAGCCGTTATTTTATCATCGCGGTCAACAGTGAGTGAGTTGGAGAGTCTCCACATATTCGTTAATTCCTTCCTACTATATTAAACAAAGATAAATTTTCTGTCATCAACGTAATCAAAAATTGTTCATAATACTGGCGGAAGCAAAGTATAAAAGCTTAGTTCAAACTCGGGCTAATGTTAAGGGAACGGTAACCCGTATAATAATAATATTATTTATTTTAATAAACAGCCAGCGGTAAACATCAGTGATATACATAGAAGCAAGTGAAATTAAATTGGAAGAATCTCATAAATCATTTGAAAAAATACAACTAGAAATAGACATTTTGTTGCAAGATTATCCAAACGATGCTGACTTGATTGTAGTACAAAAAGCAAAAAAAACTTTATTCGAAGAGCAATATTATAAATGTGTAAAAATAAGTAAAAAAATTATGAACATTTACAGAAACGAGTCAAAGATCTGATGTATATCAGAATATCACACAAGTGAATAATGATCATGCGTCAAATATGATCATTCAGTGAACAAATACCATATTACCGATGTGATGTCGGATGACCGACGTTTGATTTGGTCTCCTGACATCAGACGATTGCCGTTCGCACTAGTTATAAGTTAGTTCGTAATATTTTAGCCTTCAGTTCATTTACGCATTCTTCTCTTACGGGATAAGCTTCATCTTAATCTCACGATAGTTTCATAATCTTACCCTTGTTTATATCTCGCGCGATTTCTTATAAGTTAGATTACTCATGCAATAGCATTAAGTAAGACGAGCCATCCTGATACGTTAAACATCCTCCGACTCTTCATATCTCAACCAGTCCCCTGATTACCCTATCGCCATCACCCAAACATCCGCCAAATACCAATCATAATTCCCACAACTCCATCAGTATCAAAACCCCTCACACCAACTACCCAGGGCTCATTCCGAGCTTACTTTTTTTCCGAGCCCAGTCGGCTCATACGTCTCTTTCCGTCTCAGTCTTTTCACGCGTTACTACTAGTTACGGGGTTCGATCTCCTCGCACTTGTATTTTACTATTCTTAAATCAACTATTATAATTTGTCACGTTCTATTATATATCCTAGAATACATTTTTATTCATACTTTAATTTTGTTTATTATAACCATACATACTCACGTTATACCGGTTGTGCGCGTCTCGTGTCTCTCGCCATCGAAAATCATCCTCTGCGCTCAGACGAGCTACAATCATCAAACGACAGGCAAATATTCACCAAGGAGCACTTCGGTAAGTGAAGTCATCAGTGCACTCGGGATCCCTGGCAGACGACGGGCGTACGTACCGCGTGGCCAAAAAATTGCACACATACATATATAACGCTCAGGATCGCGTAGAACCGCGCTAAAGCCCGATCTGGGACGTAACACCGAAAATAAAAATTTGCCCTTTTGATGGCAATCTGATCGATTGATATAACTTCCACAATGTTTTTAGTCTTTAATTCATAATGACTGTAGAATTTCAGCCGTTCAAAAATTCCCCGTTTTAAAAAATTCTTTATATGTATTAGTGGGACCTCTTAAAGTTAAGGTGTGATAGGCCGAGGCCAATCATTTATACATACATCAAATCCTTATTAGAGTTGACTGAAATTATTAAGGACTCACCGCTGAGTATACGGAATTTTAAAGAACGAACATTAATGCATTACAAGGCACTGGAAGTACTCAAATAGCCAATGAAAGAATGAGATTCAATATTGTAGGAAGTTTGGTGTTGGTGGTGGAGAATGTTCAAAACACTCGAAGTTAATAACAACAATAATTTATTAACTAAAACTATAACAGAGATCACACATAAATACTATCGTTACGTTAATCATACAACCACTCGCTTGTTAATCGCACCCAAAAAACACTCACCCACGCATTCTCACTTGCTTTTACAGCACACTCATTCGTTCTTTCTTTCTTACAGTTTCAACCTTCTCACTTGCATTCCTCTCACTCGCATCCTAACGATTCGTCCGTAGCCAAAATTCACGCGGTTATGTACACGTTTCATTCTCATGGTTCCAGTCGCTCGGTCCCAAACACTCTTCTTTCGCGCTTCCAGGTACCCGACTTTTTCACACGCAATCACCCTTATTTCCAAACAAACCGACGCAATCCCGTCGCGAGGTGACACTGGCCATCTACAGGCACGCTCAACCATCCATACCCATAATATTAGTGTACATTATTACTCAAAAGCTTGTCAAAAATACGCGTAACAAAATGCACAAATTAATGTGGTGCTTAAAAATGCTTGTGCAATACCACGCGATTCAGAAGTTTTATTGGGCACTGCGTGTGTAAAAATGTTGAATAAAAATCAAACAGCACATGAATGTCGCATGTTGTTGGATGGGTGTTCAGAAGAACAGATTTAATGAGATGTAATGCCACTAACACAGTATTAAAGTAGACATTTCCTTCCTGGGTAGTACCTGTGATATCTTCAAATGTATCATCAAAAGTGTTACTCTTATAAACATCATGCCTTATTCCTTGTAATAGATCTGAACTTGTATCATTAACTCCAAATGTCTCTAAAATTTTGCGTGGCAATCATAATGCTAATCCAAGCTGAATTCAGAAATATCTGCAAAATCCAATGGTGCACAGCAAATTCGTGCTGGCCAACCCACTTTTCATAGAAATGTAACAGAAGTGTGTACAAAGTACGCGCATCTATCCTTTTTTAAACTTTGGTCATCATTTACAAAAATTTAATGATACGCAATATTTGAAATTTTTATAGCTACATATTCGGGTAACTCTCTTCTATTGTTTACGACAAATTTTAATTGCCTATCGTTTTTAGTTTTTACGTAATACTTATTTTTCTGAAAAATTCGTCTGTTTTTACAAAAACCCATTTTTTTCGAAAACTGAAGCAATGTGGTTTTCGGATTCGTATTTAGGGTAAGGAACTTTATAAGAACCACCTAGTGGCTATAATTATTTGTTTTGTAAGTGCTATTATTTTAGACGAATTTACGTTTTTTCGCTACTAATTTCTCGTGTAATTAAAAAAAATGTGCGTACTGGGGATTGCATAATACTAAGAGTGTTCCACTCTTATTCTGTTAATAATTCAAAATTAGATTTGACTAATGCTAAAGTTAAAATTATAGCCCACTTCTATTCTATTAATCTCTCAAACATCTGATATGTACAATTCCATCGTGTTTCTACATCTATAATCAATTTATCATATATTATATCAGCACGATATAATAAGCGAGCACAATAAGATGAGGTTTTTGGTCAGCAGAAAGTAAGGGAGTAAGGGAAAGAGTTATGAAAATAAATATTATTACGTGAGAGTGCTGTAAAATAAATCGTATTTTAAAACGCTCCAAAGAAAATATTACTCCTTGCCACACTTTGAATTCTAAATCCCACACTACCGACAATTTTTTTGTTTGTAATGTGTATACTTTTAATTATAAAATGGTACGTGATAGTACATCGCACATTCATCAATTGAAAAGTAAGAAGGGAGTTTAGTGGTTGTTATTATTGACATTGAAAGCTGCAATTAGATTACAGGATATGTGTCCATATGAAAATCCGATAGATTATGAAATTATAGTTATGCATGTTAAAGTAAATTATGCATTAAAAGACAGCATAATTGATTTTAAAAGTAAAAATAATAATGAGAAATTAGAAAAATCAGAGAATTTCTGGTATGATATTCATACAAATTTCGAATCTGTTCGACTAAGATTCGAATATACAAAGAGTAACTTTAATATTCGGACACTATGAAATTTTTATTTTGTTACATCCTAACACAATTTAAATAAAACACTGTCCGATTTTCGCGTTACTTTAATATTCGGACACTTCTAGAAACGATTCATTTTTAGGTTACTTTTTGTAATAATATGTGTTTTAATATCTTGTTGGGTAGCCATCCTGCTGTATCACTTCTTTTAAACGTTGTGGCATATTGCTAATGATTTTTTAAAAATATTCAGTACTTATATTGTCCCCTTCTTCTTTTAATCGATGTTTCAACATTTCTTTGGAAGATATTGGTGTTTTTCTGATACGTCGGTCATTGTTCTAGTAAAATTTAAATGTGTTTAAAATTCCCATTTGTGTAAATTATTTTTTAATATGTTCAAATACACATTTATGTCCATAATATTGGCAATGAAAACTAATTCATCCGGTTCAAATGTATTGTAGATATACAGTCCCAGACAAGTACACTGCCACCTCCGTGCTTTACAGTCGGCCTTAGATTTTTAAATTTAAATTCTTCATTTTTTTTCCGCCACATCATCCTTAATTTTACTTTCTTCTTATCTTTTTTAAATTTTACTTAAATTTACTTTCATCGGTAAAAATGACGTCGTTTCACTATGTTTCTTCCTTCAAAAGAAATACTTTAGCAAAATTCAATCTCTTCTTCGATTCTGTTCAATCACATATGGTTTCTTCCTAACCACTTTTCGATTGTAGCCACTATTTTTTAAGGCTTTGTGGATCGTTTGGGAATGTACCTCCTTCCCAGTCTTGTTTAAGAGTTCAGTTGCTAATTTTGGTGCACTGAGTATAGGATCATAAACTATAAATTATGAATTATAAATTACAAACCATACATGTATTTTTGTTTATCGTTTCCAGTTTGTAAATTTAAATATACAAAACGTTATGTGAAGAGAAATCAGGAAAGAAAACTATAGGTTCTGTCTCATTTGCAGTACCCTTAGAATTATTTGGGATACACATTAGCAATGTCGTATGGCCTGGTGTTTATCATTGAATGAATGTTGCAAATTTCATGTGAATCAAATTGATAATGTGACCTAAAACACTGTCCTTATAAGCTAGTTAAGTTTACTGGCAGATTCAATATTATTTAAAAAGAATAGGTTCAGATAAAGTGATGAAGAAGCATATCCGACATTGTATGCTTTATGAATTCCATAAAGGAAACAATGGTATCGCCATCACAATCAATATTAATAGTATTTATCTGGAAATCCTAAGTGTCCGGAAATGTCAATGATGACTCACAAAATATTGGAACTAGGCTTTCGTCTTACAAGGCGATTAGAGATCAGGAAGTACATCTCTTCTTAAAGACGACGAATTGAAGGCAGTGGTTGAAAAAGATCTGAGTTTAACAATTGGAGAGATTGCAGAAATGCTTGCTATACTGTGATCAACAGTTTATAAACTCTTTTAGAAAATTGGAAATGTGTGGTGATGTGGAAAATGTATCCCGTATATCCTTAGTGCAGACAATTGAGCAACAAGAGTTGCTATATGCAATTCTTCGTTATTCGTTAGACACGAAGCAAAGCCTTTTTTGAATCGTTTAGTTACTGGGAACAAAAAATGGGTTATGTGTGATAGTCCAAAGTGGAAACATAATGATTACTTCCAAGTGATACACTGATGGCAACTTCAAACCCGAATATTCATGCGAATAAAGTGTGTTATGTGTATGGTCGAATTTGTAGAAAGTTACTCATCTTGTTATTCATTCATTTTAAAGGTTTTTAAAGACCAGAAGTTCTGGTACTGTCAGCCTTTATTGAGAACAATTAACATTATTAAGCAGTGCAATTGAAGAAAAACATCCTGCTGTGGTTAACAGAAAGGGTGTTATACTGCAGCACAGCAATGCAAGACCACACACTGTAAAAGTCACGCAGTAAAAAATCAGAGAAGTGACCTGAGGAACTTTAGTACATCCGTCGTAATCTCCTGTTTTAGCCTCACACGTTTTTCAGTTATTTAGATCTCTTCAACATTTTTTAGATAGTAAAAAATGTTCGAATTACAAAGATGTGAAAAACGGAATACAAAAGTATTTTAATGAAAAATTAAGGGATTTTTATAACAGGGGCATATAAAAGCTCGTAACTAGATGGCAAAATGTCGTAGATATTTGTATGATTTAAAAAATGTATATAAATTTTAGTTTCAAGAAATAATATTACTTATGGTTACCTCTAATATTTTATTTTTCAAAATAATATATTACTTTATTTTCCAGTAGTATAATCCGTTCAAACATCTCACATCGTAAAATTACATCATGTTTAATATTATTTTGGTTCAAAAAATCTCATAAATACGTTGATAAAAGTATGATTTAAAAAAAACCGTAAAATTTGTGGTATTAACCCCTTCGTATTCCTGGACGATATATTTCACGACCTGATACTAGCCGATTAACACTTTTGACGAGATGTCTTGCCACCTAGTGCCAGTGGTTTGACATTGTAGATGAAATATTTTGTGTTTTGCCTCATCTTGCCCGATACACGTATGTCTACAATGTTTATCTATACTTATGTGCTTGTAGTATGTTGTGAGCAGTACGTTGATAAATATTGAAGTCGTAGCACAGTATTCATCGTATAGGAGTTTAGTCTTGATTTGTTATTTAAGTAAACTTTCAATTGAAAGCGTTACAACATGTTCAGTTAGAGTAAGAAATATGGTAATGAGTGTTAGTGGAAGCATTAATTGATCAACGAGAAATACACGTCAGCAGTATATACAGAGTGAGTCACCTAACGTTACCACCTGAAATATCTTTGTTGTTTTTAAAGATACGTCAAATATCTTCAGGACAAAATTAAATGGTTTAATGAGACTCACAGGATACCAAAAATATTTCTATTTTTCTTTCATTTTTTTTCTGAGTATAAAATTGTTGACCTTCATATGTCCTAAACTTGATAGTTAATGAGATATTAGCAATAGTTTGATCTGCGTAAAGTGAATATCTCCGAGTGTCCATTCGCGAAGATGGCAGTGTTTATCTGACAGTGTTTATCAATATGTCACGTACTCGTACTTTGTGCTGTTGTTTACGATTTCCACTTCGTTACCGAAGGAAACAATAATGTGGTAACAACATGACGGTTACCTTATCACCTTGACTTTTTTAAATGGAACCACTCTTTTTTAAACACCTATAATGATAGTCTCAGTTTGCTCAGGGTACCTTTCTTTATAAAGCAATCGAGTCTCTACTGCATTTTGTCTACATTCACAGTAAACCATTATCATGTCATTTTAAGTATGCTTAGAGATAGAGTTCAGCATAGATATTGTCATGTTTGCCAATTCTAATCGCAGTTGAATTTCGCGGTAATCTGTTTCGTCGTCGTTAGAGTAAAGTGTCGTGGTTGAGGTTCTGCCGATGTATCCTGGACGAATCTGTATAAAGTTAAATCCATTTAAGTGTATGGTGGTTACAGCTGAAGTGTCTGGGCATGAAATGTGTAAAGCTATGTACTGGAAGTTGCTGATATCCATTCGTGGTTTGAATATAACCGAAGTTAAATAGGTTTTCGTCGTTTAATGAAATGACGTAGGTTGGGGTATGAACTTCCAGTATCTTGGGTGGTCCCAACCATTCTGCGTCTATTTTGCTTTTTGTTCTATAGTTGTGCAACATTACTCGGTCTCCTATGTTAAATATGGCTTGGATCCTAATGATTTGTGCGTCTTGCAACTTCTTATGTTTTTGCTTTCTTTCTTTAATTGTCGTGCTGCTTCCAGGTATGCATTGTGGTGTTGCCTCCACATTCTTATTAGGCAATCTTTTATAAATATTGGCGTTACGGCTAATTTTACGAGGGTAAATTAGCCTTTTTTCCGAATGTAAGTTCAAATGGTGTGAAATCAGTGCCTTCATGTACAGCAATATTGTATCCCATACATATTATGGTCAATCTTTCATCCCAGTTGTGATCCCGTCCATCTAGACTGGTACAGATACAGTCTTTTACCACAGCATGAGTCCGTTCTAATGATCCGTTGCTTTGAGGGTGAAATACAGTAGTGCGTATGTGTCGGATTTTTAATGCTTCTTCGAATCGTTGCATCATTTGGCTAACAAAGTTGGTTCCTTGGTCAGTCGATATGTGTTTAGGCGAGAAGAAGATGTAAATGTAATGTTTCAAGACCACGTGTATAATTGCTTCTATGTTTTGAAATTTAAGTGGAAGAAGTATTAGATATTTGGTTAGAACGTCTTGCACAGATAGAATGTATTTATTTCCTTTATCAGTTCGTGGCAGTGGTCCAAAGATGTCCAAAGCTAATTTTTCGTAGGGTTTTATGGGTGTATCGGTTATCACGACCTCTTCTTAAAGATAGATAAAGATTGATGTTAAAATGTAAAACTGTAAAGATTGATATATCATACATTTTTCGGACTCGGTATACAAGTCACTCGAGAGTTTAAGTCATATTGTTTTTAGGGTTCTGTTTCTCCTTTTGTCAATCATTTCTTTTAGTCTTAATAGCCATCGATTTCCCGTATAGGGTTCAAGGTTTTGTTTAAACACTCGTATCCAGTTGTTTCCGCAAGCGTTTACTTCTTTTGTGAGCTGAAATTGGGAATGGGTCTGCCATTCTTCGAAGTCGTTTCCAAAAGTGGAAGAAATACCGGATATAGGTGAATCTTTGTTTGATTCGGCTGTTTCCATTGTGGATCTAAATGTGTTGTCAATTAAATTTTTAAGTCCGGCGGCAGAAATGAAATTTTCGAAATTATCGGCCTCCGAATTGTCTTTTGCCTGGTTGAGGAGTCGCTCGGCGTCTATCACTGTGAGTAGTAGAATACGAGATAATGCATCAGCGGCTTTTCCTTTACAATGTTCTATCGTGTAATCATATTCTTCAAGCTTCAGTCTCCACTGTAAAAGTCGTGAGGAAGGTTCTTTCATGTTGAAAAGCCACTTTAATGCACTGCGATCGGTAATGATTTTATGATGATTATTTTAACCTTTTAACTGCTCATACAATAGCCAAAAGTTTCTTTTTCGTTGTGATGTAATTTTGTTTGGCCGTGTTCAATGTTCTGGATATATAGCAACAGGGGTGCTTTTCCTGGGATAATATCGCTCCGAGCCCTTCATTAGATGCATCGGTTGAAATCGGTGTGAAATCTTTGGAAAAATCGGAATATCTCAAGACTGAATGTTCGTAAAGCATTTATTCTAACATGTCAAAAGTGGTTTGGCAAATATCGGTCCAATAAAAAGGAGTTTCAGTTTTTGTTAATTCCCTAAGGAGTTTAGCAAGTTTGACGAAATCACGGATGAATTTTCGATAACACTATGGAACAAAAGTAATATCCGACGAGACCTAAAAATCATTTAACCTCAGGTTGATTGCGAAGGATTCTGAAGCATTCAACGGCTTGAATTTTCTTGTTGTTCGGCTTTACTGCTTCAGGGGTGATGATGTGGCCGAAATATTCCAGTTTCGGTTGGAGATATTCGCAGTTGTCTGGTTGTAATTTTAAACCTGTCTCTCTTAGTCGCTGAAACACTATTGCAAGATTCCTGTTATGTTCATCGATTGCGAATCCGAATATTACAATATCGTCCAGGTACACGAAGCAATATTTTCTGATTAATCCGTTACGGGCTTTCATTCGTTGAAAGGTGGAGAGCGTGTTCTTTAGTCCGAACAGCATAAGGTTGTAATGGAGGTGTCCGTCTGAGATTGACAGTACCGTGTACTTCTTTGATGCAGAGTGGATTGGAATTTGGTGAAATCCAGAACGAAGGTCTAATGCTGAAAAGAATTTTGCCTCGCTCAACTGATCCAAAATGTCTTCAATATGTGGCAGTGGGTAGGCATCCTGGTCGTTTAATTCGTGTAACTTCTTAAAATCAATAACAGTCCTCCATTTTCTTACTCCTGAAGCGTCTTCTTTTTTTGCTACGATCTTAAGGGAGGAAATCCCTTTAGACAGATGAAAACGAGCTTATCTTTATGAATTTTTTTGTAAAGGAAAGGGTTGTTTTACATTTTTGAAACTTTGGTTATCATTTATTATATTCTTTCTCCATTACAACGCATTTTTTGTTTTTCAAAATATTTAAAAATGGCGGAGTTATGTCCCTGTTTTTCGGGAAGGTTGTGGTGCGACTTATTAAATGGTGTAAGCTCTAGTATTGGCTACATTGATTTGAAGCAAACCAGCAAGACATATTTCGATAACTAACATTTACAGGTTGTAGATGAACCTACAGAAAATGAAAAATATTAAAAATTGAAAAAATGACACACTTTTAAACAGAAACTTTGAATTTTACATGAAATTTTCGCTATATTTTGCAATAAAAAGATACTTTTATTTACAATTTATTTCATATCTCTAGGTTCATATATAAGACAATATTATTATAGATATGTGTGCAAAATTTCAGCAAGATTGATTAAGTAGTTTTTGAGTTATTGATTCCACCGATTTCGAAAATGTAGTTTTGAGATAAGCACGTCTGGATGCAGTAGTGCAGGATGTTCTATAAGGTCCAAATTTGCTCCTGTAGCTAGAGCTTTCTGCCACTTGCACCAGCTGTCATTTCCTATCGGGTAGTATTTGTGCCTTGGATTTTCTTTGGTGGAGCATAAGTGATAATACGAGGCCATTATAGCTTTCTTCATATTTTCCACACTATGAATATTTCTTCGTATGGCTAAGCCATAGTATGCGGTGAGTTTCCTGATAAGCGCATCAGTCAGCTTGCCTTTTCCACCGAGGTTTTTTGTTTTTTTAATATTTCGAAGCCGGCTGTATGATAATTTTTCTTGTATAACGCAAACAATCTAAAGTAACAATGTTTACAATGATTGAGAGGAGGGAATTATGAAAGGCGGGTCCTCCGCTTCTAGCGCGTGAATATATACCTGCGGTGGGCTACCGCTTATGAGTCCCGATAGCATCAGAAGGGCTCCGAAATTCGCTTTAAAACTTTGGCACCATACTTTTAAGATGTTATACTAACATCTTATAGAAAAAAAAAATATTGCGATTTTGTAAGGTTCTAAAGGTATTTCCCCCCTTAAGGATGAATTATATGGTGAGTCTGATTCTTCGATGACGCCTTTAACTAATAATTCTCTCATTTGTTTTTCAGTCTCGATTTTATGGTATTCTGGAAGTCGATATGATTTTACATTTATCGGTCGCGGGTTTTTTTACAACACTTCGTGCACGGTGAGCACAGTACATGGTAGCAGATCATCTTCTAAGGTAAATATGACGAAATAACTGAAAATAATTTTTTCTATTGGCTGTCAATAACTTTCTTCGATATGGGAAACGCGTATTTTTTCTCGAAGCTGACGTAGGCGCGGAGGTAAGTCTGGAATACCCGATTTAAGTCTTACTTTCGATTCGGTGGTTCGGATGTCTGTTAATTCCGGATTAATGAAATTAACTTTGATCGTTTCATTCATTGTTCTAATTTCTTCTGTCGTTATTTATCGCGTTAGTATGAGGAGTTCGTCTCGTAATGGGATACAAAAATCATTTAGCGTAAGCGAATCATTATCGATAGAGAACCTGTAAAAATTCAGGTAAGGCAATCCTATCAATTCTGTACTCGTAGATTGAAAAATCGTCCGGTACAATATGAAATTTATGATACTGTCCCAATGAGTATAATGTAACTGATTCTGTTGATGTATGTCTATCATTATACATCTTAAATTATTTGATTTCGTCTCTTTTTTCTATTGTTTTGTTGAACAAACCGTTTTTGATCAGGTTTACGCCTGCTCCTGTGTCAAGTAAAAGTCATCCGAATTGCCCGCTTGTTCTAAATATTCTTGATATTCCGTCTCCGTCATTATTATGCTTTTTTTCAGGTTGTTTATTCGCAGTGATAATTTGCCGATATGTGGTACTTGAAAATTTCGCTTAAAGCATTGATCACGTGCATGCCCTAATCTCCCACAAATTGTGCATTTTAATTGGAGCCGTTGTTGCAGTAGTTGTGCATGATTTGGTACGCGGTTACTAGCGAGTGGATTTTGTCTTGGTGAGATGACGACGGTTGATATGATCGAGGTGTCATCTGTGCTGGCCGAAAACGTAACGGTGGCTGTGAATCTGGTCGCGTTGATACATGATTTTGTGCTTGACACGTTCATGTTTCTTCTTCCACCTCTAAGGTAATTTTACGAGATATGGGTCGCGGGTATTTATTGTGAATGGCATATCGCAATTCATTCAACTGTTGACGATACGATTATATTAATTCGGTAAATCCTTGTTTAATGTTATATAATTTACATCCTGTATTTGAAATAATTACAGGTGGGGAAACGTGCAAACGTAAATTTTCCTATAATTTCTGCCTGATTTGTTATCTTTTCTGCTATAATTAATCCTAGTAAAAGATCTTCTTCATTACACTGCGCGCGTGCCCCCTTTATCGCTTTGATAAAATCCTCTACTCCTATATCATTTCTTCCGTTTAACGCACAGATCGTGCGGACAATATCTTTGGCTGGTATACGTATTCCCGCAGTGTTGACTCGTCGGCTTGAGCAGCAAGTTCTGTAGTTTCGCGACGCACCGGTATGTGCTGTCTCATGAATCGTCTTAGGAAACTGCTAACGTTATCTTCTTGATCGAAATGTTCGAACGTGGTGTGGTTTATACTTATGGATTCGTCATCCGTTGCCAACTGTCCTATTCTGAATGCTAAATTGCGTACTTTTTCAGACCGCTTTTTATTCTCGTCTCCTAATTTTACTATATCTCCTTGTAGCATTTCTTGGTGTCTTTGTATCGTAACTCCTAATCCTTCGATCGATGCGTTTAATGCGGCTATAGCTTTTTTTTATTTGTCAAATTTGGAATCCATTTCAATAACCGAATTCATGGATTCGCTATTGCAGTCGCTACTATTGGAGTCGAGAACCGTGTTCGATTTGCTTACCTTGGAATCTGTTTCTTTGTAGGGCGGCGTAGCTTTGCTATCAGGCTCTCGTAGTCCCTGTTCATCTTGTAGTTCTCGTAGTCGTCACAATTGACAGTTTCTCAGCAAACGGGTCACATATAGTCCCTTCGTTGATTCTCGACCTTGCGTAGTTTCAATTTCGCGGAAATTTGAAAACGATCACTTTTAAACAACAAATCTCTCTATCCTGACAAGGTCGCCAAATTATTACAGGTATTATTTCCGTTTTGAATAAAATAGAAAAAACTCCCTCTTAATCACTCTCATTTATTCGAATAGATAGTAAATCTAAAAGTCACGAATCTTTGGTTGATGAAAATGAACTGGTCTTTATTATATCTCCAACTCACGGCTTTTGTAATGTTTTAACTTGGCACGGGATGGGGTCGGCGGGAGACCGCTGACCATGCTGATCCTGGACTCTCTCTGCGTGTCAGTTTTCGTTACAATATCGTCGACCACCTCTGTTCCTACGTATTGTGTGTGTGTGTGTGTGTGTGGTTTTTAACGTTTTAACAATACGTTCAATTAGTGAAAATGCATTTCACTGTGCTAAGAAGTAGAACATGTTCGCCTAAGAGGTGATAATTATTTACCATACACTGAAGTTAGAAATAAATTCCATGAGCGACAGCCTGACAAACCGAAACCAGCAGTGTCAACTATCCGTAACTGTCCACTTATTTCAAGAAACGGCTAGTGTCAACAACAATAAAGTCGACAACATAAGTAAACAGAAAATGCCGAAATTAATGTATAGACAGTTATTACTACTTATTCCAGAATATCTATTCACGCACTCTCAGTTAAATCTGTGAAATCTCCCTTGAGATTTTGGACCTCAGATAGGATTCTCTTCGACAATGTCGCAAATGATCCTAATTTTGTTTGCCCTCTGATGATAATAGATAAGTGTATTTTTCACACAAACAGCATGATTTGCCATCAGAATTCTCAAATGTAGTCAGAAAGCAAACATTTTTCTATGGGGTTATTTAAAATAGAAAGTTTTTGTGACAGTAATTGAAGATGTCAACGAATTACGTAGGCAAATTACAGACATATATGAAAAAGTTCAAAGATTAAAAAATGTTGAAAAAAAACTTACTAAAAAGACTACAAACATGCATTATTAATGATGGTGGTTACGTTGAAGGGAAAGGTAAATAAAGGAACTATTGGCAAATTCTTGTTATTAAAACTTAAATAGTGAATAGTGAAAATTAAAATCGATCATTAATGCCATTCGAATAATTTTTTTATATTTCGATGCGCTAAACCCACTATTACATTATCGAAAAAGAATGTATGATTCTATTTAAAAAAACTAACTTGACCTTGATATCTCCTCCACTTATCTAGCTATGAAAATAACATTACTACCCCATAATGTGTCTTTTCATACCAAACAACTTTTCTAAGAACATTATTTTGTAACTTCAATACTTTACGACATATTCCACCGTACACACCTAAACGACACATCCGTATATGCAACTAATTACAATTTGACAACCTTTTTTCAAATCTTTGCATAAATTAAATATAAAAAATGACACAAAAACTGCTTAAACAATGCTGAATGTTTATAGTTTGCGGAATTCAATCAATGTAGAAAGTTCATAAGTTAAAGTTAAAATGATAGAATAATAGTATTCATATCATTTACAAGATATTATGTACCAACATTAAAAAGTAAAATATATAAGAAAATAGAAATATCACTTAAAAATCACTAGGAAATTTAATTGAGTATTACTAACATAAGAAAATAAAAAGAATAGTTGTATAGAAACTTTATGATATCCAAAATAAGAAATTAATAAATTGATGGAAATATATAAAATTGAATATATAATAGTATGTAATATAAACACAAAGTTTCTTAAACATTCTACAACAAAGGGCCCACTGATGGTCTAAAGTAAAGAAAACATTTCTGCATTTGATGGGTAAGTATGAATATTTTCTGAAGAAAGTAAACGATATTCATAATTTTTTGATTTTATAAAAAGAATGTTTTAAATTATTTAATAGCATGTAGCCTAAAGAGGAATCCACGTTTTTCATGAAATTATTGAACATATTACTTAGAAGATAAAACTGTAATAAGAAATATAATAAGTTTTAAAACAAGATATTCGCAGATTAAAATTTATTACGCAAACTAAGTTCATTTAAAAAATATACTGGATTAAGCATAAAGGTATGTACATCAACATAAAAGTTTTTATCTAGATTTTACAAAAAATTGTTTTAAGTTAAATATTTTTATATAATAAAACACTTTTCTTTAAATCTTATATTTTTCATACATGTCTATTTATATTAATAGGTTAAAGTCTAAGAAAAAGATATTGATTAACATGTAACGAAACACAACGATACACCCACATAGGAGATACAAATTTTGTAAAGTAGCTTTGTAAATATGAGACAAACGTTTTTTCGCAGACACAAAAATACACTTGCCAAATATCTTCCTACGTGTAGAAGGAAATCGTTCGTCACGAAGAGGAAAACGGTCTAACTTTAAAGACCTGCAAAATCACTATGAATAATCGAATATATTTCCTACGACGTTAGATGATATTATACACTGCACTATTGAATTCTAATAGCAGTAATCATAGTAGGAAATGTAAAATTAAATTGCATCGACCATTTGATTAGAAACGTCCTTCGCCGCGATGCAATAAATAACGAATAGCGGGCATGTAAAATTTAAACGAAAGTATTTAATGTCACAGATTTACGATATGTATAGACCGCGGACACAATATGATTTTCTGTCTCGCGATTAGAAATTACGTAGTCATCGTTACTACTCTCGTTTCGCTTGCTACATTATCTCTAAAATTTGAATAAGTTGAAATAATTAAAAATAAAACATGTTTGTCTCATATAGGATGAGCACATATGTATCTGTCTAGATCTACTGATACACATGACGGTTTCAACGACCGCCGCTCGCTGCCATTTTTCGCTATAGTTATGAATTCAACTGCCAGTTGTTTTGATTCGCGATCGTTGCAAGAAGGCATTGTCATCCGTGGGTGTTTGTGATGGAACCATTCGGTCTTAACCGTCACTAGGGGGTGGCAACTGTCAGTTGAATTCAAACAGTTTGCGTTTTAATTAAAAACATATATACCATTTGAAAATATAAAATGTAATAAATACTATTTCTACCGAGATAAAAATAAGTTTTATATTAATAAGGATGTATTGGAACCGAATTGAAAAATATCTGATTATTTTGAAAAATATGAATAATACGAAGAAATATATTAGACAAATGTTATAGGTTGTGAACTGCTACATACAACGGTGTTAATCACGAAAAGTTCTATAAAAGTCACAATAAAATTCTTTAATAAAACCTTGCCGTTTTTATTCCATATTTGTGTAACTAACATTCAAAGGTATTCAAACCAATGCAAATTAGTTTTATCACATAAATTATTACAAAGATACGAGCATCCAACATTGACGATTTGCGCCGATAGCAATGGTATTCAACGGACTGTCATGGGACAATAAAGGAAAGCGACATCCATTGTCATTTTCTGTTACACAATAAATGACTGGCCTCGATAACATAGGACTTCATCCTGCATCAAATTACGTCATATTTTGTCATTTTGCACCATAACAGAACACAGTTATTGTATTCCCGGACTGGAAAAAGACACTCGATATCAGATTTCTATACTCTCCCAGGAAAATTTCAACAGCAATTTGCATATAAACTTTTCATTTCCGATCCAGAGTTTCTTTCAGATTCTTTACTTCCGCAATAAGTAGAACACGATCCAGGGATTCCAAATTTTAACCCCTTTCTTTAAGGTTACGATGAAGTTTGAAGGCACTTTCTTACATCCTTTTTCATTAAATGAAGAGTATACAGTGTTCTGCGTTAGTTTTAAAGGTGTAGAATCATGTTGTAGTGTTTATGACATGTACTTTTAAAACAACCTGTAGGTAGAGAGTTAGCAATAGACATTGTTAATGTATTGTTAATGTTGTTTATGTAGAATATGGGTATTTGTATGAAAATGGCTTCAAGTATGAAGGCTTAGTAGATAAGAATTCAATAGAAAATACTATTTGTGGTTATCGCGGATCAGGACCAAGCACTATTCGCGACTATTTTAAACAATACTATGGAATTTATTTAATAATAGGTAAATTAAATAACAATTTTAAAGAAATAGTGTACATTACAGATTTGCAAGATCACGGATTGACACGCAATGAAATATAAATCATATAAATTCACGCTTTCTTTTTATACGTTCGAATTTGTTCAACTCACACGTACAAACATTATGCAGCTGTAAAATGAACAACTTTTAAAGTAAGAGTGAACTTTATTCACACAAAATAAAACGTTACAATGAACTTTTTCTAAAACTGAAAGGAATACAACGATAAATTCGCTTTCCCTTTTACTATTCTGCCGTGATACGTCCACACAGGGCAAAACTTCTTTACGATCAGCCTTTATTTTTTCTTTTTCATAGCGGTCGGTTACCAGGCCAATTACAATAATTATTACATTAAGATCATGTGATGTTAACGGGGTCTTAGAATATAATATCCACAGAATTGAAAACCATGAAAACCATAATGTTCTCGAACGTTCTCTGTTTTGTAGGCTAATATAAACTACTGGATCTTTTGCGTTTCGATTTCAATATTATATAAATAGAGGACTGGAATTTATTTGCACAAAATTATGTGAAATCAGATCTACATGCTTCGGAGAATACTTTCCATTGTTAAAAATCTGTATAAATCTATTTAACAATGAATATAAGGTAAAAATATAAAATCCGAAATGTCTGTAAGGCCATGTTTGACCCTGCTAAACAGTGGTTATTATTCATTAATTGTTGTAATAAAAATCATTTTGTATAGCCAGAACTACTTAGAAACAAATAAATAACGTACAATTTTGATTATATAAATAGTCGATGTTTTGGGTTTTGTCCACGAGCGACCGCACTGTGCGGAAGTTCGACTTACCTCTCTGCCCCTCAAAACTTTATGCTGCACAGCATAGTCCTAAATAGGTGGTGTGCAATACAGATACGCGAAACAAAGTAACTTCCATCGACCAGATCGTGAGGAGAAAAACTCTAGAGAGTTTGTGAGGTCCCAGTTCGATATCCTTGATTTAAACCACAGTTAACTACGTAGCCATGTTATGCAGCGATTATTATCTTTTGTAAAAAATCGATGAAAAAGAATGCTGTTCCTTCAATTACGGCACATTGAATCCTAATTTAACTACATAAATTTCTATATTATATTCATGATACGATTGCCACTTTCGAAATTTCATTCGCATACGTAAAAAATCACAATTACATAAATATTACAATAATGCCCGCTTAAATTTCACTTAATTCGGAAGTCAGTAATGAAATTCAAAGATATGCCGCGACTGAAAAAAATAATCATGCAATAAAAAAAATTTCAATTTCAATCATTTTCATCTTACCTTTATAAATGTAATACTAGTGAATTGCTGATATTCTTTTGATTAAAGTGAATCTAAACACAACGCAAATTGAACTAGTTTTATCGACTTGGATCATTTATGTATTTAATATTGTTATTTGTATAGACACTAAACGTACCAAGTGGGGTCAAATGACCCCTTTCAAAATTTACTTTAAAATCATACATTTATTGTTATTTCTTTCGCTCATTTGACTTTCTGTAAATTCTTATATCATCTGATTATTCAATTTCTCGCTTTCCGTTTTTCTCGTAGCTTATTTTTTACCGAGAAAAATTCTTTACCTACCTTACGTACCACGAAAAGTCATTTGACCCCATACGAAGTTTACGTAATTTTCGGCAGTTCTTCTACTGGAACCTTAGTTCTAAAGATACGTTTTTTCAGATACGCTTTTCAAGTGAAAGTTTCATTTATCTGAACCTGACATGTGTGTTTGGTCTCCGCGTGAGCGCTTGGACGACCCGATCGGGTCCATACGACGTAACGCATAAACAGAAAGGACTCTTATCAGAGATTCACAAGCAACACTCCCTCCAATTAGTTCTCTATAGCTAAACGAAATAGAAATGCAGTCGTATATTGAGAGTCAGAGAGTAAAGATCAGAGCCAGAAGAAATCAAATTCGACAAGGAGTGATAATACACGACAGTTTCATTGTTACATTGTGACAATTTCCGTTACATTTAATTGGCCTTGTGTTTTACTGCAACCCTCAATAAGTCGGCACGGTCAGTGAGACAGTTATTGGAAAGAATTTGAAAAATAAGTGAAGCGAATTCAGGTAGGGAAATTATAAGTGTATAATTTGTAAAAGATTTGTCTGCGGGAAATGTACGAAGGAGAAACCAATTATCTGTAAAAAATGTCAAATGACCGCTCATGGTAAGAATAAGTAGGTGTAAAGTACCGCCACATTTAGTATTAAACTGGTAAAATTAGTCCGATTTACGTCTTGTGCGGGCTCATTTTAATCAAAAGAATCTCAACTATCCCTTGGTGCTACGATTACAAAAATAAGATGAAAACTATAGAAAATGAAATTTTTTTATCGCGGCATACTATTGATATGTGTCTGTTTCCTTTTTTTTATTATATTCATTCTCTATCATTGCCAGTTGAAGTAAGATTTCGTTGAGTTTGAGGCGCTAAATGATGTGAGAAGCGTGGGGATAAATCTTGAAAATTTAAAATCTAAAATTTTTAATTTTAAATTTTAAATCCCGTACAGATTTTAGTGTTTAAGCAAGCGTTATTGTATTTACAAATAAATACATAACATTACAGTTGATATTAAAAATTATCATAAGATTATAATCAAGTTACAATCAGTGTTACAGACGCGTACACTTATTATTACTATAATATTATGTAATTATAATTTTACTCTGAACCGATAAAGATAAGGCGGCCACATAATCTTCAGATCATGAGATATAAATTTCCTATTGGATAGCTAATTTGCTCTGTCGATATTTCAGGGTCGTAAACAAAAACGTCTATCATATATACCATCTATGTACATTTCAAAGCCGTGACGTTACTGCCTCATGGTTGAATATCACATTCCCGTTATTCTTTGGTTTATTTGTTCCGACATGAAAGCATTCCCACTGAAACAGTTGTAGTTTAACTTTTTTTCCTTATGGCTGTGATTATTTCTCCTAAAGTTAGCTAATTACCAATATTAGTTTTATATTTTCTATTCTTTTAGAATTAGTTTATTGTTTCCCCTTTTCCACCGGTGACTCTCTTCTGCACGTGAGAATTAATTTGGTAAGTATACTTTTATCTTGACGGAGGCATTTGTTATCATTGTGTCTTATTATATAATATTTAATATATTTTTGTTAGATAACAACAACAACAACAACAACAACAACAACAACAACAACAACAACAACAACAACAACAACAACAACAACAACAACAACAACAACAACAACAACAACAACAACAACAACAACAACAACAACAACAACAACAACAACAACAACAACAACAACAACAACAACAATAAAAATCCATACAAATAGATAACAATTAAAAATAATTCATAAAATTCAACTAAAAGTTTTTATGTTGTTGTAGAGGCTAACTACATACTTTTATGTTTAGCTGTGTGTATTTTTCAAATGAATTTACTTTGTGCAACAAATATTGATCTTTTAACATCTTGCCTTAAAACTGTAATAAAGAATATAATAAGTTTTATTTTCTAATTGATATGCATATTAATTTGACAAGTAATTTGGGTTTCTCATTAAACTACAAGATGTTAATGACATAAAATATTCTTTTTATATAAGTTGTATTTCCAAGAAGATAATAATAAGATTAATAACATATGAAAATTCTAGGACGAATTTTTTAAATTACAGCTACTAAGACACATATTGGAAAGTCATATCTGATTTTTTTGGTTGAATATTTTAGTCGTAGGTAAGCAAACAAGCTGACAACTTTCAAAAATTTAGATTTTTTATTGTAGTTTAAAACTGACATTATTTATATTTCTGTGGTAGTAATATATTATTATATTAAAATTTGTATCATCTAGATTTTTTTCATGTTTCTTAGTGAGATATGCATAGCTAAAAAAGTGGGAATCGAATTAATTACTAGTCAATTAAATTTTTTATTCTGTTTATTAAAAGTCAGTTATATATTAGATTTGTATATAAAAAGTAGTTAACTGTCTGTTAAGAATGTTAATGTAATTAACTGCTATAATATGTTCAATACGTATCGCATCAGATATAAATAATTATTCTTATTGGTTTTTAGGTAGGACAGGAATGTGGTACTTATAGATATATTGAGAAATAATAAAAATAAGTATAAATAATGCAACAGGGAAAACAAGTAAACAAACATTTAAAACAAACATTTTAAACAAACATTTAAAATCTGAATAATTAATATTTTATTATTTTGAATTTGATTTACAACTATTATTAGTTATATCTATTATTACAGAATCAATGTTTCGTTCAGTAATAAGATTTAATTTCAAAAATGTATTTTCAACTTTTATAATAACTATCTCCTTATAACTACTGCTGGGGATTTTTTCTATTTGAACTTTCTTTCAGGTTTTGCGAGAATCTTTTTAAACCATGTTTCGAATGTCCGAATGTTCATTTCTTCATATTATAAAACTATTATATTATAAGATATTATAAAACAATTGAACATTATATATACATATAAGAAGTGACCGAGGCCAAGTCTACACAGCGCGTAGTCACGGTCCTGCATAGCTGTGGCCGGTGAGTGATGACCGTGTGGCGCCAAAGTTCCGTACACGCGCTCTTCACGGACATTTTCTTAACCTGTCCGAAAGAAAAACTGTTCTCACGCTTCTCACGGGGGTGTTCCTCTTCAGAAATGTCCGCAGAATCCAATGGTGCATAGCTAGTGATTATTGCAAGACACGAAAAAAGTTCAAATTTGTTCCACAGTGTTATTAGTTAATATGTAACGTATTTTATTTTTAAATTCCAATTAGAGAAACTAACGATCTTTCCACCAACCATTATATATTTCATTAAAATCTTTATTAAAGAAATTCCTGTTCTTGGTCATATGACTTGTCGCTCTGGAATCAGTGTACCAAGAATCTGTCGACTATATTTTTCAACGACTTTGAATGCTTTCCCATTATTGTTACTTCTTTCCATCTGATTATGTATTCTTCTTCTGTACTCATCCACCAGTCTACTTTTAACTAAACTAGCAATAAATCATTTTCCGGCCTACTCTCCAGTGTATTTCTTAAATATTTTCCTTAATATTTTCTCCAATCACTGATCTTGAATATTAGACATATCAATTATATGTTTCTTCATATCATCATTTTCTTCTAATTTCGTACTACGTCTACTACTTGTTTTAATAAAAAGATCTTACTTGATGACTCTTTCTGGTGGTATTTTTGTAATGATAGCCAAGCCTCTTATGTCGTTGTTAATGACTGAATATGCACGAGTTAATTATCTTCTACTAGAAGACCAATTGTTACCCTTGTCCATGCATCTTGAATTTTCCAATATTCGCTTGGTTGCTCTGCTTTCTTCACGACCGTATCCCATAGTCCTTTCTTTATTAATAGTAATTTATTTTTGTATCGCAATGATTAATAATTATCATTGTTTAATTTTGTGATCATAATACGAGCTGCATCCATCATCTTGTTTTATTCCTGCATTTCTTTGCATTATTTTCTTTTAAAGAAAAATGTGATTTTTATTCACTATAAACTTTATTGCGAAAGCAATACTTGGGCCCATAACTTATTGGTTTTATAATGGAATAACAAGTCAGTTTTTGTTTGAACTAACACAGTAGAAAAACACAATGTTTTTATCATACAAAAACTCGGAATATAATGAGAACTACATTCATTTATTCTCTTTATACGTCATGGAAATCCGAGATTTCTTTTCAATGGATTATAATTTTTATCCACAGAGTCGAATCTATAGATGGTGGCCATTATTAATTCTATTTTTAATAATGTCCATAAATGAATATAGTTTTAAGAAAAATATCGGGTTTTTGTCATTAGATTATTATTGTTGTTTTAACATATTTCTTTTAAACATTTCAACTCTTAGATATTTTCTCTTAAATTCAGACTGTTGTTTTTAATTATATCAATTTAATTGATTAAAGCTCTTACGTCTATTTCTTTCAGAGGTATGTATTTGATAAACTGTCAAGAGCTTGGTTGACTGATCTTCAAGATGTGAAACTATGGAATCAGTGTGGTGAGTTGCACAAACTAACTTATTTTTTTTTACATTAATCATTTATTTGTTATATTTTACAATACATGAAAGAATGATATTTTTTTAAAGCCATTTTTAAACTACAGTGACTCACACAACTGATCAAATAACAAAAGAAATGATTAGAAAAAAAATAAAATATATGTATAAAGTATGTATATTATTTTACAAATCTATAAGATATAAAGTGATTAAACAATACACTGAGTTTTCATACAAAAATATAGTTAAACATAATATTACAACTTGATCAAATATGAGAGTTTTTCCTATGTCGACTATTAACACTAAACGTACCGGCATTTTGCATATACCTATCTTACCATAAGGGGTCAAATGATGTTGATGCAATAAATGTTGATTTTTAGAAAGAAATTCTTAATTTATTAGGAAATCATTCGCAAAATAACGTCTGATTTCTAATAAAATGTTCAAATACGTATTTTTATTTAAATAAAAAAAAAATCAATTAATTGCACTTTTTACATATGACTGGTTTTTCCTTCATACATTTTCCACAGAAAAATTTTTTACAAATTATGCAAATTTGAGTGTATTGGGGTTTTATGGGGATAAACCAAATCACCTAACCAAGACCTTACCTCTGTCGACACATTTTTTCTGTATACTCTTTAGCACGTGGCTTCTTAACCTCACTTTCCTTTTAGTTATTTCACGTTTACATACAATGCTCTGGGCCCATAACCTATTGGAGTTTTATGGGGATAAACCAAATAACCTACACACTGAGCACTTTCTTTATTGTATATTTAATATGATGCGTTAGATGTCTTTAGATTACAAACTGTCGCAGAACGTTTCTTTATACAGAGCACCGGTACGCACAGAACAACGTGGACTCACCGAATAGCCGTGCCGACAAAACGATATACGAAAACTTAATGTCTTTTGTTTGTAGAGTGGGTAAATAGCCGATTTAACCCTTTTAGTGCCAGGCGAAAAAGAGGTGCCAAGCTCTCACATGTCTTGCATGGTTTCTTTTCTTCATATTTCTTTCTCCAATCTTGTTTGCCATCCTTTGTTTTTGTGTTGTACTTTCTTTCTACCATGCTTTCATAGTTTCTAATCTCATTGAAGAGCGTGGTTGAATCTTTCACTTCTTCCTTGTTTATTTTATTCATTATGGATTCTGGTAATCCTATGGTTATATGGTGTTCTTTAATCTATGTCTTTATTTACATCTAATATTAATCTTTCTTTTTTTGTAGCATAATTAATCAGTGAACCTTCTTTGTATCTGAATGCTAGAGCATATTTCCATGTACTCCATCCCTTATCTGCGAATGATTTTAAAAATCTATCCTTCCAGTCTCCCCAATTATTGTTTATTGATAGTTTAATGGTTGTTGCACGGTGCCAATCGGAGCATGATTTTTCCAAAAATAGTCTCAATATTTCAATCTTCATGTTGTATTTTGTTATTTTAAATCTTGTACATTCCTTTTCAAATATTTCCATCCACTGTTTAGCATTTGAGTCTTTGCTACTGAGTTTTTCTATTATGAATTTATCTGCAACATGTTTTAAGTTCTTCTCCTCTTCCTTCTCATTTGATGACTCAAGTAACTTCTCTAATATCTTGGGTAAGTTTGACTTTTCTTCCTCACTGCTGTTTTTCTTCTCCTTTATTTCATCTAAGAGATATTCCCTAAATTCTATATCTGTTAGTATGAACCATACACTTGCAGTCTCATGCCTATACTTCAGTTTAGCCTTTACCTTAGTGCACTTTCTGTCATTAGTGAGGTTATGGTTATCACGTTGGATTTCTCGTCTTTTGGAGACACTATTACTTTGAAATCAAATTGCAGTTTCATTTTTGACTACGATTGTCGTTTATAATTATCTCTTGCTATCTGCCGTCGGTGGTAATAATAGAACAACGGGTGTTTCTCTGTGAACAAAGTTTCAACATTTATTTACATCGATTATTTACATTATGTACATTATGTACCCCCTACCTGTGAACAAAGAAACGACAATTGAAGCCCCTTATTATCACCTCTTTATTCACGCCAACTTAATTGTTTTTATCTTCTAATGTTTAAAGTTCTATTTGTCTATCTTGCTATTATGCACGTGTGCCCGATTACCGATTATCCCCATTTTTATCGCCATCTAACGTAACGTAACGTAAGTTAGTTAAACGCGGAGTGGAGCGCGGCAAATTGGATCTTAAAGGGAATATATTTTCTTTAGATATATATCGAGTCAGGGGGTGAATAATGGAAATACAAAGCCTAGTGTAAGGGCAAAGTGCAAAGGACAGGATGAGTCAGTAGGTACAGGAGACTAGATGAGTAGGCGCTTGAATAGTGTGATTAGGATGTTTGTTGCCGGATGATTCTATGTGTTTATGGAGTGATGAGATGTTGCTGTTGTCGATGAGTTGGTCTTACAACACCTCCCTTCTTTTTGTCCAAAATTTCTAATTTTGGAGTAAGATGTCAGCGATTTAGTATCCTTACGATTAAATATTGTAACCTACGTTAATTATACAAAGGTTCTATACTATATATATGTACGTATAAATTTGCCGCAGTCGTGTACAATAATGAATGTTTTAACTCTATACTATAATTTATAAATGTTACATATACAAATACTATAACCTAGAATAAGAGTAGTGTTACAAACATGGGTATACGTTAAAATAATTTGGTAACGAGATCGTATGAATCCTTATTACTAGCAATTATTAATAACTATGCGGAACACGCGATTACAAAGAAGTTGTACTTTTTCGCGTTCGTGATCCAGACTTTGATCGGAGATTGTAAGTATGACTCTTTGCCTGGTGATGGTCCACAGGTTCCTCTTCGGCAATGCTAATGGGTGTCTCTTGTTGTAGGGAACTTTGTATCCCTCCACGCCTTTCGAACAGAACGATGTTGTTGAAATGGTCTCTATGTTCACTATGATTATTTGAATCAAAATTACATTGAACGAAGTTTTTAATAATTGGTAGCACCATTTCTCTTGTTCTGGGACTCCTGGTAAAACAGCAAAAACGCTTGAGCAGGTTCCAGCAGCCAAGCCAGTAACAGCAGTTTCCAAAAAGAATAAGGATTAGGATGGCAGTAATTACTCCTAATGTTATCGTGTACCAACTTGTATGAGTAACGATAAATGGCTCCTTCAGGAGATGAGTTAGCAATTCATCGAACTCGTTGAGTTTTTTGCTATTATATTTTAGATCAGTCAAATCAATGTTCATGAGTTTTATGGCCTTCAGAGATGTTACAGATTTATGAAGTAAATAATCTGTTGCTTGGGTACAACAGTCGTCTTCAGTTAAATTAATTCGGGGGACATAATGACTAATATTTTTGTTTATGTAGTTTGTGGGTTCCAATAAATAAGAAATAGTATATCCTTTGCTGCCATTGTGCAATTGTATTATGCCTGTCTTCTTTAAAATGATATCCTCCATGTGATTATTGGTGTCCTCACCACAGATGATTGTCAGCGTAATTGATTTTTGTAAAACATACAGCTACTGATTGTTTCCAATGTAACTCCATACTTCCATTTCGGCGTTTATTGTTCTTGTTGAGCAGTCTTGCGGTAATTGTTTAACATGGGGAGATAACAACCGTACCTCGCAGGTGGACTCCTCGGTGGTTCTGGCTGTATTTACGTTGGTGCATACGTACTTTCCTTCCAGATACTCAGCGCAATTCTTCAAATCCGACAGGACGGCGAAATAGGATTTTTGCTGGGATATGAGTAGGTATGGATTTTGAGGTGTGATAAATGAAAAGACAGAAGTATTTTGATGTTGAACGGGTAGTGGAATCAGGTTGAACAGGTCGAAATTACTTTTTTTCACGAGTGGTAATTGTATCACAAATACTACAAGCTCGTCTATTTTGATGCTCTGAAGCTTCTTTAACTTGTAAATCTTAGGTAAATTTTTGTAGGTCGGGGTAATAACTAATTCAAATTCACCTTTGTAATTAGTTAACTCTTTGCAAAGGTTCTTTGGTGTAATTAGAAATGGGGAGATTATGTTATGATTACCTAAATTAATGGATTCTATATTCTTGTCAAAATTATCAGAGACCTGAGTGCATAAAGAGAGTAAGATGGCTACTTGTTCCATAATAGTTGCTTCTAACGATAATTTTATAACGTAATTATTTGTTTCTAACATATAGTTATTAATTGTTTTCATATTGCTGTTCAGAGTGTCTTCTGTATGTTTTAGAGATTGAATTGAATTATTAAAATTTTTTATAGTACCCGAAACTATCTGTATCTGAGATTTTAACAGGGTTTGCGTTTGTCTATTATCATTTAATAAAGCTTTGATACTATCAGAATAATATCTGGCATCGTCCGCGTCCGGGGTGCCGATTAACCAATTTAAAACATAGGAAGCTCCATTAATTAATCCGCGTCGTTTACGCTGTTTTAAGTAATATACTAATATATACTCTTTACCTTTTGGATCAAATTTATTCCTTATTCTTGTACCTTTCTCTAATGCGATGACCTTGCTTCCTATTTTTCTGAGAAAACCAATAAAAGGTTTTTCATAGGTCCATTCTTCATATGGAGTGACGTCTTTGTTGGCTTTGGTTGGAGATCGATTCTTCAAGAATACTGATGTGTTTATGGCTTTGGCCCAAAGTGATGTCGGAAGCATACCTTGTAGGAGCATACAGCGTGCCATTTCCACCAAAGTACGATATGTCCGCTCAGCAATCCCATTTTGCTATGGTGTGTATGCTGTTGATAATTGACGTGTTATGCCACTTCCTTTTAGAAATTCATTGAACTCATGAGATAGGTACTCCTTCGCATTATCAGTCCTGAGCTTCTTTATTCTGCAGCTAGTAGTATTTTCCGCATAAGCTTTATATTCTTTAAATGCTTGGAAGACATCCGATTTGTTTCTCAGTGTTTTTATACATATGTATCGACTCTTGTCATCGATAAATGTGACAAAGTATTTAACTCCCCCAAGTGACTGTACACTAAATGGACCACAAATGTCACTATGCACAAGCTCTAATTTTTTGCTTGCTCTGTGCTGAAAAGTACCGAATGGGAGTTGGTGTATCTTGCACTTGTCACATACTTCACAACTCGGATTTTGTTTTTCAAAATTATCATTTATCCCAATTGCCATCTGCTTACTCTTTAGATTTTGAACATCATTGAAAGTCAAGTGTCCTAGTCTTTCATGCCACTTGACTAACTTATCTTCATGTTTCTGAAGCATTGCCCTTTGTCGCATTGTCTCTTCAACTACATATAACCCATCTTTTTGTTTGGCTCATTCTTTGGTCAACAGGTAAAATAACTGTCACATAATTTACCAGATTGCCAACTAGATAACATATCGAGACTCCGCTGGTACCAATCAGGGTGCCTCTGGATATATTTAGACAAAGTATGCCCTTCATCTAATGCTCCCGTGCTTCAGTTAATATCTTGCACTTGCGGTGGAGAGATCTCCCATATTTGCTGGTCAACAATCTCATTGCACAATATATCTTTCTCAATGCCCTTTGATCCATGTGTCCAGGGTTGACATCCAGTCTGTTCTTGACAGACGCTTCCTTCTACTTGTCCGTGTTCTGTGTGTGGCAGAATGTGCTGTTTGGATTGTCCATTCCCCAGATTTTCTCATTGAACCCTGCTATCAGACTATTCCTGGTATTTTTCGGCATCAATGATTTCCTTCTCCTCGTTATGGTTCCTAAACTGTACACATTGTCCATCGGTTTTATAGCACTTTCAGTCCATCTTAATTTTCTCTTTATCAGGCCATCGATGAATTCCTTACACCTGAAGTCCCAGTTGGGATCCCACTCCTCTTTCAGCGTGCCTTCAGGAGTGTCTATGTCAATAAGTACTCCGCCTGGTTTACATACATAGGTGGCGTGCTGTTAATTGTGCCTTTGCACAGCTTTTGCTTGCTTGTCTTTTGCAGAACATCTCCCAACAACACGTAATGCGCTAGACATGTTTGCGAGTCTGCGAACTAGATAAAATGGTATCCCTGCTCTACATAGTCACCTAAAGCACCAGGCTCCACTAGAACCTTACCTCTGTCGACACATTTTTTCTGTATACTCTTTAGCACGTGGCTTCTTAACCTCACTTTCCTTTTAGTTATTTCACGTTTACATACAATGCTCTGGGCCCATAACCTATTAGAGTTTTATGGGGATAATCCAAATAACCTACACACTGAGCACTTTCTTTATTGTATATTTAATATGATGCGTTAGATGTCTCTAGATTACAAACTATGTCGCAGAACGTTTCTTTATACAGAGCACCGGTACGCACAGAACAACGTGGACTCACCGAATAACCGTGCTGACAAAACTATATACGAAAACTCAATGTCTTTTATTTGTAGAGTGGGTAATTAGCCGATCTTCATTATCAACAGAGTCGTTTTATTACCCATGTACAATCTTATTTGACATTTTCTTCGTGATTGGGAAATATTGTTTGGGCTGCTTGATGTTCTTTGTTGTAGGTTTTCCTTACTTTCAAGAAATTCGTGATACTTTGTGACTAGGTCATCTGCTAAAGGGAAACGCTGTCTTGATATCTTTATCCCAGTTGTTTCCCGATAGGGTATCCATGCACTGTTTCCGGCTAAATCCAGGATATTGAAAAATACAGTGCTGGACGAAAGTATTGGCACAGCATGATTGTTATGATACAAATGTTTATAACTACTAAACAAATTGATTTAAACAAAAAACTTGTTGACGTATTCATTTATTATCTATCCTAGTTTATTACATAACAAGAGCAACAATATAAATAAAATAATACACAAAATAATAGCAAAAATATATTTATTGAGCATTTTATGGGTGGTTAAAAGTATTGGCACAGTAGAATATTTACGCTAATAACTAATTACATAATAAAGTTCTAATATTTTGTTGGCAATCCTTTCCTTTTAAGGACTTCCTGTAATCTTCTGGGCATCGAGTGGACTAATTTTTTAGTGAATTCAGGCACAATATTGCTCCATTCCTGCAGAAGAACTTTCTTCAGTTCAGACTTGCTTGTGATATTATGTTTCCTAATTCTTTTTTCCAATTCGTTCCACACGTGCTCAATGGGATTCATATTCGGACTTTGAGGTGGTGTGTTTAATGTGTGGGCAGTGTTATATATTATCCACTGACGAACAATATACGTCATATGTTTAGGATCTCGATCCTGTTGAAAATAAAAATCCCTGGGGAGGTTCCATTTTTGAGCATTTTTCAAAAGATTTTGTTTGAGTATATTTAAATATACATATTTATCCATTGTCTCATCAATGAATATAAGTTCTCCTACACCCGATGGTGCCATACACCCCCACACCATTAAACCACCACCCCCATGTTTCACGGTGGCTTGCAGATTCAGTTCGTCCATCTCCGTGTTGGGTTTTCGCCATACTAATATTCTGCCGTCATATTTAAAAATATTAAACTTACTTTCATCTGAAAACATGATTTTGTTCCAAAAATCAGTATCTTTCGTAACAAACTCTTTCGCGAACTCTGTTATTTTCTTTTGGTTTATCTTACTGATGTAGGGCTTTCTTCGTGCTATACGGGCACAATAACCGGCATCCTTCAATACCCTACGTACAGTTTTGGTACTTACTTCTTTTTCACATTCAGCTTTTAACATCGAGGCAATTTCAGTCGAATTAGTTTTTGGATCCTTCTTTACAATATTTATAATTTTCCTTTTTTCTCGAATTGTTACCTTAGAAGGGCGACCACTCCTAATTTGATTCTCTAGATGTTCTTCACTTTTAAAGCGTTTTATGACTGAACGCACAGTAAAACGACTTTTGTTTATGATTTATGCAATTTCGTTGTAAGATTTATTCATCTTGTATAAATTTAATATTATTTTTCTTTCTTCAATTGTGGTTTCTTTCATTTTTCTAGACATTATTACTCTTTCTTGGTTTTTTGCTGTTTAATAACTGAAGTCTCCGGTTTCATTGATCGAGTGTTATAACAAAAGACTAACGGGGGATTCCCCTTCGCTATTTCCAAATGACGATCGGAAATCGTTGAAAACGGCGACGATACATTGTTTATATATGTGCTGTGCCAATACTTTTGTCCACCCATAAAATGTTCAAAAAATATATCTTCGCTATTATTTTGTGTATTATTTTATTTATATTGTTACTTTTGTCGTGTAATAAACTAGGATAGATAATAAATAAATATGTCAAAAAGTTTTTTGTTTAAATCAATTTGTTTAATAGTTATAAGCATTTGTATCATAAAAATCTTGCTGTGCCAATACTTTTGTCCAGCACTGTATATGCACAGGCCTATTCTATTATCTATTGGATTTGGATTTGACGCTGTATTTTCGCGTCATTTGGTGAACCACATCGACGCCAAATTTAGTCTTATTATAATAACTAATTGTTTCAGGTGTTCGCTTTCTATTATTTTTGGTTTTGACAAAATTTGGAGAGAATTTTTCTTGGTAAAAAATAAGCTAAGAGAAAAACAGAAAGCGAGAAATTGAATATTAGATAATATAAGAATTTACAGAAAGTCAGATTAGCGAAAGAAATGACAGTGAATGTACGATTTTAAAATAAATTTTGAAAGGGGGTCATTTGAGCCCGCTTGATACGTTTAGTGTTAATACTTTGTATAGCCTCCTTCTGTTTTTATTATTGCTTTAATATGCCTTGGCATGCTGTCTACGAGATTTCTGCATTGTTCCCTTTAAATATTCTGCCATGATAGCACGACGTTTGCCCATAGTTGAAAACTACTTCTTGAACCAGGTTCAAAATTAGCTACAAATCTTTTAAGTAAACCCCTTAGACGTTCTGTGTGATTCAGGTCGGGAGATTGCGGAGGCTAATTAAGAACTTGATACTTTCACTTGAATGGTCACTAATATAGTATAGGTTTGCTCCATTTTTCTAAGCTTCTTAATAAACTATTTTCTAAAATTTTTATGTATGACTTAGCTAGTCATTGTCCCTTCAATTTTTTTTTTCAACTAACATCTTCACTATGATGACTTCATGTGTCTGTGATGACTTCAGTTCGGATAATCCAAGGCCACTTCGCCGGTGGATCCAACCAAATGTAACAATCTGATCAAGGTTTTCTCGATCTGATCGTTTGAATATTGGAAACGTGTTTCTTCGGCTGATGCCAAATCGAGCTTAGCTCGCAACACGAGTCCGGGGTCGTTGCAGAAAAGAACAATAAGGATACTGTCCAAAGTCGAAGGGCCTTTATATTTTAGGCTCTCTGTTGGGTCAATACTACGATTCAAGTCGGCGGTATCTACACACTCAGAGGGTTTTTCGACGCAGAGAGTTAATTCTGATTCTCTCAAATAACGCATAAGGTATTCGCGCTGTAGCATCAACTCTACAAGCATGCGTTTCTCCGGTGACTTATATCGTTTCAGATTAGCAAACATCAATGCGTAGTGACTTTTCACGTCTTCTCTCCACGCATGCAATTCCTTACCCAACTGTCGACAGATGTTTTTGGCGCAACTTTCCAAATTTGCGACCTCACGTGTCAGTTTTCTTGACCACCTCCAAATTTGACAGTCGGATGAAGGTGGTGTGACTTTTGCCCAGGACTTCTCCATGTCCATTCTTGACCCTCCGATCTGAAATAATCAATTTTAGTTTCATCAGACCATATTACTTTGCTCCAATCAGCTTCCGTAAAATTTTCGTATTTTCTGGTAAATTCCAGTCTGAGTTTCCTATGACGCTTAGTGAGCAACAGTTTCTTAATTTTCATACGCCTATGCATCCGTATTGTTTTGGCACTAACATTAATATTGCAATGCGTATGTAAGTGCTGTTTCATTTTTACAGCATTATAAATATTACCATTACGTATTTTTCGAATTATTAATCGCTTTGTAGTAGAAGTCAACTTTTTTTAGGAACACTTTTATTTTTTATTAAAATTTTTTTGAAATGTTGATTGCAATAATTTTCCAATTTCTACTGTTTTGGCTTTATCTAGTCGTTTCATGGCTACATATAATAAAATATGCTTTTGAAACACTTTAAGTATATTTTAATATATTCAGAAACGTAAATAGTATTTACTTGTATTTTTATATATGGTAGAGTTGACAAATATTGATCACAATTAGAGATTTATTAATACTAATTTAAAATTCACAAAACTGATTAAATGTAATATTGCTCTTACTTTTCAAATAATGTATGCTTAGATCTACTGAGATGTACAAAAAACTGACGAAAACTAAAAATTCAGTGCCCAAGCTACCAAATAGCAGATAACTCGGTGTAAACAAATGGTCAGGGTCGCTGCATTTTGTTATTGTTTTGAATATTTTAAACACTTGATGAGTTATGTGAGTCACTGTATATGTCACATGATTTATGGATATTTGAAGTTTTAATATTTATAAAAATAATAGCATAAAAATCAATTATTATTTTAGTCTTAATATGCCCGCTTTTTTATGACGTAAAAAAATATGTAGCATTCCATTTAAAAAAATGAAGGTGACCTTTATTTCTAGAAAAATATTAAAAATACAAAAAATTTAGATACTCTATCATATTGCTAGTAAAATATACTACAACTTTCTTCTTTTCGGTTTTTTTTCTAATGTTTACCGTTTATGAAGAAACTGATGGTACAAATTATCGCGATATATAAGTTAGGAACAAAAATATTGGTACAACTGACTCTTCATTATAGAAACGCATATAAATCAAAGAAAAAACACAGGATTAGATTAATTCTTTTCATGAACTATAACTATTAGGTTTATAGTTTGACAATATTACAAATATATTTATACTAATTTATTACAAAACAAAAAAGAATAATAAAATGCACATTGACAGCAGTTTTTAATGGAACAAAAGTATTAGTACGCTTACAAATAGATAGTATATTATTATGTTTTTTATATAATTTAATATTTTGCGTGTAATCCCTTATTGTTTATAACGGTTTTCAAATTGTCTGGCATGGAATGCACTAGTTTTTTTTTGTAATTTCGGAGCTTATTTTATTCCATTCCATCATCAATATTTTTTACAATCGTTGTCCGTTGATGATATAACGTTTTTTAATAGATTTTCCCCAATGAGCCCAGAGATGTTCGATCGGGTTTAAATCTGGGGATTGCGGTGGGGTTGATAAGGAATGTAGGGTATTAAAAGCTGTTAAATTAAATATTTATTGTATATAATTTATAACATAAAGAAATTACAATGTAAACAGAATCACTGTGCTTTATCGTGCCTCTTTATGCTTAAAAGACTTACAAAATGTGAAACCATAAAAATGCGCAGTTTTAACGAGCACACTAATACTTTCTGTTGAATGGGAGGATTAACTAGAGTATAGATGTCGCGAACATCTTTCAATCCCCCACTTTTGCGACCACATATACCTAATAATTGTTATGTCTTGTCCTATCGTTAGTTTACATTTATTAATCCTATCGTTTTTACGCATTCATCGTGTTTGACTGGTTTTAATCCCTTTGTGAGTACATCTGACGAATTCTCATTTGATGAAACGTATCTTAACTTTATTAATCCCTCCTCTAGTTTTTCTCGTATTACGTGATATGATATGTCTATGTGCTTTGTTCTTGTTCTGTCCATCTTGCTTTCTGAGTAAGCTATAGCCAACCTGTTATCGGAAAACATATTGAACGCTGAAATATAATGTAACAGATTTAGTTCTTTAAGTATCATCTCTAGCCACATTATTTCTTTAACACCATACGACATTGATACATATTCTGCTTCCATCGTTGAGGTTGAAATACATCTTTGCTTGGAGCACCTCCAGTTAACTACATTACCTGCTATTTTTACAACCATTCCTGAGAAGGAGTGTCTATCGTCAGGAGAAAAACAAATTGTTAGGAGAAGGGGAAGGAGAGGAACTAACCCACAGTAGGAGTCACTGCTCCAGTCTGCATTGCAAAATACTGATATGTCCTTACCTTCGTTACATTTATATAACATACCATAGTTTCGCGTTTTACTTGGATATCTTAACATATGTTTTACTTGAGACCAATGTTGTTCACTAGGTTCTGTATTGTACTGAGATAACTTTGTTACAGCAAATAGAATGTCTGGTCTGGTTCATAATGCTAGATGCATTAGTGATTCTATCGCTTCTCTATATGATGCATTACACGTACTCTTTTCTTCCTCTGTCGTTCTTGAATGCGTCTCTCTTACTAGTCTAATTCCTAGTTTCAATGGAGTTTTTGCACCGCGACATACTTGCATTCCATATCGTCTTAGTATTGATTCTGTTGGAGTTTCATACAAAGTATAATGGAACAAAAGATTGTGGCATTCGACGCGGACAGCTACGAGCCTAGCGCAGCAGCGCGGACCGTGGAGAGAGTCCGTCGTCTTTTCGATCGTCAATTGTCTCCAGCGTGGATCCAAAAAATGTATAAAAGGACGGATCCACGCTGGACGACCAGAGTTGTGTAAACCTGCAAGCACATCATTACGGCCCCATTCCGTGTAAAATTGGGTGGTCCTTCGACAATAAATTTAGACGGCACGAAGTGCAATAATTAGGGTCTAGTTCGTACCCTGACATTGGTCCTTCGGTGCCGGATTGTTCTGGCATCTGTTATCAATGTCAGGGTACGAACTAGACCCTAATTATTGCACTTCGTGCCGTCTAAATTTATTGTCGAAGGACCACCCAATTTTACACGGAATGGGGCCGTAATGATGTGCTTGCAGGTTTACACAACTCTGGTCGTCCAGCGTGGATCCGTCCTTTTATACATTTTTTGGATCCACGCTGGAGACAATTGACGATCGAAAAGACGACGGACTCTCTCCACGGTCCGCGCTGCTGCGCTAGGCTCGTAGCTGTCCGCGTCGAATGCCACAATCTTTTGTTCCATTATACTTTGTATGAAACTCCAACAGATTCCATATGTGGTTTTTGTGTAAGTAGTATATTTCCTTTGGTATCTCGTTCTATTTTCATTCCTAATATATGATTAATTTTTCCTAGGTCCTTGGTCTCATAGTTCTTAGAAATCCTCTTTACAACTTCATTAATTTTCATTGCTTCATGTGAAAAAATAAGAATGTCATCTACATATGCTACTAGTATTGTTTCATCTTCTTGTTTGTAGATACAACTTGATGGTTTTAATCTTTTAAATCCACAACTTATGAGAAAACTATCTAATTCTTCGTTTCAGTTTCTATTGGCTTGTTTTTAACCCATAAATTGGTCGTAATAGCTTGGCTATTTATCCATCATTTCTCTTGTATAACAGAGTTAAATCCATATATATTTCTTCTTTTAGCGAATCGTACAGAAAAGCGTTGTTAATGTCTAGATGTCTAGTTTTTCGTTTAAGTGTTACAGACATGGCTAACAGCAATCTTATCACAGAAAAGCTTGCTACCGGTGAGTAGGTATCAGTATAATTTTTACCTGGAATATTTCATTCCAGCAGGATCGAATAAAAAGAGAACGATTCCTTCTATATAGGTACCTCCTCCAGCACGCAAGATGGGTATAATTTGTTGACTGCATCCTGTGACATTTTTTACGATCCTTAGAAATAGTGTTACTATTAGAAATTCTGGCCCATTTAGATTTAAAGATTTTGATTTTATTCCACAAGTAACCGATGTTGGTTTGAGCATTTAAAGATGCAGCAAATCTAATAAATGATTCACGCTTCCTTGTATGAAGAGTTTTCCTCGTGAGTGCACACTGCTTCTTATATGCAATCCAATCCTGCATGGCTTCTGAATGTTTAAACTTAAGGAGAGATGCCTTCTTAAGCCTTACAGCTTTAGTACAATCAGCATCCCACCATGGTTCAGGATTGGAATGGAAAGTAAAGCGATTATCTCCCCTATAATGGGTGTTTTGCTGAACAGCCTCCTTCATCTTATCAACAAACATGGTGTATTGATCCGTAGGAGATTTGGAACCAAAATCAGAAACTATGAAAAACTTCCACTTATTATCCATTGTGGTGTAATATCCAGTCCAGTCTGTTCTATGAGTAGAAATGCGGTTTGTTTTACATCTGTGAAAATACTTATTTGTCTGCAGCTGTATAGAAATAGGATAGTGATCAGATCCCAAAGGATCATCCAGTTGATGAGCTTGAATGAGATGGGCAACGCCTGCTGAAGAAAAAACTAAATCCAGATTACTATCTGTCTGGAAACAATTGCTAATTCTGGATCGTGTGTCAGCATTGTGAAGGAAAAGATTCTGACTTTCCATTATTTTATGTAAATTAACCCCTGCATCATCAGAAGCAACACAATTCCAAACTTCATGCAATGCATTAAAATCTCCGAACAAAATGCAGTCACCATCCATCAAGAGTCCTTCGATTGCCTTTTCCCAGCTGCTTAACCAAAGACTATGACCAGGAGCCCTATAACACGCTACAATATTAATTGGTCTATTCAAATTTTCTACTCGAATGGAACACATATCAGTAAATTCATCAAATTTGATAACGTTATCCAGAAGGTTGGCGGAAAGACCTCTTTTAATAAAGATAGCTACGCCACTTCCTCTGTGGTCTATCCCATCTTTTCTTAGACAATAAAATTCAGGCACGTTAAACCTAATATCTGGCTTGAGCCATGTCTCAGTGCAAATGATAATATCATATTGCGCTGAAATAATTTCTATTTCAGATTTTTTGTTTTTAATACTTCTGCAATTCCATAAAAGAATATTGAGATCCTGGTTCATTATTACTATTTCTTCTTAAGAATATTAGGTTTATATTGCTTAATAGCTGCTTTCAAATTATTGGAAGGTACTATAGGTGAAGATGAACGGCTTGGTATTATCTCTAAAGTTTCCTGATGCGATTTAACCACAAGTTTAGGAACTGACTCAATTGGAAATTTGTTTTTGAATATTTTCACAGAAGTTGATTTGATAGTAGACTGAATATGATTTTCTGAAGAAGAAGGAATATCCTTCCAAGGAGCTGCTGGAGTGGAAGGAATTTCCTGCCTTCCAAAAGATTTAATAGCGATAATTTTTTCAGGAGAAGGCTTCTTCAGTTCTGGGAAGTTCTCTTGAGTAAATGCAGGAGCACGAGGAGCAACATTACTTTGAACCATACCAAGGAATTCAACAGCCAACTTTTTGGCTTCTAAATGAGGAACATTCTTAAAGGCCTTAATCTTATTGATCTCCTTCTCAGGGGTTAATACCTTACAGGAAGAGTCAAGAGTAAAATGGTCACCCTTGCAATGCAAACAAGTTTTAACACCTTGCTTACATATTTCCTCAGAATGCTCTTCTGATTATCCACAAAACCTACACCTAGGTAGACTCTTGCAAAATTTAGCCGAATACCCAAAACGTTGACATTTGTAACAGATTTTACTGGTTCAATATAAACTTCAATCTTCATGTTATAAAGCTCATAAACCTTAATTGCATCAGGTAAAACACTACCTTCAAAAGTAATCAACACCGTTTCACTTGGAACCCATTCAGGTTTATCACCTTCTGTGCCAAATTTCTTCCTATTCAGTCTCACGGCCTTCAACACTTTACACGGAGATAAAGCTTCTGTAATTAAGTCTTCAACATTAAAATCCAAATCAAAATTTTTCAGGATACCTCTTCTCTCAGTTCTAAATTTGGGTATGAAGGCCCTGATACCTTTCTGTTTAATTTCAGAATTTAAAACAAAACAATTAGCAGCTTCCCCAGATCTAAATTTAATTTCTGCCTTTCCCCTACCTGAAGGGATAACTTCTTCAGCATTAGCTTTGAGATAATAAATGGTTTTCGCCAAATACAACAGATTTTGGCTGTCAGTACGCTTTAAGAAATCCGACTCAATTATCACTGAAATGTAAGCCGGGCCAATATGCGATTTCGAATATAAATTAACCTCTTTAATGCTTTCAGGAATGATAGACTACTTCTTCTTTGACAATACGAGGTGTGGCTATTAAATAACGAAACTGACGCTGTAAAACATTTTATTTTGATTTCATACATATTTACTTATTATCACCTTCAATATACACCCCTCCTCTATCCCTACAACGCTCCATGTGAATTTTCCATTGTTCGAAACAGTGCTGGAAGTCTTCTTCTGTCAGCTCCTCAGGACGCGTGCCGCTTTCTCTTTCACAGCTTCAACGGACTCAAATTTTGTTCCTTTTAATGCAGATTTCACCTTAGGAAACAGATAGAAGTTGCATGGCGCAAGATCCGGCGAATAAGGCGGATGGTCTAATACTGGGATGCTGTACTTGGCTAGAAACCTCTTGACAGACAATGCGGAATGAGCCGGCGCATTGTCTTGGTGGAGAACCCATGACTTGTCCTTCCACAATTCGGGTCGTTTTTTCCTTATTCTTTCACGGAGTTCAGCAAGAACGTGAAGGTAGTAATGTTGATTAATAGTTTGACCTTCAGCAACCCAGTGAAGGTACACAATCCCACGAATATCGAAGAGTACAATCATCATTGCTTTGAATTTTGATTTGCTTATTCGAGCTTTTTTGGCTCTCGGTGAAGTTGGGCTCTTCCAGTACATGGATTGCTGCTTCGTTTCAGGATCATAAGTAAAAAACCACGATTCGTCACATGTTATTATCCTTTCCAATAAGTTTGGGTCATTTTCAATGGCATTCAAAGTGTCAGTACAAACATTTTTGCGAGCTTCTTGTTGTTGAAACGTGAAAATTTTAGGCACCATTTTGGCACACACTTTTTGCATGTTAAAATTGTTATGTAAAATTTGCCGTACGGATTCTTTGTCAATTCTTACAGTTTCAGCAATCGCACGAATACTTAATCGACGGTCAGATCGAACCAGATTACCGATCTTTTCGATATTGTCATCCGTTTTTGACGTGGAAGGGCGACCCGGGCGTGAATCATCTTCAACGTCCTCTCGGCCATCTTGAAAACGCTTAAACCACTCAAAAACACGTGCACGCGATAAACATTCATTGCCATACACTTCTTTCAATAAATTATAAGTTTCAGTAGCGGTTTTTCCAAGTTTCATGTGAAATTTCACAACAATTCGTTGCTCTATTGTTAACACTTAACATTTTTCCGGCGCAACAAAAAAGCAACTCTAATGCGAACGAAGACTACGGATATACGGATTTGTTTACAGAAGCGAGAGGCACTACATTCGAAAGAGAAGACTTCACGCTAAACAGCTGTCGGTCGCTGGCGTTTGGCGCATGCGTACTTCTTCTGTAGCAGCGTCAATCTCGTTATTTAATAGCCACACCTCGTTCTATTCCCTGACTTTCTGGCAGAGATTCAGCAGATCCCATGCTTTTCTTTCTTTTTAAATTCATTTTATTATTTTCCCTGATGGTACAGACTCCCATTTCTCAGTAAAATCTTGAGTACATGTTGGATTCCGGATTGAGGAATTTAAACGCAACTTGTTAGAGAGGCTCGAAGGTTTTTATTCGTAAGCGGTAAGTTCCGCACGCAAGTACGAACTACAGAGAACTGACGCGCTGGTTAAAAATGGTAATATATATACTACTGGAAATGGTCGGCATAAGGGTAGAGTGCAAAAAGGGGCAAGATGAGTAATCGGGTACGGGAAGCTAGCTGGTTAGGAATTTGGAATCTATGAGTTAGGATGTTTTTCGCAGGATGATTTGTCGTGTTTGTCGCGGGGCGATACAATATCTAAGGTATCGGTAGGTTAGTCATGCAACATACAACTCATTTCGTCTTTCCTGATGCTATCGGCCACGTGGCCTGCGGCAAATAGGTTAAAAACCACAGCTTCCTCCCATTGAATTTTCTTAAGTTTTTTACACTAAAAGTGAAACTTTAAACCAGATTTTTTCCCCAATTTGAAAAATAAGAAATAATACCCCACAATTAAACACAAAACCCCACTTTAATAATAAAAAAGAAGAAAACAAAAAACGTTACTCCAGCTCCTTCGTATCCCAATTCACGCGGTTAATCCCGGATTATATCATTAAGGCATTTTAATAGATTTTATTGAAACACGGTAAACATAAAAACGGTTGTCCTTCGCAGGTATTATAAAATGTGACAACCCGTTCAGTCATTTTTCTGGCCATTGCTGTACCATATTGTGTCGCATTTATTGTGTGCCATTTTAAGGTTATGTTTATATAATTTCTTTAAATTTTTTACTTAGACCACTTTCATAATTAACACTAAATGAATTCCATATAATGTTGAAATTACAACCACTATCTAATGGTTCATTTTTAACAATACCGTAAAAATTACATTGAATTAATTTAGTTTAAAATAATGTGGTGTGAAATAACTGATAAATTCATTTTTTTTTAAATTTTGACTTAGACCACTTTCATAATTATGGGCTCATATGTTATCGTAGAATAAAGTTCCAAATTATCTTTTATCGTTTTCGCAAGTGCGGCCAATTCCCTTCTGCTCGCATGTATTGTTCCGACTAATATTGTCCCCTTTGCCAATAATTTTGCAGCCAGAGATGCAGTGGTGAAATCATTGTCCGTTGTAATATTTCTCCTACAGTTGGTGAAAGGCTCGGCTAATTTCATGACAACAAATTCACTCAGTGGTATTGGCGCCGATCTTGTTTCATCCCGTCCTAAGTAAGACAACCCGTTTACAACATATTTGATTTTTACGTCAGACGCTAACCAAAATTTGATTCCAAATTTATCAGGTTTATTTGGCATGTGTTGCGTAAATTTACATCTTGTTTTCATGGGAAAGAGTTGCTCGTCAATGCTCAGATCCGCGCCTGGCTTGCAACAACTTTGGCTATTTTCAATGAACTTGTTCCATATGTCTGAAATTAGAGCGTATTTGCCCACACTCAAACATTGGATTCGTTGTATTCTGTTGTCGAATCGGAGAAATCTCAAAATTTCTGAAAAAGCGTTTCTGCTCATAGTATTTGAAAAAAAGGGAGGTCCCCATTTCGAATTTCACAGGTGTGAAATGGTTAAATTTTTTGCCTGATAAGCGCCACGTGCATATAAAACTCCGATGACGGCATATAATTTTGGAATAGGCAGATCCCATTCAGTTCCCAAAACTCGCAAGAGTTCTGCTTCTGTACATTTTTTTATGCTATCAATAATGGTATAATCTATTATCACCGAAAATGCTGATTTGGCTTTACCATACATAATATTTCGTTTGGCGTGTGCCGTTGGACCTGACACTTCTCCAAAAGTAAATGATGGTCTTCCGATTGCCTCGGGATCAACCTCGAATAGAATATTTTAAGAAAAGTTAATGTAATATATTAAAAGAATACAATAATACAACAATACAAAATACAAAAATACAAAAAACAGAATATTTTAAAAAAACTTAATGTAGGTTTAGAATTTTTAAATCCAACCCTTTATTAAAGAACATTAGACGAACAGGTACACGAAAGTTACAAAACACGCACACACAAACCAAAAACGTTAGAAAATCGTAAGCCGTAATCGTATTCCGTAATCCGTAATCGTATATCGTAATCGTAATCGTAATCGTAATCGTAATCGTATATCGTAATCGTAATCGTACTCGTTACCCCCCTCCGCGCCGCGGTCGCGTCCTTATATTCACGCGGCGCCCGAACATTCTCTACCTTTGATTTTCGAACCCTTCGCGAGTTTTCGATGTTCACAAGTTTTCGACATTCGTTAAAATTGTGACCGTTCTCTAACGTTCGTTCACTTGCCGCTTCGTCAACACTCACTCTTACATACACACATACACGCGGGGTCGACGCGCTTGTTGGTAACGGCTTCGCCGGATCAGCTGTTTAGCCGCACGGTGTTATTATTGTTGTATTCGCGATCTTTCCAGCCTATTCGCGGCGCGGCGGTTACCGCTCTACTCCTACATTAATGTAATGTATTAAAACAGGATAAATAAAAGTGTGGTGTGGTTTTACATTCATTACAAAAGGTGCTAACTTTTGATGTTGAATTCTTCGCCATCTCTGAACCTAACGTTTGGGGATTCCTGTTATAACAATTGGTACAGTATCTCCGAGTTTTATGAACACGGCCTTCCTTTTTTAGTTAATTACGATTTTTGGTTTATTGACAAGTTGTCTTTTTGTGCGAACATTTCTACTGAATGCTTAGTATACAATAATAGCACCTCAGGCTTCTCCTTCCATTTTAGAATCGTGATTCCTTCTCGATTCTCTTTCGCAAAATATTCTCCCCACTTCAGTTTTTTGGCCACTACTTGTTTTGGATTGCCTTTCCGATTGTTTCGAAGAGTACTCATCAAATGCGTATTTCGTTCCATAAGTTGCTTTGCTAAATTTATGCTTGTGTACCAATTGTCTGTGCATACTGTATGGCCTTTGTGGAATATGCCCTGGCACAAATTCATAACGACATTCGATGGGGTTGTATTTACTTCATCTGCCATTTTGCCACTTTAGACACAAAAGTTATACGTATATCCAAACCCGCAGCAAAGTTTGAAAGTTTTTATACCATATTTATGCCTTTTCTGCTTCATAAACTGACGGAATAATATCCGTCCATGAAACAGAATCATGGATTCGTCAATGCAGATTAATTCTGGTGGATTGTAATACTTTTTAAAATTTTTGTTCAGCTCATCTAAAATTGTTTGAATTTTCTATAAGGGTTTGGTCACATCCGTTGTTTCATTTTTTGTGAAATGCAGCATTCTCAAAAGTATCTCAAAACGGTTTCTGCTTATTATTTTATGAGGGAACGGATGGTAATATACTGGATCCGTGGATCAGTATAAACTTATACTTGGCAATTTTACAAGGCCCATCCAAATAATGAGTTCAAAAAGGCGCTTGATTTCCTCCTTATTGGTAGGGACCCACCGATTCATATGCTTCGAAATAATCGTTGATTTCTTTTATGTTGCGTATATATTCGTCTGTTCATTTATTTCTTGAAGCATTTCTTCAGTGACTAATTGCGCATAGAAGTCTTCCACATTGATGCAATTCTGCAGTTCTATATTACTTGTCTCAACACCGCACACACTCGTAAAGGTTGTGAGATTCGGTTGATTCACATTCTCTAATAAAGTATCGTCTTCGGATGACAGCAGAATACGACGACGACGATTTCTGGGCGACAAAATCAATTTGCTCAACGTATCACTTTTCGATCCACTCAGCATTTTTAGGGCAATAAAAAACTTTGAATTTATGCCGAACAAGAAAATTGGTAGATCTAGAGTAGTGAACGAACTGAACTGTGACTTGTGTGCAACTGAAGATTCGTTAGGCGTACAGGCATCGTTAAGTATTAACGTGTTAACTATTCCATACTTTGCAGCGGAAGTTAAATCCTCTATCTTCCTGATTTGCTCGAGTATGTTGCTGATACTGTATTCCAGATCTAGAAGGATTTCATCTATTTGTATATCTACTCCGTTTACTTGTGATAACTCCCTCAGTTTATTAAATTGCGCATTAACGACCTCTATTTGATTATGCGTTTTATGGAAAAAACAGCATTGGTTTTTAAGGCGTTTAATATAATACTAGTTTGATTATTTACGTTGTGTATTATTGTTTTTTGGTCTTCGTAGAGCTTGTTTAATTCGCTATTATAATACTCTGCGTCTGACGCATCGAGTGTTCCAAAAAGTGTTTTGCTAATCGTTACCATGAAATCAAAGATTACACGCCGATCGCGCGGCAAGCTGCTGTTAATACCCGCAGCGTAAAATACCGAATGTGGCTGAAATCTGTGATTCGTTTAGTTATTCGATCTTGCGAGGAACACGTAAATTTTGTTCCGGTCATATCTCGCAGACATAGCTTGTTTAACACACGTTGATGTAGGTCCTCGACAGCTCTCAAATCTTCTGCAATGTGAGTAAAATCGTAGCCAACAACTATTTTCCATTGTTCATGGTATAGTCTGACGCGGTTCAAATGTTCCAAAAAAACCGTTTCTTCGTTGCTGAGAGGAGTGATATGATACTTTCCATCACTACTTTCTAGCGAGTCAGATACCTTAATCGTTGCTAGAGTCGTTAGTGGGATCAGAACAGTCACGAGATTATGCTTCATTGTCTGAAAGAGGTTACGCGACTTGTTTAAAAAGTTTAATATTTGTCCTATGATGATCAGTTGGTCTTTCGCGTTCTTTAACTTTAACAGAGTGACCACCAATCACTTCCAGGACCTCGAAGGGTCCTCGCCACCGTTTTTCTAATGGTTTCGCGTTGTAGTTCTGAATAAGGACGAGATCACCCTTAACCCTTTCGCTACGGTAGTGTGCTCCGTCGGAGTGACACCGCTGAACGGGCCACCGCGCCGCCAAAGTAGCGGCACTGAATGGAGCACTGCGCCGAAAAGTGTGCATATCGCGCTTAGGTAAACTGGTGTTCGGACTTACATCTTTCGGCGCAGCCTCGTCATTCTCTTAATCGTACGATTCTTTAAATTTTATACAACAACATATTGGAAGATTTTGCAATTATTATCAATAAAAATGTATTTAAAAATTAAAAATTACACTTTACAATAACAAATTAAAATTCTTAATAATTTAATTCACAGTGATAAATTTTAAAGCAAGGGTCGACACATAATCCCACATTACAGTTTTTACATTCATACACCATTTCGCGTCTTTTATCGTTCGCATGGAAAACGACACACCTTCTTCTTGGTTTTTTTCCTGCCGCTTTGTAAATCGACGGAAAATGTTCGATTAATCTCAAAGGATTATTATTCCCGATTCGATGTAGATGACTGTTACTTTCATGGTACATTCCCAGTATCTCCCTAATTAGTTGCTATTGAAATCTTGCCATTGATATTGGTTGTTTCATCTTATGTTTGTATAAACAATAAGCGTTCCAGACGCAAATGTCCACCAGATGGAAGAAAAATTTCCGGTACCACTTCAAAGATTTCCGTGTCGAGTTCACGGTGCTTATGACCATATCCGCTTTGTTCACTGCACCCATTGAATTATTGTAATCTAACACGCATACAGGTTTGTGGATAACTTTTTTTCCTCCGTGCCTGATTAACGTTTTAAACTCTGCTGTATGCATTGTAGAAATCATATATACCTCCTTCTTATCCATCCATTTTAAGACCAATAAATTATCGGATGATCTAAATGCTGCTTCCCCCTTTTTTAATCGTTTGTCAATTTTGGGCATCCCTTTTCTTCTTTTGGTTACGGTGCTGCACGCGTTTGTGCCATTATTATGTAAAAACTTAAATAAAGCGGGACTCGCATACCAATTATCTACATAAAGGGTATGGCCCTTTCCTAGATGCGGCTTCATAAGGGTTTCCACAATTGCTCCAGATTTTCCAATAGCTAGATCTTCACTATCCACCATTGTAGATGATCCGACATAAATTATCAGATCTTGCATGAACCCTGTCTCACAGTCGCTCAAAATAAACGATTTTATACCAAATCTGCTTTTCTTTGATGGTATATACTGCTTAAACAAAAGCCGCCCTTTATACAAAAGCAGACTTTCGTCAATGCATAGCCGTTGATAAAGTTGAAATGCTTCATTAAATACTTTTCTTAATATTTCAACGACGTTTCGTATTTTATATAAACGATCATTAGTACGATCAACATCATCGGTGAAATGTAGCATTTGTAGTAATTTGAAGTAACGGTCTCTCGTCATTATTTCTCCAAAGATATCACTACGTAGAAGTTTATCTTTGCTGCAGTACTCTGCTAATGATAATTTCTTGTTGCGTGTCATCAATAATAACACAGCAAGAAAACAATATAATTCGACTAGTCCTGTTCCATCTGACATATTTACGTTATTATTACTCTTTCGAGACCAATATCGCTTACTTTCCCTTGTAATCAACTTTACGAGCTTTTCGGAAAGTAAAAGTTGAAAAAAATCTTTTTGTGGATCTATTAATATTTTTTTTTTATTCCTGAATCCGCAACCGCAAACTTATGTATTTTGGGGACGAATGTTTTTGACGTCCATACTTCAGAGTTATTGTCTTGGGTTTCAATCTGTTCAGCTTCTGATTCAGAAGTACTACATATAACTCTTCTATTTCTCTGTGGGATTACATTAATTTGATTTTCAATATCTGAATCACTGTCTGAATCAATTAAGCCATTAGAGGATTGAATTCTTTCCGAGCTTCTCTGTGACATTCTAATAAGGGAGATACAAAAAGATTTTAAAAAACAAACTAAACAGAGCCCCAAGTAAAATTTTCAAATAAATGTTGCAAACCTTGAAAACTTAACAGCTGCTATCCAATTTCTTCTAACGATTTAACCAGTACACGCTCTTACTTTACCGACTGTATGTCGCAATATGACGAAATATTTTTACTTTGTAGTATAGTTGCTTCACCTCGTTTTAATTTTTTACTTTCTAAAGCTTTAGGCATATGTTTTCTATCATACAATGTCGTCGATGTAAACGAAACAGTTAGTACCTATCAGTCTCTGCAAGCTGCGATTCATCTGTCACGGGGGAGATATCGCGTTTAATAAAATAAATCAGTATATGTTTAACAGGAGGTATTTCACTTGCGAATATATTATTTCCCTAATAAGATCAGACCGTGGAATGATCTATTGAGGAGGAGAATGACAAACCGTGACGTTCGTTAATTGACTGAGCACTTTATTAAGGTTCTGATGGTCTTTTATACACCTCGGGAGAGGGGCCTACGTGACCCTTGATGCGTCGTTCGTGTCTTGTGTGGTCTGGCAGGATGTGGCTATCGTTTGATAAGCCTGTGTTATAGTTTCAGGTAGCCCGGCGGAATGTACTTATCGGTAGGTGTTGTTTAGACTAGGCCTGCGTCACACCCCTCTTACTAGATTCGTTTTGCTCCCGAAAAACGGACAAGTTTGGCTGGTTTGGCGGTTCGTGCTGCTTGATCTGCGGGCCAAAGGCTGGGTGGTGGTGATGATGGTTCCTCGACGTAAATGTCCTCTCCCGGGGGTGCTGGATAACGTACTGTCTTGAATCGTTGTTGCGTTGTTCCAGTATTCTGGTAGTTGTCTTGACAAAATATTTTTACACAAATACTATTTGGTACAAGTTTTGAAAACAGTTTTCCTAATAAATTAAGTATGCCTAATCGGTAGGTTACATATAAAAGAAGAAATCCTAATGATACATATCCTGCATAAGTTAATACATTGACAGTAGTTTCCGTGGCGCTTTTAATTCTATGGTTGTGAACAATGTTTTGTAACTGAAGATTCATTTCGTCTAGAGATTGTTCATACTGGTTGAAATTTGGAGTTATTCGTGGTATAGTAGGAAGTTTTAATTGGTCTAAATTCATATTGGTAATATTCTCTGGCAAGGAATATGAGTCTAGTGTGATATTTGTTTCGTATGTGGTACCTCCAAATTTCATTACATTATTATCGTAGAATATAGTGCAGTCTGTAGAGCTAGTAATTTTTGCTGGTCGGGATAGAGTGAATTTATGTTCGCGGTCGCACAGAGCGGTAACAGTTATGGTTTTTTCTGGTATCATAATGTATGTGTTAGGTGCGTGCATGGGAACGAAAGTTAATTGGTTTATACTGAAAGCTGAGTATGAACATTCTTCGATTCTGCAATTTAATGAAGGAGCAATCTGTTGCGTGGGCTGTGTTCTTTTACATATTTTTCCGACGTTGGTGTTTTTACAAAAATGATCTAAATATATTTGGTCTATTGGTATTATGTGTCCCTTAGAATACAGCAGATGGTCATACTTAGGTATAGGTGTAATGAAATTTCGTCCGTGTCTTTGCGGTATGGGATAGAGTTTAACATGAGTCCATTCTTCGTTTTCTAGTGTTGGAACAGAAATCTGGTATATAATTTTGTCTTGTAAAAGAATCATTTTTAGTGAGCTAATGTCTATTAGTGTTTGGAAATTGGAAAGTACTGCCGGTATGTGAGAAATAATCGTATGTGTTTTCAATATTTGTTCATATGCATCAATGAAAGTATGGGGATTTAGAAGCTCCGACAAAATGATTTCTTGTTTGCCTAAAACAATGGTTTCTTGAATTTTTTCGATGTTTTCTCTAATATTGGTTATTATGGTCTCGGCTGTGAGTAATAATTCTAAGTTATGAACTTTCTTGTCCACATTGTTTTGTCGTAACCGGCTGTCTTGAATAAAGCGAGGCAAAGTTTGGCTCTGTAAAACTGTTTTGAACGTCGCGGTTTGATTTTGTACAATTTCAGATAACTTGTTATTTTCATCGAATAGTTTGTCGATATTTTTATTAACGAGCGTGAGATCGTTGTCATCTAAGGTTCCGAAAAGAGCTTTTGATGCGGATCCTACAATATTAAGGAGACCTCGTTTTATTCGATGGTGTAACACGGCGGTGAGTTGGTCATAATCTTTATTGAGCGCTTTGAGTTTATTATAAAGGTAGGATTGTCCGAAAGTATTGCAGTCTTCACAAGAGGTTTGAATATCGTTAACGATTCGAGTGATAGTGTCTAAATCTTTTTGGATGTCTTGTGGATTAATGATTACATTGATTTTAACTTCGTTATGAAAGATGTACACAGTTTCTATGTTTTCTTTGACTATCTGGGTTTCGTTTAACAGCGTTATTCCTAGTCTGTTGCAGTAAATCTAGAAGGTAAATGGTAAGGTTTAATTCTGTTGCCGTGTACTAATAATGTTTTGTTATTATTGATCTGGAGTAAATAATTAGGTTTACGGATTTCAAGAATTTTATATGGTCCTAAGAATTCTGGGCTGAGTTTGTTTTGTTTGTGGTCGTTATGAAGCAGTACGAGATCGTTCTCATTGTAGAAGCTTTGAATTTTGATCTTACGGTCTTGGTCTCGTTTGTATCTTTGCTTAATAAAATCGGTTATTTCTTTAGCGTGTTTAAGGTATTCCGCGTGTCTTTGCTTCCACAATTTGAACAATTCATTTTGGGTTAGTGAAGGAGTTAGGGATATGGAAGAAGGTAGGTTAGCTCGTCGCCCAAAGGTTAACTCAAATGGGGTATAACCGGTTGTGCTATGTACTGATGTGTTGTATGCCATGGAATTCAAGTTCAGATGCTGATCCCATTCCTCTTTACTTTCGTCAATACAAGTACGTAATAGATCCTTGACCGTACCATGAGCTCTTTCTATTGATCCGTTACTTTCTGGGTGGAAGCTAGTAGTTTTTATGTGTTTGATTTTGAATATTTTTTCAAATTGTCCCATCATTCTGCTGACGAAGTTTTGACCTTGGTCGGTTAAGATATGTTTAGGGGAGGAAAAGATATATATATATATATATATATAGTGATGGATTAGTTTATCAATGATGGATTCTGCTCTTTGGTCGGCTAAAGGAATAAGCATGAGGTATTTCGTTAAGTAGTCCTGTATAGATAGGACGAATTGGTTACCGTTCAAGGTTATAGGTAAGGGACCTATTATGTCCATAGCAATTTTATCGTTTGGTTTGGAAGGAGTATCGGGTGTTATGGCTTCTTCTTTGGGTCGAATTCGTGTTAGTTTAGCGCGTTGACATATGTCACAGTGTCGTATGTAGTATTGTACGTCTTCTTCGAGGTTAGTCCAATAGTGGGTTTGTTTTATGAATTCGATGGTCTTATTTTCTCCTAGGTGTTTTAAATTTTGGTGGGCTTCCTTTATGATGTTATGTCTTTCTCTTTCGCTGTATTCGCGTACTGGCGTGGTGGCGACTGTCAATGTTTTATTGAGGTGACTGGATAAGAATCTAAGTATCAGTTGAATGGAAACTATTTCATAATTTGAGAACTTGTCGGATATTCCTACTTTTATTTTGCCATCGTTCTTTAATAGATCAGAAATTTTATACAGCCAAGTGGATTCGTTATACGGGCCTAAGTATTCTGGAGTTAGCTGTTTCCAATGAGGTCGATTAGCTACAAGTTTTAACGGAGAAGCTTTGGGTTGCGCTTTCCAAAGTTCAAAGAAATTTATTAGGGTCGATGGTGCGTCGTTGGTATTTTCTTCATTATCTTTGTTGAGTAGTTCGTTAGGTAAAAGTTTGTCTATTTATTCTGGAGATGCTTGGAGTTTGATGTTAAGTTTGACGGATTTGTTTTCTAGGATTTTTGGTCGGTTTTCATGGGTTTTCATGGGGTATATGGGGATAGGTGTTCGCGATAAAACATCCGCGACTGCGTTTTCTTTACCCTTCTTATACTCAATTTCAAAATCATATTCCTCGAGTCTCAATCGCCATCGCATGAGTCTCGAAGATGGATCTTTTACGTTTTTTAACCAGACCAGGGCTTGGTGGTCCGTCTGTATAACGAATTTTCTGCCCAGTAAATATTGTCGCAGTCGTTTTATAGCCCATACGATTGCGAGGAGTTCTTTCTCAGTGGTGGAGTAATTTCTTTCGGCAGGATTTAGGGTTCGGGATATGAAAGTGCAAGGGTGTCCGTCCTGTGACAGTACTGCTCCTACCCCATCGTTACATGCGTCAGTCGTGAGTGTAAAAAGTTTGTTAAAGTCGGGATATTTAAGGATAGGGATTGTACAGAGTTTGTCTTTGAGGTAATTAAATGCTGTTTCCTGTGATTCTGTCCACCTGAATGGTTCGTTTTTCTGAGTCAGTATTGTTAAGGGTTTCGCATGTTTGGCAAAGTTTTTGATGAATTTACGATAGTAGCCTGTTAGTCCCAAAAATGCTTTTATCTGTGTGGGCGTTTTTGGTTGAGGGAAATCTTTGATTGCTTCTAATTTCTTTGGGTTAGGTTTAACTCCTTCAGCTGTGACTACGTGTCCTAAATATTCCAGTTCTGGCTCCAGGAATTCACACTTATCTAGTTGAAGTTTGAGCCCTGTCTCTCTTAGTCTTTGGAAAACGATAGCCAGGTTTCTGTTATGCTCTTCTATTGTCTGTCCAAATATTATAATGTCGTCCATGTATACGAAACAATGTCTGTCAATAAGTCCTCGTAATGCTGTGTCCATCATGCGTTGGAAAGTAGCTGGGGTGTTTTTTAAACCAAAGGGCATCCTATTGTAATGGAAGTGTCCTTGCGAAGTTGAAAATGCGGTGTACTTTTTACTATTTGGGTCCATAGGGATTTGATGAAACCCTGCTGATAAGTCTAACGCGGAGAAGAATTTTGCGTTCCCTAGGTGCTGTATAATTTCGTCTGCGTTGGGTAATGGGTAAGCGTCTTGTTCAGTCTGTTCGTTTAATTTTCTAAAATCTATGACGATTCGCCACTTACGTTTACCTGAAGCGTCTGTCTTTTTTGGTACTACCCATATAGGAGAATTAAATGGGGAGTCTGAAGGTTCGATGATTCCTTTCTTTAACATTTCTTTCGTTTGTTGTTGGATTTCGATTTTGTGACATTCGGGGGGTCTGTAGGATTTGATGTTTATTGGTTTTGGATTTTTAAGAGTTATTTCATGCGTGGTAAGTTGAGTGGAAGGTAATGGATCCGTTTCCAAGGTAAAAACGTCGTTATAGGCTGCGATAATCTTTTTGATGGGCTCGCGGAAATTTTCTTCGATATGATTAGTTCGTAATTTAGATAGAAGCTCTGGTATACGGTTAAGATTGGATTCTACTTGTTCAATTTGATCTGATGTATTGAAAGTTTGCTTACCGGTGTTGACGAAATTAATACGATAAGGTTGATTATCAATAAGCTTAACATGGTTGATCAGCTGTCCTGGTTTGATTTCAATGTCTTCTGGTGTGATCTGTAATTCAAGCGCGGTATCGTTTAGTTTCAATTCGTTATTAGTTATATGGTATTGATATTTCTCAAGGAAAGGAAGTCCAAATATTCCGTCTTCTAGTAAGGGGAAATCATTAGGAACTATGAGGAATTCGTGGTTTATTCTAAGGTAGGGAATGTAAGTGAAATGGTGTATAGTGTGTCGGTCGTTTCCTAATTGTATAGTTCTAGGTCTGTCGAGAGGTAATTTTTGTGGTGCGTCCCGTTCCTTTACTATATTTACTCCCGCTCCGGTGTCCAGTAGAAATCGCCGCGGTCTCCCTGTTGGTGTGGGTCTGCATCGTACGTGTCGCAGTCGTCCGGGTGTGTAGTGTATTCTGTCGATTTTTCTTCTAAATTGGTCGCCTCTGGTTCCGTTAAGTTGTTCACTCGGGGGGTAGCTTGCCTGCTTGGCGGACTTGAAAATTTTTCAGCTGATAGCATTGGTCTTTGCTGTGACCGGGTTTCTTGCAATGTTCGCACGTTATTACTGCGCGTGGTTGATCGTACCTGACTTCCGGGCGTTTAGTATGTGTGAATATGTGATTTCTTCCTTGGGATGATGGTCGAATCGGTAGTTTAAATCGATTCTGCGGTTGATTGAAGTTACCACGTCCAGCACGGTCTTTTGTCCATAATTCTATGTAGGTTGCTTTGGTCTGTGCCTCGCTGAGTGTTCTCGGGTTGGATGCTATAACGATTGACCCGATCTTCTCTTGGAGGTTCATGGTGTAGGTTCTGACGGCTTCCTCCTCTTCTTCGGTGATGGCTACACGTCTTGCTGTAACATTGGAATGCTTTGCTTGTACAGCATACAGCAATTCACTCAGAACCTGTCGGAATCGTACACTGTATTGGAGCACACTTTCACCAAAACCTTGTTTAGTTGACAATAGTTTGTTTCTACATCCGTTAGTTGTGACCGGAGTGGACACTTGGGAACGAAGTACCGAGTACAGATTTTCGAATGTTTCGATATTGTGGTAGCGAATGCTTCTTTCGGCTGATTCGGTTATTTTTTCGGCCAATATGAGTTTTAGGAGCAACACAGGTTCACTACACGAGGCTTTCGCGAATTTAACTTGTTTGATGAAATCTTCTACTCCCATATCGTCCTTTCCTTTTAACGTCTTTATTGTCCTGATGATGTCCTTTGCTTTACTCACGTTTGTTGGAACTGGGGTTTTTGGTGTAGGAGGCACAGTACGTGGATGAAGTGGCGTGTCCTCTGCCTCCTCGTCGTCTTCCGTGAGTACGTCTTTGTCGGACACTCCGTGGATTCCAAGTGATGTGAAGGCTTTGCGAAATTCGTCGTTCTGGTTTTGCGCCGCATGATTGGTTGCGTTCAATCCCTCTTGTAGAAACCCGATGTCGCGAGTATTGGCTCTAACTGTTTCTTGAATTTGAATTTGGGTATCTTGTATTCTAGCCAGTTGAATCATGATGGAATCAAGGGTTCCTTGTAAACTCAAAAGGGGTGAGTCGACTTTTGGGTGGTCCATATTTTCGTCGTCTGAGGATATAATAGGTGGTGGATTTCTATATGACGTGAATCCTTTACCTGTTAAATTGTTCGTCCAGTTGTCCAGAGTGAATGTGGTACTCGTAGCCCCTGCGTGTGATGTTCCGTAGAAGATCCCTGGGCAGTTTCTTCACTCTTGAATACACTGGATCCTGGCAGGATCGCCAAATTTATGTCACGGGGGAGATATCGCGTTTAATAAAATAAATCAGTATATGTTTAACAGGAGGTATTTCACTTGCGAATATATTATTTCCCTAATAAGATCAGACCGTGGAATGATCTATTGAGGAGGAGAATGACAAACCGTGACGTTCGTTAATTGACTGAGCACTTTATTAAGGTTCTGATGGTCTTTTATACACCTCGGGAGAGGGGCCTACGTGACCCTTGATGCGTCGTTCGTGTCTTGTGTGGTCTGGCAGGATGTGGCTATCGTTTGATAAGCCTGTGTTATAGTTTCAGGTAGCTCGGCGGAATGTACTTATCGGTAGGTGTTGTTTAGACTAGGCCTGCGTCACACATCAGTCGTTGGAATGTGGGCGGTGCGTTTTTTTTTAGATCAAAAGACATCCTAACAAATTCTAAGTGTCCGTCGTACGTCGAAAAAGCTGACTTATGAACGTGATGCTCCTTGATTCCAATCTGGTTTTTGCGTTTAGCTTACGGTAATCTATAACTAACCGCCACTTTTGTTTACCGGAGGCGTCGGCTTTTTTAGGCACGATCCATAATGGGCTGTTGTATGGACTGTCACTATCTCTAATTATTCCTGCTTGCAACATGTCTGTTACCTATCTTTTAATTTCGTCCTAATGGATTGGAGGGTATCGGTATTGCTTGGTGTGTATTGGAGTTTCGTCGGTAGTTTTGATCGCATGTCCGAGGATTGAGGATAATTTCCCATAGCCGTTCTTTACCCTCAGTTAGGTGATTTAGGCGACTATTTTCCCGTAGCAAGTTCAATCTTTCTTTCGAACAGTCATTACTCTATACGAAAAACCAACTTTTCATCAAAATCTTCTATGGACTCAATTTGACTTTTTAGAAAATCGGACAGTATAGGTTGTCCAGTTGCATCAACTTTCGTGATTGCTCCGGTCCTGCTATAAAATTGACGAGCACCGTCTTATTTGTACAATTTTCGTTTCGACTATTAATGTACCACTTGGCAATGTTACCAATTTTGAATGCTTTACATAATAACGAGAAATCGTGATCAAACAAAAAGTCCGCGCCTAGTATACCGTCTTGAAGAATCGGAGAGCTATCACCTACTACGCGGAATTGATTACATTTATCATTAAAAAGGATATAGATTGAGTATAATGTGTCTGTTGTATTGTTTGTGATACCTCTGAGTGTCAATGGAGCTCCCTTGTGGAGATCGTTGTTTATTATCTGTCTTTTTTTTATGATACATATTTCGCTACCTGTATCGATGAGAAATGTCATTCTGTGCTGTGCTTACCCTGGCGTTCCTGATGTTGACCGCGTGTCTGGTGGTGGAGTATTTGGTTGAATCCTCCTGAATATTTCGCTCCTTTTCTAGTTGCATATCTTGTCTTTCTCTTCATTGCTTCGTCCAGCATTATGGTTCCGTATGTCCATATCTCTGGCAGTAGTCGCACATTTTCTTGCTCCATTCTTGTCTCACGTGTGGTTGACGCTGTTGTCCTTCTGGCTTCTACGTTCTCCAAAATCTTGACTGTTATTGCATGTACTGGAGCTCCGTATCGTACATGCGTGCGGCCTCAAAAGCTTGGTTCAACGTTTCCAATTGCTGACTGAATAAATATTGAGAAATTTCGAGCCTGACGTTGCGTGTTTTCGGGCTTGACGTCGATGTAGATTTGTAATCTCCTTTCGAAGTTTATAGCGTTCAGCAGTTCGTCGTGAATTTGGGAGAACCGGTGTATGAAATCGTTTATGGATTCGGTTGGTGTTTGTTTACATGAGTCTCATTTGGTTTTTAACACGTTCCCTGCCAGACCGTTTTTTGAAGACTTTCCGTTCAGGCCGCGTGGGGCGTATGCGCCCCACGCTTTACAACTGTATTGTTTCGTTTCTGGAGTATGCCTTACAATGATTAAAATAATGCAAAACTCATAACTGTCAAGAAAAGGGTGTATAGTTTAAGATGCATAACATAACAAAACAATAAATTAATTTTTTTAGGAATTAGTTTAATAAATACCTGGCTGAACATTACTCTACCGAGCGAGTCGCATCCTCGCGCATAATATTTTTTTATGATGTCTATATTAGTTTAAAATAAAACATTTTAGTTGAAGTATATTTAATATTATATTTATGTCATAAGTTATATGTCATATCATAAGTATATAATCAGGAAGGAATATTACGGTGAACTTTGTTAAAACATGGCAAACATAAATGTGGTTTATCCACACAATTATTACAGAATGTTGCAACTTTTACAGTACAGTTTCTTGACGATTGGGAACCGCATTTTTTAACGTTAAAACAAATCGCAGTAAAAAAAAGTGACTACCACGCCGCGTGGGGCGTATACGCCCCACGGTCCAATTAGCGCATCAGCAATAGTATTAACACGCCCATAATTGACTGCATAATGAATTTTTTAAAAATTCTTCATTTTACAACGATAATACCAAATGGCTTGAACGGAAAGTTCAATGTGGGACGCATACGCCCCACGCGGCAGGGAACGTGTTAATCATGCCGTGTCAGTTTGGGGATCGTGGTTATGGAATCTGGGCGAATTGTCAATGCGGCCCGTCCTTTTAGCTTTTGAGCTATTATGGGCAGAAGGAGCAGCGAGTGCTGATTTTGGTCTAACATAGTTGATGCTGTTATGACCGTGGTAACGAACATCTCGGCATTCGTTCCGTCAAAGTCCGGGATCAGTGATAAACATTGTTCGTACCTTTCCATTATTGGTGTGAATTGTGCTTTTACGTTTAATGGAACTGTATGAACTGGTGGATCTGGGTGTGTGTTCGTGATTGTATGTGTGGTTTGTCTTCTAATATTCTTAATTTATCGCGAATTTGCAATACTCTCCCGGCTATTAACACTAGGTTTACGGACGTTTTTTATATACCTATCTCAACGGCACCCGTCAAATTGACGGGTGAATGAAAATACGCACTTTCTTTAAAAAACCGATTTATTCAAGTTAACTCAAAATTGCACAATATTTGGCTTCACGTTTAAATAAAGTATCAAGAAATAAAAAGTCCTTTAAAAAATATCATGGAAATAATAACAATAATACTAACGGGTAATCCTACTTATTGAGTACATTTTTTACAGGTATATTGCACTTTGCCTGTGCATTTTCCGCATACCATTTCTTTGCAAGATATGCAACAATTGCTGCTTTTATTTTTGTTGCAGTAGCGCACTTGACAACTTTTTCGCTCTTGTAGTATTATAGATGATGAAGAAGCGTCTGATCGTTGGCAAATGTTCTCCTTGTTTTCCGCACCTAATTCCTCAGCTAAACTACACATGTATTGTTTCCTGGATATTGTGGCTCCGGTGCACTGTTTATATAGTATTCACGCGTTTATTGCTGCCAAATCTAATATATTGAAAAAGATTTGAGGAGGCCATCGGAAATTGCCTGCTTTTACGCTATATTTGCGTGCCATCTGGTTAACGACGTCCACTTCGAACTTCGTTTTATTATAATATGATGTAGTTTCTGGAAGACATTATTGTACACATTTGGACATATTTGTACACCTGTATGTCTGGTGCTTAGAAGGAGGACATTTATGTTCGGCTTACTTTTATATACAGTAAGGATGAAATTTTCTGATTTATATAAATCTGAGGAAAACAAAGTCATCTTATCTTTTTTTTCCTTTACGGGTTTTGGCAGTTCTCGTTTGTTTGACCGGATGGTCCCAACCAACGTCGTTTTTCGCGCAAGCAATTTTTGAGCTAGCGGGATGCTTGTAAAGAAATTATCTGTTGTTATATTCCTGCCTCGTTCTAAATATGGTTCGGCTAATGTCAATGTGACAAACTCACCCAACAATTGTGAGCTTCGGGCTTCATCTTTCCCCAAATAAGGGAAACCGTTCACAATATATTTTGATTCGACGTCAACTGCTAACCAAAACTTGATGCCGAATTTATGAGGCTTATTCGGCATATATTACGTAAATCTGCATCGAGCTTTCGTCGGAAATAACTGTTTATCTTATTGAGATGTTTTCATGTGGCTTATAACAAGCCTGTCTGTTACTTATAAATTTCCTTCATACTTCAGCGCAAATTTATCTGTTTGCAATCTTTCGGATCGTTGGTTTTTTTTATCGAAGCGTATGAATCTTAAAATTTCTGTAAATTTATCTCTGCTCATTGTGTTTCTGTCCGAAAGGGGGGCCCCATTTTTCCGACCATAGATAGGAAGCTTTCAACGATCTCGCTTCATATGCGCCCCGAGCATATAGAACTCCTATAAAACTTCGTAATTCCGCAATTGTGATTGTCCAGTCTGTTTTCAAGACGCGACGTGCCTCGGCTTCAGTGCAATCTTTTATGTGTTGCATTATATGTTTGTCAATTATCAAATCTAAAGCGCTAAGCATGCAACCCGCCATAATATTTCTTTTAGCATGGGCAGTAGGCCCTCCGACATCCTTGAAAATCATACGGATGAGCGTCCTACCTCTAGATCCGCCTGGTTTCAGTTTTGTCCACTGTGTCCCGTCAGTCCCCTAGAAAGAATACGCATTCTTTTCTTGCTCCGACGGACTGTAAATAAATTCTCCTCTTCACTATCCGAAGATAATTCTGTCCCTCCAGTTTCAACACATTGTGTAGTTTCACTGTCGGGTTCGCTTTCGCCTAATCCACATTCATTTTCTTCAGAGGAATCCTCGGAACAATCCTCACTGATCTCGAGGATTTTATCTAATATCTTATTATATCTCCTGGATTTACGCATGATTGCTAGAAAAGGGGGGTCGGTCAACATAAAAAAATACTGTGCCCTAATTCTATTACCCTATTGTAAATACCTACAATAAGCGGAGACTTTCTACAAGAACCGAAATGTTTGGACACGGTTTTTTTAAAACGTTCGTACACTGTGAATGCAGCACTCATACTGAAGATCTTCTCTTGCTCTTGAGCTCTTTTAGCGATAGGAAATAAAAGTTGCGTAGCAGACCCACATAAACACTCAGGTCATACGACCCGCTTTAGTTTACACTATCGAGACGAGATTGAGATAACGAAATGCAACCGGAGATCATAAAGACGAACGGAGATGTGGCGAACGAAGCAAAAGTCAATTCGACGGGTCCCGTAGAGATAGGTATACCATGTATGAATCTCAAAAAGTAAAAGGCTTAGGGAACAAGAACTGTGTGTATAAATTCTTTAGAAGAAATGATTAATTTACGATGCAAAACGGTTGAAATCGATCAAGCGGTTTTGGAGTTATTTCATTGCGAAGTTTGAATTCCGTCAAATTGACGGGTCCCGTAAACCTACTGTTAAATTCATGTCGAACGTATTTCCAATCGGGCTTTGTGCTCTTGACATACTGTAGGTACAGAATTTTCAAATTCGTTCCTTGGAATGTCAGTTGATACGCGTACTGTCTTGTTGCTAAGGTGGGCTGACGGGACATGCCGATGCCAATCGTCGACGTTCACCTCTATTCGTAAATATGCGCAAAAACGCCCGCTTCCTACACTCGGCCGTCCTGAGAGGGCATATTGTCGTGGAGATAACTGAACAAAGCTGGACTGGTATACCAGTTATTAACAAACAATGTGTGCTTTGTCTTAAATGTGGCTCCAGTAGCGTAACAACAATTTCACCTGAATTCCCGAGAGACTTTCCTGTTACGGTTTTTATCGCGGATTCTCTGCCTGCGTATACAATAAAATTTAAAACGTATCCAGTTTTACAGTCGTAAAGTGCAAAAGATTTGATACCAAATCTATTCCTTTTTGATGGAATGTATTGTTTGAATGACAACCTGTCATTGTATAATAATAAACTTTTATCGATGCATAAATTAGCAAACGGCCTGAAAGTATTTTGAAACGAAAGGCGAAGCGCGTATCACAAAACTCTTTTGTTTTTGCTGACCTATCGGAACTAGTTGTCGTTAACTCACTAAAATGAAGCATGCGTAATAGAAAAATATATCTGTCTCTATTCATGATGCGTCCGAAAATGGGAGTATGTAGAAATTTATCTTTTGACCAGTATTCGGTGAAATGTAACTGTTCAGCGTTGTTGCTTGTTAGTGGTGTGGCGTTTGAGCGACGTCTACTAAATGTTCCGAGAAAACCTTGCTCATTTTCTCGTGAAACACACTCTGCGTAACGCGATAGAGCGCGCTGAGCGGAAAATCTGCCGGTGGAACAGGCGATTTTATTGCACGAGCGGAGCACATTGCTGCTACGCTCAACATCCCTATGCCTCGGGTATTGACTGCAATTGGTTGCTTAGGTTTTAGATTACTTTGGAGCAATGCTGCCAGTTCATCCCGGTTGTCAAGAAGATAAGCTGATAATATCTCCTCTCGCATATTAGCCACGGTTTTGTTAGATTCTGTCTCACACTTTGACTCCATTCTGCGTTTGTCACGTGCGCGCGCGTATTCCTTGGCTTCGCACTTTTAGGCTTTAACGGCATAGCCTTAGGCTCAGTCTCGTCTACAGTAGTAAGAGATACTTCTTTATTCGCCATGATAGTAGAATAAAGTAGTGAGCTCTCCGGATATCCAGGAGAAATCAGTACGGTTGGTAGATTGGTTTTTTCAACGATAAATGCTACTAATTCCTCGGAGAAAAATAACTGGAAATAGTCTAATGCGGTAGCACGTCGACTAATTTTTTTTGTTATTCCCGAGTTACGCGGGTTAAATTTATATACTTTTGGCTTTAAATTTTTCTGCGACCAGACAATATCCTTTGGACGCCGCCTCTATAAGAGAATTAGAATCAGAAGATTCTGACGAACTCATTATTCTTTGTTGTGATTTTCTAACGCGCTGTCTACCACTCGTATTTCTCTTCAATGCGTATTCAATTTCCTGGTCCACTTCTGACTCATCAGAAATTGGTCTCTGCCTTCATTTTTGGACTGACATATTAGGGGTCAAGAATTCTACAAAATTATAAATATATGGAGCGTAATGTTAAAATAGCAATGAGAACACGTTCAGTGAGAACACTTTACGTGAGAGCAATGAAGATATATGAGAGAACGAAAATATAGTTAACAGATCCAAACAACGTTATTAGCAGGTGGTCAACAGTTGAAGCGCCACGATATTTAATAACGTCAGTATTTAAATATCGATTGTTGGGCTCCTGGTACACAGAGACATTTGGATTCTCGGTGGCTAGATGGTATTCTCGTTCTTTTAAATGATATTGCAGCCACTCAATTTGTAAAGTTAGTACTGCAATAGTACGCTTTTCAATTGAACGAAAGGTTTTTATCTGTTTAAAGATTTTCTCGTACCTTTCTTCAACTCGAGCTCTCCAATTGCCAAGATGTTGGTGTGTCAATCTGTATAGTGTTGCCACGTTGTTCGCAAGTGTAGCAACGTCTCGCCTAAGCTTTGTTATCCTGGTGGAGCGCAGTCCGGGGACTGGCATATGGATGTCAGAGATGTCAGAGTAATCTGAATCATCTTCTTGCCCACCTGGAAGGCCTTCTTTAAAAAGCCTATGAGCGATGGCGTTCTTTACACTTAGTGAAATATAGTATCCTTCCTTCTTTGCTGTCTTCTACAGACAACACATTTCCTTCTTGTCGATTTTTTCTCTGCATTTAAAGTTTTTGAAGGAAAATGTCTCTCATTCAAACGAAATGGTAGGCTTTCTACGCTTCCTTTGCCACCGCCCGCTTGTTTTCTATTTTGAGGATATTTTTGCAGAATTTATTTGTTTAGTGACAGATGAAAATCGTTATATTTTAGTTTATTACCAGTCACACATTGATACCGGACATACGGGTTATATATTGAGATGTCTACTAAATGGAAAAAATACTTCTTGTACCAGTTCAGACATTTTCTGCGTGAATTTATTGTACTTAGAACCATGTCAACGCGGTCTACAGAGCCCATTTTGATGTTGTAATCTACAACACATTCTGGTTTTAACTTGGGCGACCTTGTAAGATAATTTCTTCGACCAGATTCTATCATTTTCGGTTCGTGAGCACTTGATAATATCCATACATCTTTTCTATCTCGCCACTTCAATGCCAATAAATTATGTTTACATCTGTAGTCAAATTGCCCTTTTATCAATTTTCCATCGATATGGGGCATATCTTTTCTGTTTTTCCGTACTGTCCCAAACGCATTAGTTTTATGTTTATGAAGTACATTATACAAATGCGGGCTTGTGTACTAATTATCTGTTATCAATGTATGGCACTTTTCAAGGTATGGATGTAAAAGTGTCATAACAACATCTGCCGATTTCCCAATGGTTGTAGAATTATGTACAATATCTGTATTTTAGTTTGTTGTGCAGTCGCACCGGATAAATGATTTGATACCAGATCTACTTCTTTTAGACGGAATAAATTGTTTAAAGTAACACCGGCCTTTGAATAACATAAGGCTTTCGTCAATGCACAAATCTTTGTACGGATAAAATGACTGTGAGAAAGAGTTCTTCAGAGTATCAATTATAGGTCGTATTTTTATCAATGGATCATCACTTTGTAAGTGATGTAAAATGCAACATTTGCAATAATATCATATATCTGTCTCGCGCCATAGTTCTTCGAAAAATATCAGTTTTTAACATGTCATCAAATGTTTTAAATGTAGTATTTTCAATAACAAATTTATAATAATTGTTCGTCTCCTCAGTAATATGTGAAATTAATCCTTATGAAAAGAAGAGTTGAAAAGCATTTAAAGGCGTAGCTTCTGGAGTTAAATTTCTTTTTACTCCAGAATTGTTGTCGTTAAATGCATGTAGTGTGGGCTTGAAATCGTTTTTCGACCATGATAACGTTGAAAGCACTTCATTCAAGTCGGATCTTTCTAAATTCGAATTTGAATTTAAATCATCCTCATCGGTAGATGTTCTAAGTATTCTTTGCCGTTTATTGTTCCTTCTATATCTAACTATCCCATTATTTAGGCTATTTTCTGTATCTTCCAAATCTGATGACAGTAGAACATATTCGTGTGGTACCTGTATTTCGTCATCATAATTGTCGCTTAAATCTGTCGTTTCATCAAAGTCGTCATCACTGTCGTTTCTTGTAATAATTTCTTTAAAATTGGCACACGTTTTTAAAGTATGAAAGTAAGAAGTATATTCGGGGCGAATATCAATATGAAAATTACGTGCACTATAAGTTTAATACGACAATATGCAAATGCAACAATTATAACTGTACGGCGTAACAGGAGAAATGAGTTATCAGAAACTAACTGAAGTGGCGTCTAAAACAAAATTTTGTTTTTCATCGTTACTAAGTAACGAGGTATGTGGTTTTTGCGAGTGTTGCATAGTACACTGATCATTTTTGCCAGGCGCGTATTTGCGTCCATAGTCCATACTGATAACATCTGCTGAGCGCGTACTTGCGTCCATAGTCTATATCGATAGCTTTCGCTGGACGCATATGTGCGCCCATAGCACTCAAAGGGTATATGCATAGCTACTTGTTTTCTAAATTTAACGCTTGATATGTTATTATGATTTGTGTACAGGATTGTAGTACAACATTCGATCGGAAACATCTACGTAAAATTTTCCTTCATTATAATCTACAACAATTTTTGGTTTTACACAATCATATCCTCTTGTCCGTATAACGACAGTTTCGTCAGAGTGCTTTGTTGATAATAAAAGAACATCACGCTTGTCTTTCCATTTTAGTACCGTTAATCCATCCGAACTTTCTTTTGCAATATATTCGTCACGCTTTAATTTTTTTGTGACAAAATCTTTTGGAATTTCGCGGCGATTCGATCGCATCGTTCCAAATTATATGAGTGTCTATTGCAATTAGTTGCGTAGCCAAGTCGATACCTGTGTACCAATTATCGATACACAGTGTATGACACCTATCAAATATATTTTTACATAATAATTTAAAAAATAAATTTGAAAATTGACTGTGTATCCCGGCACCGAACATAATTTAAATATTAGGAGTGCGGTGAAGGTAAAAATGCAGCAAAGAAGTAGTACGTAGAAAAATGTTTTATTTGTGAGTTACGCGACGTTTAGCTTTACACTGAGTCGTCCAACGTGGACCCATCCTTTTATGCGCTTTTTGTGTTCTACGCGAGACAATTGACGATCGATGAACGGTCGATTTTCGTCATGGTCCGCGCTGCTACGCCACACTTGTGGTTGGCCGCGCACATCGCCACAGGGGGACGGGAAAATAATGTCGTTTTTTTACATTAAATTCAAACAGATAAATTTTTAACAAGTTTTTATTTTTAATCAATAATGTAATCATCCTCGTTATCAACAACCTTTTGTCATCTAGTTTGCAAATTTACATATATACATATAAATGTTCGCAAATATCACTGAATTTGAGAAATACCGAAAATCCAGAGGTGTCCTATCATTTTGTCGCGGAGTGTACTTTCGTAAGTCACTGTAGATACTCTGAGTTATTCGTATTCAAGTAATTCGAGTGAGCTCTAAGTCTACTGTTGTGGGGAATTTTGAATTTGGAAATGCACCCGAGTACTGTGGCTATCCGTCGGAAGAGTTGATAGATGATGGAGGTTCGCACGTGAAGCATTCATAGTGAATGATTATCTGATTGTTTGACGGTGAGAGATAGACCTGGTCTTTCTTCCAAAATTGCAGTGAAGGCCGATTGAGGAAAATTTTCTGACCATCTGTCTAGAGACTGAACTGGTCATGGAGGACCTGACCACTATAAATTGTGGGATCGTAGTTTTTGTGGAATCTTTACAATGATCCCCTAAAACTTAATGTAAGGGATTTTTCGCCATTCTATTGTACCTTGAATAACAAGTGTATTGCTAGCATTAGAATCTGTGTGGTTGAATAATGAAATACTGATCCAAATCATTATAGAACTACTGTGGGAAGATCTAATTCCAATCACATTTTTACTTCGGTAACAAAGATCGAACTAACGCCAACGATGTTAACTCTTTCCACTTGAGAGGCGACTCTCGGTTGCCACTTAATTTAATAGAGCAAAATTCTAAAGTTTGATGTTTAATGTTAACCTTTTAGGTACGGCGCGCTCGTCCGCAAGTGGGGACCCCTGGGACGGCGCGCCTGGCCGCGGATGGCACACAAAAACCGTTCATGACGATTTCTACTACGACATTACTTGGGAATAGAGTTCCAAATGAATAAATTATAATTTCTTTTTATATTTTCCAAATTGGTGCGATCCACGAAAGTCACTATAGTGGCGTTCCATAACAATAGAGCGTCTCGGCGGAAGGCCACTATAGTGGCTAAACTTTCTATAATATATCAATGTTGTTCTTCGTCTTGTGTGTGCTTTTTCGTTAAGTTCGTTACAAGAATGTCTACATCTCATGAGAAAATGTTGAATACTTCCAATGAAAAACTTTGAAGTGCAAAGGGTTAACAACAATCGGTACTCTATGCCAAGCCAATGCACGTGATTACGAGTTTAAATCAAATGTTTTCTACAATATTGAAAGGTTAAAACCGGTATTTGTACAGGATTTCTTGAATGCTGCTCCAATTTTACAATCATCCGATGAATTGTCTCCACACTTACATTAGCTTCCGCTAGAACGGAGTGAATTTCATTCTCACCTTAACGAGATAATGTTATAGGATAATACGACTACGCGGCTAGATAGAAATATAAGACATTCTTTTTAGAACTCATTAATGTTTGTATTACGTAATTACACGAGTAATGTCGTTTTCTTATGCTAACTCCTTATACAAAAAGTTAGTACTGATATTTTTTCTCTGATTCGTCAACATATTGAATATCATTGTGTATGATCTTTTACCTTTTTCTGATTAATTTTTTAATGCTATTTTCGAAATGGCATTAAAAAATATCTTACACAGTAAGACAAGCAACAAAATTACTTACAAGATGGCCTAATACAAGTGTATGTATTTAATCAAGAAAAAAATGCATGTAAAAATGTACTCTTGAAATACCATCGTGATGTGAAAAGGTAGTAAGTGTTAAAAAACATTTGTCTACAGCAGCAGTAATTTCAAAATTCAGATAGAACAAAATTATAAGATACAAATTAACGAAACAAGAAGTGTGCCATGTGGTAAATTGTTACGGGTAGTGAAAAATTGCATATCTTATGATTGCATTTCATTCAGAGATAAGTTTGCACCGCTTCTTTATAAAGTTTCAAAATGTTTATTTAACAACCAAAATTAATTGCAACTAATCGATGATATGTTTGATGCTCGTGTTTGTTGACCACTTTGTGCCTGCGGTCATTTTTGAATACCACGGCGGTAAACAACCGCATCCTTTGAGGCGAACCAGTTGATAAGCTAATCTTGCAAGCCTTGTTCTTTATCAATTGAAACGCCACGACACGCATTTGAAAGTGAACAGAAGAAGTAATAATCTGAGATTTGGAGAGTTTGACGGATGTGGAAGATTTTCTCAACCGAGTTCCTGCATGCCTATTTTGATGAGCTTCGGGGAATACGGTTTTTATGTTGGTATATCATCTCAAATTGAGTATTTGGACGTTTTAAACAAAATGCTTTTATCAAACGCCGGAGTTGTTGGCAATAAACATCAACAGAGATTGTTGTATTTCTATGCAAAAATTTCCAGTGGATAATTCCCTCCATGCCTCACCAAAGACAAAGCACTATTTTGAGAGGATAGGGATTTTCCTTTGGACGAAGAGCTGCCCGCCTTTCTGAAGCCATTATTTTCGTTGCCTCACATTCACGTACAGACATCATTTTTCGTCTTCAGTTGCAACTACTGAAAAAAATGGACGATGCTGATTTACAGCAAGATGTAAGCGGGCAAGCAAAGAAATGCAAGCTGAAATCCGATCATTTTTGTTTTGTATGAGTGCGTGCGGAATCCATGTTCCAATCTTTGGGACTTTTTCCATTGCATGCAAGCAGTTAAGGACTGTATTTTGGCCACAGTTTGCTTGATCTGCCAATTTTGGTGTTTTCTGATGATTCGAGACCCACCAACAATTGCTTGTCTAACTCAACAGAGCAACTAGAGAGAGGAGGGTCACTTTATTGAAAAATTCCCTCTCTAAAACGGGAACACCGCATTCTACCCTCATGTGCGGCACTTCAACTACGATTAAACTCGAAAGGAAGGAGGTGTTAGAAATGTTCGTTTTTGTCGACTTGAACCTCTATTGTCTAAAGGGTAAAAGAGCACAGATTTAAATAAAATACAAAAAATTAATTAAAAAACATGAAAAATCTAATGAAAAATATAAAAAATAATAATGAACAAAAACGGCACAAATTTATTCTTCAACCAGGTAGTAAGTCTTTAATAAAGGCGTTCTCATAAAGACTGACTCGAGAAAATTCGGCTTTCTGGCCTTTCCGCATTCATTTGTCTTAAACAGCACGTCACACGTATCAATACATCGTAACTTCTTGTTGCGCGTGTACAAGTGAATAAATGAACGCGGGAAGCATTAAAAGTGAAAAGTAAAAATTTTAAATAAATTTTAAGACTAAAAGAAGCTGGTATTGTTTTACGGAGTTTTTTTACGTAATCCCAGAAATTACGAAAAAACGAAGAAACCGGAAGGGCCACCAACTTCAATTGCAAGGAACAAGAGAGAAACCCTTAAAATACATTAAATTTGGTTAGTACATTTAGTCAAATTTTAACTGAATGTAACCAGTGAATGTATCAGTGAAGATGACAAAAAGAGTGGATTGGCAGGGTAAAGTACCAGATAAGAAAAAAATTGCTGCAAGTCGGCTATTAAAAGTACGGGGCAGAGGACACCGATTGGACGTCGCACTGGATTATCTTCAATGAAACAAAGAATGGAGAAGAATCATTTGCACTGACAAAAAAAGTGAATTTTGATGGACCCTGATGGCTACAAATGGGTTCCCGTAATATCTTGAACAAGTATTGCTAAGAATGGAAAGACAGAAATTAAATTTTTTAGCCTTGGTCGTTTAAAATTATAATTCAAAAACAAATCCAGGACTATGGTACAAACATTGTTAGAGAAATTTTATTTATCAACATGATAATGCAACAACTGAGTATAATAATACAACTGAAATTATAAAAGACTTCTTTGGAATCAGAAATGTACCAGCCTTTGCGATTTACCAGCATGGTATACGAACCTTGATATAATCGAAAATATGTAAGGAAAACATATCAGAACCGTGAAGGCCATACAAAATTGGAAAATGATACAGCAATGTTCATAGAGTAAAAGAAGAGGTACTGAGTTCATGGAGAAATTTCGATCAGTGTTTTGTAAATGTTATACAAGAGCAGGCCAAAGCAAAAACAGAGGAGGATCAATCTACTAATAACATTTAAAACGACTTTATAATTCTTCTGAATCATGAAGACTTTATTTTTCTTATCAGTGTGTTATAATTTTATTCTAATGAAATTACGTTGTTTTTGTTTCAATTGAGAATTTGTTGAAATATTGCCTTGATCTATGGAACTGTGTATTAAGAATACGGAAAATTGTTTTTTATGTAGTGCTATTTACAATACATACAATCAAAATACTTATACCAATGATTTTCAAGGCATCTTATAATTTTGCTTATTAGTGTACGTGTCGTGGTATTATGCAGATATTGTGCGAATAGTAGCATATTCGCGCAATATCTCGCCTATGGCAGTCCTTGTCGTGTGGAGAAGCTTTGAAAGTTTGAGCAGAAACTTGAATCTCTTGGTATCGAGTATATACATGCTCGATTTGTAACGGATTACCATACTCCGCGTTGCTCACAAGAAGGGTCCAGGAGCAGTAGAAGGGCAAGAGGAGTATCTTGCTATGTGTTTTGTTCGTAGCTTTTATTGGTTACATGTAATCACATCGACGAATAGCAAAGTAGTATCGAAAGTCATATGAGAACAGATAAAAGCTGACCAATTAGAGTTACATTCCTTCCGGCGCTCTTCTCTTGAACAACGCCGAGTACATGCAACTGTATAACGTTGATTTTTTCCTTCTTACAGAAGGATTAAATGAAGGTCAGATACATTCTCTAACACTGTAAACATTCGAAAGATTTTTACTGCAGAAACTATGTACGGATACACTTTGAAGACCTTGGACAGATATCCCGCAGTACCTATAATGTAACGAAGTGTCAATATGCAACAACGAAAAAATGATAAAGCATTAAGATAGTAATTTGTAAACAGACCCGGAACATAGTCAGACACAACTGCATACGTAGGGCATATATTAAACTCACACATTAAACACATATACATCACGGACAACAGATATAAATCTAAACATGCAACTTTCTCGTGATATATTTCGGGTTACTTCTACATAATGAATTAGTTCATAAGTTCAATAAAGCGGCGACGAAAATCGTGCAGTAAGTTTTGGGGAATCATTACGAAGGAGAACCTTCAGTCTTCAAATTTGTGATAGATTCAATTATGAAACCGATTTATTAATGTCAGTAGAGATGTTTAAATTGACAAATAAATAAACATTAGAATTAAACGAATTCTCATTTTCATCAGCATTTAGCGTATTATCATGAGAAGCTTTTAATGGCCGAAGCATTTCTAAAGTTTCCTTCAAAAAGAGCTTCCATTTTCTACTCGTTATTTCTTTTATGCTAGCCAAGAGCGAATCCAATGTTAAAAATAATCTATTAATCATATTCGGATTAGATGCTTCTCTTGAACATTTTCTTCAATAATTTTCTCAGTAGAATCGAAGGTATTTGTTATGGGTTTTAGTTAATTTTTCGACAATTGACCAGTAGGCAGACCAGAGTGTGTTCCATTACAGTGGAACTATGAATTAGAATTTTATGGAAATAGTTGGTATTATCAGGTACCAATCATACAAATCTATATACAGTTTTCTAGTATCTGAAGTGTATTTTTTAAAATTTCTCTTCCCGCATTTTGTTATCGACACTTTCAGTTTCTTGAAAACTTTTAATAACATTCATGTAAGCAGATCGTGAGTATATGGCACGTTCGGGAAATCGTTCAGCATAGAAACGGACTGCTTTTATTACAATTTCGTGGCATTCCCCATCAACAAAAACCATATCTACTTCCTCCGTTATTGAATAACGCATTTCAGGAACTTAAGATACACTTCGCTTGGCAGGGATTTTCATAAATGGCTAATCGTATCTACAGGTGAAGCGTACAGGGAGTACAAGGAAATGTTCGACCATTTCCTCAAAGTAAATTACTTTCCATCACAATTGGCATTGTATGCGTCATAAAACACTCTACTCGTTCTTTCGCCAATAAAACATGCAAAATATTGGTCTTGCCTGTCGACACCTCCCATTCCACGATTGTACTCCACAACACAGTTTCTTCTTCGCCTCCCTTCTTTCTTCTTTTCCCCGTATCAACCATTTCTGCTTTTGAGTGTTTCGTGCTTATTATATATACATCCTTCTTGTCATGCCATTGTAAGAACAGAATACCTCTACAAGATAGTTTTCTTACTTCTCCTTTTTTAGCTTATACGATGCCTCAGCTCCTTTGGCATATATTTTTCCGATTTTTTCTCACCGTTCCAACAACATTTGTATTTTTTCCACGCGAAACTTTGAATAAATTAGGAGATGAATACCAATTATCTAAGAATAAGGTATATCCTTTCCCTAAAATGGGTTCGGCTAGTTGCATGACTACACTTTCCGATACAGATTCATCACTTCCTTGAATTTTCTCTTGTCCTGTGTAAATTTTAAATCGATAACAATACCCAGAATTGGATTCACATAATTTAATGAATTTCATTAGGAATTCGTCTATGACGATATTATCTTCCGGAATACTATAACTGTTGGAATCTGGTATTCAAGTAATTGTCACGTAAACCGTACCCCCGAACAAATTGGACAGCGTTTCGGTGTAAATAGTGTAGGAGAAAGAGAATTTTATTTGAAATAAAATAAAATTTTATTATTTCATCACAGCTCACACTTATACTTTTCAAATAAAAGTATAATTATTTCATCACAGCTCACAATAAAACACTAACTAAATTAAACAACGCACACACTATTTATATACTCAGATGCTCTTGTCTCACTCGCACACTTTCTAGAACATTCTTTCATCACCATGAATTAACTTCACATATATTTGGAATATTCTAGATTCTTAAAAAAAGAACATTATTAACATATGGAGAAAATCAATATAATCTAGAATATTCCAACGCTTTGAACATTCATTCAAAACGCGCTCACACACACGGTCGCGTCATTCATCTATTGAACACACATTCATCACTCAAATACATCCATTCCCACAATAGATTGAATTTTATTTTTTGACTGACTATGGCGTATTTTACATGTGTATATATGTGGCGGGTACAATGTAGAGATAGTGGTAGGGGAGTTGGCCTACGTGGCTTTTGGGGCATCCTCTAGCGTTGTTCCGGAAAAGTCAAGTTCAGAGTCGACTGCAGATATGCTTGGCGTTGACCGTGATGAGTCGAGTTCTGAGTTGACTTGGTGTATTTGCTCCGGATGAGTCAAGCCCGTGACACTGGACAGGCCAAGTGTATCGGATACTGAGTGCTAGACAAGCTAGGGTTTGCTGCGCGTAACTGGAGGTGTTCTCTGTTCGAGAAGTGAAGAAGAAGTCTGCTGGCTTAATCTTGTCGTCCTTAACACTTGGCATGCGGATATACTTCGCCGCCAACTTACGCGTGCAGCGGGCGTTTTCTCGTGAATCGTGCGGGAGTTTGGTCATTCAGTAAAATCGCAGTAAATCGAAAACTACTTCGTTTTTATCAACGAAACTTGTTTTATTTTACACTTAAATATATACTCTATGATTATTTTAACAAAAAAGGACATTTTTACGAAATCACGAAAATAGACGATTTTTAAAGTTTTACTATGTATTCAAAAATATTTTTTCATGACAAGTACTGTTCAAAGCATTTTCCTCTATGAAGCGGAACACCGCAGAAGTTACATATGAAACACGTTTCACTCCGCACTTTTTTGGCTGCGCACACGCGACACTGTCTCTGTGGTTATTTCTTCTTCCCGGCACCAACAATTTTCTCCAATACGTGTTTGCGCATATCCATGGATAATCTTCCAGGAGGGTCGCGTTTCGATATCACTTGCTCTGGTTCTTCAGTGCTGGTTTCTGGTAGTTCATCAGTAACCCAATGCCGTGCGATGTCATCCAAAAATTTCTTGTACCTTATTTTTTGCGTCTTTGTCGAATTATATACTACGTATGCATTGAAAAACGCACAGCTCATCATATACATAGCTAAGCGCTTTGTCCACTTCACTGTTTTACGCAAAATACTATAGTTTTTATAGTATATACTTATAGTACAGGATCGTCGCAGAATAGGATAAGTAATATATTATCCAAAGTTGAAGGTCCTCGATATTTGAGACTATCAACATTAATACTGCGACTTAATTCAACAACATCAGTAATCACTGTAGGCTTTTCAACACAGAGAATTAACTCCGAGTCCTTCAAAAACCTCATTAGATACTCTCGCTGTAGAGTCAGTTGAACAATCGCCTTCTTTTCCGATGATTTAAATCTGCGAAGATCTTCAATGATACTTTTGTATCTCAGTTCAACTTCTTTTCTCCAATCGCCGAGTGTTCTATTTAAGTGTTTACAGATGTTTATCGCGCAGCCTTCCAAATTACGAACCTCGCGAGTCAGTTTCTTAATGCGTTCTGGGCGTAAACCTGGCAGGGGTAAATCAATTTCGGCAAGGTTTCAATATTCGACTCATCCTGACCACCAGGCAAACCCTTGCTAAGGAAATAATGTGCTAACACATTTCTGATCGCAGTTGGTATTGGGACCGAAGCGTTTGCAAGCAGCTTAACTAAATAAGCAAAAGCTTTAGACGCAAGTCCACCAACCGATAACCATTCCGGCCTATCAAGGTCGTTCTTCTTCAGATCTGCATCTACGTCTTGACAAATCATGGCTTGGAATTTTTTCATAGTTGATGTCTGTTCAGCAAAAGCGTTCCATTCATTAGGAATAATATCCAGCATTGGATCTGAGACCTCCATCGTTCTAAAGCAACAAGACTCATCGTCGCAGTCGCAAACACGGTGGTTTTGTTTATAGGACAAATACCGATCGGCCCGATTTACTCCTTTCATGTACTTGTTGTAGTCGATCAAAGCATTTGGCTTTATAATTTTTTTTCTCGTGGTACGATCAACATTACTACTTTCTTTCATTTCCGCGGAATGGACTGAAGAGATGAAACTGACTTCTTTCTTAGATCGCCAAACTTGTACCAATATATCTTTTTTCTGCGAAAGATTGTTTCTCCTTTTTCAAATTAGTATTTTTTCAGGCACTCTGGTAGACCTCTATTCTTCCTAATGGTTCCGCAAATTCGTATTTTTTGTTGTGAAAGGGCTTCCGTGTTATCGACGCTGTTGTAGTAATTATCCATATACAAGTGGTGCTAGACACAGGATATGGCGAAACTACTGTGCGTATCGTTTCGATCAACCGTGATCCTTGAGCTGCATAAACTTGAAAATTGTAAATATAACCTGTGTCACTTTCAGACAATATTCGTATGAGTATGTCGTATTTTATAATTTTTCCAGCATTGTAAACTCTAACAAACAATCGTCCTTTCCAAGGTATTATGCCCTCATCTAACGATACATGTTGTTTTGGTTTGTAAATGTTATTAAATATTTCAACAAAATAATTTAATATAGGCCTGACTTTGAATAATCGATCAGATTCGTCTGTAATGTCTTCATTGTTATTGAAATGTCCAAGCCTGCCATATTCGACGAAATCTATTCCTTGACATAGTTTTTGAAAAAAAAACGGCGTACTTTTGCAGGGATCGGTTGACCAATAATCTCGTGCGTCTTTACGAATTTGCCTCATGAAAATAATAAGCCCCAAAAATTTCTTCATCTCCAGAATCGTAATATCTCTCCATTTCATTTGTTTGGGAGATATTTTGAACTGATTCATATTTTGATAATAATACCTGTTTGATTCCGTGACTAAATATGCAAAAAAGTCGTCGCCTATAAATAACTTTACTGCATCAGCTATGGAACATTAGCCATATCAGTTATCCCAGGATGACCCAAAAACTCTTCAAGGACTGGAGGATTGTCAATCGATGACCATTCATCTGCTTCTTCATCGGAAATTGTTTCAGAACTACTAGAAATTCTTCTGCGGATAAACACTCGAGAACGTGGAATAATGTCATCATCGTCGCTTTCTTCGGTATCTTGACTTTCAGAATGACTGTCAGCGCATATTTCTTCATCACTATCTTTGTAACAACGGCTCATTTTATCAATTTTGTAATCAATAATAAAAAATCAAGCTTCAAATTGACAAAACACGACTTATACGTTTTGGAGCTAGGAACTCGATTGAAGACCAAGTAACTCAGCAAAAGACCGAGTAACTCGACAATCGATACTTGTGGGAATAAAAAATTCGAAACTTGAGGGAATAAAAAATGCGAAACGTTGCCTAGCAACGCAAACAACACATATACAATGTTATACGATGTAATTATACAATACCTGCTATCCGCCACAAATCTACTAAATACGTATTTTTACATGACCAGTGACAGACTGCGAAAAACGTAAAAGTACGTTGCCCGCATGCTAAGTGTTAACACGTTGAGCGCCACATCAGCCATCGGTGGCTGACACTAGATTTTCCCTTTAGGCTGCGTCAACCACCGCTGGCTGACAGCGTGTAATATGTTATAGAACTATAAAATTTACACTGTTTTATGGAATTACAGAAAATTTATTTAAAATTTACTTAATTTTGACTCATTACAGGATTAATGGATTTCATTAAAACACGGTAAACATAAAAATCGTTCTGCTTTACAGGTATTACAAAATGTGACAACTCGCTTAGTCTTTTTCTTGGCCATTATTCTACCATCTTTTGTTACATTTTTATCATAACATAATTTACAATATTTTCGTACTTCAGAGACTTTTCCCGGTTTTCTTTGGAGTTCGTGTTGTTGTTTTTTTTAGACCTTTTTGCAATTCTGTTCGATGGAATGTCTTCTTTTTCACTTGTATGGTATACTGCTAATTTTTTCCGGAATTCAGTAATGTTAATTTTCTGCTTCGTAATGTTTTTGTACAGAATGTAGCTATTTACAATTTAATAACAATTTGAAAGCTAGTTTTCTATATTATTTTATGGTCCTGCGTAACGGATTATTGTAGGCATTCATTTGGTCGGATAAGTCGACAGCTGCCTTTTGTCTGTTGTTGTCTACTATAATTTGTGGCTAGGACTTGTTTCCTGATCGGCATTCAACATTCACCATTTCTGACGAGCGCTTTGTCGATAGAAGGATGTTCTTCTTATCTCTCCATTTCAAAATGGTTATTCCTTGGTTATTTTCTTTTGCTACGATTTCTCCTCATTTTAATTTTGTTGATATCGCTTGGTGCGAATTTCCTCGTCGATTTGAACGTAATGTTCCCATTAAATGGGCGTTTTTATTGATTAATTTTTCCGCTAATTCTAAGCTCGTATACCAGTTGTCAGTGTAGAGCGTGTGTCCCTTATCGAATAAATCTTTGCAAAGAGACATTACAATGTTAGTGGGCGTAGTGAATTCATTTTCTAAAGTTTTTCCTGTGTATACACGGTAAGCATACGTATATCCCGATCCACAGCACAACTTAAATATTTTAATTCCATATTTGTGGCAATTTGGTTTAACCTTTTAAGTACGGCTGAATTCTGCGTGTGGCTATTTCCCTGGACGGCAGAGTTTGGCGAGAAAACGATGTATAAACGATACAATACTGCAAACTGTGACGGGCAATGATGTTCTGTGCACGAGTACATTCAAATGAAGTATTTGATGATTAAATCATAATTTAAAAAAAAAAATATATTACACATAGTTTAACTTCAACAATTCACTTTAATAATTAATAATATAATTGAGTATGATATATTTTGAAACATGGTACAACGCATAAACCTACGTCACAATTTTCACATTCATAACGAGATCTTCGCCTTGTATCGTTTTTTGAACACACTATACAATTTCGTAACGCTTTTTTAGAATTTTTAGATTTACAGTACGATGGAAAATGTTTTTCGCTCAGTCTAAACGGTTGGTCAACGGTATATTTACTGCAGCTAACGTTATTGTTCATATCCCCGTATTTTCTTGAAATTTCTTCGAACAATGTCAGGTGAAATGCTCGCATTGTTACGTTTTTTTTTTAAAGCCTATATAGACAATACGCATTCCATATTGCCACGTCAAGTAGATGGAAAAAAATTTCTTATACCATTTTATACTTCTCCGGATGGACTGTACACTCGATATAACTTTGTCCCTATTGTCGACTGCACCCATATTACCAGTATAATCAACAACACACGATGGCTTTGGTATAATTTCTCCGGTCCGATAGTTTATTTTTTTGGTGTTTATGAAATCCGCGGAGTGGCAAGTTGATAACATATATACCTCCTGTTTGTCTCTTGCCACTTAAGAGCGAGCATGTTGGACGATGATCGAAAGCGTATTTCGCCATTTTCAAGTTTTTCGTTTATGACAGGCATGTCTTTCCTTCGCGGTCTTACGGTGCCACAGGCGTTAGTTTTATTTTGGTATATATAACTGAATAAAGTCGGGCTGGTATACCAATTGTCAACGAACAATGTATGCCCCTTTCCTAAATAGGATTTCAATAATGATGATTTAGTTTTGTTATCTCAGAATCGATGCCGACACATACAATAAAATTTAACACAAAACCCGTTTTACAGTCACACAATACAATAGTCTTGATGCCAAATTTATTCCGTTTAGAGGGAATATATTGTCGAAATGACAACCGTCCCTTATATAACAGTAAACTCTCGTCTACACATAAATTACGGAACGGAGTAAAACAATTTTGAAAGGAACTGCAAAGTTTATCAGACAGTTCCTTAATTTTTGTCAGTCGGTTGGATCTTTCTAATTGAACTGTACTAAAATAAGGATTACGTAACAGAAACGTGTATCTATCCCGGTTCATAATTTTCCCGAAAATATCGGTTCGCAGAAACTGATCTTTCGTGCAATACTCTGTGTATTGTATTTTTTTTACTCTTGCCATTAGTAAACGAATAACAAAGAAATTGTATATTTCGTTCAGTGTTGTTTCCCCTTCGTGAGCTTTTGTGAACGAGCGCTTGGTAGTGTTCATCTTGAATCTTCGATACTCATTTGTTTTTTGAACAATAAATGAAACCAAATCTTTCGAGAAAAATATTTGGAAATAGTCGATCAGAGTTGCAGATCGATTGAGCCGAATTGCCATTCCAGAATTTCGCGAATCAAATTTATGCACCTGCGGCTCCAAATTTGCAGGTGACCAGATTATTCTTTCAGAGCTTTCTTCTTCGCGCACATCAGAATCTTCTGACTCGGATGAACTGAGTATTCTCAATTTTTTTATTTTCTTCCTACCCTGCATGTTTCTATTGATTTCATTTTCGATTTCCGAGTCGGATCCTGAATTGTCAGAAATTGCCCTTTGTTTTCTATTTTCTTGTGGCATTCTGGGGTTAAAGTATAACGATAATGTTACAAAAAGCAAATGGTATATTTATTTAAGGAAAAAGCAACAATTTATACCTGATACTGCCGTATTAAAAACAAAGACTGTATATTCTGTCTGTCTATTGTTAATACTGTTGTAAATCGATGTAAAGACAAAAGAAGTGCGAAACAATGCATATGAAGACAATTATTAAATTCAAACGGTGAGCGAGTGAGCCACTACAGTGGCGCGTCGTTCAAAGATGAAATCCGCGAAAGCCACTACAGTGGCGCGTCGTTCCTAAAAGGTTAAATATTGCCTAAATATAATGCGGCCACGAAAGGGAATCACGGATTCGTCAATACATATGTCCTCGGTTAGATTGTAATATTTTTGATAATTGGTTTCTAAAGTGTCTATAATTGGTTGTATTTTGAATAAACGATTGGAACCATTATTGTTTTTGTTGTCTATAAAATGTAGCATTCTTAGTAACAGTTCAAATCTGTTCCTTGACATGACTGTTTTCGGGAACGTTTGCAAATAAGCAGGATCATTGGACCAATATTGGTGTATAGCTGGTAATTTTACTAATCCCATCCATAGAATCAGTCCAAAAAATCTCTTTATTTCAGATTTACTTGTCTCTGTCCACTTTGCCAAGCTCTATGTGTATCCATCTTCTACTTTCTGTGATGCATATAAGTTTGTATGTTCGGCAATTTCCTCGATCAATTCATCCGGCACAAATAATTGATAGCTGGTTTCTACGGCCATATCTGATCCTATATGCAAATTTTAACTTACAACCCCAGAAGGATGTGTAAATGGCACAATCTTTGGCCGATTACCCCTCGGGTCATGCCATTCTCCAACAATCTCCTCCTCTTCGTCAGATGATAAAAATACATCCACTCTAGGCCGTCTTTTAGCAAAGAAGGTAAAGTAAACTGATTTTCTCTTGCATCAAACGAGAAAGCGCCTAAGGTCACAAAAGTATATACTTGCGTCCAACCGGACGAGCAGACTTGCGTCGCATATAAACCAGTGTGACAGTAGCTTAAACGAGTGACAAGAAGTGGATCATGCACCTTCAACCATTAAGGTGGAAGAGCGCATTCCACATCCTCACGACCAACGTTGGCAAACCCATGAACGATGAAAGAGGGCAAGGAATTCTCGCCAGGCTCGTATGTTGGACATATAGGCGGACCAGCATCACGAGCGATTCGCATAGTCATTTCGCGCACTTGAGACACTGCTGCATCATAGTACAATCCACGCACCGCCATAACAATAAACAACTCCATCACTCCGCCAAGCTCGGCGGTCTCTTTCCCATTATCCGTAATGTATAGCGTGACTATCTTCTTAGCTTTATCAGTCTGATAACAATACCACTCACGGCTGGATGGTTCGGTGGGACGCCAGGTATAGGTAGAAGACATATGACGTGGTGATATCTTGCTTCCAGGAAAGGTAGGAAGTGATCTAAACTAGGACGTCTCCGTGGCTGTTCCATAAGCACTAAATCCTCCTTGATCTGGCAAGACGCCAACGTAAAGTCCCGTCTCAGTCGCTGCTTTATTGGGTCGATACACGCACCGAATCCTCAGTATTTTGAACTCGTCAAAGGCGGCATGGAATGACGTAGTTAACTCGGAAATGGAAAATTGTTTATACCACTTTCCATTGGTACCACTCATATCAGACCACAAATACACATGCTTAGTTCTAATGTCGGAACCTCGCAACGCGTCATTGGCCACACGTCTACGACGGGCACGACGACCACGCTTCCGGCGATTCATTCTGATCATGCGTTTCTTTGAAATCTTTGGTCGAAAGTCTTTTAGCAAAAAAGGAACACCGGCCACGAATCCATTTCGATAAAATGTTATCTAGAGGGCCAAACGATTTTTTAACACGTTGACTGCCATGGGGGTCACTGGTGACTGGCACTCGACTTGGCTACAGCGCCGTGGGGGCCACCGGTGACTGGAGACGCAGCAAATAACAAAAGTACATAATTAGAGTAAATATGGATACTGATAAATTTTTCAATAATACCATTGTTACTATAATGGTTTGAAGAAATTAATGCAATATAGAACATCAAAAATAATTTTATTACTACATGAAAAATATACATATTATCAGCGCATGTTGCAATGAGTCACATTGAAACACTCAAGGCAAAGAACAGGTGAATCAACGCAATCGGAACAATATGTCACCACTTTTTTAGTAGAACTCTTTGCTCCAGTTCTTCCTAGCTGCTTTGAATTTTTTTTTATAGCACGCCTTACAAAATCGCCTTACATTTCGTGCATTTCCCGGAATTTTTTCAAATTCATGATGAGGTCTGCTCCGTACGCAATTTATTGGAGAAATACAATCATTGTCGGAGCATTTCATTAGATACATTGCTAATTTCATCCTAAAATCAGGAATTGCAATATTTTTCCGGGTTACTTGCTTGAATAACACTATTGAATTTACAATACCAGTATTTAGTAAAAGCTCTATTGCCAGTTTCTTGTACCATTTTATAGTTTTACGCAGTGGTGAGCTATAAGCAATCATTTGATCAGACAAGTCGACTGAAGATTTCCTTAAATTATATTCAACTATCATTTTTGGCTTTTTGGATTCGCTGCCAAACAGTTCCATCAAGAGCCGTGACAGTGTCTTCAAAATTCTGTTCACTATCGCGTTCAGAATCCGATAAAAATCTTCGGCGCCTCTGTCCTCTACGGAGATTCAAAAAATACTCAGTTTCATCGGCAACCACATTATCATCCTGTGTTTCCTCATTGTCTGGAAAATCACTTTGACTTTCAGTTTGATCATCTTCTGGTATTGAATCTTCTTCACCTGAATTCACTTCACTTATTTGTCGAATTCTTTCCAACGCTCTCACTGACCGTGCAGACATATTCAGGGTTGCAGTGAAACGTAAGTCCAATTGAATGTAACTAAAACTGATCTTTGCTCTGCGACTCTCAATGTACGATTTGTTTTTCGTTTGGCTACAGAAAACTCATTGGAGGGAGTGTTGCTTGTGAACCTCCGATAAGAGTCTGTTCTGTTTATGCGTTAGATCATTTGGGTCGTCCAAGTGCTTACGCCGAAACCAAACACACATATCAGGTTCCGACAAATGAAAGAGTCATTTGAGAAGCGTATCTGAATTTAGAACTAAGGTTCCAGTTGGAAAATTGTTGAAAAATACTAAACTTCGTATGGGGTCAAATGACCCCCGTGGTACGTAAGGTAGGTACAACATTTTTCGTTATAAAAAATAAGCTACGAAAAAAACGAAAAGTGAGAAATTGGACAATCCGATGATATAAAAATTTGACCCCGCTTGGTACGTTTAGTGTTAAGTTAGGGTGAGAGGTAGGGGTAGTCTAAGCGTGGGGGTGGCGTTGGCGTTAGACGGGCGCAGGGGCGCTACTCTGGTGGGCGCGCGGGGTAGTTATGGGTCATGTAGGGGGCTACAATCTCCCCCTCAAAACATGTATCGGTACGATACAGGGTTTTGTAAGGGTTGTAGATAGGAAGGGTTAGGGCGCTGGTTTCCTGGATTGTCCTCGTTTCTTTAGGGGCTGGATCGGGAAAACATCTTCCTCCGAGGTGGCTGACTCCTGAAAGGGTGTTAACGATGAAGCGTAATTTGTTCCTAGTGGCGTCGTCAGATTCTTTGGGTTGGCTATTTCGTAGCTGCACAGTCCTTTTGTCGCGAGGACGACGTAGGGGCCGTCTCTCCTTGGTGCGAACTAGGTCCGGCCTTTAGCCGCTTGGCTGAGGGAATGGGTGGTTACCCAAACTTTGTCTCCTGGGTTGAAGGTAGGCGAGGGGCGACGTTTGGCATCCGCGTGCTGTTTTCTTTGGTCTTGTTGCCGCTCGTGGGTCTCCTTGACCTTTTCGTTGCTCATGATTTGTCGGAGGTCATTAGCCGCTTCAAATGGGAACCTTAACTCTCGGGCGAAGGTAAGGTATACTGTGCTGTATCCGGTTCCTTGGCACCTTGTCGAGTTGATTGCGAACGGAATGGCGGGGAGTTTGGAGGGCTACCTTCCATGTTCGTTTCCTAACATTATTGCTAATTGTGTTCTTAGGTCCCTGTTTTTTCTTTCCACTGGATTCGCGCTAGGGTGGTAGACAGGTGTGCATCTGTGGTCTATGTCCAGGCAGAAGGTTAGGTGTTGCATGATTCCACTAATGAATTGGGTTCCATTATCGCTGATCAGGCGTCTGGGGACTCCATAACGCATGAATATTTCGTGGATTAATATTCGGGCGCACGACTCCGCTGTGGCGTTTTCTAGGGCAAAGATTTCCACCCACCGGGTGGCGTAATCTTCGGTGATAAAGATCCACTTTTCATCCTTTGGTCCTGGCGGGAGGGGTCCAAATAGGTCGATGACCAGGATCTCGAATCGCTGCTGAAGCACCGGGGTTTGTAACAATCCTGCCGGCTTGAGGTTTAACGCCTTGTACCTCTGGCATGCTAGGCACGTTTTAATATACTGAGCGACTGTTGCTCTCATTCCTGGCCAGTAGTGGTGTCTTCTAACCTTCTCAAGTGTATGTTCGACTCCATAGTGGCCAGCTGTTGGGGCGTCGTGGTACTTCTTGAATACTTCTGTTTGTTCTTTGGCTGGAATTACCCTTTGAGCCTCTTCATAATCATCGTCCTGTGTATAACGGTAAAGGACTCCGAGATTTAGGACGTATCCTCGGGACCTCCATGGGGCGGCTTCTTCCGGGCTGCCTGTTTCGAGGGCTTTGACAATTTTCTTTATCTCGGGATCTTCCAGCTGGTCATTACGTATTTCTGACTCACTTCTTGTTGGGAGGTCCATGGAAACAAGGTGTAGTGGGTACTCCTGGGCCGTTTCCTCCGGGCACGGGGGACGTGATAGAGTATCTGCCACTACGTTCGACTTCCCTGGGGCGTGCTTTATCGCGATGTTGTACGGTTGGGGTTGAAGGGCCCAACAGGCTAAGCGTCCACTCAGAGACTTAAGCGACATTAGCCACTTCAGTTGGTGGTGATCCGTAATTATTACCGTAGGTGCGTCTTCTAGGTAGGGCCTGAATTTTTGAACTGCCCAGACGATAGCTAGAGCATCGCGTTCGGTCGTCGAATAGTTCCTTTCTGCTGAAGAGAGTAGACGACTAGCGTATTCGATAGGGTGCTCGTTGTGTTCCTCCCCCTGGAGAAGGGCTGCCCCTAGTGCATAATTGCTTGCATCTGTGCGCAGTACATAGCCTATGGATCTGTCGGTTTGCGCTAAAACTGGTGCTGTGTTTAATGCGGGTTTTAGCCTCCCGTAGGCCTCTTCGCGTTGCTCCGTCCACGTAAATGTGGCGTTCTTCTTGGTAAGCTCGCAAAGGGGCTTTGCGATTTCTGCGAACCCTGGTACGAACTTCCTGTACCAGCTGCATGTTTGTAGGAACGTTTGGACGTTCTTCGTGGACCTCGGCGTGCCCAGATCCTTGATTGCAAGGACCTTTCCAGGATCGGTTTCTATCCCCTGGGGAGAGATTATGTGCCCTAGGTACTTGATGGATCCGTAACTCATATTGTCGGAGCCGTTCAAAAACATCCCTAAGGTCCTGGAGGCGTTCCGAAGTCCGAATGGTAGCCGTTTGAATCGGAAGAGACCGAAGGGTGTTATCAAAGCGGTTTTGTCGATGTCTTCTGGAGCAATTTTGATTTGGTAGTAGCCTGCTTTCAGATCCATTGTGGAAATAAACGTTCCGTTCCCCGTGGAATGGAGAAGGTCATCCAGTCGAGGAAGCGGGCAAATGTCTGGAGTGGTGATGGCGTTGAGGCGGCGGTAGTCGACGCACAACCTTAATTGTCCTCCGGGCTTGGGGACGAGTACTATTGGCGAGGCCCATGCACTTTCGCATTCTTCTACGATTCCCATTTCTTCGAGCTGCTTTTATATATTGACGAAATACTATAGGGCCTCGAAATGGCACTAAGGATTCATCCACGCATAGTATCTCATCTGGTTTATAATATTTCTTAAAATTATTATTCAAATGATTGATAATATGAGCAATTTTAGATAATCTATTTTTAGGATCATTTTCTTCATTATTGCTGAAATGAACAAACCGCAATAACAATTCGAATCGATTTCTTGGCATAATTGTGCGTGGAAGTGTCAGGTTTTATCTTTCATATTTACTCCAATACAGCTCAATTTTTGGTAATCGCACTAATCCCATCCATATAATGAGACCAAAGAAACTTGTTATTTCATTAGCATTTGTTTCATACCATTGATCTAAACGATGTGATTGCAGTTCTGATTTTCTTTGCGTAGTATAGATGTTCGTTTGCTTTGCAATGATTTCGAATATTTCATCAGTAACAAAAAGGAAATAAAAATCATGTGGTTCCGTACAAGCAAAAATTTCTGGTTGATATGCGTTGATACCTGATGAATCCGAAAATGTGATGTTGCGTTTATTACCTAACGGAATAGGCCAATTCACATCAAACTCTTCTGATATCTCATATTCATTGTTATCGCTATCTTCAACTTCAGTTTCACTGTCAGACTCAATTCGGCGCCGACGTACCGTGGAAGCTCTTATCATATCGGATGAACTACTCGATGAACTTTCCTCGCTGTCTAATAGCAGTCGAAATATTTTTGAGGGTTTTTGTAAAACTGTACCGTCAGATGATGTACTTGATGAATAATCTTCCATTGAAACCATATTTTTAAGAGCTAATTAAAAAATTGAATGAAAGATATAAAATGCAAAAACGTATGTAGAGTGAAAAAATATAACAAACGCACTCACTTGTTTGTAGGACGCACTGAATAAGACTAAATAATGAGAGTAGCCACTTAGCAACCGAAGCACGACGGTTTGAATAAAGGACAATCGTAAAAATTGTCTACAGCGCCGTGGGGGTCACCGGTAATCCCCAGCACGAAAAATGCTTCAAGCATGATTTTATAACTCACTTTATTTGCTGCAAATAATATTTCAACATAATATGAATTCGCATAATGAAAAATTCACGTTAGCGCCTTGGGCAAACCATGGAAAATGCGCCTGGCAGTCAACGTGTTAATATTTCGAAGCCGCGTGCCCAGTCGCTTTCCGACGTGTCCAACGCACTCGCTTTTAACAACTTGATAATCATCACCGTATGGATTCAAATCGACAATGGCTTTGTATGTTTTTGAATCACCGTCTCCAATATAATTTCAATATTTGACTCCAAATTTCTCCTCCGTTCTTAAAAACATTTCCCGTACAGAGTCTACTTCCATCTCACCAGCCGATCCTGAATGGTTCGCGAAGCATTCTTCTCGATGATTTTCATACCATTCAGTATATTCGTCAATATCCTTATGATTACTCCATAGAGTACACGCATCACAGTAGCCACTTTTGACGACAAGGTCTATTGCTTACCAGTATAATACCCGATAAGCGTCGTGACACCATATAAAGAGGTAAACCCTTGTTTCTTCCACGATCCATTGCCAGATACCTTCAATTCTCTTGGAGTTCTTCCTTCTTTGATATTTTCTTCTTTTTCTTCTTCGACGGCCTTTTCACATAAAATTTTAAACACCGAACTCGCGGCTGCGTGTATGTGTTGCACAAATTACGTGTATGCAGTTGCATACAAACCTTGTCCGAAGTCCATAAGTCCACTAAATATATTTAGCCCTGCTCGGCTAACACCAAGAAGTCTCATGACGAAGACTATTCGTCGGTTGACTTCGTAAGCCGTATTAATTATCGGCCCTGACTGAATTTCACGACGACCATAAGAACACGCAGCTATAAGTTTAAAACCAAATCCGCGGTGTCCGGATTCTTCAAATTTTATATTCTCCTTGCACTGCTTACAAATAAGCCAGCCTGCAAGAGTCCCGAAAACGGAAAAAAATTCAATAATTCTGTAGCAATGCGATGGATTGCAAACTACATCTTCACTATTCGCTTTGGCTAGTTTCTTCGCGGAGAAACTATGCTCCAAATGATCGTCGTCCTTTTTCGTATATTTATTACCCTGAAAATGTCTTTTCGTCGGCCTATATGAACGTTTCGACTGTCCCGTCTTTACTTTTGGATACATTGTCGCTAAAAATGTGCTTATGAATCGAAGGCTAAAACTGTACTGATGCTTGGAAACAACCGCTCCGAAATAAACCTCCCTACGAAATTTCCTTGTTTTTGAATTTACCAGGTAGACTACACTAATACATAAAAAATACGTAGTCCTCTATGTAGTCATTTCTTCGTCACCTTTACCAGGTGACGCCATAAACGATAACGAGAGGAAAATCCGATGCAATGGGTCAGTAGAGGCAGCAAAACTTTTGCCTTATCCGCGCGGACAGATATCTGCCTGGCGCTTACCTGTTCGGCTAGCTGTATCTCTCAAAATACATAAAATTTTGCTCCGTAACTTTATACACGTATTCTAGACACATACTGGAATCAGTTTCAAACAAAAAAAAAAAAACAAATCGAAAATTTTTATTTTGCCAAGTGTATTCTCCCCTTAATTTCCAAACGTGTGTCGCGCAGGAAATTTTTTAGAGATCTTAACGCGAAGAAACTTTTGGGGTAAGTGCCGTGAGATTCTTTATAGTCTTCTTACCAGAAAGCATCCCTGCTTTGTCAACTCTGTGCCCAGATCAGTTAGCATTCAGATAGTGAATTTTTTGGCAGGACGACGTCGGATCGCCTACCTAAAGTCAATATCTGGACTAATAAACAAACAATAGGCGCCTTAGCCACTCGACAGTTACGTGACTTTAGGCCAGCAGCCATCGATGGCTAAGGGCCCGGTCTGCGTCACAGATTTGCCCTGTAGCGAACTGTCTTCGAGAGAACCCTACCATAAATCAGTCTTAGGCTCGATAGTGCTGGGCTGGTCGCCTTTCAACTTTGAAAGAAATAGAGCTGGCTCGGTCACCAGACCGATTACACTAAGCTTCTGCCAAAACATCTTTTTACCTGTATAAAGATACAATGTTGTCTCTAGATGCCGGCGTACCGTGTCGCAGCAGCGGAGCTACCAGCTTACATTTCAATGTCGTTTCAGCGACGACAACGGGGTGCAAAGGGTTAATTTCGTGACAGTCACCTGAATGAGGCATGGTATAAGCATATATGTACGCTCTTCGTACTCGATCGCTCATTTTTCAAGATCGTATATATACACTCTTCGTATATGAATGTTCATTCTTCGAGGGCGTATATATACGCCCTTCGGACCGAAAAGGTTAACAAAACTAATGGTACTACCCGAATCAATTAATAGGTTAATTTTCATTCTAATATTAGCATTATATTGTTACGTCCCGGGACGACTAGCGCGAAAGGAATAACGCGGGCGTTCCTTGTAGAAACTGTCCCGGAAAAGACGCAAGATCTTTACAGATCACCAAACACTCGCTGGCCGATTACGCAAAATCCGCTCACAAAGTCTCGCACTAAGGTCTCGCACTAAGGTCTCGCATTCCCACTCGCTTTTAACCTTCTTTTTTTTAACCTTTTTTTTACTGTGGGGCTTTTACCCACTAAAACCTCCACGGCGACCTTCCTGGGCCAGGAGGGGGAGCCACGGGAACTCTCGGAAAAAACAACCACGACTCCCCCAGGCCCGGCCGGCCAGTTGCGATAACCTTAGGCTGGCGCCGCCACGGAGGGGGGTCTAGGCCCCCCTCCTAAGACCATAACACGATTATGCTGCAGTGTAGAGGGGTCGCGCCCCGCACCGCAGCCACCACGACGGACGAATGACAGGACCCAAGGCCCCTGTCCCGAGTCCGCAACCGTCCAGGGAGGACCACTCTGTCTCTCCCCCAACCCTGGTACGGATTTGGAATCCTCTCCTGATGGGCGGCGGAACGGGCCACAGTTTCCCGGCCACTTACGCCGCCGCCAGGGGGCGGGGCCCGGGGGCGCTCTCCCACGGCCTCTCGGCCGCCGGCGCCCCGAGATGACCCAACAGGAGCGCGTCTCTCTCGATCCCGCTCGGTGGCCTCCTTCTGCGAGATAACCTCATCACAGAAGGAGGCCACAGCATCCCAGGACCTCTCGCTTGCCAGCATAGCCCCCACTACCGCTGGTAGCGCGATGTCACCCCCAATGACGTCCGCTAGGACTCGGCGCAGCGCTGAAAAGGCGGGGCACACCTCCAGCGTGTGCTGCGCCGAGTCCTCCTCCTCGCCGCAATGGTGGCAAGCCGCCGTCGCTTCCATATCGATTCGACACAGGTACTCACCGAAACAACCGTGTTTACTCTCAGTGGAGAATAAACGCAATCATGTGGTTGACGCTGAGGCTGTTTTGGCGCTTTTTCGTCGCAATCCTGGCGAGTTTCTATCGATACATAACTGTGGACGAAACGTGGATACACCACTACAATCCAGAGACAAAGGAACAGTCAAAACAGTGGGTTTTTGAAAGCGAAAGGGCTCCGAAGAAGGCGAAGACGGTGAAATCGGGCGGCAAGGTGATGGCCACGGTTTTTTGGGATGCACGCGGAATCATCTACACCGATCACTTGGAAAAAGGAAAAACAATTACTGGAGAGTATTATGCGTCGTTATTGCACCGGTTGGGCGAAGAAATCAAGAAAAAACGTCCTCATTTGAAAAAGAAAAAAATTCTTTTCCATCAAGACAATGCACGGGTGCACACCTGTGCAGTTTCGATGGCCAAAATCGTGGAATTAAAGTTCGAATTATTACAACATCCACCGTATTCACCGGATTTGGCCCCCAGTGACTTTTTTCTATTTCCAAATTTAAAAAAATGACTCGGCGGACAACGGTTCACGTCGAACGAGGAAGTCGTCGCCCAAACAGATGCCTATTTTGAGGACCTTCCGAAATCTTACTTTTCAGATGGCTTAAAAAAGTTGGAGAAACGATTAGAAAAGTGTATGGAGCTGAAAGGAGATTATGTTGAAAAATAAAAAAAAATCTACCTAAAATAGCTTGTTTTTCTATATTTTTCTAAGGACTTATTGAACGACCCTCGTTGACCTTCAAAAGCTCCGTGTATAATGCAGTCCAGGTCCCCCACCTAGTTTAGATGTACAGGAACCCTGAGCGGCTCCGTCACCACCGCCAGCCGAGCTTCCCGCTCGGCCACGGTCTGCATCAGGATGTCCTGCGCCCTGACCGAGCGGTTCAGATTAGCCTGAATAATTGGGCCCCATTATTCCGCGAAGGTCATCTCGACCTCCGGGTCCATTCATTTCTGCCGCGGGGGGTTCCATAGCGCCCCCACGGTCTTCTGTGCTGAGGCCGCCGTCGTATCCCCAGCCTTTTTCCCCTTCCCCTTCTTTCCTGTTCCCTTTTAGCCCCCCTTGGAAGCGTTGGAGTTGGAGCAGGCTTGGCTCCCGAGGCGGTGTGTCGCGGGTCTCCCCATGTCCGAGCACACCGGACACTTCGGGGAAGACCCGCAGGCACTAGCCTTGTGGGTCGGGTCGCCGCAATTGTAGCAGCGACCCGACCTGTCCGCCTCGCATGTACACCGCTGCCTCGTGTGACCAATCTCAAGGCAGCGGTAGCACTGCAGGGGTCGAGCCTGCAGTGGCTCCACCGTCGCCCGGGTCCACCCGACGGTTATAGCGTTAGCTATGGCCAGTTTTCTGGCCACAGCCGCCGGGCATCGGACCCACAGGGTGCCCAAGCCCGAGGGTGAAGAACGGATCTCTCCAGTCTGAACCTTCTCGGGCCGGCACCCTCCAACAGTCGCGACGGCGGTCGCCACTTCTGAGGGGGTGGTCCCGTCCACCAAGCCGCGGATTCGCTATTCCGCCGTCTTGGATGGACGGGCCACCTTCACCCCCGTTCCCTCCAACGCCTCCGCCATCTTCGTGGCGAGCTGGTCGGCTTTCGTCGCCCCGTCCTTGTCGGGGACTTCTAATATTAGAGCCCCCGTTACAGCCCTCCTCGAACGCAAAGAGGCGATGCCCACCTCAGCCAAGCTTATCTTGGCCTTAGCGGTGGACATCACCTCCGCGTAGGTTATCTTTTTCCGGTACCGTGACGGTCACGGCCGCGGTGCGCGGGGACCTCGCCGGAAGGACCTTCTCGGGGGCCATCCTTGCCTCGACCCCAGCCTTGCCCTTGGCAGTGGATTTCTCCGCTGCCTTGGCCTGGGGCGGCGTTCCCTTCTTGGTGACGGGAGGAGTGGAGGTGGAGGCAGCCGCCTCCTTCCTCCCTTGCCTTCTACCCACCACCTTCGCCCACTCTATCGGAAAGGCTTTTCTGGAGCGACCGACCGGGCGGCCGCTCCGACCGTGCCGGTCCCCACTTTCGTGGAGACCTTCTTCGCGGCTTTCTCGCCGCTCTCCCCGACTACTGGTGTCGCCACCGGTCAGAAGGAGGGGCCAGTAACTCCAGCCCCTGAGCCCCCGATGGGCATGAGCTCCCTCTTGAATGCTTCCAGCTTCGCGTCCATGAGGGAGCTCAATGGCTGGAGTAAACCTTGCTTCAGCGACACCTCCTGCGGAGCCCTCCGGCGCCTGTGGTCCTTCGCGACTTGTTGTAACCGTTTAGACAGACGCACAGTCGTTATGGCCCCTACTCTCGGCGGCGATGGCATGACCGACGGCAGCGGCGCCACTGACGAGGACCGGGAAGGAGCCAGCCCCTCCATGTCCTTCATCTCCTCAAGAGGAGGAAGAGGAGGCCCCAACGGGCCCCCTCCGCCCTCTGGCGGAGGGCGGCCACCTCCCTCCTGAGTTCGGCCAGCTCTCCTCGGAGATCATTCTCCTCCTGAAGTTTCTCGGCCGAGGCCGAGGAGGAGCGCGCCACCAGCTCCTCTATGGCCTTCCTCGTGTTGAGCGCGGCAATCCTCAACGCCCGCACCAAGTTGCCCTTGAGGCCCTTGAATACGGACGCCACACTCTCCACCTCCGTCTGGAAATCCATGACGGAGGCGGCAACGTCCGCCGTCGGCCTCCTATACCCCCTTGCCAGATCTGCCTCATCCGCCAAGGGGATGGAAAATCTGCTGGGCCTTCGTACCGGGGCGCTGGGGTCTAGTGTCGACATCGACGAGGAGGTGGAGCCATCGGACGTAGTTCCATCGTCCTCCTCGCCGATTCGGCCGGAAGCGGAGGCATGCCGTCTACCGCTCGGGGCGAGCCGGATCGGAGGTGGTCCGACTCGCCCCCTCCAGCCATCACTTATTGGGGACTGTTCGCGGTCCCTGACGGCTCGGTTGGATCCTGACGTGGATCTCGCACTGACGTCCTCCAACCTACTTAAAACGACGCTGGGTAAACCAGCGCCGCCTTCCACCACCTCGTTACCCCCCACCCCGTTTTTTGTTTTTGAGGAATCCTTGTGTAATCCACGAGTGTGGTCGGAAAGACGGTCACCCCGGGCAGAGCTGTCATACCCGGAAAAGGCTTATACACCCAGGGGGTCGCTAGGTACCCTGGGGTTGGCGCTAGTGACTGATACACCCATCAGCCATGCCTGGTGCTTACTCCAGGCATGCCCTCCTCACCGCGTTCCACAGCTTGGGGCTAGGGATTTTTTACAGAGGTTGTTTTCCTCTCTGGCCGGCCGATTAAAGCAAGCCTCCCGGCCGATTGCCGCGCGTACCACCAGCGTAGATGGTTATTACACCATCCACCGCTGGTGGGTCGTTGCAACGACAGTCGGTTACGGTATAAGATGCTCAGGTACTCAGGGCGCGCAAGCCCGTACCGGACCACAACGCGGCTCAGCCCCTGGAGACCTCTCGTTTGCCACTCGCTCTTTCGTCCCCCGTACCGGCGGATGCCGGCACGGAGTCACGGAGAGCCCCACGTGAAGGTGAGACGAGGTCGAATTTCGTGCGGTCGATTGGTCGATCGGCCAGACGGCAGTAGCGCCGTTAACCTCTAGTCGAGTCGCGCACTCTGGAAGCTGTTCTCCTATTAAGCTGGCAGCACCGAGAGAGAGCTCTAATGATGTAATTGTGCTCACTGGTGATCAAAACTTAACAACACGCGATCCAACCACACTTGATGATAAATAGTGCGGAGTGGCCGCTACAACATGAGGCACGTCAACACAACTTCCAGCAACGTTACGCTTCTTCTGCTGAACGACCGGTGGAGCAATAGTGGAAAACTGAGACACTAAACGGATAGGACTAGGATTCGTACACGCGAGAGCGGATTTGGTGGCATAACCGCTCCAAGATATTTCACTCATGAAATGGGGGGCCAATCTATGACCTACACGCTGCATTAGATTGGAGTAGGCGTGAAAGTCCGCGCGTAATTCAGCGTCGGTGTACTCAGCAGGATACACCTGATCAGCATTCATCACTAAATCTCCGGCATCGAATTGAATGCCCGGGATGCAACAATGGTCACGAAACACCATTGTGTCGGCATTAGCATAGTGCTCTAAGACTCCACGGATGTTATTTGGAGTTAGAAACTACGCCGCAACCTCAGGGTCCGGAACCTCCTCTAAAACTGAATACACACTGTGCCAAACATCACCATCTACGTCAACTTTGCCGACGCATCCGAGCAAGGCGACGAGGATTGAAGGAACTTGACGCCTAACAGCAAGAACCTCTCGATATTCTTCTGGAATTTCGAATCTTGTTCCATATTCAAACGAGAGAAGCTCGTGCTGGGCCTGCTGTGCTAGATATAATTTATAATGTATCAACCAGAGAGTTACACGATAATATTGATGAATGTTACATATGATCTCTATCTGGGATAACTGCCACGTTGTGACCATTTTACTGTAGCTAATTGAAGCTACAATACCAGCCCCTCGAGTAGCAACGGTCAACGGGCGAGCACAGGCCTGCTTGGCTAACTGAAGATTTTTAAACTGTTCTTCTAGAACCTCATGCGCATTAGCAAACGTGCCAAGGCGTTTCTTTGCTGCATTTTGGGCCTCCTCAGTCACCATATTTCCAATTCTCTTACGAAACGCCTCTTCAGAGGCTTTTTTTGATGCCTTTCCAGGCCTTTGCGCTGGAAGACTTTGCTGCGAGTTTTCTCGACAGCACTCACTTCAGGAATAGAATCTTTGTCTACTGGTTTTGACGCCATGACAACGATGTTAATTTCCGTACAACCGCACGAAATTTGACCAGACGAGGCCCGCCGACTTTGCCGAAATTCCCCGCCCAGTCCGACGCCGAGGCGACGTCTGGTATAAGGGGAACATCAGCGCCATCGTGGTTTTTGACCCGACACGGGGGTTTGTCAAAGAGGCATGGGGACCTCGATGAATTGCTCCGCTATCGGGAAAGCGTACGTCCAGTCTCGTGCTCTCCTCTCGCTTTGAACCCCTTAACCTACAACTACGGGCTATGTCCACAGTAGATGATCGGACCAGACGTGAATATTACGGGCATAGCCTGTAGTAGATGTGTTGAATAATTAGCAGGTTTGGCTTCCAAAAGAATTTATTTATTAATTAAAAATAGAAAACCGAGTATACATATTCGTGTAACTTTAGCAACCGTTCTCTGCGAATGCTCGTTCAGAACTAAAGCACAGAGCGTGACCACAACAAGCCCCGTGCGGAAGGGCAAAAAAAATGCTCCTGACCGTCCTGGTGAAAAAAACCCAGCAAAACAACGGCAAAGAACGGCAGCGACTCGAGTCACAAAACTGACCGTTTTATGATTCCTTCTTAGAACGCGTTCGTCGAACGTACATAAAGACTACGATTCAAAATACACATCGCAAGTCGATTTATGTAAAAATCTAGCAAGATGATCGGGCCAAACGTGAATATTTGCGGCGGCGCCCTTCTAAAGTTATGAATATTTGTAGAATATTTGGTAAGGGATGTAATAATTGTGGTAGATGCAAGTACTACAAAAAGTTTATTTATACAAAAATCAGTAATACAAAATTAATAATCGGCAATGGTGTGATATAATTCAAAACATTCTGGTCGATGTAATGGAACCTTGCATTTCTTACACTCCCACGTTGTTTCTCTACGTTTTTTATTTTTCTGGCAAACTCTACAAGGTGTGGACGGTCTTAATTTTGATGCTGTTGGGTCGATGTGTTTGGGAAAATGAGCCCAACGCTGCCCGTGCAGTCTCTCTGGCATATCTCCGGAAGATAATTGTCCTCGTTCCCTATAATTCGGTTTTGGCATATTCGCTAATAGCGATTCAGCTATGTTGATTCTATAGTCCACGTAACGTTGTTTCTTCCCGTTATTTATTTTCTTGCATAAAATGTAAGAATTAAAAAGGCCTATATCGAAGAGATAAAAAGAAATTTTTTTATATCCGTTCATGTATTTCCTCATTACTGGAAAGCATGCTAATATTTGGTCTTGGAGATCAATTCCATTCATATCCTTGTTGTACTCTGTAATGCAACTTGGTTTTGGAGTATAATTGGATCCTTGTGTAGTCATTTCGACTGTTTCATGCTTTGTTGTCATAATATAAACATCTCGCTTGTCTTTCCATTTTATAGCTAGTATTCCGTTGCAGCTTCTTATTGCGTATTCCCCCCTTTTTAATTTTACATTACATAAATCTTTTGGCATATGCTTCCTATTTCGACGTACTGTGCCAATTACATTTGTTTTATAATTAGACGATAATATCATAAATAATTTTGGGGAGGAATACCAGTTATATATGTACATAGTGTGACCCCTGTGCAACACTGACTGAGAAAGCTCTGACACCACTTTCTGAAGCGCTATTATCACGGTTTATTTTATCGTGGCCTGCATATATTTTAAATTCATAGCAATAGCCTGAATCGGACTCGCACAATTTATAAAATTTAACGCCAAACCTTGCCCTTTTTGATGGGTTAAATTGCCTATAAGATAAGTGCCCCTTGAATTTCATGAGCGACTCGTCAATAGCAATGTCTTCTTTGATTATATATACTTCTTTAAATTTTTGGTTAAAAAATTGATCACAGGTTTAATTTTGCTCAATTTATCTGAATTGGGAACCAGATTATTGTTTGCGAAATTCATACACCTTGTAATTTGCAGATATCTTTTCAATGGCATTGAGTTTCGAAATGTCGGCGTTTCGATAACAGCCCTCTTCGACCAATTCATTTGTATCCTTGGTTTTTTTACCTGTGCCATTATTATGGACAATGCGACATATCTTTTAATTTCGATAGCATCTACAGGAAACCAAGTGTCCTTAAGTTCTCGTCTTCTGTGTGGGTTCTCTCGTATTTGATCTGCATACCGATTAGTTTCGGTTACAATATTGTCCTAGAATACGTCATCAAATATGAGATGAAATATATCTAACTCTGAGAGGCGGCTGCCTCTCTTATGCCAGGAGTCATCGTATAGTCCCAGATTTTTGGACTATTTCTTCTTTCTTCCCAAAGCCAGAGCTCTGGTAGTTGATCGTTGTCAGAAGTATCTTCAATAACTAATCGCCTGCATTTTCTTCGCACACGACATATATCATCACTACTGTCACCTTCGTTATCAAAATTATTACAATTCTCACTGCTCTCATCACGAAATCTTTTTCTTGAAATCATCTTGTGGGGATGCTTCTCAAGAATTTATGGAAATCAATTTCTGTGTGCAAATGGGACCAAGAATAACTTGAAACTGATCACGATACGAAGAGATAATAAGAATGTATCACGAGCCTGATCTGTGCTATCTGCGGTGGAGCAAATTCCAAACTGCGACTGTCGTACAACGAGTGATATCCATAATATTTACGATTAGCTCGATCATCGTACGGAGCAAGTCATGTGAATGTCTCGAAGGCTGCGTGAGGTTGTATACGATTTCGACCCGAAATTTTCGAATCTAAATGGTAGGTTAAGGGATTAACACGCACCCCCATTCGCTCTGTCTTTCTCACCCTTGCACCCTTCTCACTCGCATCTTTCGTCCATAGTCAAAGTTCACGCAGTCACGTACAGACTTTTCTCACGGCTCAGTTGCACGGTTCCAGACACTCTTTCTCGTATTCTTTCAGTTACTCGAGATCTTCCAAACGCAGTCACACTATTTACCAAACATCCCGGCGCCGCCCAGACGCGGAACGACACCGGTCGCATGCACACTCGCACGTACGCATAATAGAGCCATTCACCTTACACTCGGCCGTCTTGACTAAGATACCTGACCTCAGGTATCAGACCTTTGGTCATCGACATTATCACATTCATCTACATCTGATCCTCTTAAGCCTTCATCACCGTATGCCCCCATTTTAGGTGGTCTGCCGCAGTCGAAATCGCTAACGGGCCCTCGTGGTCACCAAACCTCTGCACAACATACCGATCACTGCGTAGTTCCTTAATTACTTTATAGGGTCCTAAAAATTTATTGGCCAGCTTTAAACGTGGTCCTTGCTGCGTCCGTTTTATTGCCACTAAGTCGCCGACCGTGTACTTTGTCGCCTTTTTCCTTTTCCTGAAATTATTGAGATTTCGAGCCACGCGGCACTTGCGCCCGTCGTCTGCTCAAGGATACGCGTGAATTCCGTGGACACTAGCGAAATGAACAAGGTATCATAGAATGCATGCAAAATAATGTAGGTTCACTTACCTTTTTGTTGATGCTGGCTGGTCGGTTGTCTGGCTTCAGATGGTTGAGTGGTCGCTCGTCTGGCTTCTGCAGATCACACTCAGCACGTTTAAGATGACAGCTAGCAAAGACTCGGCCGTTGTTGAGATGTAAGTCATTGAGGATATAAGTAGTGAGGTTCGAACGTGGGATGCAGGTCGTTGAAGACATTAACTCACGAAATGCGAATAACAATATGTATATGTATTATAAAGAAACGAGGTTATACAGTTATACACTTAAACTTACTTTACTGAACACGACGCGGTTATAAGTCGTACGATTTGTTCTATTCACTAAGAAGTAAACTAATTAAAGTAATTCGAAGCTGGAATTATGATTTTAAAATGTCAGAACGGGGCGGCACGCGGGCCGGAGAACGGAATGTGGAAACGACTTGATCATTTTAAGACTTGACGCGAAGTGATCAGAGCCCGATCCGCTGGTCGGTCGGAGGCTGGGCCGGTCCAGCGCATGGTATGGTGGGGGATGAACGCTCGGTAGGGCGTGTGCTGAGTGGGGTAGACGCGCGAAGCGTGCTCGCTGGGCGGTTACATGACTAATACGCTGGTCGGTAACTTATGTTAGTCGATAACTTATCCTATAGTGTTAACAATGGCCTTATCCTATATGGTTAATATAGGATATTATCCTAAGGCTAATCCTACGGTTCGGAGCCAACGTTGCCAGACATAACAATATATTCGTCGCTCAACTTCCCGATGAAAGTCGTCGTCATCCTCCAGATATTCCTCGACTACACAGTTTACGTCTTTTGTTACGTATCACCCGATTCCCCATCTCAAATGTTATAAATACAGCCGGAGTGATATTCTCTCCGCGGGATTGGGAATCAGGAATAAAAATGTAGAATATGCAAAATACACTCCTCACTCATTCGACCACGTTTCTTTATTGCGACGTTCAATATTCAAATTTGTAGGAGAAAGGGAAGGAGAGGAACTAACCCACTAGGAGTGGGTTAGAGGACCCTCACCCCCCTCCTTGTCTACACCAGGTCTCCCAGTTACTGCTGTCCCGGATGTCCCTGCTCCGTCCGTCTCCTCTTCTGCCGGTGCGGTGGTGCTCCCTCGTAGCGTGCCTAGCAACAGTTCAGCATTGAACGAAAGCGTATACTCAGGGCCGGACACGAAGTGTAGCTCACAGGTCACGAATACTGTGCCGGAGTCCTTTCCTGCGTTGTGTATCACTATGCACTGGTCGTCTTTCACCCAAAATCGCATGGGCGGGTTAGGGATCACTATTCTTCGGGTGATGCTATTGGTCCCTACGACGAAAGGTGAGGTTGCGTTGGCCGTTACTTTAGGGAAGTCCAAGCCCAGAACAACGACTACAGCTGACCGCGCGGCGAAGTGGAAAATTCCATGCGTCAGCTTGTAGGGTCGATTGGTATCGAAGTCCAACAGGTCCGTAATCCTAGAAGCCTCCAAGGTGCTCTGTCGCGTCCGGGAGGGCCGACAGATAAAAATAAAAATTGGGCGAACTCGCCATCACCCAAGCTCCTGGACTGACGTTATTTTTCGTAGTAATTTTGTGTCACCCAGGCACGTATGTCCTGGGTCTACACGGGACATCCGTGAATAGCAGGGTCCGAAATAGGCTAAAACGCGCTACGAGAGAGGGAGGTCTGCGAGGGGTGCTAATTAAACGACGAACCTTTGTCTCCCTTTGAGAACCGACGCTTGGAATTAACGAGAGTTGCTGTTGCAATGAGCGGTTACAGGGACGTCGATCCCTCTGGAGTTCGCAGGCGTCGGTCGAAGTTGCAGAAGATGTAGATTTTGAGGAGTGATGCGCGAAAGAGTCGACACAGACGTTAGTTTAAAAATACTATATATTGCAACACTGCTTCTGATAGAATAATTTTAACAATACTAAGAAAATAACTAATTTAGAATACGAAGCTCCAGCAATCTAGCCGACTAGTCAACCACTGGCGATGAAGTTGAAGAAGTCATATGTTCTGAGAAGAACAGATTTTGCCAAGTGTGTAGATCTAGCGAATCTAGAGAACTGGAGACTGGACTAGAAGAGCCCAGTGAAGAGATGAGTCGAATACGAGAGCTGAAAATTAAGTGACCAAGCTTCCGGGAGCCGTACGCGGGATGGCTCGCCGTGGGTGGTGCCGGGTCCGCCGATGCCGGGTCCGCCTCCGCGGAGTGGCGGTATAGAGGGAAAGCTTGTGCCCCTTGAGGATGGCTTTCGCTGCCATGCTATGAATTTGAACTCTTACAAGTTTTCGGGTATGATGGGATTCTGCTATATCGGCGGAGTTCATGCTAAAGTAGAATGTACATAATTTCCTTATCCTATGTCGGTATAGATTGAAGTACTTATATCTATTTATCCTAGGGGCGAGGTCGGTGGTTAACGCACAGCCAACGTCGGTCAGCGGCCGACGTCAGCCCCCCCCCCCCCCCCCCCCCCAGGGATGACGATTCACGTAGCTGAATCGTCGTCGCTGAGCGGTGGAGCTGGTCTCACATATGACCGTGGGAAATTTAAATGTTCTTTATGAATTAAGTTGGATAGTGTCTTTGAGTCGCGCAGTCGAGGTTGGGGTTGGCGGGAGATTTCAGTTTCTACGATTTCCTCGTACAGGGGCTGTGGGGGCATACACTCGCGCACTTTTGTTTCCCGTCCCTCGATGTTCCTGCAACGCGATGGAGGCAGAAATGAGTGGCAGCCGTCCAAACCGCAGCCAGTAGAGAGATGCTCCAACCGAATGCTTGATGTAAGGTGATCCCGTTGAGGATGGTAATAACTATGATTTTCGTGAATTTGTAAATGGTAAAGATCGCTATTATTCCGGCGCTGAAGGATCCGAACTCTAAGAAGCCTCTCCAGAGTCGAGCGCTAGCGGATACTGCAATCTTTTTGAACGTTTCCTCGTCTAGGAGGTTATGAATTTGTAAATTATTTGAGAATTTTCGTCCAGATGCACCTTGTGCGATGCTATTAATTATGCTCGATCTCTCTACGGGGAACATGATATAATCTCTTAGCTTGTCGAGGTCCTCGGGGGAATATATACCTCCGGAGGCGAGATTTTCCGGGTTGATATATTTTCCGTTGCCCTTGGTGATGCGGCCAAAGGTGGCTGGTGATGCGGTTTCAGCGGGAAGCGATGCGAGGCGGTACCAGGTGCCATGAAGTTTGTACATTGGCGGGAGAAGCTCATGACACTCTCGGCGAGTACCGGTACGGGTGAGGATGTGGTTTTTAGGAGTTAGGAAGTAAAAAGAATTTGCGTAGATGACGGGAAGTTTATTGAAGCAGGAATTGGTTTTACGGATTGACACGATGATGTGAATACTCTTTATAAGATGGATCACTTCACCGGCTTGCATGGCGGTGTAACCTGTTCCACTGGTTAGTAGGGCGGCCACGTCTTCCGGGGCCTTGTGAATCTGCGAGATCGTCGTCTGGGTCAGCTGTTTTTCAAGGGCGCACCTTTGCGCTATGACCTCGTCGTATCATTCCCACTGAGAATGATTTGAGTTTTAATGTGTTTTTCGACATAAATAAATTTTGTGTTTACGTATGTGAAAAGGTCTCGTTTTTCTGTTGCAATTTTTCCCTTAGTTTTAAACTTCCCTTTTTCCGTATCAATAATAAAGAATTTAGGGTGTTCTGTATGAATTAAGATAAACCCGCACAAGCTCGCCCGCTTATATTCCGTGAGTATAAAGGTTGTGCTGCCTTGAGAGGATGTTTCTGCAAGTGTCCTGGGTGAGGGGACGGAGGTATCTTTGGCGGCCATTCTGCACTGCGGAAATGTGTGAGTGCATTCCGCAATAATGCACAGTTCGGTTGATTTCAAGCCTGCATTGGATGATGGGGGCAGTCCTGATGTCTGCCTGTTGTAATAGCTGGATGGTCCGTTTCTCGGTTACTGGCTGCGGGTCAGCGACTCCGCAGTCCAATTGGTCCAGCGTCGAAATGGTTGTCGTGTTGAGTGTAGTACCCCCGCAGTCGTATGCGATAAGCGCGGATGCGGCGGAGGTGAGGACGGCGAGTACAGTTGTCGCGCGGTACATTATGGTGATGATGCTCGGATGAGAACTGAGCTGTTAGCTCAGCGATACGACCTATATATGTGGTGCGATTGAGGGGAGCGATCGACAGGACCGGGGTGGGGTCGCTTCGTGCTACTTTCGCCTTTTTGAGCTTGTTCATGTGGACTATTTTTCGGCGTTTCCCTATCTGATCTCGCGCGTTGGTGGACCCTAATGTCTCTAGTATGGTGTACGGACCTGTGGATTGATCATTAAATTTTCCTACTCTGGGCTCCTTTAATAGGTACACGGAGTCGCCCGGCGAAAAGATTACCGGGTTAACTTTGCGGTCATAGTATTTTTTAGATTTTGCCTCTGCTCCGTCCAAGTTTTCTCGGGCTTTGAAAATGCTGACAGTAAGCTTGACTTGGAGTGATTTTAGATATTGCTGGTACGATTCGTCCGTTGCGTCTGTAACTGTCGCGTCGGCAGTCGGAAAGCGAGCAAGGTGGCCGTATACAAGTTCGTGCGGAGTGAAAAGTGTGCCCTCGTGCACGCTAATGTTGTAGCTAAACATCGCGTATGTGAGCCACTCGTTCCAGTTGTTTTTCACGGTGAAGTATTGTGCATTGTGCCGTAGTGTAGGCAAAACCTCTACACTGATGCATCCGAAGACGCTTCAGGCCAAACGGTCCGACTTGGTAACATTGTGAAGATCCAAGCGCGAACGGCGCCTCAACGGGCGACGCAATGGCCGTAAGCCGGCGAGAATTCATCGCTTGGGCTCCTTCTCCAGAGAGGTCGGTCTTCAACCAACCAAAGATGGAGGTATTGGTACCATGCCCCGGAGTTCCGGTGTGCATCTTGTACCTAGTCTCCATCCCTTTGAGGGTTCCGGAGACACGCGCCGTGAGCTCAGGGCTCCACTTTAGGCGCGACTGCATGTCGTGTCCATCTGGGAATTCAATATCCAGGATACACTGCAGTCCCTCGGCATTCAGTCTTTCGACGTTTGGCCGGTATCCAAGCAAATTCTGTGTTAGAATTCCATTCGCAGGTGCCATGTTTTCAGGCAACGGCTCCCATGGTCCGAATCGGTGTGCCTCGTTCTGATCGCGGGTTACTAGTACATAACGCGAAGTAACTAGCGGACTCACATAGCATTCGTATACATTATATGTGTATGCAGTGCACGGACCAAAACCAGCGGAAGGTTGTTCACAATTATCGGCGTCTAATGGAATGCACGGCTTGGGGATGGCGATATCGGGAAAGATCGCCTTGACAAGATCTCCAGCAGGTGTGGTTACATTGGAAATCATACGTAAATACGCTGCTATAGGCTCCGGTATTACTAAGTCATCCGGAAGTAGATTCATCGGTGACTCCTCATCGGCATACCTGCTTCAGCGTTGACCGTACGCACGTGATCAATAATAGTGGCATTGAGCACACTAACCATCACGTGCTGAAATGCACAAAACGGCATTTCCCTCCTGATCTTGGGATTCTCAACTTCAAGATCGGTGTAGACTCTTTCGCACAGCAGAGGGTACGTGCTAAAGTTTAATTCTAAATCGTCTCGCTACGTTCTTCATCAAAGAGCTCATGAAGTTAGCTCCTTGATCTGTCAGAATAGCTTTTGACGAGCCAAATTTGCAGATAAAGTTTTTTATGAACACGTCCGCAGTTTCAATTGCTTCGGTGGTGCGAAGCGGCACGGCGCATGAGTACTTAGTGAGGAGACATTGGATTGTTAGAACGTAGAAATAGCCGGATAGTGTGAGAGGAAGGGGGCCTAGGACGTCCATCGACATCTTGTCGAAGGCTCTGCCTGGTGTGTCCATTAATGTCATAGGCTGTCGTATCTTGACTCTAGTAAGTTTTTTGATTTCACAGTTGCTGCAATTCTTTATGAAATTCTGAACATCTAATTTGAGAGTAGGCCTGTAGTAAGACTCCCTAATACGTCTATAAGTTTTAGTCACACCTTTGTGGCCTGCAAACACTGAGGTGTGATTTTCCGAAATGATATCTGGTCTGTCCACGGGATTAAGGGTTTTAATCTCATTAGAGCAGATAAAGATTTTGATGTTGGTGCCGGAAAGTAATTCGATTAGGTGCGTTTCTATTCCCTGCCAGGAAATGTCGTGAAGATTAATGCGTGAAAGACTGAGCGTTGAGATTCCAAGTTCAGAGGTTGCGTCTAGCAGAGCTCTGAGACACTGAATTACATTTTCTCTTTTGGTTTGGTGAGTTGAGGATTCTTTTACTATCATTCTCAGTACGTGTCGTTGCCCGATTTTGGAGATCTTAATTCGGCCTAACATTGAATTGTTGAATTGTGGGATTTTGTTGAAAATAGTGAGGCCCAAGATTCCGTCGTCGAGGGGTTGGCAGTCGGCAGTGGAAAAACCAGCGAGATCGCTGTCCTCATTATAAGGCGGTCGCGAACCTTTATCAAGGTGCGATGGCGGGAAATGAAAGGACGATTCGGGAAATAGAATAGGTCTTCTTCGTCGGTGGACGTAGTATGTGGATCAGAGGTTCTTGGCGGTGAAGGAATGAGTGTTTGAGACTTCTTCCGGGTTATTGGAAAAGATGTGAAATTGGTAGACTCCGTCCGTGCAGGTGGGGGAGGTGGATTTCGCGGGGACTTCTTCCGATTTATCGGAGAAGGTATAGAATTGGAAGACTCCATCCGTGACGGTGGGGGAGATGGATTACGCGGGGAACGTCGGCGGTGGTCGAAGATATCCGAGTTTGATGATGCGGCGTTGAGGGGAAGGACGGGAACTGGGTTTCTGGAAAGAGCGTCAGCATTGGAATTCACCTTTCCCTCTTTGTAGACAATGGAGTAATCGTACTCCACTAACTTCAAACGCCACCGAAGTAATCGCGTTGTAGGATCTTTGACCGAGTTCATCCACACTAGTGGACGATGGTCGGTCACCAGTGTGAATGTATGTCCATATAGATACGTTCGGAAATGCTGTACTGCATAGATTATGGCTAGACATTCTTTTTCGATTGTAGAATAGTTTAACTCCGCACCCTGCAGGATTCTAGATGTGTAAGCTATGGGGCGATCTTTGCCGATGTCGCCCTGGCTGAGCACTGCGCCAATGGCGTAATCGGAAGCGTCGGTGGTTACCTTGAATTCTTTGGAAAAATTCGGATACTGTAGTACTGAGTCCGAGCATAATGTTAGCTTCAACGTATCGAACGCACGTTGTTGGATTTCACCCCACACGAATGCGTTATCTTTTTTCAAAAGTGTGGTGAGGGGTTTCGCGATGGCTGAAAATTTATTGATAAAACGTCGGTAGTATCCAGCGAGTCTTAAAAATTCGCGGACGTTCTTCGCGTTTTTGGGAACTGGAAAGTTGCAGACCGCGGTAACCTTTTCGGCGCATGGACGTACGCCGTCGCGACCTATTACATGGTCCAGGTAGGCGACCTCTTTATGAAGAAAACCGCATTTTGACGGGTGATGTTTTACGTTTGCTTTTCGTAACCGATCGGCGAGACGTATGAATTTTTGACAGTGCTCTTGCAAGAATTTTGAATAAATTACGATATCGTCAAGGTGTACAAATAGTTCATTACTTTGTAATCCACACAACACGGAGTCCATCAGGTGCTGAAATGTCGCGGGTGCGTTCTTTAGTCCGAGCGGCATTCTATTAAATTGGTAATGGCCATACGGTGTTGAAAACGCGGTTTCCGCCGCATCCTCCGGCTCCTGATCGATCTGGTGAAAAGCGGAAGCTAGGTCGAATACACTTAAATATTTGGCGCTGCCTAGTTGGTCTAGGATTTTGAGGATTGGCGGGAGCGGATACGCATCCCCGATTGATTTTTCATTCAGTGATCGATAGTCAATCACCATTCGCCAGCGTTTGTTGTCCTGTGCATCAGGTTTCTTCGGAACGATCCAAAGTGGGGAGTTGTAAGGTGATGTCGACGGTTTCACTATGTCATTTTGAAGTAGCTCACGCATTTGATTGTCAATTTCTGTCTTGTGAATCGGTGGATATCGGTATTGTTTGACGTGGATAGGTATGTTATCCACGGTCGGGATTTTGTGTGAAACGACGTTTGTTTTTCCTAAAGGTTCGAACGATAGATGGAAAAGATCTCCGAATTCCTCTACAAGCCCTTGTATGTGTAAAAGTTCTTCCGGATTTAAATGATTTAAATTCAAATGGCTCAAAATTTCTGTATTCCTCTGGTTCGGGCTCGTTGTACTGAAAGCTAAGATTTTATTGGACGCGTTGTTAGATGGGAATTCGCAGTAATCATCCATCTTTACAGCTGGTGCGTCTATTGTTAGGATGTCGTTATTGAAATTGACAAGGTTTAAATATGTAAAACCCGTGCGGTTTGTGGCGATGCAGGGTAGCACGAAGAGACCCGGTTGAACCTCGGTTCGGGGGATGTATCCCGTGGTTGGGCCGTCGACTGCTACCTTCACGCATTGTGTGCTGCGTGGCTTGATTACCTGCGTCGGGGGAGTAAGTACAGGTGGATCTCCCGTAAAATTGGAAAATAGATTAATGGGACGGTCCACTGGTGCGTACGGGTTGGCGGTATTTGTTTTTCGCGCGGGCGGTAATCTTCTATCTGCTGGCGCGCGTGTTTTGCAGGTGACCGTTAATCTCTTTACGGGTGTAAGACCTTGCACCGAAACAAGGGGTAACAGCTTTTGATCGGTGTGTCACGTAATAATTCACCAAAAATTATAAAAAAAAAACTTTATTTCTTGAGAGTCGTAACTCCCAAGTACTAGTTACAATATAATACAATGATTATAATATTACGAGTAATAATATTCGTAGTACAAGTTATAAGACGAAGGTTCAGACTGACTGCATGCGGAAACGCAGGTGGTATTTATACGCTTTCGATAACAAAGAAATCTGGGTGAGGTTCGTATGAGTCAAATGTTTGTCCCCTTGAAGTATGTTGTTATCTTACGGGCGGATGCGTGATGTCTGAAAGTTAAAGTGACGTCAGTCACTGGAAATTTTGGGTTACAGGTGCATGGATGTGCTTTAGGAAGATTTATGGAATTTGTTTATCCGATTTTCGAAGACCTTGGCTCGCGGGCCTGGGATAACGATGCGCCTTCAGGTGACGCGGACGGATACGCTGGTCCGTGTGAATGGATTCCCTTTGGGAATTTAATAAGATTTTTGTCGGAATTTGTTTTTCCGATTTTCGAGGACCGAGGCTCGCGGGCCCGGGCTTGTGATGCGCCTTCGGATGGCTTGGACAGATACGCGGGTCCGTCAGAATGGATTCCATTTTGGAATCTGATAGACGTCCCTTTCCAGATAAGGGTGTTTTTCCTATAAGATATTTCGGCGCCTTCCTTAAGGAACGCCGCTCCTAAGATCCCGTCAGTAGGAATGGGGAAGTCGTTTCTCACGACATCGAATTTGACATGAGTGTGTACGAGGGGGATAAGCACGGACCCAAGGGTATTGACTGTACTTTCGGTGATTCCGGTTATCAAAAGAGTGTCGTCCAAGTTGTTAGAGTTTCATACAAAGTATAGAGGAACAAAAGATTGTGGCATTCGACGCGGACAGCCACGAGCCTAGCGCAGCAGCGCGGACCGTGGAGAGAGTCCGTCGTCTTTTCGATCGTCAATTGTCTCCAGCGTGGATCCAAAAAATGTATAAAAGGACGGACGCAGAATGTTTGGTTGAGGGATGTGTACATGATCATACCTGCGCGTTGAGGGTCCGGCGAAGTGGCCACTCGAACGCTGCACTGATTTATTGCGGCCGGATGGGCCTGGGTAAATATTAGGGGACTCTTAAGCCTTCGAAGACACTACTATCTGGCTATAACTTTGTTTGGGAGGTCGAGTGTCTTCCTCGAATGAGTTTATACTGCGGACCGGACGTGCAGGGCGATATGGCTCTGGAGAATTTACATGTGGATTTCGGGTGGTCGTTAAGTTCTCCTGGTTTCTTGGAGCTGCTTGAGGGGGCGGAAAATTACACGAATTTTCCGTTCGCGGCGACGCACTAGGGCGACGGCGATAATCTTCTCGTGCTTGGAAATGTTCTCGGGGAGCTTGGTAATTGCGGTCATAAACGGTCCTACGCGGACGATTTTCAGAAAAGTGCCGTTCGGGCGTACGGTCCCGAGGAGGATTTCGGTGCTCATAAAAACGAACTGTCTTTTCCCCGTGTCGGCGGAGATCCAACTCGTGCCGTTTGAATAGAGAAATCGCTTTGTCAAAAGCGTCCTTAATCGTATGAATTTGGGAGTACGAGATTTCGGTGCGAAGGGTAGGTATAAGCCCGGCGGTAAAGCTTTCTATCGTTAAATTTTCGATTTCGTCAAATGACGTTCTTTCGGTCGCGGTGTCTAGGATGGCTAAAAAATGGAGGGGGAAGGAGAGGACTAACCCACATGGAGTGGGTTAGAGGACTACCCCCCCCCCCTCCCCGTCATACACCAGGCCACCCACTTACAGTCGTCCCAGCGATCCCCGCTTCGTCTGCCTCCTCTTCTGACGATGCGGTGGTCGTCCCACGTAGCGTCCCTAGCAATTGCTCGGCCTTGAATGTTAATGTGTATTCAGGGCCGGGGACGAAGTGCAACGTAAACGGTACCGGAGTCCTTTCCAGCGACGTGGATCACTAAACAGTGGTCCTTGCTGTTCCAAAAACGCATGGGTGCGTTTGGAATGGTGATTCTTCTGGTCATGCTGTTAGTCCCTACTACAAATGGAGATGTTACGTTGGCCGTTATTTTCGGTAGTCCAAGGGCCAGCACGACGACGGCAGCAGATCTGGCAGCTAGATGAAAAGTGCCACTCACTAACCTATATGGCCTGTTGGTGTCGAAATCCAACAGGTTACTGATGCGCGATGCCTCAGAAGTATCTGGCGAGACTTCGTGTAAGGCCACGATCCGATAGTCTTTCGGCCATGTCGACCACGGCGGCGACGTCAACGTGGCATTTCGTCAAATGTCTGTCGATCTACTTTACCGACTCTTGGTAAAGTAGGGATCTACCTTACTGACGGGGATAATTTGTAGCTGATTTAGCACTAGCACTTGGCACACACGGAAATCTTAGCGGCAACGAGCCCCAGAAACACGACAAAGTGTTTCCGATCTCTGGGGAAAAGGGGGATTCCCTTCGGAGGAACCCCCAGAGTCAACGGGCTCAGTCACTAACCCGGATTTTGGTGTGCTTTGCTGCACTTGGGTATTATAACACTAAGTCCGACACGGCTTCGCGAGACGCGATGTACAAGAGAATGTTCAAAATTCACAGGTTTCACTTACGCTCAATGGTCCAGAGTATGATGGCTGCTGGTCTATCCCTTCGGAGGATCCCTCAGAGTCAATAAGCTCTGCGTTAACCCGGGTTTTTGGTATGCTTCGCTTCACTAGGGTATTATAACACTATGTCCGACACAACATGGGAGACGCGATGTACTAGATAATGTTAAAAAATCTCAAGTCTCACTCACGCTCAGAAAGTCCAGTGTACGCATGCCAGCTGGTGTGTCCCCGATGAGTCTCCGCTTGATGAATGAGGAAATGTAATGAGAGGTATAGACTTACATTCCGGAAAAATTTGTGGGAGAAAGGGAGTTTTTCGCCAGTACAATAGCACGCACGCGTTCCTTCATCACGGTGCGCACTCTTCCTGCACTCTCTCGCGTAGCTACGCATAAACGGTACTACGACTCTTGGTACGGCGCGTTATTCATTACAGTAACGGCATTACTTTTTGTCTAAAATTTTGTAACCCATTTTTCGAATCAACCTTGGACCAGCACCCTTTTCAAGAATATTGATTATTTGATCACCATGTTTGTAAATGAAGTTACTGTATTCTTTAGAAACGTTGCTTCGAAGATGATTATACACTTTCAACATCGTTGACAATTTCGTCAATCATTGTGTTACCATGATTATTATCATCGAAGGTATTACATTTTCTGGGTAAGTGACTCGGAAGATGATTACTCGCTTCACGGAAGGTGCTTTTGATTTTAGCTTTGTATGTATTAGTATCAATTTCATGTTCGACAACTTCGACAGGTAATTTACATGCGGTACATCTAAATTCCGCAGTTATACTACCACTTGCCTTCCTATTCCCTTGTAACGCATCACTAGTAAACCTAATTTCGAACGGTGATTCAGTACCTGTTAAATTAATTGAGATTCAACAATTATTGCTTTGGTGGTATTTCTTCAATTACAGTTCTTATTGTACAAGTACTTTTGGTTTGATTATAAAGTTCTCTACATATCTTCTAGGTAGTCATCCATAGACAGAAAGCATGCCCTAATGATAATACAAACCAACTTTGGACCAACACCGTTTGCAAGAACGTTGATTATCTTGTAGAAATGATAAGGCTATTTATCTTAACTATGTGTTTGTAGAACAGAATTTATTCAAAACTGAAAATTGTATGTACTGTCACGTCCCTATTCGGGAAAAATAGAAGGGAACGTTACTCGTTCACCCCGAAGCCTCGGAATACGATTTAATTTACGTAGTTTTGGGTCACGGAAGCACGTACATCCGCTGTCTACACGGGTCTGCGGCACGTAATTCTAGAAATGAACGAAATGCACGAAGACGGGGGACTCACGGATGTTCTTATAAAGAAGGACCAACCTTTGCCTCTTTTTGAGGACCGATGCTTGAAATATTGGAGAAGCTGAAGGGCCGGCGTCGACGGGCAGCGGCGTAGTTTGGCTGCTGGATCGACTGCAGGGCTCGTGACTCTGCTGCTTCTGTCTTCACGCTGCAGTATTGGACAGATTGGACCTCCGTTGCGCTGAACGGAGGATGAGGAGTGTAGGAGTGATGCGCGGAATGAAATCGTCACTGGTTTTACGTTTAGAACATGAACTACTATATTCTGAATTAATACTGGAGTTTACAAAGATCTTACAATATCTCTATATATGCACGCGGTTACTTAATATTAGCGGTAAATGGTCCCAATCTAAACGTCAGCTAGTCAGCTGGTCAGCTGAGGTTACAACAGTACAAACTTCCTGCACGCAAGTAACTGTGACTGTGTTTCTACTCCTCTCCATGTTCTCTTCGCGGCTACCACGATCTCCTCCTTATGATAGTTTTTGTGGCATTGAAGTGGCAGACTATGGGGAAGTGATCGGAGCCCATATTGTCATCGTGTTGTTATGTGTCTTCGAGGTGTGCTATGGTTCAGTTAGTGATGATGAAATCGAGGTTGTTGCAGGTCCTTGGTGTGCTAGCTATGCGTGTCAGTGTTGTGGTGTTACATACTATCAGGTAGTGTATGTCAATGAGTGTTTTTAAGTTTTCTCCTGCCTGATCAGATTTTTCGCAGTTCCACATTCTGTGGAGTGCATTGAAGTCTCCTGCCAGTATAAAGTTGCCGTGGCTGCTTAGGTCTGCGATGTACTTGTCCATTTCTCGGAATCTTAAAATGATGCCAGGGGTCTGTAGCATGCTGATATGGTCATTTCTGACGAGCTGTTTGAGATTTTTATTGTTAGTGTTTCTGCATTGTTTCATTGAACGTTGATGTGCTGGTAGGTTAGGGAGTGATGTAGTGTCGCGTCCGTGAGGGCCGACGGGTAAAAATAAAATTGGGCGAACCTGCCCTACCTGCACCTTCCGGGACTGACTTTTAAAATTGGTAGTAGTTTTATGTCACTAGGGCGCGTACGTCCCTAGTCTACAAGGGATACGTGATTTTCGAGTGGCGAATTGACTAAGCGCGCTCCACGACAGGGGACGACAAGGGACAATAGTTTGAACGACGAACCTTTGTCTCCCTTTGAGAACCGACGCTTGGAGTTTATCGAGTGTGGCTGGCGACGAGGATCTCAAAGGAGGTCTCGCTGGCTGATCCCGTGACGAGGGTAGGCTGCTACAGGCGGCTACAGGCTGCTACAGGCTGCGGCGTTCAATCCTTCTGGAGCTCGCAGGCGTCGGTCGAGATTGCAGGGGATGAAGTTTTCAGGAATGATGCGCGTAATGAGTCGATACAGAGGTTACTTTAAATTACTGTATTACAACACTGCTTCTAATACAAGGTTTAACAAGACTTAGAAAATATCGGACTTAGAATACTGGACTCCAGCGATCTAGCCGACTAGTCGAGACACTGGCGATGGAGTTGAACGAGTTGTATGTTCTGAAAAGTACAGATTTGAGCCAAGTGTCGATGAACTAGCGAGTCTAGACGACTGGAGCGGAGCTAGAATCGAATACGAAGTCTGGAATACGAATCGAATGCGAATAACCAAGCTCCGGCGGGCCGCACGCAGGAAGGCTCGCCGTGGCTGGTGGGGGTGTCGACGCGAGCCGATGAGAGCCGTCGGGACCCGACCGCTACCGGGCCCGGCTTTGTGGTGGGGCGGCGCTGCTACGTCACAGCGCTCACTGTGGAGGGGAGGCTTGCGCCCCTTAGAGATGGCTTCCGCGGCTACGCTATGCGTTTGTTTCTTTACAGGTTTTTTGGTATGGCGAAACTCGGCCGTATTGGCGGAGTTCATACTGAGGTAGGTAATATACATGGTTTTCTTATCCTATGTTGGTAACAATCGCTGTACTTATGTCTACTTATCTTAAAGGCGAGGTTGGTGGTTAGGGCACAGCCAACGTCGGTCAGCGGCCGACGTCACCCCCCCCCCCCCCAGGGAAGACGATTCACGCAGCGGAACTAGTAAGTTTTTTGATTTGACAGTTGCTGCAATTCTTTATAAAATTCTGAACATCTAACTTGAGTGTAGGCCCAGTAGTAAGATTCCCTAATGCCTCTGTAAGTTTTAGTCACACCCTTATGGCCTGCAAATACTGAGGTGTAATTTTCTGAAATGATGTCTGGTCTGTCCTCGGGATTAGGGATTTTAATCTCATTAGAGCAGATAAAGATTTTGATGTTGGTGCCGGAAAATAATTCGATTAAGCGCGTCTCTATTTTCTGCCAGGAAATGTCATCAAGATTAGTACTCTAATTCGGCCTAACATCGAATCTTTCAATTTTGTGATTTTATTGGAAATAGTGAGGTCCAGGATTCCGTCGTCGAGGGGTTGGCAGTCGGCAGTGGAAAAACCAGTGAGGTCGCTGTTCCTCATTGTGAATCGGTCGCGAACCTTTATCAAGGTTCGATGGGGGGAAACAAAGGGAGAATTCGGGGAATCGAATAGGTCTTCTTCGTCGGTGGACGTAGTATGTGGTTCAGAGGTTCTTGGCGGTGAATGAGTGTTTGAGACTTCTTCCGGGTTGTTGGAGAAGATGTGGAATTGGTAGACTCCGCCCGTGACAGTGGGTGAGATGTGTTACGCGAGGACTTCTTTCGAGTTATCGGAGAAGATGTGGATGCAGTGGTGGGCTCCACCGGCGATGGAGTTGTAATACGTGGGGAACGTCGAGGGTGGTCGAAAATGTCTGAGTTTGATGATGCGGCGTTGAGGGAAGGACGGGAACAGGGTTCCTCGAAAGAGCGTCAGCGTTGGAGTTCGGTTTTCCCTTTTTGTAGACGATGGAGTAATCGTACTCCGCTAACTTCAAACGCCACCGAAGTAATCGTGATGTAGGATCTTTGACCGAGTTCATCCACACTAGTGGGCGATGGTGGGTCACTAGTGTGAATCTATGTCCATATAGGTAAGGGCGGAAATGTTGCACTGCATAAATTATGGCCAGGCATTCTTTTCGATGGTAGAATAGTTCAATTCCGCACCTTGCAGAATTCTGGATGCATAAGCGATGTCGCCCGAGTTTTCCGATGTCGTCCTGGCTGAGCACGGCGCCAATTGTGTAACCGGAAGCGTCGGTGGTGACTTTGAATTCTATGGAAAAATTCGGGTACTGTAATACCGAGTCCGAACATAGTGTTAGCTTTAAGGTATCGAATGCACGTTGTTGATTTACGCCCCACACGAATGTGTTGTCCTTTTTCAAGAGGGTGGTGAGAGGTTTCGCGATGGCTGAGAATTTATTGATAAATCGTCGGTAATAACCCGTGAGTCCTAAAAATTCGCGGACATTCTTCGCGTTTTTAGGGACTGGGAAGTTGCGGACCGCAGTAACCTTTTCGGCGCATGGACGTACACCGTCGCAACCTATTACGTGGCCCAGATAGGCGACCTCTTTATGAAGGAAGCCGCATTTCGACGGCTGGAGTTTTAAATTTGCTTTTCGTAGCCGATCAGCGAGACGTATAAATTTCTGTTCGTATTCTTGCAAAGATTTTGAGTAAATGACGATATCGTCGAGATAGACAAATAATTCATTTCCCTGTAGTCCACACAATACGGAGTCCATCAGGTGTTGGAACGTCGCGGGTGCGTTCTTTAGCCCGAACGGCATTCTATTGAATTGATAATGACCGTATGGTGTTGAGAACGCGGTTTTTGCCGCATCCTCCGGCTCCAAACCGATCTGGTGGAAACCGGACGCTAGATCGAAAACGCTAAAGTATTTGGCGCTACCTAGTTGATCTAAGATCTCAAAGATCGATGGGAGCGGATTCGCATCCCAAATTGACTTTTCGTTTAGTGATCGGTAATTGATCACCATTCGCCAGCGTTTGTTATCCTGTGCGTCGGGTTTCTTGGGAACGATCCAAAGTGAGGAGTTGTATGGTGAGGTTGATGGTCGTACTATATCGTTCTGGAGTAGTTCGCGCATCTGGTTATCTATTTCTGTTTTGTGAATGGGCGGATATCGATATTGTTTCACGTGGATTGGTATACTGTCCACGGTCGGAATTTTCTGCGTGACGACATTTGTCTTGCCTAAATGTTTGGAGGGGAGATGGGAAAGATCTCCGAATTCCTTTACTAACCCTTGTACATGCAAAAGCTCTTCCAGATTCAAGTGATCTAAACTCATGTTGTTCAAAATTTCTAAGTTCCTTTGACTCGGATTCATTGTGTTAACAGTTAGAATTTTGTTCGACGCGTTAGGAGGTGGGAATTCACAATAGTCTTCCATCTTTACAGTTGGCATGTTTACCGTTAGAATGTTGTCATTGAAATTTACAAGATTTAAAAATGTGAACCCGGCGCGATTTATAGCAAGGCAAGGTAACACGAAGAGATCCGGTTGAACCTCGGTTCGGTGGATATATCCTGTGGTCGGGCTGTCGATCGCTACCTTCACGCATTGCAGACTGCGCGGTTTGACTACCTGTGTAAGGGTCGCATGTGCAGATGTGATTCCCGTGGATTTGAGAGGAGATTTAGAAAGACGGTCCGATGGCGTACCCGGGTCGGCCGTGTTTCTATTTCGCGTGGACGGGAATCTTTTACCTGCTGACGCGCGTGGTTTGCGAGTGCCCCTTAATCCGTTGGTAGATGTAGGACCTTGCACCGAAACAAAGGGTAATGATTGATGGACGGTGAAGGGATATATTTTGGAAAAATTTTCGCTGGAATTTGTCTTTTTGATTTTCGAAGGTTGAGGCTCGCGGGCCTGTGATGATGATGCGTCTTCGCATGACGCGGACGGATACGAGGGTCCGTCGGGATGGATTTCGTTTTGGAATTTGATCGACATCCCTTTCCAAATAAGGACGTTCCTTTTTTTGTAAAAAATCTCGGCGCCTTCCTTAACCGTTTGATTCCCTAGCAGCGCGATCGCGCTGTTCAAATTTTATGTCGAGAAAACTTCAGCAGCATTGTGGACAACTGACGGTGCGTTACGGATTGTCGAAGTCGAGCGCTCAGATTTACTGACGGAAGTACATCAAACAGCTTCTTTTAACGTAAATAGTACATTTTACAGTAGGTAGAATAGTACTATAATAATGCAATAATACATTACAAAATAAAAATTTTTATTTTGTTCTCTTCTCAATAATTTTTATTGAACAAATTTGAAATATTTATTAACAAAAAATTTAAATAGAGAGTAACACTTATAATTTGTAACATTGTTGTTTATCAAAACATACTGGATGAATTCCTTTTCTACATCGCGCTCAAATTAAATGTGATCTTTTTATTGCAACTTTATTAATCCAAATGTTTTTTCTTTTATATGACTATGTGATTGCTTTTCGTTCATCTACTGATACTCAATTTCAAAAATAATATTTGAGATAAAATCTAACCGAGATATTGCTTTGCTCTTAACTATTTCCTTGTAGATTATATACGCATTTAAAACCATGTGGTTGATTATGTTAAAGGCCACCTTTTTCCAATATTTAAGTAATCTTCGTTCATCGAGATAGGTATACAGCATTTTATCGGATTAATCGACACCACCCATGAAGGCATTATAAGATTGAATAATACCGGGTTTTGTGGAACTTATCTCTCTGCCATGTCGATTTTTCGTTATAGTTACATCTTGCTCTTCTGCTTTCGTCGAAATTAGTAACACAGGATTTTTTACACTCTTTTTTTCGCGATATGCACAGAACAATACTTCATTGTTTCGAAAATATTTTACCTTGTTTACGTTAGTTTGTTTCAAGTTATCAGGAATACATTTCTTAGTGCTTCTAATTGTTCCAGTTAAAAAGGTGTCCATAGAATGTAAATAGCGAGCTAATTCTACGCTAATAAAAAGTTGTCGACAAAAATGTGATGCCCCTTATTCAAACAATTACTATTTTTTAGTAAATTCACCACGACATCGTACCCAAGTCCAAACTTTTTTCTATCACTAGAAATTGTTTCTTTTGCACCTTTATACCAAGAGAACGCTAAACAATATTTCGAAACGGAGTCACACAGCATCCAGAATTTTATTCCCCGACGATGATGCTTTTTATTTTGTAAATATTGCGTTATGCTAGAGTGACACAGCGTCCCAACTAGCGACTCATCAATTGATAATTCTTTGTGTGGTGTATAATGTAATTTGAATATCTTGTTACCATGTTCAACCAGTGGCTTAAATTTTGCACAGGGATCGTATTTCGCGTGACCAGGTGGAAAACATAAAGAATTATCTACTAAGTAGAAATATTTTAAAATATGTTGAAATCTATGTCGAGAAAACATTCTTCGAAAGCACGGTATGTTACGGGAATTTTCAGACCAATATGAACGTATATTAGGTTTTCTCGTAATTCCCATTTCCAATATCACTGCTATAAATACCTTCATTTCTAGAACGGTAACGGGTGTCCAAATCTCTGTTTCAAAGGATTCTAATTCTCTAGGTAAATGCTTTGAATACTCCGCATATTTATTCGTTTCTTCAACTGTTAGCTCCCATAGTGTCAAATCAAAAAATGATTCGAAAAATTCAATCAGTTTACTCTGACTAGGGAAGTTAGATCGCGAATCAGATTCTTCGCTAGGCTCCAGAGAATCACGTTGATTCGAAACGTCTTCAGCAACTGGTAGACTGTTGAATGAACATTGATGCGATAAATCAGTATCGCTATCCTCCGAAGTGCTCAAAATGCGTTGTCTTTTGCACTTTACCGGAACAATGCAGTCGTCATCATCGACGATAATATGATCACATGGATTTGTGTTTGTGCTTATAGATTTTCTTTTTCGATTCATTGTACCTTTTTGGGGATGCACCAAATTTAGAAAAGTTAAACAGTAAATCTAGATTAATTTTTCACTTACTTTTTGCGTTGCTTCGTCTAATCATTTTAAAACACACAATTATTAATAATGAAAAGAATTATTAACTGAAGAATACGGAAGAATACATCCGATCACTTTGCAAACTGCAATAAATGTGACGGAGCGATGAAAAAAATACGAGAATCACGTTACCTACCACATACAAGAAGTGCTATCGCGCTGCTTGGGTATTTTCGTACATATATAGGGAAAGCACGGTTGCGCTGTTTGGGATTCTTCGACAGTGTTTTTTCAATACCGTCTGAGACTCAAACGGTTAAACCCTTCTTCTACTTCTTCCTCGCTTTCTTCTCCACTTTGGTCGCTCTCCTCTATCCATGGTTTCATGTAGTCTGCTGAAGTTGACGTTTGCTTCGGTCCCTCGTGTTCGCCGATCTTGACCACCAGGTATCGGTCATTGCAGAGTACCCATGTTACTTCATATGGACCCATGAATTTTCCAACCAGCTTCAATCCCAGTGCAGTCTGTGTTCTCTGGACCACCACTAGGTCGCCCTCCCGGTAGACTCTGGCCCTTACCCGTCGTTTATCGTACTGCCGGCGATTTTCCTGTTGGATGCGTTGCAGCCTCTCCTTCGCTTGCTGACGTATTTCGTCTCGATCGGTCTGAAACATACTCGTTAATTCGGTTTCGACCATTTCCCTTATCTACGGAACGTCCTTGAGGCGTGCCGAAAAGTAAGGTGAAGGGAGACACTCCCGCGCTCCGGTGGACAGTGGCGTTCAGAAACTGTTGTACCGTTGCGAAATGTTTATACCATTCCCCGGGGTGTGGGGCGGATATTTTCGTTAACAGCGGTATAAGCATCCAATTAACTCGTTCTACCTGCCCGTTTCCTCGCGGCACGGACATGTTCGATGTCCTGGTCAGCAATAGTCTCTGAAAGCCTGTGACGTAAATTCTGTACCTCGGTCGGAAATTATTCGTCGCGGGTTTCCGCAACCGATCCGTAATCTCCATGGAGTTCGTCATTTTTGTGGAATATAGCAATACAAATTTCGTAAAAGCATCCACCACGACGAAGATGTGACCGTATTGTTTCTTAGTGGAGGGAAGCGGACCAAGGTAGTCAACGTGATAGGTCTCGAGCAGCCGATCTTCCTTTTGCGATCGCGTGCAATAACCTTTCCTGTCGCCCCTTCTTACGCTCCGCGAAAATACAATCTACACAATTATTCAACATTTTTTCCACTTTCGCTCGCATGCCGGGAAACCAATAATCACGTCGCAAAAGCGCTTCTGTTTTCGCGATAGAAAAATGTCCGTTTTCGTGCGCTTTGCGGGTGATTTGCGTTTGTATTCCCTTAGGTACTACGATACGCAATTCGCCGTCGACTTCGCGTAATAGGAGCCCCCTTTTCGTTTTGTACCCGTCAATTCTCTGCTCGTTAACGGTGTTTATAATTCTCCGTAAATCGTCGTCGCGTTCCTGAGCTCTAAGAATTCGCATCGTAACACTTTCGTTGCTTTCGATCGCGGGGCAAGCCGCCGCCGGGTTACGACTAAGCGCGTCCACGTGTCTCATAGCGTCTCCGGAGCGGTGCTCGATCTTGTACTGACATTCTTCTAATAGCAATGCCCAGCGCGCTACTCGTACGCAAGGTCTTTTTTCCGCATGGTTAGCGTTAAGGCGCGGCAATCCGTGACGATTTTAAATGGTATCCAGAGCAAATAAACTCTGAATTTCGCTAACACCTCTAGCTCGTAGCTCGGGTACCATTGTTCCGTCGCCGTCGTCGTACCGCTCGCAAAATACACTGGGTGGAACGCACCGTCCTCACTATCGCGTTGCAACAATATCGCTCCGTAACCGTGGATAGACGCATCGGTATGCAACTGCGTTTCTCGCTCACGTCGGTAGAGTTGCAATACCGGTTCCTTGAGCAGAGCCTCCCTGAGCTGTCGGAATGCGTTCAGTTCTTCCGATTCGAATCGGAAGTGTTCGTTCGCCTTTAGTAATCGTGTGAGTGGACGCGCTATCGTGGAATAATCCTGGATTAATTTCTGAAAGTATTCGGACAGCCCAAAGAAAATTTGCACTTGTTTCACGGTCGTTGGGGTCGGAAAACGAGCCACCACTTTCATCTTATTCTTCGAGGGACGAACCGTGTCTCCTTCCACTATATTCCCGAGGTACTCCACGCGTATCTTGAGAAATTCGCACTTCGCCCAATTTATCATCAATCCGAATTCAGCCACCCGTTTAAGGACCTCTTTTACGCGCTGCGCGCCGGTTTCATAATCTTTCGCGGGAACAATCAGGTCGTCGACGTACAAGATCACAATTTTCCGCGCCACGAGATCCCTAAACGCGGCATGAACATAACGCTGGAAAACGGCGGGAGAATTGGACAGACCAAACGGAACTTTCAAAAACTCGTATTGCCCGTCGGGCACTATGAACGACGTGTATTTTCTACTTTCGGGCTCTACTTTTACGTGGAAAAATGCATTGCGCAAAGCTAATTTACTATATACCACGGCGTCTCGCAAGAGATCTAATTGGTCCTCGATTAGTGGAAGCGGGTATCAGTCACGTACTATTTTCGCGTTCAGTCGCTAATAATCAACGCATAAGCGCGCGGTACCGTCTTTCTTCTTGACGAGGAAGATTGGACTTGCATACCCCGACAGAGAGGGTTGCACAATGCCGTCGCGTATCCATTCTCCGATTTGCCGGTTGACCTCTCCTCTCTCGGAGAGAGTAACCCGTCTCGCCCGTTGGTACACCGGTTCGTCGTCTTTTAATATAATTTTCATTGTTACGCTGCTCTCGCGACTTCGGTTGGGTTTGTACTCGCGAACGGCAGTCTTGATTTGCTCACGAATTTCCGGGTTTGTGACGTGGGCCAGATCGATCGCGTCGTGAGCGTCATGGTTCCGTCCTTTACTACCCATTCCGCGGGGTCGATAAAGTCGAAGCCCAGCAGTACCCCGTATTCTAAGACTGTATCATCGACGACATACAACGTCGCTTCGCGTATTTCCCCATCGATTACGATTTTCGCCTTAAACTTCCCAAGAGTTCGATATTCTTGCGAACCTATTCCGCGAAGACGCATTTCTCCGTTCGTTAATAACGGCATCCCGATATGACGGTGTACGTTTTCGCGAATTAGGGATACGTCACTACCCGTGTCAAGGACGGCAACCGCTGCGCAACCGTTCACGCGGACATCTTTTCTATATTTTGTTTCCACCGATTCTGCGACAGCGAGGACGTTTCTAACCGCCAGTTTCTTTGTCGGACATTCGCGTGAAATATGACCATACTCGTTACATTGGAAGCACTTACGACCTCTACCTTGCGTCGGGCATTTCGATGTGGGATGTCCTCAATCGCCGCAGTTGGTGCATCTCATCGTTGCCGTCGTTGGATTTGCCGCACCATCGCCTCGAGGTTTCAGCGCTGACTCTCCTCCTTTGCACGTCGTGTTGGTTGCTTTCGGCCTGAGCGTGATTTTGCCGAATGCTTCCAGCAAGTCGGCATTCGACCTGAACCTCTGGAGATAAGCCTGGTCCTGGAGAACGGGGTCGGGTATCCCGTCGATGACGTAGTCGAAGAATTCCTTCTTGTTTAGGGAAATCTGATTCGCCAAGATTACCTTCTGGTGGAGGTAATTAGCAAAAGATTCCCCTCGGTGCCACGTCCTCTCCTCAAACCGTCGTCTTGCCATCAATCAGTTTGGTCGTTGGTCGAACATGGAGCCCATTTGCTCCAAAAAGTTCTCGATCGTCATTGCCATGCGCTCAGGGCGGGAATGAAACCAATCTAGCGCTTTCCCTCGGAGTCGCGATACAATGAGAATGCAATACGCATCCTCTCGCAATCCATAGACGTCTCGTAGAAGTCGGAGTTGCCTCGTCCAAGTTTCAAACGAACCTTCCAATTCATCGAAATAGTTCAGGAGATCCGCGATAGCCGTGATGCTCATGCGGAGGGGTTCGGGCGTCGTACCTATGACTTCCGTTCTAGTTGACCGCTGTCCATCGTTGGCTTGAGCTAAACGCGCCAGTTCCAGCTCGCGCCTCGCCAGCTCTGCTTCCCGGACCGCCATTTCCTTTTCTTTTTTCAAAAGTTCTAGTCGAAGTCTCATCAGTTCCATTTCTGTTATCTGGACTGGAGCACGGGGCGTTGGTATGATCTTGATATCGCCACCATATGATGTTTCGCCTCCACCGAAAACATCATCTGCCTCGGTACCGTGTTCGAGCAGTCTTGCGACTAACTCATTTTTTGTACCGCTCGTAGACAGAGCTTTCTCTCGCAAGATCTCTTTCAACCGCGCCGTAGTAAGGTCTTGCAAGGTTTTTTCTTCCATCTTGTCGCGAACAGTTAAACACGTTTAGATAACCACCGTTAATACCCGTCGCCTGTGTTTTGTTCGTTGTCTAGATCCCGGACGAGCCCCCAATTGTAAGTTTAGAATTTTTAAATCTAACCCTTTATTAAAGAACAATAGACGAACAGGTACACGAAAGGTACAAAACACGCGCACACACACCAAAAACATTAGAAAATCGTAAGCCGTAATCATAATCCGTAATCGTATTCCGTAATTGTAATCCGTAATCCGTAATCCGTAATCCGTAATCCGTAATCCGTAATCCGTAATTGTATATCGTAATCGCACTCGTACTCGCTTCGTGACTCGTTACCCCCACTCCGCGCCGCGGTCGCGTCCTTATATTCACGTGGCGCCCGAACATTCTCGACCTTTGATTTTCAAACCCTTCGTGAGTTTTCGATGTTCGCGAGTTTTATACATACACACATATATGCGGGGTCGACGCGCTTGTCACGGGGGAGATAACGCGTTTAATAAAAATAAACCGATACGCGCTAATATGAGGTGTTTCACTTTGCGAAATTGTAATATTTGTAACTTTTATCTGTAGATTCTATATTTACGGTTTAATATATTACTTCCCTAATAGAATCAGACCGTGGAATGATCTATTGAGATGGAGAGCCGAATACGATTGAATAATCCGTAGAGTTACCGTACGTATTGGGAAGGAGAATTACAAGGCGTGACGTCTGTTAATTGACTGAACTCTTTATTAAGGTTATGATGATCTTATATACACCTCGAGAGAGGGGCCTACATGACCCTTGGTACTTTGTTCGTGTCTTTCATGTGGTCCGGCAGGATGTGGCTATCGTTAGATAAGCCTGTGTTATAGTTTCGGGTAGCCCGGCAGGATGTGCCTATCGGTAGGTGTTGTTAGATTAAGCCTGCGTCACACGCTCGTCGGTAACGGCTTCGCCGGATCAGCTGTTTAGCCGCGCAGTGTTATTATTGTTGTATTCGCGATCTTTCCAGCCTATTCGCGGCGCGGCGGTTACCGCTCTACTCCTGCACACACACGTATATATATATAAACTTATTTTTTCTTCTCTATCAATTTTTCTTTAGGGTTTTTTATTTTTTGAGTTTTAGTAAAATGATATAAGGAACAGAGTATTCTCGGATCTCATGTATGAATTTAGGGAGCAGGTTTTGAGAATTTATGTGGGTGTGCATAGTCATTGATTGTAAAAATTTGGGATCTTGGGTCTCAGGTAGGCGCTTTGTCTGCTACATGGATGCTGTTTTATATTAAATTTTGGGGTTTTGTCTATACGGCTCGTATCATATGGACTCTTATGTTGTGTTTTTGAACTGTTGTAAGATGTTATATTTCTTCAAGCGTGATACATTCTGCGAACTTGTATAGCATGAAGCATGTTATTACATCCATGATTGGCGCTATGACGGGCATTACATGTGTAGTGTATGATCTCCATAGAGCAGCAAATGTTCGAGTGACCCAATGCCTCCGTGTCATTTGTGCAGCATTGGAAAACCATGCAGCCCACTCACCATAAGTGTCTGCATAGTCATCCAACGCACGTACACTCTGCTTAAGTTCCTTTGCTCATGCTCTTGTTGGGATGCTGGTCTCCTACCTCATCAATGTGGCGTCATTCTTGGCAGCACGATGAGCTTGTGACGTCGGCCGCCGACCGACGTTGGCTATGCGTTGGCCGCCAACACCACTCCCACGATAATAGGTATAAGCATCTCATTACATGTACCTACATAGGATAAGAGAAACTCTGTACTCTCTACTATAGCACAACTCTGCCGATACAACAGAGCCCTAGCTCACCCAAGAATTGTAAGGGTTCGAATCCCAAATCTCAACATGGCAACAGAAGCCATCTTCCAGCGGTACGAGTTTCCCCTATCCAGCGGGCGCTGTGCCGTCACAGCGCCGCTCCTCCACAAAGCCGGGCCCGGCAGCGCTCGGGTCCCGACGGCTCTCTTCGGCTTGCGCCGACACCCCCACCAGCCACGGCGAGTCGACCTGCGTGCGGCCCGCCGGAGCTAGTGACATTCTACTTCTTAATTCGTATTCGAACACTTCGAATCATCTTCACTGAGCTCTTCCAGCTGTCTCCAGTCATCTAGCTCTACTAGATTTATTCACTTGGCTCATCTGTCCTTCTAAGGACAACGACTCCTCCAACTACATCGCCAGTGTTAAACTAGTCGACTAGATTGCTGGAGCACCATATCTCGAGTCGCCATCCTAATTCAGTTATTCTATAAGCCTTTTGTTAAACTATTGTAACTAGAATCAGTGTTTAATATACAAGTATTTTGAAACGTAACTTCTGTGTATTCAATCGTGCATCAATCCTCTACTCTCCATCATCGGCAACTCCGACCGACGCTACACACTCCAAAGAGGGATCGACGCCTGTAGCCGCCCAACACCGCTCGCACTACCAGCCCTCCTCGCGGGACCAGCAGCGCGCCTACGCGCCGTCTCCAGCCGACAACCCCGTCAACGGCAGACCTCATACCTTCTAGCGTCGGTTCTCAAAGGGAGAATCGAAGCTGCGTGCTGTGCACGCGTAAACCTACGTCGTACCCAGCTAACTCGCGAATATCCCGTGTCGACCCAGGACGTACGTGCCTGGGTGACGCAAAATTCACTACGAAAATACGTGAGTCCAGAACGTTGGGTAAGGGCGAGTCCGCCCTGGTTTTTATTTTTTCCCGTCGGCCCTCCCGAACGCGACAAGCTAATGGAAGCTAAACAGATTATATAATCTTACATATATATGTAAGAAATGTCGAATCAAACACTGAATAGCTATAATGATGTTGTTCAATCGTTCCTCAAAATTCGGCGACCTTCTTCTGTGCACTTTCTTATATGTTTGATAATAATGTTGCACTGGGCGGGTCCAGGGGTGCTCGCCCGCGACATAATTATTTACACAATGTTCTTTATACAATTATATTTACAATTATATACAAATATTGCACAATGCAGTCTATAGTTCAATACGTCGTTTCTTGTCAACGTTCGCTCGAAGACCACTCGTCGCTTGTCTTCGTTTACTCTGACCAACGCCTTAGCGACCAGTTTATTTCAACCCCCTTCAGATCCTAAGGGTTGGTTCAGCCGTGCGTGCTGGAGGGACGAGTTCGATACATCGCAACCTCGTCAGTTTGATGTATCGCAACAATATAGTTATCTATTATCAACGAGAATGCACTGATAAGATTATCTGCTATAATGTACCTTTTTACGTAGCCTGTTGCCCCTTTCATACCCTCGAAAATACAAGTAGATGGTAACCTTCCTGGAATATCTTCGTCAAATTTTGACCACATAGTACCATCGGCAGCTGTTTCGGTCTCCTGAAAGGTGTTTTCAGTTTCTTCATCAGAATCTGAACTACTTAGCACCCTACACATTTTCCTGGGCATATTGATAACACTTTCATTTTCATCATTGGTGATGGACTCTTCATCGCTAACTTCAGTGTCAGATGCTTCACTTTGAATATAAACCGCTTCATTTTCAGATGATAGTTCAGAATTTGTTGCATTGGATTCTATATCGGAGCACTCTTCACTTATGTTTGTTAGCTTTTCCAATAACTCACTTCTATTCGACATTTCTTTCATGAATTTAGGGCGTAAATGATATAAAATAAACAACTTGTTAGAACAAGTATCACTGCATAAAGATTCGAATAACAAGTACTACTTTAGCTTATTGAGCAACTGCAACTTATCAAGTATACGCCCAAATCGACAATTTATCATGTACTTGTGTCGCGTCCGGGCGGGCCGACGGGAAAAATAAAAGAACAGACCTGCTCGTTCCCGAGCTTTCCCGATTTGACGTATAAAATTGCTGTAGTAGTATCTTCTTCTTCTTCGTCTTCTCAGAACAAATCCCTATTCAACTTCACGCCAGTACTCACGCCAGTAGGCTCACACGCTGGACCACAGTATTCTAAGAGCGCGTTGTCTAAATCTAAACCTTTGTATCACAAGTCTTTGTAACACAGTCTTAAGAATATATAGAGTTGTTATATCTAAAATCAGTGTCGATTCATTCTTCGAGTTCCTGCTTCAACCCTCCCTCACAAAACCGATCGACGCCAATCGTACAGGACGAGCACACAGCCTTCCAAGGTGCCCGCAGTCAACGTTTCTAAAATCTCCAAGCGTCAGTTCCCAAAGGGGGACAAAGGTCTGTCCTACCTCTAAGCCTCTCTCTCTCCGGCACTCTTTTCACGCAAACGCGCGCCTAGCCTTTCGGACCCTGCCTGACACGTTAGTCCCGTGTAGACCCAGGACGTACATGCCTGGGTGACGCAGAAGTGGGGAGGCTTGCACTCCCTTGCAGTGACATCTTGTGGCCGAGTTGTGTACTTCTTACTACTCTTTGGTGTGTCAGGCCTCTGCTGCACCGACAGAGTGACATCTCGCATGATAACAGTTTTGTACTTGCGGCTTATGTTCTACTTTATCATCTAATGGATACATGAGCGCGGTCTGTGACTAGCAATGCAAACGTCGGGCGACGGCCGACGTCACACCTCCCCCCCAGGGAGGCGATTCATATCGCGAAATCGTCGTCACTGAATGGCGGTGTTGGCTTAATATAAGAACGTGGAAATTTTAAATGTCCCTTTTGCACGGCGGCGTAAAATATCTGTGGATCTCGCACTTGAGGTTGGGGTGGGCAGGGGTGTATTTCCTCGTAAAGGGACTGCGGGGGCACGCACTCACGCACATTGACATCTCGTCCCACGATGTCCTGTTGTTGGCGGCGAAGACAGAAGTGTGTGGCGGCTGTCCAAACCGCAGCCAGTAGTGGAAGACTCCAACCAAAAGCTGAGTGTAGTGAGATCCCATTTAGAAACATGTTGATTATAGACTTGATAAATTTGTAGATTACAAAGATGGCTAGCACTCCGGCGCTGAATGAGCCGAATTCCATGAAGCTTTTCCAGACCTTGGTGCTGGCGGAGGCTGCGATCTTGTCCAGTGTTCCTTCATCTAGGAGGTTGTGGATTTGCAAGTTGTCTGAGATGAATGCTCTTCCAGAAGCGCCTTGTGCGATATTGTTGACTATGCTGATTCTTTCCACCGGAAACATGGTGTGGTCTCGTAGTTTGTTCAGGTCCTCTGGGGAATATATTCCGCCAGTAGCGAAATTTCCGGGGTCTATGTATCTCCAATTTTCTTTGGTGAGGCGGCCGAAGGTGGCCGGTGATGCAGTTTCAACTTGATGAGGAGTAAGGCGGTACCATGTGCCTCGGAGCTTGTATAAGGATGGGATAAGGCTGTGACACTCTCGGCGGGTGCCGGTACAAGTGAGGATATGGTTTTTAGGAATTAGAAAATAAGAGGAGTTTGCGTAAGTAATAGGAAGTTCGTCATAACAGGAGTCGGTTTTTCTGAGGGATACTATTATAGGTATACACTTAATAAGGTGGATGGCTTCGCCAGCTTGAATGGCGGTGTAACCGGAGCCTCCGGCTAGTAAGGTGGCCACGTCTTCCGGGGCCGTGTGGATTTGTGATACTGCTGTTTGAATTAATTGTCTCTCAAGTGTGCACTTCTGCGCCATGACTTCGTTATGTAACCTGATGATTTGTGTCTTAATATGTTTTTCTATGTAAATAAATTTAGTATTAATGTAAGTGAATAGGTCTAGATTTTGCGTTTCTATTTTTTTTTCTGTTTTAAACTTTCCCTTTTCCGTGTCTACGATGAATAGTCTAGGATGTTCGGTGTGGATGAGGGTGAATTTACACAAACTCGTTCGTTTGGATTCTGTGAGGATAAATGCTGTATTACCCTGTGTGACCGCGTAGGCGGTGGTTCGGTCCCTTGGGTTGGATATTCTGGTTACGCTGCCTTCGTAGAAAATATCAAACTCATTGAATTTACAGTAGTCTGGAGGAGTTATGTCCCAGAATGTATTCCCGTCTTCTGGGTCAATACATTCGCCGATGCTGGTGACACACTGATAGCCAGATGGTAGGTTAATCCTGTTGGACTTCGATTGGGTGGGCGCTTGGAAACTCCTTACTGTGATCTGCACGATGGCTTAGACGATGACATTATTCCAAATACCATAAGGATCACTATAGGTGGTACCAGAGCAAGCGCCATTGGGGTCGATGGATCCCGCCAAGGCGAGACTGCGTGTAGTAGTAGAGTTTGGCGTGATTCCGTCGATTTATATAGCTGAATTAATGATGAGAGCGCCTGTTGTTAGGATGTTTTTACAGGTGTCCTTGGTAAGAGGTCGGAGGTATTTCTGTCGACCGTTTTGAACTGATGAAATGTGTGAGTGTATTCCACAATAATGCACCGTTCTTTCGATTTCTAACTTGTACTGTCTGGCAGGGGCTGATTTAATGTCCGCTTGATGGATGAGCTGGATTGGTCTAAGCTCCGTGGCTGGCTGCGGGTCGGCGGCGGCACAGTCCACTTGGTCCAGCGTTGATATGGTAGTGACGTTGAGCGTCGTTCTCCCGCAGTCATACGCGATAAGAGCGAACGCGGAAGATGCGAGTGTGACGAGCGCTAAGGTTTGGCGGTACATTGTCGCGATAATACTGAGATTTGTACTGGGTGTACGATTCGGCGAGTATGCTTATATACATAGCGCGACGAGAGGAAGCGGTCGAGGGAACCGAGGTGGAGCTACTTTGCACTGCCTTTACCTTCTTAAGCTTGTTGGTGTGTACCTCCTTTTTACTTTTCCCGACCTGAACTATTGCATTGCCATTTCCCAGGGTTTCGATAATTGTATACGGGCCTGAGTATTGATCGTCAAACTTTCCCAGTCTAGGTTCTTTTAAGAGGTACACAGAGTCACCGGGTGAAAAGATTATCGGGTTGATCTTACGGTCATAATACTTCTTACATTTTGCCTTAGCTCCATCGAGGTTCTCGCGGGCTTGAAATATACTATCGGTCAGTTTTATTTGGAGGGATTTCAGGTATTCTTGGTATGATTCGTCTGTTGCGGCGGTTATTGTAGCGTCTGTTGTTGGGAGACGGGCAAGGAGTCCGAACACGAGCTCATGTGGGGTAAACAACGTCCCTTCATATACGCTGGTGTTATAACTAAACATGGCGTACGTAAGCCATTCGTCCCAATTATTTTTGGCTGTAAAATGTTTGAGGTATTCTGCTAACACGTGGTGAGATCGTTCAATACTTCCGTTGCTTTGTGGGTGAAACGCTGTGGTGCGAAACTGTTTTATTCGGAATCGTTTCGCTACGCTTTTCATCAGGGAACTCATGAAGTTAGCCCCCTGGTCAGTTAGAATAGCTTTAGGAGAGCCGAACTTGCAAATAAAATGTTTTATGAAAGCATCTGCCGTCTCGATTGCTCCGGTAGTCCGAAGCGGCACGACACACGAGTATTTTGTAAGGAGAGACTGTATAATAAGGATATAGGAATGACCGGACAACGTGAGAAGAAGAGGGCCCAGGATATCCATCGACACCTTGTCGATGGCTCGGCCAGGCGTATCCGTCAATGTCATGGGCTGTCGGGTCTTGACTCTAGTTAATTTCTTAAGTTGGCAGTTACTACAATTGTTAACAAAATTCTGTACGTCTTGTTTTAATGTCGACCAGTAATAGGATTCACGTATATATCTGTAGGTATTCGTAATACCGTTGTGTCCTGCGAATACCCAAGTATGATTTTCCGCGATTGTGTCTTATCTATCCTCGGGTCTAGGAATTCTGATTTCGTTTGAGCAGATAAATATTTTTGTGTTTGTACCGGAGAATAATTCGATTAGACGTGACTCTATTTCTTGCCATGAGATGTCATCAATATTAGTTCGCGAAAGGCTCAGAGTGGTGATTCCAAGCTCAGAGGTCGCGTCTAGCAGTGCTCTGAGGCATTGGATCACGTCTTCTCGTCTTGCCTGCCGTATTGGAGATTCTTTTACTATCATACGTATGACGTGACGCTGCCCGATTTTCGTCACTTTGACTCTGCCTATCATGGAATTTGAAAAATTTTTAAGTTTGTTTGAGACAATGAGGTCTAGTATTCCGTCGTCTAGTGGTTGATAGTCTGATGTCGAGAATCCGGCGAGGTCGCTATTTCGCATGATTAACACGTTGAGCGCGACGCCGGTCCCTAGGAACCGGCACTGATCTTTCCCCGTGTCCGGCTCCGGTCCCTGGGGACCGTCGTTAAACTTTTCGTGGGACCGACAGTATTAAAGTTAAAAGATAAATGTAACCTAAATGAATGTAGTCAAATATACTTTTAATGAGCTTTGTTGAAGCATTCTAAGCAAAAGTGTGGCTGGGATTTACACATGTAACAAAATGTAACAACTTTTCTTGTTAAATTTTTGGCTTTCTTAGACCCAAATAATCTTGAATTTTCATCATAACAACCAGAACAGTATTTCTGAACTTTATGGACGTCTCTTTCCTTTTTCTGTAATTTATGAACAATTTTTCCATCCCGAAGTGGAATTTGTTCATCTACTCGCTGTGTCAGTCCATTCACTAATTGTCTCCGAAATTCCGTAACTGATATTTTTTGTCCGGTTACTTCTTGAAAGAGGAACAGGGAATTGACCACAGCAGTGTTGAAACATAACTCAAAGGCCAACTTTTTATACCATTTGAGAGTTTTTCTCAAGGGACTACTATACGCACTCATTTGATCTGACAAGTCAATAGATGTTTTTGCTTTATTATATTCAACTATAATTTTGAGTTTACAGCAAACTCCGCGTTTTGTGTTTACGTTTATCATTACACTTGAATGTTTTGTGGACAGGACCAAAACATCTCTCTTGTCCTTCCATTTTAACACAGTAATACCCTGATTATTTTCTTTAGCGATAACTTCTCCACGTTTCAAGTTAGTTTTTATCACTTCACTTGAGTTTTTCTTACGATGTGCTCGAAGTGTTCCAATCAAATGTGCGTTTTTATCTATTAGGCGATTCGCCAAATCGATACTGTTGTACCAGTTGTCAGCACACAACGTGTGGCCTCTATGAAATAAGTTTTTCAATAGAGACATTACGACATTTAACGTGGTTATATTTTCCTTGTCGATAGCTTTTCCGGTGTACACATGACAGTTATGCGTATATCCATGACCACAATATAATTTAAATATTTTTATACCGTATTTGTGTTTTTTTTGTTTCAAATACTGCCTGAATACAATGCGCCCGCGGAATGGGATTAGCGACTCATCAACGCATAATACTTCTGGTGGATCGTAATATTTTTGAAAATTTGTATTCAATTCGTCTATGATGAATTGAATTTTTGATAAACGGTTAGTTGCGACAGCTGCTTCGTTGTCTGCGAAATGCAACATTCTCATGAGAATTTCGAATCTGTCTCTGCTTATTACTGTTCGCAGGAATGTTTGTGAAAATAATGGATCCTGAGACCAATATAGACGTAAGGAGGGAAGTTTTACCATACCCATCCATATTATCAGCCCAAATAAACGCTTCAGCTCATTTTTGTTAGTTGGTGTCCATTTACCTGTACATTTAGAAGTGATTCTGCATTGAGTAGCATAGAGGTTTGTTTGCTCACTGATGTGTTGAAGTATTTCATCTGTAACGAAAAGTGCATAAAACTCTTCTGCTTTTGTACAAATCCGCACTTTCTCATCAGTTGTTTTGGCGGCGGAGGTACGCGTAAAGGGCATAATATTTGGCTGATTCCCTTTTGGATCAAACCATTCATTTCCGTCACAGATTTCATTAGCACCTGTGTTACTTCTCCTACTTCTTCTCTCCATTTCCGTTTCCTGACCTACTGAAATATCATCTTCTGATGATGATATCCGTAATACCCGGCGACGTCTGAACGATAAGAAATTTCGCTTGATGTATCACTGTCTTCTCTTTCCAACATTTTCGGTTTTATGGTCGATAAATATTCTCAAAAACAAACTAAATTTTGTACTCTCAAACGATCTATAGACTTCTGTGACTTTCTGCCAACTGAAAGCTTCTTGAAGGTACGCATGCATTGCTTGTTCCATTGTCTCACTCAAAGAGAAGGAACGAAACCTTTCCTTATCTCGAATATGACTTCAAAAGTGAGATGCCCTACGCAGTGCGTAAAATCGCATGCTGAGAAGTCGCTGATAATATTACATTATCGCATACTTAGAGAGCGGCCGCTCTCTGCCGGCCGAGGGGAAAGGTCAGAAATATCGGCGCCGCGTTCAACGTGTTAAACAATCGCGAACCTTGATCAAGGTGCGATGGGAGGAGACGAAGGGAGGATTGGGAGGGTCGAAAATATTTTCGTCCTCGGTTGATGTGGTTTGGTAAGATTTTGTTTCTGGACGAGATGAAGATCCGGATTTTGTAGGCTCCATCGGTGTAGGAGTTGTGGTGCGCGGAAGACGCCGAGGATGATCAAAGAGGTCGAAATTGGAAGATGCAGAGGTGAGAGGAAGGACGGGCACAGGATTTCTAGAGAGGGCATCAGCGTTCGAGTTCGCTTTACCTTCTTTGTATACTATCGTGTACGCGTACTCTGCCAGCTTCAACCGCCAACGGAGCAAACGCAACGTCGGATCTTTGACTGAGTTCATCCACACCAGTGGTCGGTCACCAATGTGAACTTATGTCCACACAAATAGGGCCGAAAATGTTGCACTGAATACATAATAGCAAGGCACTCCTTTTTGATGGTTGAATAATTCAATTCCGCATCTTGCAGAATTATAAACGCGTACGCAATGGGGCGATCTTTCCTAATCTCACCTTGACTAAGTACGGCGCCGATGGCATAACCAGAGGCATCCGTGGTAACTTTAACCCTTTTAGTGCCAGGCGAAAAAGAGGTGCCTATGCGAGAATAATCGAATTTCACGGTTTTAGTAGGGTTTGGGAAAATGCTCATAAAAACTAAACAAGAAACAATATTTACATGATTCAAAAAGCAGTATATTAAGGACGAAATAGAGAACGTAACAATGACATTTTACTTTCTTTATGATCTTTTATACCTTTGTTATTTATATAATTTTCAATGAATATAGAAAAACTAAAGTTGAGTTCTCTCTTACAAAACATATTTGCACATACAAAAGTCATCTTTTCATCATAATTTTATATAGACCATTTTATTACAAAGTATATACTTTGCATTTCCAATATATTTTGTAACAAGATAAGTAATATTACATCATAAAAATAAAAAATAATTCGAAGGTACATGGTAAGCGCCGGACGGATTATCTCTTCCGAAATACGTAATTGTTATAGATAATATCACATTGCTGAAACAAAATTATGTTGTCATAAATATATTTGTGATATAATTTTGCATAATACTTTGTGGGGCACGTAATGCTGCGCTGATAGATTTACACACACTAACTGTCGTCCAGAGTGGACCCGTCCTTTTATACACTTTTTGGGATCCACGCTGGTGTCACGGGGGAGATTTCGCGTTTAATAAAAATAAGTCGATACGCGTTTAATAGGAGGTATTTCACTTTGCGAATATATTATTTCCCTAATAAAATCAGACCGTGGAATGATCTATTGAGAAGGAGAGCCGAATACGATTAAATAATCCGTAGATTTATTGTACGTATTGGGAAGGAGAATTACAAACCGTGACGTCTGCTAATTGACTGAGCGCTTTATTAAGGTTCTGATGGTCTTTTATACACCTCGAGAGAGGGAGGCCTACGTGACCCTTGATGCTTTGTTCGTGTCTTGTGTGGTCTGGCAGGATGTGGCTATCGGTAGATAAGCCTGTGTTATAGTTTCAGGTAGCCCGGTGGAATGTGCTTATCGGTAGGTGTTGTTTAGACTAGGTCTGCGTCACACTGGAGACAACTGACGATCGACAGACGACCGACTCTCTCCACGGTCCACGCTACACTCGTGGCTGTCCGCGTCGACCGCCACAACTTCATTATAATAACATAAATATTTATATTTATATATATTGTAAATGTGTAAAATTTTGTCATTATAACTCACCCAAATAATTTATTTAGCATTCGTGGCTACTAATGCACACACCACGCAATCCTTTATTGCACTTATTGCAAATTGTGCGTGATTTTCGTTTTGGCCCACCATCCTTTCTGCTGCACACCACGCAAACTCTTTCCAGTTTACCTGGAAGTTTTTGTACGCCTATGCGGGGCACATTTGTGGATGTTTCAACCAATGGTCTGTCGTTTGCTATCCTCTTTACTGTCATCCATTCTCTGGTTATCGACTGAATAATATCGGTTATAAATTCAAGTCGTGTTTTGGTTCCGCCGTCTGTATTTTGCTGATACAATATGTAGGCATTCAACACCTTTCGGGAGAAAATGGAGAAAACTACTTTTTTCCAATATTTGACAGCTCTTCTTTCATCCAAATACGAATACAACATCATGTCTGATGTGTCTACGCCTCCCATATGTTTATTATATTCACTCACAATTGCTGGTTTTTCGACCTGTGTCTGTTAATTCCTTTTTCTAATTGTAGCTGTTTTATTTTGAGCCTTTTCGTATGTGGACAAGAGTAAAACATTCTTCTTTTGTTATTTTTTTCCCGGTATGCTAATAATAATATTTCGTTGTTTCGGGCGTACTTAGTTGTGCCCTCTTGCAATTTCTGCTTCATAAACGGTGGAATATATTTTCTATTACTACGGATTGTGCCAGTCAGGTATGTCTGTTTCTTGAACAATGATCTTGCTAATGAAATGCTTGTAAAATAATTGTCGACTACCACGTGATACCCATTCATAAAATAATTGCCCATATTCAATAATTTATGTACTACGACGTAGCTAAGACCGTTTTTTCTTATTTCTTCTTTATTTGTTTAATCTATGGCTCCTCTATAGCAAAAAAATGATAAGCAATAATGATTAAATGCATCAGTCAGCATCCAAAATTTTATGCCCCATTTGTGATGCTTTTTATTTGGAAGATATTGTCAACGACGTTCTACATTTCGTGCCGACTAACGATTCGTCAATACACAAATGTTGATGAGGCGAATAGTGATATTTGAATTTATTATTTGTGTGGGTAACAACTGGTTCAAATTTTGCTGTAGGGTCATATCCTGGGCTATCACGTGCTGCTAATTTGTTATTGTCTACGACATGGAAAAACCTGCAAATTAATTGAAACCTATTTCGGCTAAACATTTAGCCAAATCATGGAATGTGTCTATGGTTTGTTCACCAATAACTGAAAAGTGTCGGTCTCGAATAAATCGAAATACTCTCTGGGTGTGGAATTTCTTAGTGGCATATGTTTAAGTTCAGCAATTTCCATAAATTGTGGGCGAGGATTATATTTGTTGTCATTGGCCACGGTAACTTCACGGAAATTTTTCAGTGTTTCCTCAATATCGTTTCCCTCAAGATCTGGTTCGCTATCACTCGCTTCACTATCACTATATATTCTATGTGGATGCCGACTACTTGGTGCCACGATTTCTTCATCGTCACTATGTAGTAGATCCATCTGGTCAACCATTCGGATTAATTCCGCTTCATCCATGACGGTGTATTTTTTATAAAAAGGTTGGTGGAAAAAGTTTAGAAATCCTGTCTTGCTAATTGTTGGTTTGTCAAAATCAAAAATGTTTGACACAAGCAGAAAACAACGGCAATAACAAAAATGACGCTTTCAAATTGTCACTGGGACAAAACGAAATATATTGCTCACGACAACGATCGAGGAAAAACTAACTGATCCTACGTCTCGCTGCGGCAATGCGATCTTATTTCGTGAGAGTCTTCAAACAGTTGTTTATATAAAACGCTGTCGACATGTTCCGATAAAGGCCCAACGCTACGGCGATTCACGCCGCAGGTCAGATGTCGCCTAAGCGGCGACCATCGGTGTTTATGTTAGATTTCGTTAGCTCCAAACGATAGGAAAAAGTCGTCGTCCACAAAGAGTTAAAACGAAAAACTATTTTTTTTAATTCTCCCGTAATGAAATTATACCATTTATAACGTATTATAAATTTATTTTGAGATAGAGTTCTCCTGCAATGCGAATAGTAAAGCGCTACAAGGCGCGGGTCGATATATCGGCTCTGGCACTTCTCGCCAGTGCATCAAGAGCCGATATATCGGCCTCCGGCACTAAAAGGGTTAAACTTTTGGGAGAAGTCAGGATATTGTAAAATTGAGTCTGAACATAGCGTTGATTTTAATGCATCGAATGAACGTTGTTGATCTGTACCTCACACGAATGCGTGATCTTTTTGAGGAGAGTCGTCAGTGGTTTGGCTATTGCAGAGAATTTATGTATGAAACGTCTATAATAACCCGCGAGTCCCAGGAATTCCCGAACGTTCTTGGTGTTCTTTGGAGCTGGAAAATCGCGAACCGCGGCAATCTTTTCAGTGCAAGAGCGTACTCCATCGCGACCTATTATATGACCTAGATACGCGACTTCCTTATGTAAAAAGCCACATTTGGATGGCTGGAGCTTTAAGTTTGCGCGGTATAGACGATCTGCAAGATAAACAAATTTCTTCTTGTAAAGATTTTGCGTAAATGACTATATCATCGAGATTAACGAATAGCTCGTTACCCTGGAGTCCGCACAAGACAGAGTCCATGAGTCGCTGAAACGTTGCGGATACATTTTTCAGTCCAAATGGCATTCGCGTGAACTCGTAATGATGACCATATGGCGTGGAGAACGCCGTCTTCGCTGCGTCCTGTGTTTCTAGGCTGATTTGGTGAAAACCGGACGCCAAGTCAAATACACTAAAATATTTCGCCAACGTTTGTTGCCTTCTGCATCTGGTTTCTTTGGGACTATCCAAAGAGGTGAATTATAGGGAGAAGTTGACGGGCGTACAATGTTATTTTTGAGTAACTCGCGCATTTGGCTGTCTATTTCGGTCTTATGGATCGGAGGGTACCTATACTGTTTAACATGGGTCGGTGTGTCGTCCACGGTAAGTATTTTATGCGTTAGAATGTGGGTTTCTCCTAAGCGTTCGGAGGGGAGATGGAAGAGGTCTCCAAATTCCTCTATTATTCCATTTACATGCGATAGTTCTTCTGAATATAGGTGCTTGAGATTCATGTTATCCAAAATCTCTGAGTGTTTCTCACTCAGGTTTGATGTATTGATTGCTAGAATTTTGTTCGACGCGCTGGGAGCTGAGATTTCAGAATACTCTTCCATCTTTACAATGGGTGCTTCTATTGTCAGAGCGTCGTTATTAAAGTTTACGATATTTAAGAGTGCATGTCCGGCGTGATTTGTGGCAAGGTAAGGCAGTACAAATAACCCAGGTCGAACCTCGACTTGATTACCTGTATAGGGTTTGTTTGCGCAGTAGGGATCCCCTTGGATTCCGAGAGATTCGGAGAGAGACGTGCCGACGGTGTACCCGGGTCGGCCGTAATGAGATTATACGGTGACGGGGATCCGCTACCTGCTGCTGTGTGTGATTTACGAGGAACCCTTGCTTTACAGTTAATGTTTGGATCTTGCACCAAAATGAGAAGCGATTTTTGGGAATCGGTACGAAGATTTTCTCGTGGGAAAATTTTTCCGGATTTTGTTCGTTCGGATTTGTTTCCGATTACCGAAGATTGAGGCTTGTGGGCCTGTTTAGGAACGTCTTTAGACGCGGGAGACACGTGGATCCGTCTGCATGGATTTGTTTGCGGAACTTGATGTTAGTTCCTTTCCACATGAGAGCATTTTCTTTGTAGGAAATTTCAGCATCTTCTCGAAGGAATGCTGCTCTCAAGATTCTATCAGTGGGAATTGGAAAGTTGCTCTTAACAATGTCAAATTTGACAAGAGTGTTGAAGAGAGGGATTCGTGTCGAGCCGAGGGTACGTACTGTTCCCTCGGTGATACCGGTGATTGTCAGAATATCGTCAATATCCACGAGAGTATCATCCGTTAACGCGCCTGCTTTGATAATATTTGGCTCCGCGCCCGTGTCAATCATAAAAGTGGTTTCGCGGCGAAAGTTCGTCGCGAGCGCAGAGATAGAAGGGACTGCGTGGCTCTGTACTATGTTGAGTCCACGGGGAGGTCACTTATTTTGACTGTGCGGACGTTCGACAGACGGCGGCTTCAGGGTTTTTTTTCGTTTAACGGGAGCTCCCGGCGGTGATCTGGTGTCGACGGTAGTGGTGATTCGTTTCCCGAATACTTCGCATTAGCTAATTCCCGTTTTCGACATGAATGGATATCGTATCCCTCGTGGTTGCAATATTTACAGATGGTGTTTATATTTGAAGGACCCGGACTATTTCGAGTCGAGCGGTCGACTCGTGAGGGAATATCGCGAGGAGGGCTGTTTATACGAGTATCCCGAGAATCATGCGTTGGGGGTCTTGAAGAGTGGTCATTTGACCGTTGCTTGGACTTATCGCGGCCGGATGGGCCTGCATAAATATCCGAGTCACTTGAGGCTGTTGAATGTTTAGTTACTTGAGCGTAAGTTTGTTCCTCGGCTTCAGTGTCGTGCTCGAAAGAATTTATATTATGTACCGGACGTACCGAGCAATAATTTTCCGGAGTGTTTGCTCTAGAGTTATGGGTGGTTATCGAACGCTCTTGAATTCGTGGAGTTGCTCGAGGAGCAGGAGAATTGTATAAACTTTCCGAACGCGGTGACGGATTCGGGCGAGGGCGGTAATCCTCGCGTACCTGGTATCGGTCTCTCGTTGTTTGAGAATTATGCTCGTAAAATTTCCTACGGGGCGAATTAACGGAGAAGTGCCGTTCGGGCGTACGATTCCGAGGGGCACTATGGTAGTTGCTGAAATGTACAGTTTTTCCACCGTACTTGCGGAAATCTAATTCGTAGCGCTTAAAAAGGGAGGTCGCTATGTCAAACACCTTGAAGAGTGTGCGGTTGGAAATATGAAATTTCTGCTCGAAGTGCGGGAATGAGACCTGAGATAAAGCTGCTGATTGCCAAATCATCGATTTCGTCAAAAGATGTTCTCTCTGTGGCTGTATCCAGGATCGCGGCTCGAAGATCTTTGACTCTATCAACATAGTCAAGAATATGCTCGTGAGGTTCCATGTAGTTGTTTGCTAATTCTCCGCGGTAGTGATTTATACTACGGTACGTTCCAAAGACAGATTTTAAGCGATTACAAAGTTCAGCTATTGATGAAGGATTATTTTTGTCCATGGCGGACTGAGCGCGACCGCGTAGTTTCGAGAGAATAAGCCTTGTTAACGTATATTCCGTGGAAGGAGGAGCAATTTCTCGCGCGTGTCGACAAGCTCTGACGAATTGCAAAACGGGCATATTTGAACCGTTAAATATAGGAACCATGTCGGCTGATTCTCGCAGTCCGAAGTTAGGATTGTGCATGGATGAATTATAATAGAAATCCGCGGGGTCGTGGTGTGAAACGTGTTCACCACTGAATCTTCTAGGAATTGTCGGAGGATTCTCGAGAGCGCGTCGAGGGAAATTCGAATCTAAGTTATTAGAATCTGATTTAGTAGTGTCGCGTCCGGGAGGGCCGACGGATAAAAATAAAAATTGGGCGAACTCGCCCTTACCCGAGCTCCTGGACTGGCGTTATTTTTTGTAGTAATTTTGTGTCACCCAGGCGCGTACGTCCTGGGTCCACACGTGACGTCCGTGAATAGCAGGGTACGAAATAGGCTAAAACGCGCTACGAGAAAGGGAGGTCCGCGAGGGGTGCTAATTAAACGACGAACCTTTGTCTGCCTTTGAAAACCGACGCTTGGAGTTAACGAGGGTTGCCGTTGACGAGGATGTCGGCTACAGGCGGCGTCGATCCCTCTGAAGTTCGCAGGCGTCGGTCGAAGTTACTGAAGATATAGATTTTGAGGAGTGATGCGCGAAAGAGTCGACACAGAAGTTAGTTTAAAAATACTATATATTGCAACACTGCTTCTGACAAAATTGTTTTAACAATACTTAGAAAATAACTGATTTAGAATACAAAGCTCCAGCAATCTAGCCAACTAGTCAACCACTGGCGATGAAGTTGAAGGAGTCGTATGTTCTGAGAAGAACAGATTTTGCTAAGTGCGAAGATCTAGCGGATCTAGAGAACTGAAGACTGGACTAGAAGAGCCCAGTGAAGAAGAGATGAGTCGAATACGAGAGCTGAAGATTAAGTGATCAAGCTCCGGCGGGCTGTACGCATGAAGGCTCGCTGTGGCTGGTGGGGGTGTCGGCGCGAGCCGACGAGAACCGTCGGGACCCGACTGCTGCCGGGCCCGGCTCCATGGAGGGGCGGCGCTGTGACGTCACAGCGCCCGCTGTAGAGGGGAAGCTTGTGCCCCTTAGAAATGGCTTTCGCTGCCATGGTATGAGTTTGAACCCTTACAAGTTTTCGGGTATGATGGGACTCTGCTATATCGGCGGAGTTCATGCTAAAGTAAAATGTACGTAGTTCCTTTATCCTATGTCGGTATAGATTGAAGTACTTATATCTATTTATCCTAGGGGTGAGGTTTGTGGCTAACGCACAGCCAACGTCGGTCAGCGGCCGACGTCACAGTTGTATCGCGGTAAGTGTTTTTTCGACGGAGGGTCTCGGCTTCTGCTCGACTTCATTCCGCGTCTAGTGTGAGGTTTCCAATAATTTCGCGTTGTTCTTCCAAAGCGCGACGGAGTTCTGCTAAGTCGGCACAGGTCTGATTGGCGGTTTCGAGCGCGGCCTGTGTGATTTCCCCTTCATGGTGGCTTTTCTCGCCACGGTGGCGTTTCTGGCGGATGGCCAGTTCATCTGCGGACAGGGGGACTTCGGACGATGCGGTTTTTGAACGTGTAGCCATTTCGAACTCTGGATCAACGTTTACTACTAGATAATCAGATCTAATCTAATCAGATCCCACTGCTGCTACCAAACTGTCGCGTCTGGGAGGGCCGATTGGTAAAAAATAAAATTGGGCAAACCTGCCCTACCTGAACCTTCTAAACTAACGTTTAAATTCGTAGTGTTTTGTGCCACCCTGGTGCGTACGTCCAAGGTCTACACAGGTCAAACGTGATCTCTGGTCTCGATTTGGCTGACAGGCTGGGCGAAGGCAACCTCAAGGGACGCTTAATGTTTAGTCAAACCTTTGTCTCCCTTTGAGAACCGATGCTAGTAGATAAAAATGTAAAAGCGACGTACGGCGATACTCCTCGGGAAGACTGCGAGTGGTCCTGCTGACTGGGCCTTGTGTTGGGCTACAAGCTGCTGCTGGCGACCGTCGCTGGTCTTTTCGGAGCTGCGGCTGGATAAAGTTCTCAGGATCTCGGCCGATTCGACAGAGGATGGCGATTGCAGAGTCGATGCGCGTGAATGATTTCAACACTGAGTTTAAGTTTAGAAATACTATATTGTTACGTCTGCCGACGTTGGCTCCGAGCCGTAGGATTATCCTCAGGGTAAGTTATTAACCATATAGGGTAAGGCCATTGTTAACATTATAGGATAAGTTACCGACCAGCGTATTAGTCATGTAACCGCCCAGCGAGCGCGCTACGCGCGTCTACCCCACTCAGCACGCGCCCCTCCGAGCGTTCATCCCCCACCATACCATGCGCTGAACCGACCCAGCCTCCGACCGACCAGCGGGTCAGGCCCTGATCACTTCGCGTCAAGTCTTAACACTTGGCATGCAGGCAACGTACTTTTACGTTTTTCGCAGTCTGTCACTGGTCACCTAAAAATACGTATTTAGTAGATTTGTGGTGGATAGCAGGTATTGTATAATTGTATGTGTGTTGTTTGCGTTGCTAGGCAACGTTTCGCATTTTTTATTCCCTCAAGTTTCGAATTTTTTATTCCCACAAGTATCGATTGTCGAGTTACTCGGTCTTTTGCTGAGTTACTTGGTCTTCAATCGAGTTCCTAGCTCCAAAACGTACAAGTCGTGTTTTGTCAATTTGAAGCTTGGTTTTTTATTATTGATTACAAAATTGACAAAATGAGCCGTTGTTACAAAGATAGTGATGAAGAAATATGCGCTGACAGATTATCGGACTTTTCGTATGATAGTCATTCTGAAAGTCAAGATACCGAAGAAAGCGACGATGATGACATTATTCCACGTTCTCGAGTGTTTATCCGCAGAAGAATTTCTAGTAGTTCTGAAACAATTTCCGATGAAGAAGCAGATGAATGGTCATCGATTGACAATCCTCCAGTCCTTGAAGAGTTTTTGGGTCATCCTGGGATAACTGATATGGCTAATGTTCCATAGCTGATGCAGTAAAGTTATTTATAGGCGACGACTTTTTTGCATATTTAGTCACGGAATCAAACAGGTATTATTATCAAAATATGAATCAGTTCAAAATATCTCCCAAACAAATGAAATGGAGAGATATTACGATTCTGGAGATGAAGAAATTTTTGGGGCTTATTATTTTCATGAGGCAAATTCGTAAAGACGCACGAGATTATTGGTCAACCGATCCCTGCAAAAGTACGCCGTTTTTTTTTCAAAAACTATGTCAAGGAATAGATTTCGTCGAATATGGCAGGCTTGGACATTTCAATAACAATGAAGACATTACAGACGAATCTGATCGATTATTCAAAGTCAGGCCTATATTAAATTATTTTGTTGAAATATTTAATAACATTTACAAACCAAAACAACATGTATCGTTAGATGAGGGCATAATACCTTGGAAAGGACGATTGTTTGTTAGAGTTTACAATGCTGGAAAAATGATAAAATAGGACATACTCATACGAATATTGTCTGAAAGTGACACAGGTTATATTTACAATTTTCAAGTTTATGCAGCTCAAGGATCACGGTTGATCGAAACGATACGCACAGTAGTTTCGCCATATCCTGTGTCTAGCACCACTTGTATATGGATAATTACTACAACAGCGTCGATAACACGGAAGCCCTTTTACAACAAAAAATACGAATTTGCGGAACCATTAGGAAGAATAGAGGTCTACCAGAGTGCCTGAAAAAAACTAATTTGAAAAAAGGAGAAACAATCTTTCGTAGAAAAAAGATATATTGGTACAAGTTTGGTGATCTAAGAAAGAAGTCAGTTTCATTTCTTCAATCCATTCCGCGGAAATGAAAGAAAGTAGTAATGTTGATCGTACCACGAGAAAAAAAATTATAAAGCCAAATGCTTTGATCGACTACAACAAGTACATGAAAGGAGTAGATCAGGCCAATCAGTATTTGTCCTATAAACAAAACCACCGTGTTTGCGACTGCGACGATGAGTCTTGTTGCTTTACTGAACGCTTTTGCTGAACAGATATCAACTATGGAAAAATTCCAAGCCATAATTTGTCAAGACGTAGATACAGATCTAAAGAAGAACGACCTTGACTGATGAAATGAAGCGCGAGCGCGCCGAGCGACATATTTCGACGAAAAAAAAGAGCACCGCGATCGCATTGATCGACATTACTCGCAGATAAATAAACCAAGCGCTTCCGCGCTGCATGGCACAAACCGACACAGATTTTTAAAAACCCCTGGCACTAAAACGGTTAAGCAGTGCGCGTGGCCTGACAGAGATTTCCTTATAAATGCGCATGGCAGTTGTCACGTGGACATTGGAGGGAAGAAAATAAAATAAACTTTGATTTATTCTAGTGCAACGGAATATTACAACTCATATTTGTAGGGAGAAGGTGGGATGGAGGGAGAAAGGAGAAACCACACCACTCAGGTGTGGTTAGGGTGCTCCCCCTCCTCCGCACCAAACTCTCCCTTACACTGTGATGGCTTCCCTCGTTGTCCTTGTGTTTATCTTCGCCATAAGCTCCGGTTAAAGGTGTTGCTGGGCACTGTCTCGCGTAGACCTCCGATCCCAGCTGAAGATGTAGTTTCATGCTAACTCGTACCGAAGAAGAATCCCCCTTGAACTGACAGATATTGTCCAACGCCAGTAAAGTGACGTCGAACAAATCATCCGCCCAAAATATTCTATCCCCGTTGCGGAGCCATCCACGACGCCCTGAAGCTGGTATGGCTACCGCGCCAGTGGTTGCGGTCGCTTCCGTCTGCGATGGCGAGTAGAGTCGAAGGACCACTACCACGGATTTCGATGTCACGGACGCGAGGTCGTAATACACTGCCAAACCGCGAAATAGCCAATCCCGTGGCCTGTATATCGCTACCCATTTCGCTTTTGTGTATCGGCTGGTAACAGTTTTGTTTTACGTGGATAGGTGCATTATCCACCGTTTGAATTTTGTGCGTTAGAACGTTTGTCTTACCGAGGTATTTCTCGAGAAGATGGAAGGGGTCGCCAAACTTCTCTATCAAATCGTTAACGTGATTCATTTTCTCCGCGTTGACGTGTTTGAGAGGAACGTTATTAACCCTTTCGCTGCGGAGCGCTCAGAAATAAATTGCTCTCTGGGCAACCGACGTGATAGTGAAAGATCGACCGCGCTGACTGCACTGTTCCTGAAGGATGCGGGGAAGTCACCAGACAATGTACATACTTTCGACACTTTATTATGACAACTCTGCGGTCCTTCTCGGTCGCGCGGCAACCTCACACACATACAGCACTCACTCGCACACACATTCATCCTCCCCTCTCCTTACTCTATCACTCTCGCTATACATACACTACACGGACAACACGATACGCGAGCCGTTCCTAACATGGTGTGCGGAGCCAATTTTGCTGGTCTTTTCCTTGAGGTGGCCGATCGACACGCTGGCCAAACAATAATATTAATAATAATAACAATTTTAATAATCTTAAATAATCTTTAACAATCTTTAATAATCTTCCTTTGTATGATATAATTTAAAGCAGGGTTCAGTACATAATCCAACGTTACAGTCTTTACATTCGAATCATGTTTCGGTTCGCTTTCTGTGTTTGCTGCAAACCACACATTTCCGCCGACCGTTCTGCCGCATTCCTGTTGGGTTGATATATTTTGGTGGAAAATGTCTTGAAACTAGTCGTAAGAGATTATCTTTGGATGCAGTCTGGCCCCCAGACTTATTGCTGCATACAGTGAGTCACAGCCAAAATCGTACATCACATATACGAATGTTTCGTCTCGTGAAAAAATTCAGGAAGGATATGGGGGAAAAAATATCATGAATCTATATTGTAAATGTATCTATATTTATTATGTAGTAGTATCAAAAGGAACAAAGTAGTCTAAATATAAAAAAAACAAAGTTACTATAATTCAGCCTGGAAAACGTCTCACAGCTAAAATCGTACATTTGTAGAAAAGTGACCAACAATTTGTTTAAATTAAAAATTAATATTTTGTTGGGTGCCCACGACTACATTCTACCGCACGCAATCTATTTGGCATAGATTTTACCAATTTTTCAGTAAAACTGGGTTCAATTTTTCTCCATTCCTCCATTAATACCCTTTTTACATCATTTTTATTTTTAATAGTATGTTTCCGGATTCTAATCTCTAATTCATTCCAGACGTGCTCTATCACGTTCAAATCAGGTGATTGTGGAGGTGCGTTTAGTACTTTAGGGCAATTATACAGTACCCACATTTTGGCTACATGCGATGTGTGTTTGGGATCATTGTCGCTATAAAACTTAAACGAATTCAAAATCCCTAATTTTTCGGCACTGTCCCTCAAATTGTTTTTCAAAATATTTATGTAATCATATTTATTCATGTTACCTTCGATAAATGCTAAGTTACCCACTCCGGCAGCGGACATGCAGCCCCAGACCATTACTGATTGCCGTCCATGTTTTACGGTACTGTTTAAATTTTGTATTTTAAACCTCATTTGGTCGACGCCACACCGTAATTTTTCCATCTGAATGAAATATGTTAAATTTACTTTCGTCCGTAAATATAGTTTCTTTCCAAAAATCAAAATCTTTGTATATATATTCTCTTGCGAAATCTAGTCTCTTTCTTCTATTCTTCTCGTTTATAAGAGGCTTATTCCGAGCTGTACGACCGTGAAAATTATGTTTTCTGAGTATTCTTCTTATTGTTTCTGGATTTACACTTTTCCCTAAATATGTTTCTACTTCATTAGTAAGTTTAGGTGCACTGATCTTCGGATTCTCTTTAATTTTTCGTACTATCCATCTTTCGTCGTACGCGTTGAACTTTTTGTTTGGAGCTTTTCTTGACGCATTACTTATTCTATTTCCGTTTTGGTATCGTTTTACAATATACTGAACAGTACTGGCACTTCTACCAATAATCTTCGCAATTTCACGATAGCTTTTTCCACTTTGAAAATTTCTTATAACTATTTGTCGCTCTTCTATCGTTGTCTGCTTCATTATTACTATCTTTCTCTTTTTTTTTCAACTACGAACCTTACGACGCTAAACGACAACTGCGAATACGCCAAACAATGTAATCTTTCATTTGTTCCATAATTTTCATTTGTTTTCAGGGATTCCCCTTGGGGAATATTACAAAATATATATACTGTACGATTTTAGCTGTGAGACGTTTTCCAGACTGAATCATAGTAACTTTGTTTTTTTTTATATTTAGACAACTTTGTTCCTTTTGATACTACTATATAATAAATATAGATACATTTACAATATAGATTCATGATATTTTTTCCCCCATATCTTTCCTGAACTTTTTCACGAGATGAAACGTATTCGTATATGTGCTGTACGATTTTGGCTGTGACTCACTGTATATTTTCATTTGGATATTTTAGTAGAATTTCTCGAATGAGACATAAATGAAATTTCGCAAATGTTGTATTCTTTTTGTGCGTAATTCTGTAGAGTATGTAAGCATTGTAAATCGAAAGGTCCAGCATGTGGAAAAACAATTTCTTATACCACTTCAGAATTTTGCGAGCAGTATTAATGGAATTTAAAATCATATCAGTTTTATCAACTGCTCCCATAATGCGAGCGATTATAGTCTATTATGACACTTGGTTTTAGTATTGGTGTTCCCGTTTTAACATCATTTCTTTTTGTTTCTGTATACTCAGCAGAATGATAGCTTGAGAAGCTTCTCTTTTGTCCGTCCATTTTAGTGCTAACAGTTTATCCGTAGACTGAAACGGAATTTCGCTTTTGCATAATTTATTAGATATATTAAGCATTCCACATCTGGTTTTCAGTCAAAATAATGCCGGGCTTGAGTACCAGTTATCGGTGACCAAAACATGACCTTTATTTAGATACAGTTCCATCAGCGTCATGGCAATATTCCCTGATTTGCCAATTTCTGCTAAATGATTATCGTTAGTTATATCCGTGTGTACTCCACAATAGACAATAAAATCTTCGATATATCCAGTGTGAGAGTCACAGATAACATACGACTTGATTCTAAATCTACTTCGTTTTGAAGGTATAAACTGCTTGAAGAAACATCGTCCTCTGAAAAGCAGCAAACCTTCGTCGATGCATAAATGCTTTACGGGTAAAATGCTCGTGAAAAAGAATTTCGCAGTCTGTCGATAATGCTCCGTATCTTTATTATCGCATTTTGATTTGTTGTCTCATTGTTGTCGTGAAAGTGCAGCACTTGTAGTAGAGATCTGTCCTTTATCATTATTTTTGGAAAACTTTCCATTCGTATTAATTCGTCGGTTGACCAATATTCGTCTATTGACAATTTCTTTGCTCTTGACATTAACATCGACAGAGCAAAAGATCGATACATGTCAGTCACTGTTATATTTTTCCAAGCCATCAATCGTGAGTGTCTACTGCGTATAGTTTTCGTGGTGTAGTAACTATTGCTTTCTCTCACAATATGTTCAAGCATATTTTCGGAAAAGAAAAGTTGAAAGATTTCTAATATTGTCAATTTATCGTCACATACCGTGTTAGAATCTTCATTTAATCTAGTCTTCCAATCTTCATGCAAACTAAGAGCCTTAGCTTGAATAATTGAAAAACTCAGAGGGACATTATTTTGATGTTGATCATCAATCCATGATGACAAAGATCTTTCCATTTCATCCATCACAATGTCGTGTCTTTTGGAAACAATCTTCGAAGATATATTTCCACAATTTTGAACGTATTCCTTAATTTTACTCTTGTTTTTCAAAATTGAACATATCGTAGATCTGTTTAGACCGTACAAACATCCGATTGAAGCAAAAGATTCACCGTTTTCAGAACGTTTAATTATTTCCATCTTTGTCTCGATCGCATGAAGTTTATGAGTCCTTAATTTCTTTTTATTCGTATCAACACTGCAGTTTTCCCGTTTCTGACTCATATTTATCAATTTACAAGAGCGAAATATTTAAACTTAAACAAATAAATTATCAAAACACACAACACGTTGACGTACGCCCTAATGCAAGACTGAAACTGTTTTGTTCTCCTGATCCGAACAACATTGTAATCTGATGGCTAGTCAGATGTCCCCTGATGGGGGACATCCGATCGCAAAGGATTAAACAGTTGAATCTTTAAAAATGTGCGAAATAGCGAATTGTGCAAAAGTAGAATGTGCGAAAGTCGAGGGCCGCCTGTATCATTGTTATGTCTTGTTGTTGTCTTCAACGTTATTTGCATCGTCTTCGACGTTACTTATCTCGTCGTCTTCTGAAACACAGTGATTCACAGCCAAAATCGTACATCACATATACGAATACGTTTCGTCTCGTGAAAAAGTTCAGGAAGGATATGGGGGAAAAAATATCATGAATCTATATTGTAAATGTATCTATATTTATTATGTAGTAGTATCAAAAGGAACAAAGTTGTCTAAATATAAAAAAAACAAAGTTACTTTGTAGAACGTTACGTAGAAAGTTACTTTACCGACCGAAGCTATCGGTCGGTAAAGTGTTAAGAATTTCCGCGTGTCGTTCCTTTTGGTTAATTTGTTCCAGTGCGAATATTTGATTTGAAATTGTTGCGAGATTTGACGAAAGAGGTTTTTCAGAGAATTCCTTGGTGATATAGCGGGACCGTGTGGTTCACCGCAATATAACCGAACACGTTCAGTCCCGGGTGAACCTCGGTTCGGAGAATATATCCTGTGTTCGGGCTGTCGATTTGGATTTTAACGCATTGTACCGCACGCGGTTGAATCAGCTGCGAATTGGACAATTCGGATGAGGGTTCGTCCTCAGAGGTGACCACAGCTTGGGGAACGTTACATGAATTGCTTTCTTCGTTTCAGATGCGATCCGCTGCATCTAACGTCGCAGGCGGCCGCGGGGTACGCGTTCGCAGGGTGGCGGTTCCTCTTAAGTCTAGGCATTGCACGCGCAGAAGATTCCGATTCGCAGTGATTTTTAGACGATTCGCGTTAGGAATCTTTACATCGCTGAGGTCGTCCTGAGGTCTTCGTCGACCTCGGCTCGGCGGTGAGCGCTGGATTATCCTCGGCGGAAGAACAGAGATTTCCGGGTCCCTTTTCGTTTGAGGAAGCGTTAGAAAATTTTATTTCGCGTCCTTACCATAGCAAGGCGTTTCGTTTGTATGATATTTAGGCCCCTTCTCTCAGGAAGGCTGTGCCGAGGACATGCTCGCGACAATGTCGAATCTTACTTGCACATTTAGAATGGGAATTGTGGTAGATCCAATTGTCGATACAGTTCCGTTGGTTATTCCCGTTATTTCCAATATGTCGACGATCGTGTCATCAGTTAACGCTCCTATTTATATGATATTCGGTTCCGCGCCCGTATTCATCATGAACGCGGTGCCATTTTTTATTTGTGATGCGCGGGCCGTTATTCGAGGGACTGCGGTTTCGAAAGTTACTCTAATTTTTGCGAATCGGCTATCGGAGCCTGAGTGGTGATCGTTCCAATCGAAGTGTTTGGGGACTCCCAGCGGTTTGCGTTTGCCGATGGGAGCGCTTGCCCGTTTTCCTGATTCCGGCTATTATTGTATGCTTCACACTTACGGCATTCGTGAATGTCGTGGCTCGGGTTCATGCAGTATTTGCAGAAGTTGCGGTTATCAGGCGGCGGCGTCGCTCGGTGGTCGCTTCGAGTGGGCCTTGAATCACAGAGCGGCTCGCACGTATAATCCGGTTCGTTTCGGTAGCGATCGCGCGGTGAGGAATATTGATTACGGTTAGAGTAAACACGGTTAGAATAATCACGACAAACCGGACGCAATGTTTGGGCGAAGTAATTTCGGCTGCTTATCTGCCGGAGTGCAAGTGGCGAGTGGGTGACGTAACCGTGTTCGAACGATGAGAATATTTGTGCCAGATGGGCGCGCTCGTGTCACGGTAAATATTGTGGATTATTAAAAATAATAATAAAGCTTGTCGCCGTGAAGACTCAGAATAGATTTCTACGTGACGAATAGTTTTTAGGATCCATGTAGGTACGAACACTTGTAATTTTACGAGTTCCTCGATTATATGTCAAGAGTTTTAAATAATGTACGTGTACAATTATTACTGTTCTCGGTTAATGTTTTGTCACAAAAAGAATAAGACAAGATGTAGGTTTCAATGAATATTAGAGACTTCTTTATTCAAGAAATTAGCCTCCTTTTATACAGAGTCTTGGGGCTTTTAGTGGGATCTTATCGGTAAAAGTGGGTGTTACACTCGACCTCGTCCGCTCTCAGCGAGGAGTTCGACGTGTTTTAGAAGAGAATACAAAGACACATCAACTGGTGATAAAATTACACATGTATAAATACTAAATTTGTTTATTAATAATCTTGTATAGTATGATATTTTTCAAAACAATTTGGAATATGTAATGCTATTAGATATTTCTTACATTCCCACGTAGTTTCACTGCGTTTTTTGTGTTTGGCGCACACTATACACCTCCGCTGTGGATGTTTTTTGGCGTTTGTAAGTGGTATATTCCTCGGGAAATGTCCCTGGTGCTCTTCGAGAAGATATCCTTCCACGTTTTTGGTAATCAGGAAGACATACACTTTCTAAAATTTGTTCTGCCACATCTAATCGAAACTTCGAAAAAGAATACTTCTGACTTTTTAATACTGCTACTTTTTTACAATATAAAATATAAAAATTGAGCGGTGCCGTATCCACCATGTAAAAAAATATTTTTTTATAACTTTTTACATATTTTCACATTAGTTTAAAAGAAGATAAGTAATTGTAAATCTTGTAGATAAATAATTGTAGATCTTGTAGTCTTGTAGGTCCACTTCATCCATACTATCATTATATTCCAAAACGAAGTTGGGGTTTGTTATGGGGCTATTATCATCCTTCCACCTCTTCTTTTCCACTTCCACCATCTCAATTTTTGTATGTTTTGTGGAAAGTATATATATGTATTTCTTGTCTTTCCATTTTGCAACCAAAATTCCATTATACGATCGCGATATCACATCAGATCGTTTTAGTTTTGCAGCTTTTGAAGTAGGCCTGGCGAAGAATACCAGTTATCCAAAAACAGGGAATGTCCGGGATTTTACAGAAACGGTGTTTGATCGGGTGGCCATGTTTAGAGGGTTCGCATCGTTCTACTACAGTTATCCCACCGCTGCCACCAAATTGTCGCGTCCCGGGGTTGGATTCGAGAAAATAGAAAGAGAACGATACCCGTTCTCCCCGAACCCCTCGGAATACGATTTAATTTGTAATAAATTTTTGGCCACAGCAGCACGTGCGTCTGCCGTCTACGCCGGGAAAACTACGTGCGACTCAAAATATGGCAGGACGATCTGTAGCGGTCGTTAACCTGACAGCCAAACAGCTGACAATAGAAAAACCAAATAAATACAAAAAGCCGTGTGAACGAACTCGCAACGCCGCAAGGGCATAAACATACGTTAGAATAGGCACGTCACCTTGCGGTCATTAACCTGTCAGTAAAACGAAATCATTTTTCGAATATATTACTTCGAGAAGGTTCGACCGAGCGCGTATATAAACGCAATCGAACGCGCGCTACTCCTTCTTTCTGTGCAACTCCTCGACCAAGCGCTAACGTTATACTTTAAATAAACTGTGATTTTTAGAACACGAATATCATTCCTTCAAATCTAAACCGGTAGTTGACGACGGAAAGAGATTGTAGTTCACTTACCTCTGCCTCTCTTTGAGGACCGGAGCAGGTAGTGGTTGGGTTACGGCGAGACTACGTAACGGTGGGGCCTGCGTCGCTTAGTGGCGGCCTTTAACTCGATTTGACCTGGAAGCTCGTTTCGTCCTTCGGTAGTGGCGGCTTCTGTGGCTTCCCAGGTAGATCTCGTAGTAGGCTGATTTTCAGGATTCGGCTGCATGGATGCGCGATGAATAATTTAAGACACTGAGTTTACGTTTAAGAAAAGTATAATTCAAACTGAATACTAAGTTAATACAAAAGGCTTTAGACGTAGTAAGTAAGATAAAAGAGTTACACAGTTTTACAAAGCGTAAAGAGAACAGTCGCTGGCGAAGATGGCAAAGCCACGGAGCGACTGTGGAACTGTATCAGAAGAAGTCTGATCGCGAGGTTGGTTGGAAGTCAAGTGAGAACAAGTCGATGGCTGCCCGCGCAGACGAAGGCTCACCGGACTCGGGTGCGGACTCCGGTGGGAGCCAACGGGACCCAACCGCTGTCGGGCTCGACTCTTAGAGTGGGGCGATGGTGACGCGGCTGTCGGCGCGTCGCCATATTGGGCGCGCGTGCGCTTGGATTTGAAATGCACGCTTCTATAGTCTATTCGAACGAAAACTCGCGCGCTTATGCAATATTCGCGCTAACGCGGTGCACGCTGGGTTCTTTACTATTGTCGCGTCCCAGGGGCTCGGTTGCAAAAATAAAATGGTGGGCGAACCCGCCCTGCTTCCAAACCCTTGGAACGGACTTTAACACTAAACCTACCGACATTTCACGTATACCTAATCCTACCATGAGAAGTCAAATGACCGCTTCAAAAAAACATATGTATCTTAATATAGAAAGAGATTTTAGCCAATTGGATAGTAAACAAAATATTTTTCTGGTGCTACAATAAAAACCCGCTCCCCGCTTTTCTATTTAGAAAGTTTTATTTACCTTTATGCATTTTCAGCATTTTTTTTACAAATTACAGCATTTTGTATTGAAAATTTTCCACATACGTATTTTTTACATTTTATACAAATTTTGTTAGTCTTATTGACTTTACAATATCTTATTTGACAAGATTTCCGTCCAAAAGAATCCGTAGCTGTGTTTATTATTGTTTTTGATGATCATTCTTTGCTTAGTTGTCTCTCCTTCTGATATTCGGTCCCAAGCTCTTCTGCCAATTGAAATAAAAATTCTTGCCTCGATATTTCTTCACCCGTCGTTTCTTTATACAAAATCCAAGCATTTATCCCGGCTAAATCTAAGATATTGAAAAATACCTGTAAAGGCCATCTTTGACATTTAGATATTACACTATATTTTCTGGCCATTTGATCGGTTACATCTATACCGAATTTTGTGCTATTGTAAAATCTAATTGTCTCTGGTATACGGGTGTCACTTTTTTCAATTTCAACGGATGAATGCATTGAACTAAGTATCAATACTTTCTTATTGGGTTTAGCTTTATAAATTGAAGGAATAAAATCATTCGATTTGTATAATATTGTTGAGAAGCGTGTCATACTATCCTTTGCCTGTCTCGCTAATTTTGGTAGCTCTCTTTTATTTCTGCGGATAGTTCCAACAAGCGTAGTATTTTTTGCTAGAAGTTTACTCGCTAATGACGCGCTTGCTTCGCGCTAATTTCAAAGTTACAAACTCCCCAAGTGGGACGGATGATTCCCTCCCTTCATCTTTTCTCAAATATGGAAAGCCGTTTACTATATACTTACTACTTACATCGGAAGCTAACCAGAATTTTATGCCAAATTTGTCCGGTTTGTTGGGCATGTTTTGAGTAAATCTACAACGTGCTTTTGTAGGAAACAATTGTTCATCTATAGCAAGATATGCTCCTGGTTTATAACAGTTTTGACTGTTTTCGATAAATTTGTACCAAACTTCAGAGATCAAAGCGAACTTATCGTTTCGTAAGCGTTGGCTTCGTTGATTTTTGTTGACAAACCGAATAAATCTCATGATTTCTGCGAAGTGTTTCGGCTCATAGTTGTCGAGAAAAATGACAGACCCCATTTCGTGTTCCATAAATATGATACATCCATATTTTTAGCCTCATATGCGCCGCGTGCATATAGAAGTCCAATAAATGCATATACTTTTGCAATAGATAAATTCCATTTCGTTTTCAACACTCGAAATGCCCCTAATTCCGTATATTTTCTTACACGTTCAATCATGTTATGATCAATAATCAAGGAAAATGCTGACTCAACTCTGCCCTTTATAATATTTCGTTTAACGTATCCTGTCGATCCTGATATTTCCTTGAACATATTATAAATCGGTGCTCTTCCGCGATTAGACCCTTCTTTTATTTTTTGCCAAACAGTTCCGTTCATAGCAGTTTCAATCTCTTCCTCATTTTCACTTTCGGAACTAACTATAAATCTCTTTCTTTTTTGTCCTCTTCATATATTCAAAATATTCTCTTCAATTGTCAAATAAGTCACAAGTATTTTCTGCTGTATCATTATCAATATCAGAAACTTCTTGATCATCTTCCGAACAATCCTCGTCGATATTATTTATTTTGTCTAATAAATTGATATTCCTCGAATGTCTTGACATTTTTGGGGATGAATATACAAATGATAAAGTAAAAACTAAAATATAAAAATATAAATCAAACGGGGCAAAATAGTGTATTCAAAACATTATACATTTTCGTAAAATAGTACATTTTAATTGCATATTCGTCAAATCCAGAAATCCGCATTATTGCGGGGCCGGCGCTCGAGCAATATACTCAGAATTCCGCGTTTTCACGGGGCCGGAGCTCAATGTGTGTTAAGGGGGGGAAATACCTTTAGACGGATGAAAACGAGCTTATCTTTATGAATTTTTTTATAAAGGAAAGGATTGTTTTACATTTTTGAAACTTTGCTCATCATTTATTATATTCCTTCTCTATTACAACGCATTTTTTGTTTTTCAAAATATTTAAAAATGGCGGAGTTATGTCCCTGTTTTTCGAGAAGCTTGTGGTGCGACATATTTCGATAACTAACATTTATAGTTTGTAGGTGAACTTAAAGAAAGTGAAAAATATTGAAAATTGAAAAAATGGTACGCTTTTAAACAGAAAGTTCGAATTTTACATGAAATTTTCGTTATATTTTGCACCAAAAAAGTACTTTTATTTACAATTTATTTCATACCTTAGGTTCATATAGAAGACAATATTGTTATAGATATGTGTGCAAAATTTCAGCAAGATTGGTTGAGTAGTTTTTGAGTTATTGATTCCACCGATTTCGAAAATGTAGTTTTGAGATAAACACGTTCAACGTTTCGATAAGTGATAACTCAATAATTTCAATGACTTAGCAGCTAGTCTGCGATTCCCGCACCATACAATATTCCTTCTGTTTCCTCATAGAGCTGATTTTCCTCCATACGTTGCTCTCTTCTTGCTTTTCAAGCCTCTTTGGTAGTTAATGAGGTGCGTCGCTCCTGTCGAATTACTCTCTGTTCGTCGATTTTGTCGGCGTATGTTTTTGCTTGTTTTCCAATTACAGTATTCAAAGCACTCATAGTTCTTAAAACTGAAGCATATCCTTCGTTAAATAAGCCAGCTGCCAAATATGCTGCAATTTCAATAATTTTTATTCCTCTCGTTATTGTTCTGAGTATGTCCGCTCAAGCACCTCTCAAGTAGATTCTCTTCAGATAAATCTTCGTAAATTGGTAAGATGTGCTTCTGCACGTCTGGATGCAGTGGTGCAGGATGTTCTATAAGGTCCAAATTTGCTCCTGTAACTAGAGCTTTCTGCCACTTGCACCAGCTGACATTTCCTACCGGGCAGTATTCGTGCCTTAGATTTTCTTTGGTGGAGCATAAGTGATAATACGAGGCCATTATAGCTTTCTTTATATTTTCCACACTATGAATATTTCTTCGTATGGCTAAGCCATAGTATGCGGTGAGTTTCCTGATAAGCGCATCAGTCAGCTTGCCTTTTCCACCGAGGTTTTTTGTTTTTTTAATATTTCGAAGCCGGCTGTATGATGATTTTTCTTGTATAACGCAAACAATGTAAAGTAACATGTTTACAATGATTGAAAGGAGGAAATTATGAAAGGCGGGTCCTCCGCTTCGAACGCGTGAATATATACCTGCGGTGGGCTACCGCCTATGAGTCCCGATAGCATCAAAAGGGCTCCGAATTTCGCTTTAAAACTTTGGCACCATACTCTTAAGATGTTATACTAACATTCTATAGAAAAAAAAATAATGCGATTTTTTAAGGTTCTAAAGATATTTCCCCCCTTAAGGAAGACTCGGTTAGGCCGGTTAGAGGGGTCGGTCGCAACCGACGATAGCCGACGGCACCCGACCGCGAGTCGGGCCCGACTCTGGTGGGGAGTATCGGGCGCGATTCGGCGCGCCATCGAAGGTGACAAGCATCTAAGCTCGCCGGACGCCATGTTGGCGTATGACGCAGTGACCCATCTGATTGTAGAGCGTGGAAGCTTTAATAGATTCAGAGGGTGCTATCTAGGCAATGAACGTGGAAGCTCGGACGGGGTCAAGAATGCCATCTTGGCGTAGAGCGTGGAAGCTCGGACAGGGTCAAGAATGCCATCTTGGCGTAGAGCGTGGAAGCTCGGACGGGGTCAAGAATGCCATCTTGGCGAAGAGCGTGGAAGCTCTGAGGCGTCTTCGGATGCGGAGCAGTCGTGCTGCTATGATAAGCGCGGTCTACCTTGCCGGCGCTTGAGCGTAGTTCGTTACGCGGATACAGTAGATTCAGCGAGATACAGCGGATTCGGTGAGATACAATGGATTCAGATATATATATGTCCCAGCAAACGTCAGGCATCGACTGACGTCAGACTATATTCGATATAATTCAAGACGCTTATATTATGTTCGCACTAACGCAAGTTTGCTGGTAATCTATACTTGATTCGATGTAATTCTGAATATTGTCCTAACGCTGACTTAATGCTATCGCGGTACTTTCAGCCCAACGTCGGCTGACTAGTCGGCGGCTGACGTCACATAATTATTGTTATTTTTTCAGATGCACTTGTGTTTGCATTTCTGTCTACATCTTGACTAGTGTAGATTCTGAATTTAATGCAATATCCCAACTTGGATTCGCATAATTTATAAAATTTTACTCCAAAGCGTGCTCTTTTGCACGGATTATACTGCTTGTATGACATCCGGCCTGTGTACTTCATTAGAGATTCATCTAATGATATATATTCCGCGGGAGTGTAAATAGTCTGAAATTTCTCATTGAAATATTCAATTATATTTCGCATTTTACATAAACGATCACCATTTACGTCTACAGCTTCGTTGTCAGTAAACATCAATTACGCTTCTTTTCTACCAATATGACTACACAGTTGGTTTTTTCACTTATGACATCAAAATGCACAAAGCAAAATAGACATATAGTTCATCTACATTTGTCTCTCCCCAAATGTCTTCAAACTTTCGTAATTTACGATTTTCATTCTGGAGTGTTTGACTAGCGCATCGATTGGTTTCTGTCACAGTAATTTTCCAAAAGTCTTTCGCTAGTATTCCATTTGTCATTTGTAACGCAGTGACATTTTGCCCAACTAGTAAATTTACTCTAGATCTTCTTGAATATTTCCATATTTCAGTTGCATTCTACGTGCCTTTCCATACCCGTTCCTTTCAACATCCTCATATCGTGGACAAAAAGATAGTACTGTTTCTTTTAAAGTGCGCAATATTTAATGCATTTAAATTTTATATTGAGTTAAATGGCAGTACTATAAAATATAAAACATTTTTACATGCTGTTGAACGAACCTGGATCAAGGAATACTCAAATACTCAAAATGTATCAGACGATTGTGATTTACCTACTTCTGCACTTGTTCCTACACCTCGCACATCAAAATTTGATCACCCCCAAAGACTTTCGAGTGATATGAAGAACCATAAAGTTGCTAGAATTTTTGGGTCAAGGAAAACAAACCGATATGTACGGCGACCGTGTAAAGTTTGCTCTGCTGGTAAAAAAAGGAATGAAAGTAGTTTTATGTGTGCTTAATGCCTTGTACCCATACATCTTGGACAATGTTTTGAAAAATACCATACATGCCTTAAATATTAATACTCTTGTTTTCTGTTTATGTTAGGGTGTGGTCGAGCCCTGGTTATTTTCACTGTGTGCCGTCTATATGTTGTTGCGATGGACCACGCAAAAATTGCAAACGGCTTTGGGACCGTAATAATTGCAGGACACGTGACGTGGAGTAACACTGTTTATTGATTAAGTTGTGGTTGCACAGAATTTGTGTGAGCTTGTAAATGCGTATGTATGTGTGCTTATGTGAAGGAAACTAAACTCTGGTTAATAATATGTGCCCTGGATAATTTACCGCTTGTACATATATTCATCAATACAAATATGATTTTTGGTTGATGTTGTTTCTACGTTGTTGTTTCTACGATTATTGTTTCTACGATTGTTGATACTCTGTTAAATTGTTGCTCACGCGAGCCGATGTCGTTGTCAACTGCTCTAAGGAATTTTTTTTTTTATTTAAGTTTCCCTTGTATGGTGTATAGCAGTGCCTTTTGGACTGGGTCCTTATACCTGCGATAATACCTGAAGGGTTTGGATTGGTGTGATAACTTGTAGTTTTTGTCTTTGCAGAGTTTGCCCTGTGTTGTTTGCATACAAAAATTTTAGAAAAACCTATGATCTTGAGTATGTTTGTTTACTGGGTGTGGGGTTTTACGAGTTGATGTGTTTTGGGAGTCGGATTTTTGTTTTGAACGGGAGGTCTTCAATGTTGTAGTTACCTGTGTGTATAATAAGGGGATTTGGGTGATTAGAGTCATAAGTTTTTGTGATGGAGTGGGATATGTATTCTTTAATGGTGGGAATTTTAGCCAGGAGGTGGAGTTGTGTTATTGGGAAATCGTGTGATTTGTTTAGGATTATCTTTAGGAATTTATTTTGGATGGTTTGGATTTTGTTTATGTGTGAGTTTGCTGCAGCCGCCCAGATTTGGTGTCCACAGAGGATGATTGACCTATCGCATAGGATAGACCCTTGAGGAACTCCTGCTGAGATTAGTTTGAGGGAGGAGAGTATGCCATTAACTGAGACTCAGAAATATCTGTTTGAGAGGTAGCTTTTGAGGATTTTAATGATGTAGTGTGAGAAGTTGAGGTTTGTTAGTTTTAGTATTAGTCTTTAGTATATGCCATACGGAGTCAAATGCTTTTTCTATGTCTAACAGGACCATTTGGGTTATTCTGTTTTCGTTTATTTCAAAGGAGATGTGTTCGGTGACCCTGAGTAGTTGTTTGGTGGTTGAGTGGTTTGAGCGAAAACCAAATTGGTATGGAACTAGGATGTTTTGATTTTTTATATGAGTGATGATGGGTCTCAGTAGTATCTTTTCAAATAGTTTACAGAGGATGCTTAGTAAACTGATGGGTTTGTAACTGGTAGGTAAGTTTTTCTGTTTACCAGGTTTCTTGATTGGGGTGATTTTTGCGGTTTTCCAGTTTTTAGGGAAGTAGGCTAGTTTGAGGTAACAGTTGAAGATGTATAGTTGGATGAGGGGTTTTCTGGGAAGGTTTTTGAATTTGCTAGATATAATTTTGTGTATGCCTGGGGCTGGGTTTTTGGGGAGATTTTTAATTGCTTTGAGGATGGTTATGGGGGAGAATAATGGGGGGTTGCCAGTAGTGTAGGGGTCTTCTAGGCGTGTGTAGTTATCGTGGACTACTCTGTTTAGATGTGAGGGACGAGAGTTGGCGTCTTCATGAATGGATTGAAATACTTCTGCGAGGGATTCTGCTTGTTCTTTGTCAGTGAAGAATTGCGTGAAGTTGTTTTGAAGCATTGGTATTGTTGTTTTGTTGTTGCCTGTTAATTTGTATGTTTTCCAGAGAGTGTGATCTGATTTTTGGATACCCTTTAGGTTTTCCTGCCATGATTTGTTTTTTAGTTGGAGAATTTTATCCTGTATTTTGTTAGTGTACAGATTTCTGATTAGTTTGAAGTATGGGTTACCTGTTTTTTGGAATTTTCTGCGAGCTCTATTTCTGTGTTTGATGAGGGCGGTAAGGATTGGGTCGTGGAAGTCTTTTTTGATTCCTATTGTTCTGGTTGTTGCGATGGAGTGACAGATATTTATGTGATTGGTGAGTAGGGCGATTTCTATGTCTATTTCAGTGGTGTTGGAGATTTTTGGGTTTATTGTGTAACTACACAATGACAACTGTTACAGAAGGTTGTGTATTTTTTCCAGTCTATGGATTCAATGTGGCGGGGGTGGCGGGGTATTGAGATTGTACTGAAGGAGAAGAGTATGGGGAGGTGGTTAGATGAAAGGTCGTCTACTGTGGCACAGGTGTAGTGGTATGGGAGGTTAGAGAGGAATATATCTATGTTTGAGGGGTTTTTGTTTAGTTGTTGGTGGGAGAATGTGGGGCTGTGTAATATGTTATAGTTTCTTAGGTCTGCATATTTTTTGAGTATGGTGCCTGCGTTGTTGTTGGATTTGTTGTTCCAGGATTCGTGTTTGGCATTTAGGTCTCCTCCTACTAGGAAATACTTGGAGGTGTTTGGGTTTGTGAATGCGTTTAGGTCGGTGGTTGAGAGTTTGTTTGATGGCGGGGAGTATAGAGCTCCTAGGGTTATTTTAGGGTTGGATTTTGTTCTGAGGATTATGCTTTCTATTGTGGAGGTTTTCTGCGGGATTTTTTCTACAGGGATGGAGTTGTGGATGGCCAGGAGAACTCTTCCGCCTTTTCCGGGGGATCTATCGGATCTGTATATTTTGTAGTTTTTAATTTGTCAGGTTTCTTGGGTGTTGAGCCATGTTTCGGTGATCATGGCAATTTGAATGGAGTGTTTTTCTAGGAATAATTGTAGTTCTATGAGTTTCGGTTTTAGGCTGGTAACGTTCCAAAGGAGGAAGTTGGTAGGGATGTTAGATGGATTAGTCATCAAGTTTTTTGATGATTTGGATGGTGGCTTTGACTCTGTCTACGTTATTTTTACATGGGAGGTAATGTATTTGGATGAGATCCAGGATTCTTAGGAATAAGTCTAGGTCGGTAGATTTTAGTGCATCTAGTTGGTTATTGAGGTTTTCTGAGGTTTGGGGAGGAGTTGATGGGGGAGTCGGGGTGGCAGCTTGGGCGTATGTTTTTGTCATTGGGGTTGGGGTAGGTAGATTTAATGGTGCTGGGGTGTATTGGGTAAGATCTATGATTGGTTTTGTTTTGATGTGTGCGAAATTGTTTTGTTGTATGGTTAGGAGTGGTTTTGGTTTTTCGGGGATTGACTGTTTTTGTCTTTCCTCCAGGAAGGCTAAGAGGGCTGGGCACTTGCTGTAATTAGCCGGGTGGGCTCCGCTGCAATTTATGCATTTAGCAGGTGTTGAAGGGGTCTTTGTACATGTTCAAGGGTTGTGGGGTTGAGCGCATTTCACTCATTTTGGGGTTTTGTTGCAATTGATTAAGGTGTGGCCATGTGCTTGGCATCGGTGGCACTGGATAAATGGTTTTTTGTTATCGAATTTTTCCCAGTAAACACGGAGGTTTAGGTGGGATCTGATTTTTTTGAGTGGAAGAAGGGAGGTAGAGTTTTGGAATGTTATCTTATAGATTGGATACCTTGTGTTGAGTAGGATTTCTGAACAGGATTTCGGTTCGAAGCTGTTAGCTTTTATTTCATCCATTATTCTGGACGTGGGGTACCTGAGGAGTCCCTTGACCACAACAGACAATTGTTTTTCTATGTTTAGGGAGTACGTGTGGAATTCGATGCTCTCTTTGGAGCATGTGTTTTTGAAAGATGTGAAATCTTGTGTTTCAAAGAAAATGATTTCGATTTTGTTCTTGCAGTTCTTAGCTACAAATTTCTTACCGTATGTTTTTTCTAATGTGTCTATGAATTTAACGAAATTTATATTTCCGTGGACATATATAGGTAGGGGTCTTTGTGGTTTTGGGACGAGTGAAGGGGTGGAGTGTATGTCTGGGGAGGGGTCCGTGTTGTTTGAGGCTTGGGGAGGAGGGGACTGGCCGCGCTCTAGACAATGCTGAAATATGCCGAATCTATTTTTCAGTGGCAGGTCTGTTTGGATCTCCACACTGACCTTGTCTGCTGTTTGTATGACGATGGGCGGCGCGGAGTTTGATAGAGACGCAGATCTTCTGTTTATTGTATATGGGTCGGCAGTATTTCTGCTCCTCCTTCTGGCTTGGTGACTCGAGCAGAGCTGTTTCTCCGACACCAAGGCGATACCGCGAAGATCGTCTGTGTATGTTGGTGTATCCTTGTGCGTTGCTGTTTTTTTGTCCGTTTGGTCTGAGTTGGTCCCTGGGTCGCTGTGTGTCCCAGAGGCACCTCCGGGGTTCATGGGGGCTGTCTCCACTCCTCTGGAGTGGATGGTTGGAGATTTCTCTTGAACGCACTTACTCGGAGAATTTTTGAAATATCAGTGTCTGATCGTGGAAGGATCGACAAAGAACCAAAGTATTTCCGACGAAACTTCAAGCAATAATGTGTGCTCTAAGGAAGAAAACAGGCGGCATATTTATAGTAAAATTGAGCATCTACAGAGCGACCAATCAGCGCGACTTTACCGGACACGCATATCGATTGGCCGCCCGGTTTAGAGTCGCTTTTCCTTTGTTTCTTTGGCTACCGCGGCGATGAGTGCCGGAATGTCACTGTTGGGCGCGTAACACTAATTCTAACAGTTTATATTATATATTTATGTAATAATCCACCATGAACTAACAACTGTATTTTTTCTATAATTGTGGGATTGGAATGAACCAAAACAAGGTTTAATATAATTTTGATTTAATTTTAACTTATAATTACTGCTCTTCCTCGCAATATTCACAATACTCGCTTTGTTCTCGCCAACTCGCAATTCTCACAAAAGACTGTCCTTTCCTCATGAATCCTTCATAAATATACCAATCACTCACTCACATTCTCATATACACAGATTTTGCAGTTCCCCGTTGGAAAGAACTATTTTTCGATTTTTTTTATTTAAATTAATTCTATTTTGTGCATGTTAAATGTTAATAAAAAATTTAATACAATTTCTAATGACTTTCTCTATTTTAGATTTCACACCAGGAATCCAACAATCTCTGTAAGTAATTTGTCGGGGATAAGAAGGGGAGCACACCAGGAGAGCACGAGACTGGACGTACGCTTTCCCGATAGTGGGGCAGTTCATCGAGGTCCCTATGCCTCTTTGACAAACCGCCGCGTCGGGTCAAAAACCACGGTGGCATTGATGTTCCCTTATACCAGACGATGCCTCGGCGTCGGACTGGGCGGGGAATTTCGGCAAAAATTCGGCGGGCCTCATCTGGTCAAGACCACTCGCCTCACCTTTACGTGCGGCTCTCCGTGACTCCGTGCCGGCACCCGTCAGTACGGGGGACGAAAGAGCGAGTGGCAAACTGGAGGTCTCCAGGGGCCGAGCCGCGTGGCGGTCCGGTACGAGTTTGCTCGCCCGGAGTACCCGAGCATCTTATACCGTAACCGGCTGTCGTTGCAACGACCCACCGATGGTGGATGGTGTAACAGCCATCTACGCTGGTGGTACGCGCGGCAATCGGCCGGGGGGCTTGCTTTAATCGGCCGGCCCGCGAGGAGAACAACCTCTGTAAAAAATCCTTAGCCCCAAACTGTGGAACGCGGTGAGGAGAGCATGCCTGGAGTAAGCACCAGGCATGGCTGATGGGTGTATCAGTCGCTAGCGCCAACCCCAGGGTACCTAGCGACCCCCTGGGTGTATAAGCCCTCTCCGGGTATGACGGCTCTGCCCGGGGTGACCGTCTTTCCGACCACACTCGTGGATTACACATGGATTCCTCAAAAACAAAAAACGGGGTGGGGGGTAACGAGGTGGTGGAAAGCGGCGCTGGTTTACCCAGCGTCGTTCTAAGTAGGTTGGAGGACGTCAGTCCGAGATCCATGTCGGGAGCCTGAGGGAAATAAGGCTCATCCAATTGCGATCTCCGTGGGAACTTCCCCCCTTCTGTGGGATGCCAACGGGGTGAGGGGTCTCCAAAGGAAGTATCTTCGATGATGCATCAGGCTGTACTGGCTCAGGCTCAGCCATGCCAGGGTGGCTGACGCGGACGGCTGAAACCATCTATGGAGGGGACGGGAATCGCGGCGCGACTTTCGGCAAACTTTCTACAAAGAACCATGGCAGACAAAACTAGACGAATTAAAGTTAACGGTGCAGAGCGGAGATTTTGACCGGGCCTCACCGCGTCGTTATCCAACGACCGGGGGTCGTCAGGGGTGGGCAACTGCGCCCCTGACGATGTATTGGCGAGCAGTTTGCCAAACACGGTGCCTGGTACTTCCGGTGTAGCAGGTACCACCGCAGGGAGGGCGGTACGACCATCAGCCGCGCGGGCCAGAGAGGCATATGTGCCTCTTACGGATATCATGGGCGACCCTGCTCGCAGTTCGAGCCTCGAACGCGACGTAGCCGGTATTATGCGGGCTGCATACCCCGGGCAAGGATCGATATCCTCAATAGCGTCCGTCACGTCGTCAGTGACGGACGCGGGAAGGAAAAGACAATCCGAGGAACCGGTCTCGGATGAGAGCATGTCCTTTGGTCGAAGCTTGGGCTGTCAGAGGAGGACAGCCTCTAAGAAGAGGAAGACGGCGGCGGAAATTGCCGCCGATGAGGAACCCCGCGCGGAGATTAGGACTATGGCGACAGCTGACCTGGCGACACGCCATACGGAATTTCAGTCGGTGATCCTACGGTGGGCCGACTGCTCCAGCAGGCTCAAGGGCACCATAGTCAAACAGATGCGCGACGCGTGCCAAGGATCACTGATCATCGCGGAAAAACTCCATATTCGCGCGTTGTGGGGGCCGGATATCAACGTCCTCAAATCGGCAAACACGACTGGTGTCGAAAAATAAGGAGTTGGAGGCCGCCGGTCACGGCTCGTGGAGCGGAAGCCACCTCCGTTCCGCCGCGAAAACCCCCTGCGGGGCCGGTACGCTTGGCCAGGGGTGGGAAACGACCGCGTCCGAGGCGTCCGAAACGGAGGGCACACTGCCATCTTGAAAGGCTGTACGGTTCCTTACTGTAAGGGCACCTCGCGGCATCTTGAACCCTGCCTTCTGCAGGGAGGAGCGCAGTTTTAGCTCCGTGGTGGCTGGCGGAGGGACGGTACCGCGGGAGCGTCCTGCGCATCCACCTGCGACTGTCCTGGATTGGGCGCAGGAGTGGACGGAGGTCCGGAGGCGCAAGTTGCGTAGGACTCGCGCCGAGAGGGATGCCATGATCCCTTCCGGGCGTGGACCATCGAGGGCCGCTCCGCGGCCATCCCCCCCTCAAAGGGGAGCGGAACAGAAGAAACAAGGGCATTTGGCGACCTAACCTCGGCTGAACACGGCTGCCCGGCTCGAGAGGTCCCCGCGCACGGTTGCGGTAACGTTAACGATCGCACCAGGGGCAGAGTCTACATACTCCACCGTAGTATCGATGGCCCGGGAGGTCATGCGGTTAGAAGAGATCGGAATTGTCGACGGGTAGCTCCAACCGCGATGCGCCGTTACCGGGGGCCTTATCTTCGAGGTTACGGAGGAGAATGGGCGCGAGAAGGCCAAGGCTCTGGTGGACAAGCTAGCCGGCGTGTTCGACACGACTGGCCCTGTGAAGGTCGGACTGCCAAAGAAGTCGGCCGAGATACGGGTCACCAACTTAGACGACTCCGTCCTGCCGGCGGATATCGTGGCGGCCGTTGCCCGTCTGTCGCGGGCAGATCGCGGAGATCCGCTCCTCCCCGCGTGACCTCGGTTTTACCTGGGTCCGGTGTCCTCTCTCGGTGGCCTGCAAGTCGTCGAGGGTGGGCGCCTCCAGGTAGGATGGTCCGCGGCTTCGGCGAAGCGGAGCGGAGGCCGCTGCAGTGCTACCGCTGTCTGGCGTTCGGACACGTCAATCTGCGGTACACCGCAGCGGTGGATCGTAGCACGATCTGTTACAGATGCGGCACTGCGGACCATCGCGCGGCAGCTTGCAGGGGAGCGCCTGTATGCCTCCTCTGCAAGGATAAAGGGGTAGCGGCCGGCCACCGTATGGGGGGCCCGGCATGCACTATGGCCCAGGGACTGGGACAGAGCCGAGGCACGAAGCGGCGGCGTCTGAAGAAAGAGAAGGCGCGCGAGTCCGCAGCCGCGGCTCCCGCAGCGGTTGCCGTCGCTGCGCCGACTTCGCGCGGTGCCGGTAACAGCGACGCCGCCGCATCATGGGGGGAGGCTGGTGGGGGTCCTTCAGACACCACCAGCAGTATTGCGAAAAAGACGCCGTCTCTTACCGCTGGCAGGACGGAGTCGGCAGCCGGGGGGGCCCAGATGGCCGGCGCGACGGCGTTGAGGGACACAGACCCCAAAACTGCCGCGTCCACCGCCGCGCTCGCAGCAGAGAAGGAAGGCCGGGAGGAAGCCATGGAGGTCGAGCATTCGTGAACCTCCTCCAGGCCAATCTTGGTCGCTCCCGAAAGGCCCGGGACTTGTTACTCCAGGACCTGGCGGAGCACCGGGTGGGACTGCCCATCGTGTCGGAGCCGTACACCGTGCCCGAACACCCTTTATGGGTGGGTGACGCGGTGGGTTCCGTCGCGACTGCGTGGAAGTGCCTGCCCGGTTTCCCTCCTTGCTCCTTCCTGGAACGGGGCAGGGGATTCGTGGGAGTCCTCTGGGGCGACATCGCGGTGGTGGGGGTTTACCTTTCGCCCAACATCGACCGACAGAAGTACGAGCGACTCCTGGGAGGCATCGGGAACTTTGGGACTGCGTAAGATTCCCGACCGGTCATCGTCCTCGGAGATTTCAACGCCCACTCAACGGTGTGGGGTTTCCAAGTGACTAGACCGAGGAGGTCGGTCCTGCTGGAGTGGGCGGCTGGGTTGAACCTGCAGTGTGCCAACACCGGTTCGGAAAGTACGTGCGTGGCGTGCAGGGGGGAGTCTGTGGTGGATCTCACCTGGGCCACCCTTGTCGCGTTGCCTCGTATCTCCAACTGGAAAATCCTCACGGGGACGGTGACCCTCTCTGACCACTTGTATGTGATCATGGAGGTGAACTTCGCTCCCCGTGAGTCGACGGGCCGGATGAGACCCAGACGCTCGCGCAGAGGTGGACCTCTGCCGCCGCGATGCGATTGACGGGGACCTCCGAAGCGCTGCGGCTCAGGTCGCGTCTTGGGCCTCCCAAGGCGACGATCATTGGGCGAATGACGACGTGAACCGTTCGGCGGCGGTGCTCGGCCGGGATATGCGTGGCGTCTGTGACGCCTCCGTGCTTCGTGCCGGGCGACCGCCGCCGCGCGGCCAGGTTTACTGGTGCTCGGCGGAGATCGGCCAGCTGTGCAAGCAGTGCGTCCGGCACCGTTGGTTATTCACGCGCGCCAGACGACGAAGGTTGCCGTACGAGCGTGTTGCAGCGGCTTATCGGGCGTTCTCGGACGCCCGGTTCGCCCTGCAGCACGCCGTAGGGAGAGCCAAGTCCCGAGCTTGGAAAGAACTCTTCGATGCCGTTCACGGGGATCCGTGTTGTCGGGCATATAAGATAGTATTGGGGCGGCTCCGCTCGCGGGGCCTGCCAGTGGCGGAAACGCTCGAAGTCCGGACTCTTGACACCGTCGTCCGGGCGCTGTTCCAAGAAGGGGACGGGATGCCTGATCTCAGCCCCGTGGATCGTCGGATATCGTCGGCCCAATTGGCCGACGCGCGTCCGCGGGCGGTCGGATACGATCCGGCCGCCGGGGCGTGGGCGACAGATCTCGAAATCGGTATCGAGGAGTTCGGGAGGGCGGTCAAGCGCATGGCGGCAAAGCAGGTCACGCCCGGACCGTACGGCGTACCGGGTCGCGTCTGGGCCGCCGCGTTGGAGATCCTCGCCCCGCGGGTCAGGGGGTTGTTCAACAGCTGCTAAGCCTTGAAGGACTGCGGACATGCCCTCGGCCTATAGGCCGATTTGCCTTCTCGACGACGTGGGAAAGCTGTTCGAGAGAATAGTAAATTCCCGCCTCGTCGACCACCTGTCCCTTCGTGTACCGGGACTGGACGGAGCCCAGTTCGAGTTTCGGAGGGGGCGATCCACGATCGACGCGATCGGTCGTGTTCGCTCCTTCTCTGAGAGCTGAACCGGTCGGGGGGGGGGGGGGGGCGTGGTGATGGCGGTGTTGATCGCCTTCAACACGCTCCCCTGTCGTAGGATACACGAGGGTCTGGAATACCTCCGGGTCCTTCTGTATCTGAGGCAGGTTATCCGGGCGTATCTCCGGGACAGGTGGATTCTGTTCACCGATAGGGACGGCAGGTCTCACAGGAGATCCATTGAACGCAGGGTGCCCCAGGGATCCGTCCTGGGACCAACACTATGGAATGTCGAGTACGATGTAGTGTTGAGGACCCCCGTCCCGCCGAACATGGAACTCCTCTGCTACGCGGACGACACGTTCCTGTTGATCGGCGGGACGGGGTTCGCGGATGTCAGTCGTGCTGCCGGATTGGCGGCATCGATGCTGTTGCGTTCTATCCGCGAGTTGGGACTGTGGGTCTCGCCCGCTAAGACGGAGGCGATATGGTTCTACCATCGGTCCCGTCAGGGCGGACCGCCTCCCGACTCGCAGATCGAGGTGGGAGGGGCCTCAGTTTGGGTCGGAGACTAGATGCGATATCTGGGACTCGTCCTGAACAGCCACTGGTACTTCGGGCCCCATTTTGCCCGACTGTTTCCCCGGACTTGGGAGGTGACAGGCGTCTTGCCGCGGTTGCTGCCTAACCTCGGGGGACCGGCCGGGCGAGTGCGGCGGCTTTACGCGGGAGTGGTGCGGTCGATAGTTTTATATGGAGCGCCCATTTTTGCGCTAACCTGGTGGCGGACCGCTCTTCGCGCCTCCTTCTGAGCCGGCTGCACAGGGCTGTCCGGCATCAGAATAGTACGGGGGTACCGCGCCCTCTCGTTTGGAGCGGCCGCGACCGTGGCGGGAATGCCTCCCTTCGACCTTCAGGCTCGAGCGAGACATCTATCTCCGTGCGAGGACTGAGGACGCGGGGCGGAGGGGGGAGGGGGTCCGCCGGGGAATGGGACCCGGAAACCTTGAACGCCGTTTGCGATTCAAGGGACCAGGCCTGGCAGCGCGTGTGGGAGGACGCCTCATGGGCGAGGGGTTGGACGCTCACCGCGCTGTCGGGGCTGTTCTGGCAAGCTGGGAGGCTTGGCGGGACACCGTTGGGGTGTCGCTCACCTTCCGCGCGACGCAGATGCTCTCCGGGCACGGGTGCTTCGGGGAGTATCTGTGTCGCATCAAGCGGGAGCACGACGCGCGGTGCCACCACTGCGTCGCGGACCAGGACACGGCGCAGCACACGATGGAGTTTTGTCCGGCGTGTGCTGAGGAACGGCGGGCCCTGGTCCATATTATAGGGGGGGGGACCTCACTCCGAGCGGGCTCATCACGGTCCTCTTACGAAATATCTGGGGATACACCTTGACAACCACTGGAGTTTCGAGAAGCATTTTGACCGTCTGATCCCCCGAGTCGAGCGAGTAAAAGTCCCACAGTACCTCCGGCCGCTCCTCCGGACGGTCAGGAGTCTCTGCTTGCAGATTTCCTCCACGTTAAAAGAAAAAGATAAATGTCCACGTAATGTCCCAGCTCCATCGGACAGTCTCCGACACAATGAGCAGGCGCATCAGAGACGCGTACCGTTCACCGATACGCAGAATCCTCAGCACCGACCCATTGGCCGGATCCCACGAACCGAGGGCATAGACGACGATCGCGGAGACAGCCATCCGGTAACCGAGCCCTCCGAGAACGTCGGCCAGGGGTTTGTACTTTTATACCTTGCACGCCCTGGCCTCCTCGAACGAAATGTACTCTTTCTCGTAGGGCACGGTCACGTCGACAATGACGATACTTCTTGAGGGCTCGTGCCTGACAACAATGTTAGGCCGAAGAGCCCCCAGATCTCCCTCGATGCCCTTGACCGTCAGATTAAGTTAAGTAATTAATTGCCAGACCGCCGAATTGTTACTGCTGCCCCAGCGTCTCGTCCCGTTAAGGAGGAGAACGTCGAGGCGAGCACGATGAACAAAACGCCAATCCGCGAAGCGAGTGAGGCTGCCGCCGCAGAGAAAGTGGTTTGAAACACCACTCCGCAACGACACCCCGAATACCTTCCCCTGGGCAGGTTTACGCGGAAGGCGTAGGTGGTAAAATTTTGTCACTGCCATCCTCAGTCGACAGATAATCTGGCACTGCGCCACGTGAACCTCTGAGCACCGACATCTCAGATCACGTCGAAATTCACTGCCAACGCAATCCAAGCCGGTCCTTGCTTCGCCTTGCCGCGTTTCGCGCTCTCGACCACAACGAAGTGACGTCCCCTCCGGCCTGAGCGAAGTATCCCTCCAGCGAGCCAGAGAGATACCCGGCCAAGTCATTTTCGGACGAAGTATGGCCGATTTTCCTGGCTACAGCCTCACACAGCGAGTTCCAGTTCAACTCTTTGACCACCGCGTCATCCGCCGTCAAAAGACGGAACGCATGCGCGATGGTCAAGGCGTCGGCCATGTCTGCAAGCGGGAGTAACCCGCATCCCTCTTGACTGGGAGGCAGATAAACTACTTTCGTGCTTGCTCGCTGCGGGAGGTTGAGCCACGATTTGGCCATACGCTTTTCGATATAAGCTCCCCGCAGGCAGAAGTTGAACCGTGGCAGAATAAAACCTGTCACAGTTTCGATCTTCTGCCACGGGACGGGGAAAGACCTGGAAGGCGGCGCTTGGATACTACATTACAGATACTGCTTAATGTGCATGGGTAGATATACAAATTGGCCGGAGGCGTTTCCAGTAGAAAATATCGAGACGCAAACCGTCGCCTGAGCCTTTGTAGATGGGTGGATCATGTGTTTCGCCTTTCGTGGCACACGCCTTAGAATAACGACAGATAGAGGGAAACAGTTCGAGTCCCAATTATTTAAACAATTAAATTTAAGTTTGGGAACTAGGCACCCAAAGGTAACAGCGTATCACCTAGCCGCGAACGGCCTAGTAGAACGCTGTCATAAACAATTAAACAGCGATAAGGTGCCACAACAACGAATACTGGAGCGAGGCACTACCAATAGTATTGCTAGAGATCTGTGTAGCATATAGAGAGGAATTGCAAGCATCGGTAGCCGAATTAGTATACGGTGAAATGCTCCAAATATCTGTGGAACTTCTTACGAGCACGAAAAGTCGTACCAAGCCAGCGGAAATGGTTAGTACAGTAATTTGAGGTCTATATCAGAGGTGCAGTAGGCAGAAACAGTAAAATTACTGTGAAAATAAGAAGTACGTTTATTGTGATACGGTTTAAAATGGAAGGTCTATACTACGCGATGGTTCGGCTGTGATTGAGTGCAGACACGGCTTTTGCCAGCAATGGAACCTTTTAATTTATGGTCCACCATCAGGCCACGTGCTTTAAGCACTTCTCAAAAACAGTCCCATATCGTGTCAAGCACTGGAACCGAATCTCTTATTACGACTTCGGAGAGGTCGCCTCTTAACACGATAATTAGACAACTGCATGCACATTTCCGTAAATTCCGACCAACCCGGAATACGAAACGGAACGGAATTTCAAATGTTTTGATACATGATTAATATCGTAATATTTCACCATGAATGCTGGACTATGACTAACAAATGTATATACGATGACGACTAACGTTTCAATGTTTACATTCAGGACCTGGAAAACTGTGTTTTCATTGATTCTTGGAACTCATTTCTGTTTGTTCAAATACCTTTGTGGCTTCAGCAGTCTTTATGTTTATAAGAAATAATTCATAACTATTGTGTGTATCTTTCGATTTTCTTGAAACATTACCTATATAATCTAGAAAGTCATACCTCTTTACAATGTTTATATTTCGATAAGAGTTGTATAATATATTTGGTGGCGCACTGTACGACTCGTTACAATGACGCTGTGTTTTGTTTCTTAAGATCCGGCTCGAAGGATCTTTTGCTGGTGTACAAGGAATATTAAATAAATAATCCGTGGTGCACTGTGTAATGAGTCAATATAATTCTAAGTATAACAAACTTAATAGCAGTACAAAGATAGCAATGATGTAGATGATCATTTGACGTATCGAAAGTTTCTCGTCCAGAATGCAGGTATGCAGGTGACCATGTAATATATAAGAGTCCTCTCGTCAATATTACAAGGGTCACCTGAAGAAATCTCTGTCGTTCGTTCGTACGACTTTGAATATCTGGTTTTTCGGGCCAAGACAGCTCCTTTTAAAGCTGTGCTTTTTTGTTTTTAAAAGGTACTGCAATTAACTAAAACTACATTGCCCTATACCTGTTTGCGCGTTCAGGTTTACAATTTTGAACGCTTGTATTTATTACAAGCAATTTACCTGTCATAATCCGACTAACAGTAAACCGCTAAATAAAGTCTAAACATACTTATTACGGTTAATAAAGTATTTCATGGTAAATGTTTAAATACTTTTGTGAGTCACTGTATATACCAGCCACGCTCGATCTGTTTGCAGCACCTTTCGACAACTCTGGCGAGTTCCCAACTCAACAGGTAGATCAATACTGCCGCTCCAGCGAGCTGCATTTTAACTCTCCATTTCACACCTATACTTTGTGTCTCTGTATGGTAACTTTCACGGTGTACATTATACTGTTTCCAGTTTTTCCACCGTGACTATGAATTACTACTATTGCAAGCGTGCATGCAAATAATAACACTATTCAACGAATTTAATCTTTTTCTTTTATGTATGTGCAATATCCACAAGGTGATCCTTATATAGTTCCCTATCTAAAATACAAATCCAAAAACCAAATTATTCATCACCCGCAGTTTTCGAAAAACACGGGTTTTTGTTCAAATGGACGATTTTTTAAATGAAAAAAATTAAAAACGACAGACGCTTCAAATTTGTCGCCACAAATAGAGAAGCGTTACCTGCAGAAACCGTTCAAGAAAACGCTCGAAGGTCAAAGTAGGATTAGCGATATTTATTCCATAAAAATTACAGGAATAAGTGTACTCTACAGCTATTTTATAGAATTTTTGAACGTCGGTTGTAAAATTCTCTATATCCGTGAACATTTTTAACACAGTGAAATGGTAAATAATTCGACTATTTAATTTTTATTCTTTATTATCATCTTTGTTAATTTTATTTTGTAGGAAAACATTAGAAACTAATTGTATTACATACGTCTAAATTATTGCAAAATAGATACAATTGCCTAGAGTCTTCGTTAACTGCAATCTCTAGTGATCAGTCAACCTGATATTTCTGTTGGTTTTACAATTGTATTATTTCGAGGAAATTTAATTGTGTTGTAGTGCATGGAATAGAAAATTAATAGAAATGGATTATTTACATACCAAGTGAACTGTGCAAAGATGCAAAATGAGCGAATGTAAGAATGACGCACTAGCAAAAGTCTTCTCATTAAGAAGAAAGTGAAATTGAGTGGTTTCTGTTAGGATTAGTATAAAAGACCGGCAATGGATGACGGTGATATAAACAGCCTTCTGGTAAATGTGTTACCAGTTATGAGTATTTTAGGATATGTATTGTTTTTAGCGAAGCGAAGGGCGAGTTGATTAGGAGGCGACGAACCGAGCGAAACCCGCCACGGCTATTCGTCGGCGAGAAAAAATGTGTTAGACACAAGTGGAGGTTATTAGCAGCGTGGCAATGACCCAGGAAAACAATAAGCAGTAGATTTGGGCAACGCGGAGTGTGATTGCGTGCGTGCGCGCGCGCGCGTGTGTGTGTGTGTGTGTGACCTTTTAACGACAACGAATAGATTGAAACTGATTCTGTAAGCTAAACGTTCTCTACGCACTGCGTACTACGTATTACGCAGTATCTTGTTAGAGGTCGATTTAACATATCCGACGTAAACAACTCGAAGCTATCTTAACAGAAGCACAGAAAACAACACATCTGTATAATTCCTCAGGATAGTTACAAAGCAAATTTCTTTAATGACTCACAAATTACAAAGAATAAATAATAAATAATAATTAACAAATAATAATTAACAAACAATAATTAAGATTGAATTTGCGAATAACTATTAATTTTATTAGTTTAAATAATTTATTTAGTGAAGGGGACATTTTTAAACTCTTACATCCCTGCATCATCCCTCTTGAAGGATGCTTCAAGCCCACTGTCCGCACCGCCGAAAAGAATACTATAAAATTCTACGCAGAAAACGGCGACCGGGCCCGGTGTTTTCGAGACAGCGCATGGGTTTTTCCCGGAGCCACTGGAAGTATAACGGAATCTGCCTGCGGAGAGGAACCGGCAGATTCCCCAAAAACGGGAGCATTCTTGTTGAAGTCCTTGCACGAAGCACTTCGAAATTCGGCATTTGTAACAGCGTCCTCGCAGCAGAAATATATCTTAGCGTCTAGAATATAACGCTACATTAGATTTATTCAAATAACAAATATTATTCTAAATTTTTATTTAAGCATCTGAATAACAAATATATATTTATTTACATAACTATTTGAATAAAAATTTATTTCATTTTGCCTAACACTGTCGATGGCATGCGAAATAGATAGTAGGTTCTTGCGTGGTTCCGCCACATTACTCGTACTGGCAGATTTAGTATAAACTTTAAATTATTTGTTGTCGTTTATGTACAAAAATTTCTCTTTCTCATTGTCTTATTACGCCACTATCTGAACCACACGTTCTCTTTCTTTGCGAGTTTCATGTTGCACGCGATCGTGGTCATCGCATGGGATAATTGATATGAACTTTCGGTTTTTTTTGTGGTTTCGATCTGCATGTTTATGACCGTATCGACCGAAAGTAAATCATGTAACATTATATTTTTGTGATGTCGGTTTATGACCTCTCTTACGTACGTCCGCGATTGTTTTCTCCCATTCAAAACTGTTTTTAGTATACAACGCGTTGTTTTTCTTTTCATTCACCTTGTCTCTCGCTTCTTCTTCCTTAATTCTAACTTTTAAATTATCGATTAACAGTATGTCATCACGAGACTTGATCGTGATACAGAAATTCTCGAATTTGGTTGGTAACGAAATCAATAACATTACCGATAGAAGCCCGTTAAAAATTTCGATGTCGGCTTCCTTAACACACCTTTTCTGTGAAATCATTTTCATACTGTCAGATTGTTGTATTAAGTTTTTTCCCATACGTAGTAATTGTATGCATAATGTAACTTTTTTAACTGGTCCATTCGATTCAAAGATATTTTGCAATTTTTTCCAATTATCCCTCGACGTATTGGACTTCTTTATGTGTATAATTTTTTAATTGTATGTAATTATTGTTGAAAGTAAGCATTAAATATATTTTTAATGGTAGGAAAAGTGCGTCCCTTCCCTCGCAAGGGTCAGTATTGCCTGAGGAGGACAACCATTTTATTGCACTCGCTGAGCGTCTCGTTTTTTCCGAATCGTTCGTCAATTCGCAGTAAACGTTCAAGGTAAGAACAGCGTTTCTGTTCAATTTTGTAAATCACCTTTAAAAACATATCAATAAATATATACTTAGTGCAAACTCTGTTGTATTTATTTAGCAAATAAATATTCAACAATTACAAGTACTATTAGTTACTGTACTAATCTGACCAACTGTAAACATTGCTGGCAGTCTGACGTCCAGAATTTTAGTCACTCCAACCCCCAACGTGAATCATCAAGGCTCAAATGTTTCCTCCTCTCTATTACTAAATTCTCCCTTTTCTGAGTTTTCCAAAATTTCATCAATCGGGAAGAAGATCAAAATTATTCTAACCAGGCAACCGTTAACAACAAGCTAAAACCTCTACTATGTTTTTTTTTAATTTGAACTTGCTATCGTATGACTCAAGAAAACACAAAACTTAAGCAACTTAAGCAATTAATTTTTAAATATATACAAAACCTTGTGTAGGTTGAATATTTTATTATTATATTATATCATTATATTACATTATACAGACAGCATTAAATTTTCAAGACGGATCCTTCCAGAATTTTTTAATTCTACAACCCTAACTAAAAAATAACATTTAGAGAAGCTCCAAAAATTCTTGTAAAATGCATGTTTCAATCAGTTACTTATGTTACGATACAACCTTCTTTATGACGAAATTGAATATACGATTTCGTGTTATACTTTGGAGTTTTCTTGTATTGATTTCTATGATTGATTTCTATGCTTATATTGACATTCGATTAATTATTATATGTGTCATTAGTATCAGTAAACATTCTGAAATAAGAATATACAAAGGACATATTCAGTTATTAATTTCACTTTTCCTACCTAGACTGGGAATTTTACCTACTGTGCAGCGTAGTGTTTATACGCTACATATATTGCACAGAGTTCCCAAGGTGTCATAATTATAACCTGAGAAAATAAAGATATTACGCGTGTACTTTCCCTTCGTGTAGGAATGTGTTTTCATCTTCGCACGATGTAACCTATAGGTTATATTAACAATTTCCTTTATATTGTCGATAAAATCATATTTTCTACTGTAAGATAAATATCGGTATTTAGAAATCAATTTAGCAATCATGGAAATTCTTAGACAACATACTGTATTAAAATTAAATAATAATAAAGATCTATTTACTTGTTCACGGACTGAATCTCACTAAAAAAATATAAATGCATTGTACAATGATACGATGTTCAGAATTTTTAAAAAATCAGAAACCCTTTAATTGGACGAGCTCGATGGTTCTAGCCTTAAGGTATCGTTACCGCGAGTAGAATCAGCTGGGAGTGTGGCGGCTCCTGTAATCCAGCTTCCTGGAGGCTGGTTATGTCGGAGGATCTGAGGCCTGGAAATTCCTGTTAGTGCAGATTCACAGCTACAGGGCGTCCGCGCTATGCTCGCCATCAATATGGACACCCTGGAGGAATCCAGGGTGACCAGGTTGGCTAAAGAGAGGCGAACCGGGCCAGAGGGGAAACCCAGCAGCCAAAAGTCTCCGTAGCGGGCAGTAGTGGGATCGCGCCCCGAAGTGAGCCGCATTCGCAGGCCTGGTCAATATGACTCGACACATAACTTTTTTTTTTCGTGACACATTCGCGATCACGGTCAAATTTGAAGCATCCTTACTGTGAACCGTGTCTTTTTTGCAACTGTTTAACGAGATATGTTATTCATATAATTTTTGCATATTTAAAATATAGTAAATAAACCGAACAACGCATTTTACGTAAATGGAATATATGTGTGCTATTTTAATATAGCCACCGTGACAATAAGGTATACCATACTTCAAATATATGATTATCATCATAGCTATGGTAGTCAACAGCGTCACGCATATGTAACGCTAGGCTCTTTAACACCTTGCTATACCATTTAACCAGGTAAAATCATTCCACTCAGACTCGTAATATTTATGTTTGGTCCAACATTTTTATCACATGTTAAACTCGTTAATGTAGTGCGACAGGTTAAACGAATCACTCTATCACGCATATATGACGCGTAATCGTCAACGTCTTAAGTCAAAGTAAAATATTTGATAATCTTGCTCGCAGTGGTACCTAATTTGAAGAGGGAATCATTTTGGCTCGTCTATCGTACTTCGTGTTGTTCACGAGAAGAGGCCTGGAAGGAATGCGGATGTAATTAGTCAGCGTTCATATTTTCTTATCTTATTTCAGATACTAATTCGTGAATGTGGTTAGACGTAACCAATCAAAACTATGAATAAAATACGATACATAGCGACCGACCCCTCTTGCCCCTGTGCTGTCTAGAGGCTCTTGGCGGGAACAACGTGTAGTATGTACTGTGATTCGGAACTGTAACAATACCGCGCTGCTTGGCTTTTCTCGACACAGAATAAAAGAAGCGCTATCGCACCGCTTCGATCTTTTCGCATCCCATTCAGAAAGCGCTATTGCGCTGTTCAACTGTTCTCGACCGTGCTTTTTTAAAAACCTCTAGTACTCAAACGGTTATATTTCATATTTTTCCAGCTGACATTCAGATGTTTTCAGAACACTGGAAGTGAATTTTTTTGCATACACCGTTACCAAGATACGAATATCTAAAGTTTTCAGTTCATTGACAGTAATAGAACTCGATGGACAGTATTACGACTGATACATTGTAGAGGCGTTCTTAGGTTGCCCGCGCGCTCCCGCGATAAACATAATCGATGTTCATACCCGAAACCACCGATGAACTGATCATTGAAAAGCGACCATTCGATTGACTTATTGATTTTTACGTGTCAACATATTTAAGCCGGCCACATTTTCCGTCGCAAGCATTCTCGTCTTGGACCTCTGAATGAACGTAGAAACGATACTGTATTATTTACCAGTTCAACTATTGAATAAAAACTTGTGAATCTGACGTTGTTTAACCATCCTTAAAAAATCAGCCCGTATTCCGTTAATTCGACATTCGGGCACATACGGACAGTGTGACTGTTATGGCAGGATAAAGGAACGCGACATGCAGAATCATTTTGTGTTATACGATAGGTTACTAGATTGAAAGTGTGAAAAACAGTTTGTATCAATGCAATTGTGAACTCACAGCTGAGAACGCGCACATTGCGTCCGTTACACTGCTAATCAATATTCGTGCTTTCCTTTACTCTTCCATGCGTCCTTATGGACATGTACAGACTTGTCACTCGCTCTACATCTGAAGGTTGATTCTATATTGTTATACACCTATTCCTTCATTGAGGCAGCACTTTCTTATATGAGCACCTTTCTACGCGGCGAATTATTATTTTTTTATTATGCTGTGTGAAATAAATATGTCTTCCTAAAACTTATTCCAGCTTTTCTTTCTAATATTCCTTTTGCACTGACAGGCTCTGTTTATGCGATTTTAATTCGTGTAAAACGAATCTACACGGAATGGATACTCCGCGTAAATGGAGGAACAGGTGTATTTCACTCCGACGCATTTTATTTGGATTGCGTTCTTTCTTGTTCGTAACTAAAGCACTGCAGCGAATATGTGAATACTAAGTGGTTGAAACGCTTTTCCCCGGCGCAGAAGACGAACCACGCTTTATGTTGAGTACTACCACTACCGGCGAACCGGCAACTTTGGATGCTCATACTTGGTAACAGTTTATACGACAAATTAATTTTTATTGTTTTGAAAACGTCTGAATGTCAGTTATCTAATATGTGTAGGAATTAGACTAAATAGTAAGAATTAGATTAGATATTCTTCAACCCCGCACACATTTGCACGCATTCGGACTCCACAGTTATCGCACTTTACATTTGAAAGAGTTAAATTTGAAAGAGTTGACCATTACAGTAGAGTCTTTTAATTCTACTAATTTCAGTAGCATTAAAACACTCATTATGAGAGTTCAAGTATTCAGTTATCAGGTATACTGAACTTGTAATCACTGTTACGACCAAATGTCGGATTTTGCGAAAGAAGAGAACCCTTATTTGATATTCTAAAAGACGTTCATTCAACTAAAATATGCCCCATTCGATTCGATATACTTCTGTCAACGTGATTTTAATAAATATATTGCTTTATTGGAAAATTCTGAATGTTTAAAATAAATACATTCTAAAAACATCGTTATAAACTACTGTTTCGGGTTTATCACGCGGCTCATTTTACAAAGAAACATCACCGAAATGAAATTTTACAGATCAACATGCACTGTTCTTTCATTGACAGTATTGTTCCCAAATGCTTTATTTATATTTTGAGTGGTTTTTGCAGCATCACTTTCGAGTTTGAATTACTATAAGAAAATTAAAAACTTTCTTGCAAAGAGTTATCCTGATAATCAACTATGAAATGTTTAAGAAGTTCTATAAAAAACAAAGAAATAACAACAACAGAAGTACAAACATTTATGAGTAAGAAGAATCCGACATTTCATATTACAAAACTTAATATATTTATATTTCCCTAATAATCTATGAACAACGCGGGATTATAAGTCGTTCTGCTTAAAATAAACTTTTTGCCTCATACTCACTTCAATTTTATTTTTATTGTAATAATTTCTATGATATAAAGACGTTGTATTTCTGTGGTTTTATTTTTGTATTTTTAGATATTTACTTCAATAACGAGAGCTATAACTTGTTCCCACTTTTATGACAGAAGTTAAATTCTACTACGAAAAAACGATAAGTTTATTAAGTAAATTAATTGAACAACTACATTTTTTAATGCTCCGTAGTTATGGAAATGCGTATCTTCTAAAGCGTACTATGTCGATTAAAACAAATGTTAGTCATTTTGACTCAAAATGGTTTGAAAAAGTCTGTCATTCATCTTTGACCTTCAATATTCAGCCGTCAGTAAGACAGCCGTCTTTTTGTTGCACGCGCTGAGTGTTCTTTTTTTTTCTCCGCATTCGGAGCAAACGCTCAACCGTTGAACCGCGCTCCGTTTTTCAGTTTTTGTAAAGTACCGTACTACATACTTTAATAAATATACATTTAGCTTTTCAAACTGTGTTGTTTACTTCTATAAATAAATATTCAATAGCTTATGGGCCCAGCACGCTCCTACTGCGCCTAAGTGTATTTTATTAAAGCCAAGCTAGGTATCCGCGTATAAAGCTTCACAAAACTCCGCGCTACGTGTGTAACTCGTGTAAAGTGTAGAAAATCAAATAACTAAGATGGAAAGAGATTCTACAGATCTGACGAAGCTCGACGGATCAAACTACACACTGTGGACGTTTGGTGTTTCCATCATTCTTGAAGCAACAGATCTCATAGAATTCATAGATGGCACAATGATGGAATCGGATAAGGAAAAGAAACTAAGTGAGTGGCAAAAATGGAAGAAAGCTTCTTCACAAGCAAAAATGATTACACTTAGTCTGATCGAGAAAAGTCTACATTCAAACCTGATCAATTGTACGACTGCACAACAAATGTGGGATAAATTAAGAGACTTGTACGGTGACTGTACTGAAGACACGACATAAAATGCATGGGAGCAGTTTTATACGTTTCGCATAAGCGACGGTGAATCAATGGCTGCACAAATTGAAAAATTTGAGTGCATATGCAAGAAGCTTGCAGATGTGAATGATGCGCCATCGGAAGCAGCAGCGGTGTCAAAATTATTAAGCAGCTTACCGACAAAATTCTCCCCTTTCCGAATGGCATGGGAATGCACTCCCAAAATAGACAAAAAAAAGGAAAGTCTGATTACACGGTTAATCCGAGAAAACAAGCGTCTGTGCGAAGGTGAAGAGAATGCGTCATCGTTTGCTCTTCAAGTTCATACTCTCAACTTGAAGAAAAATGAAAACAGTGACAAATTTGGAAAAGGCGCTACAGCAAAATCTGTGAATAAGAAAAACATAGAAGAACTGAAGAAGCGAACAAAATGCGCATATTGCAAACAGAAGGGACACTGGGTTCGAGAGTATCCGAAGAAATCAGCGGGAGAGAAAAATTCGAAAGAGGCCCAGGCTAATTATCCTTCGGATAGCGGACTCGGGTGCAAGCAGACACATTACGTACAGAAGGGATTACTTCTCCTGTCTTAAGCCCCTCAGTGAAGGTTACTCTGTAGAGAGGGAACTGCAAGACGTGCTGTTTGTGCCAAACTTGTGTAGGGTTTTTCCAAATGAGTGACTGAGTGTGGGATGAATGGTTTGTTGTGTGTGCGTGCGGACGACCAGGTCATAGTGCGACGGACCGGCGCTGGGATGTTTGGTAAATAGCGTGACTGCGTTTGGAAAATCTTGAGTGGCTGAAGGAATACGAGGAAGAGTGTCTGCAACCGAGCGACTGGACCGTGAGAAAAGCATGTACGTGACTGCGTGAATTTTTACCATGGACGAAAGATGCGAGTGAGAAGAATGCAAGGGTGAGAAAGACATCGAATGAGGGTGTGTGTTAAAAGCGAGTGGAAATGCGTGCCCGCCCAGTTGAGCGTGATCTTTTGAGCGAGTCATAGAGTGGAACGTTTTGAATTAGCAAGTAACAATTAGCGAGTCAGCGAGTTATAATAGAATAAAGTATTTGTTATTGTTATCTAGCGAGTCTAATTCTTTCTTTTTATTCCTCACCACGGCAACACGTGGGATTTTAATAAAATTAATCCTACACTTGAGACGAAATTTATTTTTAATCCCTGCAATAAATGACAAAAAGTTTTCCTTTCATGCCTATGAAAGGATATGTGAATTGCGCGATAGTTATGGCAAATTATCGTCTATCGGAATTCGGCATGGTAAACTCTTCAAAATGCGGTTCAAGGTAAAATTACCAGCCAAGTGCAATGTGGCTCAAGCAAATCCACAGAAAAATATGCTCTGACATGAGCGAATGGGACACATAAATATGCGTGCTTTAATAAATACCAATAAAATTATGGGTATTAAAGATTTTTCTATTGAGAAAGAAGATTTGTTTTGTGAGACGTGTGTGATGGGAAAGCAAACCCGTAAACCACATGCATCAGTAAAGCATACGAGTGTGTTCAAGCATGGTGAGAAAATTCATACTGATGTTTGTGGTCCAATCAGTGTGGAGATGACCGTACAAGTTTTAGAAAAGTGTACTTTTTGAGGCACAAGTCCGAAGTGTTCCCGAAATTCATAGAGTTTGAAAATTTTGTGCACACTCAAACAGGAAACAAAGTGAAAGTGTTGCGGTCGGACAATGGCACAGAATATACAGCAGCAAATTTTTCTAAGCATATGAAAAATAAAGGTATTATCCACGAGTTTTCGTCACCGTATATACACGAACAAAACGGTCGGACCCAGCGAGAAATACAAACAATCGTAGAGTGCGCGAGATCAATGCTTTTTGGCAAGAACGTTGCGATAGAACTTTGGAGTGAAGCACTTAACACCGCGTGTTACCTATTAAACAGAACGATTATGCAGCAAGGGGAAACAATAACCCCTTTTGAAAAGTGATTCAATCGAAGGACAAAAATAGGACATTTACGTGTGTTCGGTGCCGATGCATATTTGAATATCCCAAAGGAACAAAGAAAGAAGTTCGATAGGAAAAGCAGGAAGATGACGATGGTGAGGTTACGATGGTGAGTCAACGAACTATCGACTATGAGATAAATCTTCGTGGAAAATTTATATCAGTAGCGATGTAGCCATCAACGAATATAATAGCGATGGGCAGCAGCATCAGGCAAGTAATCGGATGGTTTATTTTGATTTTAATGGTAAAGAAGAAAATCCACGAGATGACCTTGATGAACAAAGCCGCGAATTGGAACAGCGAGTTTTAGCAGAAGGGACAGTAGAAATTGTGCCACAAACTCGTCAATTATGCGACCGCCGACGGATAAATGCACCAAAAAGATTCGGATTTCCCGTTGCGTACATAGCTGATTGTGTGCCCATGACTTACACCAAAGCCATGGCAAGTCCTGATGCAGAAAAATGGAATAGAGCCATAAATGAGGAAATACGAGCCCTCGAAGAGAATAATACCTGGAGCCTCACAACCATGCCAACAGGTAAGCGAGACTTGTAGCAAAGGGATTTTCACAGTGCGAAGGAATTGATTATTTCGAAACATTTTCACCTGTAGTGAGATACGAATCAATCCGTATTCTTTTAGCGATGGCGGCAAAAGAAGATTATGAAATATACAAATTCGATGTGAAAACAGTTTTTCTGTATGGGGATCTTGAAGAGGATTTATATATGCAGCAACCTGACGGTCACATTAAGGAAGGAAACCAGGAATTGGTATGCAAACTTCACCGGAGCCTCTGTGGGCTAAAGCAGTCGCCACGACGTTGGAACAAAGAGTTTGTGCAATTTTTGGAAAAATTCAGTTTTAAAAATATTGAAAGTGACCAGTGTGTCTTTGTGGGTACTGTACGAAATAGTGTGGCTTATTTGTCCTTGTACGTAGATGACGGACTATGGATTACACTGCGGAACAAATTTTGACGTATATTAGTTTTTGCAATAACCACTATGTGATTCTTATAGAGTTCCTTACCCTAAATACGAATCCGAAAACCAAATTGCTGGGTCAGGTCCAGTTTTCGAAAAAACTGGGGTTTTGTAAAAACGGTCGAATTTTTCAAAAAACCAAGTGTTACGTGAAAACTAAAAACGATAGGCAGTTAAAATTTATCGTAGAAAATAGAGAAGACTTGCCCAAATATGTAGCTATAAAAATTTTGAATTTTGTGTATCATTAAATGTTTGTAAACGATGATCAGATTTTAAAAAAGGGTAGATGCGCGTACTTTGTATGCACTTCTGTTACATTTCTACGAAAAGTGGGTTGGCCAGCACGAATTTGCTGTGCACCATTGAATTCTGCAGAAATTTCTGAAGAGGAACCCCTCCGTGGGAAACGTGAGATCGGTTTTTCTTTGGAACAGGGTAAGAAAATGTCCGCGAAGAGCGCGTGCACGGAACTTTCGCGCCACACGGTCATCGCTCGCCGGCCACAGCTATGCAGGGCCGTTACTACGCACTGTATGGACCTGGACCCCGGTCACTTCTTATATGTATATATATATATATATATATATATATATATATATAAATATATATATATATATATATATATATATATAATGTTTAATTGTTTTATAAATTCTCATAATAGTTATGAGAAAGTTTTCATTATCGTTCTGTTTTAAATAATTGGATCTTTAATATGTGAATACACATATACGAATAATATTATTACGATGATTAACACTAGAACTATCGAGTCAGTCAAGATTGCCGTTATAAATTATATTATCTTTCGATTATTAATATCTTGAAGGTAATAGATATCTGAAATGTTTTTGAAAATTAATTCAGTTTACTGGAACTGTAACGAATATTCAGTTATACTCAATAGTTTTAGTGTTAACTTAAAACTACTTCAGCAAACATCCATTGTAGATCCTACTTTGTGTAATAGTTTTTTAAGTCAAATTTAATACTCTATTTGAATTCAGAACATCATTAGATGTACCATCTAAAAAACCGATTACAATGATGTTTTTGCTTTATATTATATTATATTAAATTATTATATTAAACATCAAATTATTTAAAACAGAACGATAGTGAAAAACTTTCTCATAACTATTATGAAAATTTATAAAATAATTAAACATTGTATATACATATAAAAAGTGACCGGGGTCCAAGTCTATACAGCGCGTAGTCACCGCCCTGCATAGCTGCGACCGGCGAGCGATGGCTGATTGACGCCAAAGTTCCATGCTCGCGCTCTTCACGGACATTTTCTTAACCTGACTGAAAGAAAAACAGTTCTCACACTTCCCACGAGAGGGGGGATTCCTCTTCAGAAATGTCTGCAGAATTCAATAGTGCACAGCAAATTCGTGTTAGCCAACCCACTTTTCATAGAAATGTAACAGAAGTTTATAGCTACGTATTCGGGCAAGTCTCCTCTATTTTCTACGATAAATTTTAACTGCCTATCGTTTTTAGTTTTCACGTAACACTTGGTTTTTTGAAAAATTCGATCGTTTTTACAAAAACACAGTTTTTTCGAAAACTGGACCTGACCCAGCAATTTGGTTTTCGGATTTGTATTTAGGGTAAGGAACTCTATAAGAATCACCTAGTGGTTATTGCAAAAAGCAACATAGGTTAAAATTTGTTTCACAGTGTTATCATTGTAAGTTACCGACCGAACCATCGCCACGTTTTACGCAACATCTCCGGTCTCCGATCTAACAGTCGCCAATCAGGTCTCCGGCTCACGAGCCGACAAATCGCGATAAAATCAATAAAGTCTCCGGCTAATGAGCCAACAAGTTTAAACCGAATCAAGTGTTATGTCATGAATGCGAATCCTAATTATTACCGCGTTGAACAGATAATAAGTAAAGTACTTGGGTAATCTCTTATTTCGAATACATACCTTCATTTTACTACAAACGTCGCGAGTTACGTTTATCTCACCATATATTCCCGCGACGTCTAAATCCAGCTGAACGCCCATTACATGACGCCCGACGACAAAAATTCAGCAGGACGCCCACTACACAACGCCGATCGACAGTCCTGCATAACTTGTATGTGCAAAGGTGGCCCAGCTGAATCAACGAAAAGGTAAGACTTTATGTTTCCTTTTTTTTTATATTGCGAGAATTATGGAATCTAACGTATCTCGAGTAGACGATGAGCGAAAGTACCGCGTGACTCAAAACTCTTATTCATGCTTACGACAACAGAACGAGTTTATTAAACCATCCGAGTCTCGGGACGTAACACCTGCACCGAGACCCTCGAAAAGTCTCTAGCCCAGCATGCGAGTTTACAACCACTGCTACTACGAAGCCAACGACAATGTCTGGAGAGATTGTATTGCATTGCTTGCGGACACCCGAACCCCGTAGTACTAATTATCGCAGGTCTATTGGTGGGATCTGTTCGGCTTCTTGCATACATAAATAAGCTGGAGCGAGAATGATTTTGCAGTTGAAATGTCTGGAAGAACGTTGAGGGACAGTTGTGCGTTGGCCTTCGTGGCAATAAGTTGTGAGACTTGTGTGTTTTGAGTCGGTCATCAAGATAAAACATTGTTTATGTTATATCTATAGGAATTATCCCGGACGAGCCCCTGGTATTGTAGGAAATTATTCTTCACGATTCCCAATATTTGTAACATATGTTCCCGGACGAGTTTCGATTATAATAACACTAATAACACTTCCGCAATGATATAATATTAAATATATTTGTACTAATCTCCAAACCCTCACTCGCTGATCACACGCCAAAATGTTGCACACAAGTCTCGAAGAAATATTTCGCGCCCATGCATTCCCACTCGCTTTTAAAATACACTCACATTTGCTCTGTCTTTCTTACACTTGCACCGTTCTTACTCGCACCTTCCGTCCATAGCCAAAATTCACGCAGTAACGTACACGCTTTTCTCACAGTCCAGTCGCTCGGTTTCAGACACTTCCTACACTTCCTCGCATTCTTTCAGCCACTCAAGATTTTCCAAACGCAATCACACTATTTCCCAAACATAGCGGCGTCGATCCGTTGCAATATGACCCGGTCGTCGGCACGCACACACAACGAACCATTCATCTTACATATCTATATATTTTATTAACCCTTAGCGCTCCGTTGGCTTCGCTACAGAGGCATCCGTCATTTGTTCGGTAACTCCGGTGGCTCCACTGCGAAGTCAAATGTTTTTAACAAGATTACGCTTAATATGCTATGTCATCGTCGGCGTTGGCAATTTTTATTTGTAGTTAAAACTTTTTTATTGTTGGCAACATGGAGAAGAATAAATATTATGATGAGAATTTAGAGCTAAGTGATAGTGAAGACGTATTTGATTTTCAAGTATTAAAAGATATTGTAGAAGATAATGTTGATTATGATGCCGATACTTCAAGCAGTGATAGCGAAATTACACTACCAAAGAGATGAAGGCTGACAATTATTGAAAATGAAAGCGAAGATTCATTCGAAGACTTAGATGAATGGCGTGATGTTACAGAAAAATTAGATATTCCACAAAGAATACATTTTAGTGTATCGCCAAATGGCATTGGACCACAAGTTTCTTTAAATATTCTACAGCCGGTACAATATTTTAAATTGTTTTTCACGGACGAATTGGTAAATGAAATTATAAAAAAAACCAACAATTATGCAAAACATGTTCTAAACTTGAAAGAAATATCTAGCAACTCTAGTAAAAGGATAAATTTTGGGCTTTTATTGGAATTATTGTCAATACGGGTACGATACCTCTGGCAAATATGCAAGAATACTGGTCGGTTAAGGATAATAGTAGAATCCCTTTCTTCAATGACATATTTACAAGAAAAAATATTCAACGAGACATTCTGGGTGTTGCATTTGAAAACACCTCATCCTGCGAAAAATGATATTAGAACACGTATTCAACGAGCAAGTAATTCTGTAGAATATATAAATTCAAGATTTTCAGAACATTTTATACCTAGAGAAAATTTTACGCGTTGCCGAATCCGTAGTAAAATTTAAAGAAAAAGTACGCTTTATTACATACAATCCCAATAAATCTACCAAGTGGGGCATTCGAATATACGTTTCAGCAGATTTAGAAACAGAATATGTGTATAGCATCTTTCCTTTGTATAGTACCACTTTCGAAAATCTGCCAAGACCAAATTTACTGGTCAGCGTCAGAATTATCCTGCATCTGTGCCAACAATTATTGGATAGGGTACCTATCGCAAAAAGATATCACATACATACCGACAGGTATTACACTAGTATATCCTTAGCTGAAGAATTAAGAAAAATGAAGTGCCACTTGACCGGTACCGTACAAATGAACAGAAAAGGTGTTCCAACAACTCTGAGGAAACCAAAATTATATGAAGAAAGAACTGTCGCATATAAACAAGGAAATACAATGCTCATAGCTTGTAGGGATAAGAGAATAGTATCGTTATTGAGTAACTGGCATAATGCTAGAATGATAACCACTAAAAGATTTAAACGAGGCGGTACAAACGAAGTAATCGAAAAGCCAAATGTAGTTGTTGGGTACACAAAGTCGATGGATGGTGTTGACCGGGCTGATCAATATGCCTCTAGTTATTGCTTTTTGAGGAAATCACTTAAGTGGTGGCAGAAACTGTTTTTCTGGGGAATGGAGATATCAATAATTAATTCATACATTCTGCATAAAACTGTACAGCATAATAAAAATGAGAAAGCACTGACGCATTTACAATATCGAAAAATTTTAGTCGATCAACTTGTAGGAGATTTTTGTCAGGATCGAACAAGAGTTTCTACATCAATTTCTGAAATCAGACTTAACGGAAAACTTTACATAATGAGGAAAGATCCAAAGAGGGACTGCGTTGTGTGCTCTACAAGGAAAGAAATGGATGGCAGACGTCAAACGAGTGATTACTTACTTACGAGTGATTATTGAAATTGTTTCCAAAGATATCACATCATGGTGAATTACAAAATTTTTAATTTATCTTTCATTTACAAGAGAAAAATGCATATGTATAAAATAAATAAAATCAAAAACATTCATAAACACGTGTAATTCTTCCCACTCAAAATAAGACTTCTTCTCAGACGCTCCGCTGCAAAAATGTGCCAGAGTTGCTAGTAGGTAGTAGTACAAAAACGTATGGAGGGCTAAGAGTTAATAAATACTTAATACTTAGTCTTCTAATATCAGTTGTTTCAATGTTCCACAAATCCTAAACTTTACTGTGTACATTTTTTGCATAATGTATATGCCCTGCATATTTATGTTTAAAAACATATACAATATATCAATGTATGTTATTTCTCCTATTTATTTATATTTCATACTCACGTTGAATATCTATGTTAAAATAATTTAATGTAACATCTGTAAATTCATTTCACATAATTGTTGATTTAGACTCTTAAACGTTAATAGCAAAAACTATCAATTATCGGCTTTTAGTATCTGGGAAATTTTGGGTGAGATAGTTTCTTTCTTAAGCGTCTGTAACACCTCACTTACCAAAGCGTTCCTTGAGCTAATTCCTTGAGGAACAGGATGACGAAACACAAATTATCATAAAATATTCTAGTTATCACCTTCTTAATAACTGTGTGAAACCTGTTTGTCTATTCCCGAAGTAAAAATGTACCTTAGGCATGTATAAGAGCAATAGTTACGTTTTCATCAAATAAATTGAAAAAGATTATTATGCACCACCCTTTAAATTACCGCCAATTTTGTTCCCTATCGTTACATCTCACTCTGTCATATTCAGTCCTGCTTCCGACTTTTGTTACTGTGACGCAATCAATGTCGACCACGCATCGAAGATCGCGATCACGTTACACTGAACTCGAAACAATGAGTAATGGGGGAAGAGTCGTGCTAGTGTTGTGAAGTTTAGCTGCGCAATTTTTCTGGAAAGTTTAAGCGGGCCTCACGGTATATAAGGACCAGTTGATATTGGCCATGCTCTGTGAGTAATGTCGTACCTCGGGATTTTTTCCATATCGACAAAGCCAGCCCTGATGTTATTCGGGCGTCTACCACTAACGAGATCCTTGCGAAGGGAACGGTCCGAAGATGTTATTTGGACTGACTTGAAATAAACCCTGCCCTCGTTCCCTCAGAGACCGGGAACTCATTGGACAAGTTGGATCTACCCCTAGAAGAGGGGAGGCGGCTCGTTTCGTCAGCCTTGAACGTTGCAAGCAACGTCTAATGCTGTACAGCGGGGACCACGAGGAGGTAGAGCCGCCAGCTGATGCTCGATCCCGAGCGAGTTGGCTACAGCACAGGTGCTTTCGCCGTTGAACCCTACAGCCACGGTGGTATATAAAGACCAGTCACTCTGTAACCGCGAAGTCGATCACAATAAACTTTATACTAATAAACTCACCGTGTCACAAGTATTGTGATTTTTATTTACCGCCAACACATCATCTCCTAACTAACCTTTTTTTTGTTTAACGTGGAGAAACTCTGCAAGCAGAAACCTGAATCTTACCCACTAAAACCTCCACGGCGACCTTCCTGGGCCAGGAGGGGGAGCCACGGGATCTCTTAAAGAACACCACCGCGACTCCCCCAGGCCCGGCCAGCCAGTTACAATAACCTTAGGCCGGCGCCGTCCCGGAGGGGGGGGGGGGTGCATAGGCCCCCCTTCTGAACCGTGCTACGATTATGCTGCAGTGCAGAGAGGTAGTGCTCCGCGCCGCAGCCACCACGACAGCTGCATTACAGGACCCAGGGCCCCCGCTCTGAGCCTGCAGCCGTCTGGGGGGGGGACGATTTCTGACTAGTCGTCGTCCCACCCCTATCCGGTGTCAGACAAATAGTCCTCTCATGGTGGGCGGCGGGACGGACCCCAATTTCCGGGTCACCTACACCACTGCCCGCCTCCGTCAGGGGGAGGGGCCCGGGAGCGCTCTTACGCGGCCGCCAGCGCCCACGGAATGCCCGAACGGGATCGTTCCTCCCTCGATCCCTCTCATCGGGCCTCCTTCTGCGACATCACTTCTTCGCAGAAAAAGGCCACGGCGTCCCAGGACCTCTCATTTGTCACCATGGACTCGACTACTGCTGGCAGCGAGGTCCTCCCCGATGTCGTCCATAAGGACTCGGCGCTGAAAAGGTGGGGCAAACCTCCAGCGTGTGCTGCGCCAAGTTCTCCTCGCCGCATTGGTGGCATACCGTCGTCGCTTCTCTACCTATTCGACACAGGTACTCACCGAAGCAACCGTGGCCGGTGAGTACCTGTGTCATGCGGTAGGTGAGTCTGCCGTAGCCTCTCTTCTGTCACCTATCCAGGTGCGATAACTCTCCACGCCATCTCCCTTGAACGTGCCGCCAGGCCTGGATTTCGAATGCATCGATCACCTCGGGCTCCGGCGGAACCCCCCGAACCCGGCCAACGATGCTCGACCTATGATAAACATAGGCGCGCATCGCGGCCTGCAGTTTAAGGGGAATATCCCCCACGAGCCAACGCCGTCAACGTGGACGTGGTGCGGTACCCCTTATGGCCCTTATGGCTGAGGGCCGCTGGAGCCGGCGCAGCTTCTGAATGTTGCGCCAGCTCCTCGTCCCGGTCAGGGCCCAAATAGAGACCCCGTATAAGATCATAGACCGCACCACGCCCATATACAGGCGGCGCACCCTTTTCCCGAGTCCACCATGATTCGGCAGGAGATCGGCCCTCGCGGAAACCATACTGTCAGGTCGCCAGGTCGGGTCCGTCGCGGGACCGGTACCGGACGAGGCGGGCATCAATGATCTTTTCGAACATTTTGCCCGCCTCGTCCAGCAAACATATCGCCCGGTGCGCGGAGGGAGAATCCGCGGGTCTTCCTTCCTTCCTCAGGAGGACCATCCGCCCTTCTTTCTACAGGCCCGGTAACGTCCCGGACCTCAACAACTCCGTGAAACATTCACGAAGTCTATCCCTCAGGAGGCCTAGGTCAATTGCCCAAGCCTTGTCAGCGATTCCGCCCGGCCCCGGGACTTTATTCTTGCCCCGGAGTCACCGGGTCACCCCGGCCATCTCCCCATCCATGACACCCAGGTCGGGGGACCAGTGTAAGTTTTGGTCCCCCCTTCTCGGGTCGGGTCGAGGCCTTTTTACCTCCTTTACCTTTTACCTCAGATAGGCCAGCTCGCCGTGGGGGAAATTATTTTCCTCCTCCAGACGTCTGGCTGTATCCGAGGCGGGGCGAGTCGCCAGCTCTTGTATGGCCATCCTGAAATGGATGACCGCCATTCTAAGGGCTTGGACCAAATTGCCCTTAAGGCCTTTCGACACCGACGCCACCTTTTCCACCTCAGTCTCGTACTCCAGGACTGAGGCAGCGACGTCGGCTGTCGGTCGCCGCTCGTAATCCCGCGCCAACTGCCACTCTTCCGGCAGCGGGATCGTCGACGTCCCCGGCTATTTCAGCAGGATAAACGGATACAAAATCGCTTCCGCCTCGCGGAGCAGGGCCTCTTTTTCAGCCGTCTCCACGTACTTTCTCTTCGCCTCCGCCAAACCGACGTAATCGGCAGTTGTCAGAGATATTCCTCTCTTTCTTGACGGGGAGTGCGTCGACGCCATTGACGTCGTCAATCGACAGCTACTACTGGAAAAACTACAACTACAAAAAAATACAAGGACTTCTCAATAAAGGAACAATACAAGAGTTACACTGACATTCTAGGAAAATGTGTCATCCACACAACTCCAAAAACTAGAATGGGAACAACCCAACCCATCAACTCACTCTTTTCCTCACTCTAGTAAGGCGATAACAAAAAAACTGCTAAGAGACAAAAAAGGCAGTCTTTTCAAAACTTCATCTCAACCTTAAACTTTCACACCAACATAGATTACACTAGAAGAAAAATAAAATCCTTCAAATTAAGATAGATAATCAAAGAACCATTGGTATCACCAAACACTACACCATTCAAAATCGGCAACACCAACATCACAAACCAAACCCTAGTGAAATTCCTAAGAATTTACATAGACAACAGTCTATCCTTCTACAACCACAGTTAGCATCTCTGCAACCTAAGTTTAGTATCCTGCAACATCATCAAGTTTCTCAGAGGGACTTGGTGGGGCTGTGTCCATAATACGTGGTATTATCCTAACAGCAAATTCAAACTGCCATTATAAAACAGACACTTGAGCTAAGAAAATTAGCCCCAAACAATCTAGCTTTAACAGAAGTAAAGATTCTCCCACTATGTGGAAGAATTAAATACCTCTGCATCAAATACTCCCTCAATGCACTCTGTAATTAGTCTAATCCCATAAACAGTTACATTTCAGAACAAACAACACACCTCACGCAACATATTAATCCCAGAAACAGAAACAAAACCATAATACAAATATGCTGGGATGAACTGAAACATATAACCAGAAATCTCAATTTCGATACCAACGAAAAACTACCTATTTTTGAACTTGACTATATACTAAGCCTCAGCAAAGTTGATACCAACGTCAACAACAGGATGAAAATTCAGAATTCCTTATACCCTCTCAATAAATTCTACCATATCACCCAATCACTCTACATACAGCACCACCATGTCTTTACTGATGACTACAAGAAAAGTGAAGATGCATCAACTGGAGCCTCCCACGTGATCACCCAAAAGAATATGGTAAAGAACTCAAGCCTAGACAGCAGAATTTCCATATTCACTATGGAAGCCACTGCTATCATAATGGCAATCAAAGACGCCATACAAGATACAGAGCACTTTTACATCATTTAGACTGATTCCCTCAACATCATACAAACACTCAGCAACAACTCACACAACACTCACGCCAACAAACTAATCAGGCAAATTAAAACAGGTATTAACAAATTGTATACAACTTTTAAAAATAACTGCTCCATACAGATATTCTGGATTCCTGCCTATATCTGTATCTATATTTTCTATTCCATATTTCTGAAGCCGACATTTAGATATTTCCAAACCACAGACATGAAATTTTGAACCAGCAACTTCGGGTGCTGATATCTTGATAACGGCTTACACAAAAAATTTCATGTCTACGATTTAGAAATGTCTGAACGTGGACTTCAATAATATGAAATAGAACGTATAGGGTACTATTTAAGAATTGCGACGTGATCACTGCAGAACGTTTCAAGGTCACGTCACGGTCAAGTACCTCCCGCCATGATATGTAGTGTGGGTAGTAGGGTGCGAAATGACCGACTAGTCTTTAACGAAAACTCTTATTTATTAATCAACACTTATAAGATACGCGGAAAGATTTCCGTCTGACCTAGCGCCAGAAAGAACGGACGTGGTGTGTGTCGTGGCTGTCACGGTGGCTTCCATTTAACGTCGCTTCACCCCCACATCTTTGTCCGCAGACAAAGATACGGGGTACATGGAAATTCCCATGATTCCGTTCGGAAAAAGGGGAGGTTTTCCCCCACGTGCGGAGCTAGGTAGTTTGTTTGTTTCATCGCCTGTTTTAGGGCTCGACAATTTAACGTACCCGCACGGGTCTGCAACGCTGATGTTTGCTTACCCGTGCTCCCTGGGCTAGAGCATCCGCACGGCAAGAAAACCTTTTCTGTGTCCCGTTATGCCGCCACATGTAATATTTCATACTCTGTAACTTTTGTTTAAAAGTTTTAAAAATTAAAATTTTTACAGCTGCATATTCGGGCAACTCTCCTCTATTTTTACGGCAAATTTTAACTGCCTATTGTTTTTAGTTTTCACGTAATACTTGTTTCTCTGAAAACTTCGACCGTTTTTATAAAAACCCAGGTTTTTCAAAAACTGGATGTGACCCATCAATTTGGTTTTCAGATTCGTATTTAGGGTAAGGAATTCTATAAGAATCATCTAGTGATTATTACAAAACCTAAAAGGTTTAAATTTATTCCACAGTGTAGTCTGTCCATAGCTCTCAAAACCATCAAATTAACTAATTTTAATCAAAACGAATTAACATACAACAGTAAAAAACTCAATAAATTTGATGAATTCCTAATGCACAAATTAAAGGAACCTTTTATTGTTATGTACACCAGTTGGTACACAATAGTTCTGTGCATAGTAGCTGCATTTTATTTTTCTTGCTTTGCGAAAACTACTGCCATTGGTTTGGGACTGGAAACTTTTCAAACACCTCTGCTGCTTCACAAGGAACCCTACTAATGGAGAAATTGTGCCACCTACAATAAAAAATTTTATCAATTGTACATTCGACAACAGCCGTGTGGAATATTGAAAGTGTTCCAGCAAAACGGTCCACTCTAAAAAACATAGAAAGGACAACTGTATCATTAAACCAATAATGGACAAGCTACCGACAACTAGTCACCATCTGCAACCAACATCAACATATAATCTTAGGTCCCCAAGCAAAATTAAAACTCAAAATAATACAACCTCTCTCTAACTCAATGACATATTTATAATTTAAATCTAATTCTAATTTAATCCCTTAGTTACATACTCCTCCTATATTACTGTTTTACACCTATTTTTAGATCTATTTTACTTTTGTAATCTAGTCAATCTAATCAATACATTAACTATTGTATCACTTATCTTAATATTAAACTAATTAAATTAATATAACTATTTTCTAAAATCAGAAACTAACGTCTTTGACTAAAAGGGGAAAGGTGTTGGATGACGGATCCACAACACCTGCAATATACCGTATTGCTCCAATGATTCGATATTTTCATGAATCTTCAACTGAGCCACCTCTGTACCTTCATATTTTAGTATATAAGTAGCTCAATTGCAAGCAGCATCACACATTCGAATTCTAGACTTAGTACCAAAATTCTGTTAGACTCGCTACTCAGTAAACCTTATACTTAAGTCATCTTCATTATTAATAATATATTGTATAACCTGTGCAACTCCAGCACTGAAATATATTTATATACAGGCGGCTCTCGACTTTCGCACATTCTACTTTCGCACAATTCGCTATTTCGCACATTTTTAAAGATTCAACTGTTTAATCCTTTGCGATCGGATGTCCTCCCTCAGGGGACATCAGACTAGCCATCAGATTACAATGTTGTTCGGATCAAGAGAACAGAACAGTTTCAGTCTTGCATTAGGACGTGTGTCAGCATGTTGTGTGTTTTGTTAATTTATTTGTTTAAGTTTAAATATTTCGTCCTTATAAATTGATAAATATGAGTCAGAAATGGAAAAACTGCAGTGTTGACGAGAGACAAAGATGGAAATAATTAAACGTTCTGAAAACGGTGAATCTTTTGCTTCAATCGGACGTTTGTATGGTCTAAACAGATCTAAGATATGTTCAGTTTTGAAAAAACACGAGTAAAATTAAGGAATACGTTCAAAATTGTGGAAATATATCTTCGAAGATTGTTTCCAAAAGACACGACATAGTGATGGATGAAATGGAAAGATCTTTGTCATCATGGATTGATGATCAACATCAAAATAAAGTCCCTCTGAATTTTTCAATTATTCAAGCTAAGGCTCTTAGTTTGCATGAAGATTGGAAGACTAGATTAAATGAAGATTCTAACATGGTATTTCAAGCAAGTAATGGCTGGTTTGACAAATTTAAAATAAGATATTCTTTACATAATATTAAATTCACTGGAGAATCGGCCGATGCAGATAAAGATGCTGCGAAAGAATTTATTTCCTTATTATCCAAAATTATTGAAGATGGAGAATATTCTCCTAGTCAAATATTCAACGTAGATGAGATGGGTTTATTTTGGAAAAAAATGCCTAATCGTACATTTTTATGGAAGGGAGAATCAGTTGCTCCTGGACATAAGCCTTCCAAAAACCGATTGACATTACTTCTTGGTGGAAACTTAGCTGGTGATTCAAAATTGAAGCCATTGTTAGTTTACCAGCAGAAAATCCCAGAGCATTGAAAGGGAAAAATAAAGAATTGCTTCCGGTCATTTGGAAATCAAATAAAAATGCCTGGATTACTGCGTTAATATTTAAAGATTGGTTCACTTAGCATTTCGTGCTGACAGTTAAACAATATTGTAAAAATAATAATTTACAATTTAAAGCATTATTAATCTTAGACAATGCTCCAGGACACCCAAATTCTCTGCAGAATTTATACCCAGAGATCAATGTTGTGTTTTTTTCTCCCAATACTACCTACCTCATACAGCCCATGGACCAAACAGTGATAGCTATGTTTAAACGATATTACATGAGGACAATAATGACTAAGAGACCATCAAGGTAACTGACAGGCAAGATGGGCCAACATGAACAGATTTTTGGAAAAATTACAATATATGGAACACAATAAATAATATTGGAGACTCATGGGCTGAAATAAAAGAGTCGACAATGAAAGGTTCCTGGAAACAATTATGCCCAGAAATGATGAGCGATTTTATAAATTTTGAAGAAACATCAGAAACTCTCACAGATGAAATAGTTACCTTAATGAATGAACTAAACTTGGAAATCAACAATGAAGATGTTAATGAGTTGATTGAATCTCACTCAGCACCGCTGTCAAATGAATACTTAATTGAGCAACAATTGAGTAACAGTGATATACACAATGAAAGTGAGGAAGAGGAAGCTGATAAAAACGTCAAGACTTCGACAATTAAAAATATGAATGAAGCCTTCGTGCATCTTGACAAATTTTTGACTATTATGGAAGAATGTGATGCCAATGGAGAACGTATATCTCAAGTACGTAGGGCAATTGAGAAAGACACAGCATGTTATAAAAATCTTTATCAAGAAAAGAAAAAAATGGGTGGTATTCAACTAACTCTTGACAACTTTATAAAGGGAACACCCGAAAGCACTTAACACACCTCTTTAACTTCATTATGTATACATATTGATAGATGAATACTTTAAAACATAGTTTTTGGTGCATATTTTTTTACATCTGTCTACTTTCGAACATTCAACATTCGCACACACTTTCAGAAACCAATTATGTGCGAAAGTCGAGGGCCTACTGTAATAGTATATTTTGGCTTGTCATTATTTTCACATGTATACAACATTATTATATATTTACTAATAGAAATATAAATAATAAAATGAGAGAAGTCCCAAAGCCCAAACAATCTTTTGTTACTTAAAGTTGCTGCATTTATTTCATTGCAACTGAAATACTTTTATAACATTTTCACCATTACACACTGTTTAAATATTATTTTGATTTTTTCTGATTCATTCAGTTAACATCTAATTCAGTGAACATCTTATTCATAAAATGATTATAAATGTACTATACTATATAATCTACACATGAAGAATATATTTAAAAAATCTTATAATACATAAGTAGTTTCAAATAAATCTTTTCTTTAAATTAACTTGAATCAAACAGTATACAAGGATTAAAATATCTTAAGTTAAATTATTTAAACGTTTAAATGTATTAATTTAATTAATTAATTTAATGTATTAAAAATATTCTTAAAAATGTAATGTTTTCAAATAGTTAATACTCAATCGAACTAATGAATACAAAAGTATAAAACAAAATACGAACTGTCTTTCATGCAGTTATAAACACCTTTCCGTATACTATCATCACTGATATTTGAAACTAATTGTTTTTGGTCTTCTTCTTTTACACCGGTCATGTTAGTTTACAAACATCTAAATTTACGTAACCGATAACAAATTATAAACATTTAAAGAAATAACACATAAATACGTGGTATGAATAAATATAGATTGTCTTATTTATTTCTATGTACGTTTTGAAAAATTGATTCAGTTAAACTTGTAAATATAATACAGGTTAGTCCCGGTCAGACTTAACCATAAACAAGGTATGATCACCGACGAGAAACAGAATAGATTATACATCACTAATGTAAGTTTTTGTCATAGAACTGAGGATTACGTTACCCTCTTATCATTCCCGTGTCATTGACAACATTACCAACGAAGTACAAATAAAAAAAATAAGAAACATGTTCTTTTTTATTTTTTTGCCTCAATATTAAATTGTGTTATATACTCGTAATTTTTTTATATTTATTTATCAATATATTAAACCTAATTTAACGTATCTACATAAATTATATCTCTTCTGTATCATATGTGTCGAAGTATTGGTGTTCGTAAAATATATCAGGGATATGTCAAACTGAAAGCTTACGAGCTCTCTAGAGTCTTTCTCCTCACGGAGAATTACTCCTCATCCTACTTTCACTTATATTAACACTGGCAGGTTTACACGAGCTGCTACATCACAGTCTCGGATGGCACTTAGAATAGAGGTAGTGGGGAAAGGCTGATTAGGAGTTACTAGCATAAGGGGAGGTCAGTTCGATCCCCTGATATAGGGTTTCATTCCAACAACTATCGATGATCCTGAAATCTCGAAAAAATGATCTTTGAAGGAAAACATTTTTCACTACCATCAAATTTACTCTCTTGAATAATTTAACTGTGCTCTTGAGAATTTTCTTCTACTGCTGTAAATAATGAAGACCTTTACTTACTCTCATAGTACACTCCTTGATAAAAAAAAAATGTACTTTATGATAACAGATTACACGAAAAATTTCATGTCTATAGTTTGGAAACGTCTGAATGTCGGCTTCAAAAATATGAAATAGAAAGTATAGGGTTCTATTTAAGAATTGTAACATTATCTTACATCAAATACCTTCTGCCATAACATATAGTATTTCATACCCTGTAACTGTTGTTTGACACATTTGATCGTATTACTCATACTTTTTGAAATAATTCGGTGTTCTTGATTTGGTCCTATTTCTAAACCTATTTTTATCTCGGAAACTATTGAGTTTTGGACCTATGTTCACCGGGGTTTTTTACTCAGTTTTATAAGTTGTACACGCTTTATCATTTGTGCGCAATAATTTTGTTACACCTCATACATTTTTTTTATATTTTCCAAACATATACCTCATTAAAAATGTCTGAAGCTTCCTAAAAATTTTTATATACGCATTACCCATCATTGCAGTTTCAGATTTAAAAGCATAAATTGTTCAAATTTTACAAAATTATTCCAAAATCAAAGACATGTTCACCAAATGCATACGCAGTATGCTAGAAAGGATGAATGCTGTAATAAAAACAAAGCGGGAAACACAAATTATAAATATCTATTTATTTAATATATACGTATACACCTTAATAGTTAATTGTTACACTCGAGGCGTATTGGTAAATAAACAGGCGACGAAGATGCGTCCTAAAATATAATTTACAATCACGCAGGTAGCGCAGAGAGAGTAAGGACGTTTCCCGAAATCTCCTTAATTTTTAAGGCCTCCATACCTGGGTCATAAAACACCCGGTCACCGCATACGACGCAACAGCTACTTCCAACTTACCACCATAAATCACCACAACGACGAAACAAGACGAAACCAGACTTCGACAATTTCCTATCTCAAGAAGTAAAATAGACACACCCACGACCAATAACAAAATACAGCTTTTCTCCACCTAAAACTGCAACTGACCAATACGAAAAAACCCGGGATTACATAAACTGAAACGTTACGAGAACCAAACAGAACACTACGAGACGACTAAACGTTAAAGATCCAGTCATTCCATCAGTATTTGTACCGTCAAAGTTTAATCTGTATAAAATAAAGTGATAGTTATTATCTCTTGCCTTGTCTTCTTCCTTCGATCGGGACAAGAACCTTTCCGTAAGTTGCGGCAACGTAACATTAATCAAAGTTATTATTAACACTTTGCCGTCCGCACGTCTCGTAAAAATTGATTCGCTTGACGCCGGCAGCACTAATTCGGATTACTTCGCTTGTCGTCAAGAAAAACTTGTTGGCGTGTGAAACTTATTGTTACCTAAACAAAACTCCAACAGAATGCAAACGATACTAAAGTGCTGTCGCCGGCCACTGGACGATACTATGTGCACGATACCACTGTGGTGTCGCCGGACGGCATAGTGTTAAATTCCGTTTTCGCCATTTAATTCCACGGTTATCGCAGGAAATGTTGAAAACTATGAATAGCTCTAATTTTTTTATTAGTGAGCATACATATTATAACATTATGATAAATTCATTAAAAAATTATAATCGAGTGTATACCTAAGCCCTTACATACCCTGGAATTATATAAGCTGAAGCTATCGATGTACTAGGCCCGCACTGATATTAATCATTTTTAAATATGTTGTTGGGTGACATCATTTTGAAAAACTTTTTCTTTTATATGTTGCTCACAAAAAGCTGTAGTTTCCGAAATATTCGCGAAAAACTTTTGTAACTACTACACTGAATCCTGTATTCATGAGCGCATCCGTGAGAGGGGTATAAGTATGTGTATAATGTAGATAAGTAAATACCTAGGCACTGTAAGGCCCCGAGTCACGTTTTCCCGATTTATGTTATTCCGCATTTACATTGTCTCTACTCGTTTGAGATGTTTCTTAAAAATAAAAAACGTATTTTAATGACAATAAAAGAAAACCATCCAATACGTTTCAGTATTATTCGTTAGCATCGCGATCTCATCGTTTTTCGTAAACATTCGTTAAATATAACTTTTCCTATCATTTTTATACATTTCAAAGAAAATGTATCTTCTAATCTGATAAATTCATGTACAGATACGTATGTCGCATTTATGCATACATGTCCATCCTGTGTACTACACTGAAGTATTTACCACACTAAGGTACGTCCTTTTTTACTTACGTTACTCACTCTAGAATCAATTAGAACGTAAGTCTGGGACCTTACAGTATAACCGAAAGCTCAAATGTCTCACAAGTAATAACTTCTATGAAATGTTTTAATTTTACACACCATACTAAAACTAACCAAAAATGATAAAAAAAAATTAAAAATGCAGATTGTTTTATATAGTAAATATTATGTTCTTGTTGGTAATAACTAGCAAACTGAAGAAACATTGATTGAATTTCTTGTGATATGCTAAAAAATGTTGACTCATTAAACTACAGTTCTGCTTTAGTATTTCATAAGAATTTAGATTTTCAGAAAAAACAATTTAACTATATTTTATTTTATTATTTAATACACAATTTCAAGTCATTAGTTTTTTTATTAATCTTGCTTGTATAAGTCACTATCGGTATTCTTAATTCCTATTGACTATTCGCATGCTCAACTTTTGGCGGATTATCATAGTAATAACATAGTGAGACCAATTTTAAATCGTTAATAACTCTTTAAATGTATCTAAATTATTGCTAAATACATTGTATAACAAATTCGATTTGGTTTACACTTACTTTATCTATATACTTATTCGGTTAAACCTTTTGAATATTTTAACTGTTTCAATACTTTTGAATCACTATATTTAATATTTTTTGTCTTCCGTTAAATATTAAAATTATTTAAAAAATTTTTAATTTATCTACATACATACATTTAAATATAAATGTATTATTACATATTAATGAATATAACATGTTTAATAAAACAAATATTGAATAATTCAGTTTCGTTTTAAGCATTTCAAATATGTATATAAATAAAGGATTTAGAGGTTATAAAAGATACACAAATACTTATGTTTGAGATAGCGCCACTTTCTAGTTAATTTTAAGAACCGGCGATTATTCTAAAGATATAAGTAATAAATATTACGTATAAAACCGTCATAAATATATTTTTTATGATAATGTGTGTCAATGCTAGTGATTTTGGTTTATAAATAATTTCGTATATTTATCACAAGAACAATTTTTATTCGTACTTTTTGAAGTGTTAAGAGTAAGGTTAAACATGTTGCGAATTGTTTGTCGGAAATCTTTTAATTTAACTCAAGTTATGAAAAAGACTATAATAATAGATACTAAACAAAAGAGACAATTAAATTTACTTGAATATCAAAGTAAAGAACTACTTAGAGATTGTGGCGTTTCTGTACAAAACTTTGCTCTTATCGATGATTTAAATAAAGCAAATTCGGCATTAGAAACATTACGTTAGTATTTATTCTTAATTATTATATATTTTATGTGTGTAAAAATTTATATAATTAATTTTGTCTTTTTATATAAATAAAAATTGACGTTTTCCTCGTTATTTAAACATATTTTTTATGCGTGTATAGAAAAATTTAATATGTGAAAGCTTAATATAGTGCCCATTATGTTTAAAATATAATAAACTTTTTAATAACTGTATGTAGTTTTTAAATTGGTGTTTCTGATAACATTTCAATTGATGTTGCTTCAAGAAAGTTTCAAATAATGTCAATTATTTTCTTTAAGATGAAGTGATATGTTATATGTTGTATAAACTATTCAAATTTAAAATATTACTTTCTTCATTTTTAAATGATTGTATATATTTACACATATCATTATTTATGTTAGAATAGATTACATAGATTAGATTAAATTAATAACATTTGAAAATTTGAATATACGAAAAGCAATAGAATTTTTATTACTACAGTTTTGTGAAATTAAAATCTTCCTATTTGTAAAGCAATTACAATTGTATTGTTTTGTATAATATAACAATTGTTTTGAATATATAATTTTCTATCTATTTAATTTTTGTTTGTTAGATGCTGATGAATTTGTTATAAAAGCTCAAGTATTAGCTGGTGGTCGTGGTAAAGGATGGTTTAATAATGGTTTTAAAGGAGGTGTACATCTTATAAAGGAGTAAGTTTAGTTAATTAGTATAAAATGTGATATGAAAATGTATAATTTATTTATTATATTTTGTTATTAGCCGTAAAGCAGTTATAGATGTTGTAAAAAATATGTTAGGTCACCGTCTTATTACAAAACAAACTTCGAAAGATGGTATATTGGTACAGAAAATTATGATTGCTGAATCTGTAAATATTGCACGAGAAACATATGTCTGCATTCTTATGGATAGACAACACAATGGTCCTGTTTTAATTGCTTCACCAGCTGGTGGCATGGATATTGAAACAGTTGCTGAAAAGAATCCAGAATTAATAAAAACAGTGCCACTCGATATATATTATGGGATTGATGATGATATCGCTAAAGATGTTAGCATCTTTCTGGGCTTTGTGGATCCAGATGTTCAACAGAAAGCAATATTTGAATTAAAAAATTTATGGAAACTATTTGTAGATATTGATGCTTTACAAGTAGAAATAAATCCATTGGTCGAGACTACAGACAAGCAAATTGTAGCAGTTGATGCAAAAATTGCATTTGATGATAACGCACAATTTCGTCAACAAGACTTATTTGCTTTGGAAGATAATGATGAAAAAGATCCACGAGAAGCAGACGCATCACGGTTTAATCTGAATTATATTAGTATGGATGGCAATATAGGATGTTTAGGTATAATATAGAATTAGAATATTTTTAATGTTAAGAAAGGGAAGTACTTTATAAATATATTTCTAATTTGCTTTTAACAAACTTTAGACAATATATTTAAAACTTTGGAAATGGTAATTATAAATTAATAATAATAAGATAAAGATTTTAAAGAAATTTACATTTTATTTTCATACATTTAAAAATTAATATTGTATATTATGTTTAGTTAATGGTGCTGGATTAGCAATGGCAACTATGGATATAATTAAACTGAATGGTGGTTCTCCAGCAAATTTTTTGGATGTTGGTGGCAGTGTCAAAGAAGATCAAGTTTACCAAGCATTTAGAATACTTAGTGAAGGTATGTATTATGACAATTGTTGATGGAGTTACTATTGGTCTGCAAAGTATAATTGATAGAGTATCTGTACGTGCTCACAAAAAGAACAATTGGAACTATAACTTCATATTTTTTAAGTGAAGGAGGTAGAGAACATCTACAATGAATTTTACAGAAAGAAATATTTTAATCATTGAATACCAACTACGTAACGTGAACTCATTACAATAAAATCTCGATTATCTGATTTAATCAGACAACTAGTAGTCCAGATAAATGAAGACTCGAGAAAAACTTCTTCAAAATGTGTAATATGTAATTGTAGAATGCCAGGTCTTATTCTATATTTATAATGTAAAGAAACCGATATTTCTAATGTTCTTATGCGCTACGTTATTGTGAATGTATAAGGTGTTAAACAAACACAGACAACGTACAAAGCCTTTTATTATTAATGCCTTAGAATATTATATAATAGTGAAAAAATCAGGGAATACAAAATTTGTTCAATAGAGAGAAAACCAAAAGAGAAACTTAAAAGGTATTCACATGATTTAATAATTTATTTATCAGAATTACAGTTCATATTGCTTGTTATTAAACATGAGCTGTTATGTTCATTGGCATCCATCATTCAGCAGATTAAGCTGTTTGACATTTTATTGAAATAGTACAGCCAGTGTAGATTTCTCTGAATAAGCACCTTATTGAGCAAAAGGAGTTCCATCAACTTATGACAACTTATGACTGACTTTTCATCTTGTAAAATTTATTTTTAATATCTACTGTCCATGTTTCATAGACCAATGATAACTTTAGTTGAATAGTTTAAAATAAACTTGTTGTATACATTATTTTAATATATTTAATTATTGTATATATCACTCTTTACTAAAATATTCGTAGTAACAATTGTATAAATATATTTTGTTCAGTTTTTATGTATTACCATAATCCATAATTAGCATCTTAATAAAAATTACTTTTTTTAAAATAAATTTAAATAAATATTGAACATAAGTTTAATCTTTTTTTCTGAAATTTTTAGATCCAAAAGTGAAAGTAATTCTTGTAAATGTATTTGGAGGTATTGTAAATTGTGCTACAATAGCAAAAGGAATTATTGCAGCATTTCGTAATTTACAACTTAACATTCCCCTTGTTGTCCGATTAGAAGGTAATTACTGTTTTATTTTTATAATTATATTTTTTTATATATTTTTACATGATTTTTAAAGGATGATTTTCCTTAAATCAGGTACAAATGTAAAAGAGGCAAAGAAACTTCTTACAGAAAGTAATTTACCAATTATAACAGCCAATGACTTAGATGAAGCAGCAAAAAAAGCAGTCAGTTCTGTATAATCCTAAATTGATTACTTTCACGTTGTTTTCTTGTTATTAAGACTGGAAATATACAAATATGGTGGAAAAACAATAAGTCAAGAGGAAATGCATTAAGGATATTAGATTATTTTTATATTAATTTCTCAACATAATTTAATTTATTTAGATTTAATATTGTTAAAATTTTGTCTTTTTTTGATCTGAAGATCTTAAGTAAATCAATACTTTCAATTTGTTATTATTGTCTTTATTAAAATCAATTAAACAATAATAGTTGTTATTTGCAATTTTGTTCTTTTTATTTCAATTATTTAGTACAATTTCAATAGATAAATATTTTATACAGTTCTTGTTAACTTAAAATTGCATTGTTGTTCCAAGCTTAGCTGTTAGAACGTACATCCACATAAAATGAAAAAGTATGGAAATTATAAATTGCATATGTCCTCTTTATCTTTCTCTTTATCTATTTTTCTTTACACCTTCTTCTATGTTTGTGTACTGTAGCTGTTCTTTTTCTATTGTCGAAAACTGCCGTGCTTCTCTAAACCATTGGCATTCACTTCATAAGAACGTACTAGTATTGATTATAACTAAAAGAAAGTATGTTATATGAAATGAACATGTCATAAAATACAATGGTCGAAATTGAATCATCCGATGACCAAAAATTCCTTAAGCGAAATTACTAATTTCTTTTTTCTATTACAAAGAATATAGTTTTATACTATCAGTTACGTATATTTCGTAGGTCTATACATATCTTATGTATCTTGAATACACTTAATTGTATATTAATTAAAATACTTTTATATATATTTATATAACATTATCGGAATAAAAAGGTTGCAATATTTTACAATGTTTTGTAAGATTTTTATCATTTTTATAATTATATATAAGTATATTATTTAAACATACCTTTATAATTAATAAACATCTAGATTTTAAGTCTACTTTAAGATCGATAAAGTTTGTGTTCTAACACAATAATTCAAATAATGGGCCATAATGTATGTACAGTGCAGCTCTCACGCTTTTAGTTACTATTAAAAAGGAAAATCGGAGGCACGTTCCACCTCAGTCCTTCCAGGGAACATAATAGCCGAGCATCCATCTTTCCAGAATTCACTAAACATAAAAATCGCCGCCTCCCCTTGGTGGACATCTCCCCTTGCCGTTTTGCACTTTTACCTTGATAGTCATGTCTATGGAGAAAAGAGGCGAACTGTATAGAATTCAGTGTGGTGATAGCAAAAGTTTTTCGCCATTATTTCGGAAAATATAAAGTTACAAAATTTTTATCAGAGAAAACATTTATTCAAAATATCATTTTGTACATTTGTCAATTTTACAAAATCGACTTGCAAGAATTGCGTTTATGAAAGAACATTTGAACTAGTCATCTGAACATTGGTCAGAAGTCATTATGACTGATGAATCTAAGTTTAATAGATTTGGATCTGACAGAAAAACTTATGTAATACGACGTACGTATGAGGAATTCAATAAAAAACATATAAAATCAACAGTAGGAAGTGGTGGATCTATAATGGTATGGGATGCAATGACAATGAACGGCATTGGTCCCATTCATATAGTACAGGGCTTCATGGATCGCTTTGTATATCTGAATATAGTGAAGAATACATTAATATCATTTAGAACAAGGAACATGCTCAAAGATTGGATTTATCAAGCAGATAACAATTCAAAACATATTGCTCGAGTCATTAAGCAGTATTTGGAAGATAATAAAATTGGTATTATGAAATGGTCTACTCAGTCTCTGGGTTTGAATCCAATAGAGATGCTTTGGATTGGCGTAGATAAATGTGTAAAGCGAAGAAAACCAAAAAATATTAAAGATTTATATGCAACTGTACAAGAAGGTTCATATTCAATTTCTGAAGTAAGCTGTCAAAAATTATTTGAATCAATGCCACGTATGTCTGCTGTTATTTTAAAAAATAAAGGATTACATACAAAATGTTAATATTATACAACTTAAAATTAACATAAAATATGAAAGTAAACAAATTTTTAGTGTGTCTTTAAGTACGTGTTTAATAAGATTTTGACATTGTAAGTACAAATCATAATGTATTTCTTTATAATTTGCGCTAAGAGGATTTTTTTCTGATACATATTAATTTAAGTTCCAACCATGTAATATATAAGATAAATATTCAAGTAGTTTCTTTTCATCAGAATATATAGTGCATCAAAGTTTAAATTACAAGTATCCTTAGGTATATGGCTACTACTTACATATAAAAGAATTTAGCCAATACAATTTTTTAGGTGTACAAATTCACTGGAGAGATTTCATGGAAATAAATTCTACACATGAAAAGAACAAAAAAAGTTCATAACTATTATGTACTTTTATGAACCTTATTTATTCTTTTCATATTCAGAATTTATTCTTTTTTAAACATATGTTCTATTGAACCTTGTATTTGAATTATATGTATTGAGTTTTATGTGGGTATAATAGTTGAATCAATTTCACCCACTTATTTACTAATAGATTTAAATATCTACCATAGAACCTTGTATTTCTGTTTTATAAATTCTTTCTTGTTGTATCTTTTGTATGAGACTGTAGTGCATTAACCTTCCATGTGATGGAAGAAACAAACTTAACTTCTGATATACAATTCATGTGTCAGATGGTATTTGTAAACAGTCGGAAAGGAATTTTATAATATATAAATTTGTTGGTGAATATACAATGTATTACTGAACTACGATTAATTTCCTCAATCTAAAAGAGACGGTGTTTGTTTTAATACATTACTTCATTGTACGTTTTGATACTTAATTTCCTATTTATTTATTTATTTATTTATATATTTCCTATTTATAAAAATATGGAATAGAAAGTATAGGATTCTATTTAAGAATTATAATGTGACCTCTGCAGGACGTTTCAAGGTTACATCATGGTCAAATATCTCCCGTCCTGATATGTAGTATTTCATACCCTGTAACTTTTGTTTGACATATTTGTCCGTATTATTGACATTTTTCGAGATAATTCGGTGTTTTTGATTTGGTCCCCATACATTTTTTGTAAACAAAACCTATTTTTATCTCGGAAAAGTTTTGACCTGTTTGATCCATGTTTACTGGTTTTTTTTTTACTCAGTTTAGTGAGTTGTATACGCCTTACTATTTGTGCTCAATAATTTAGAATCACTTTGTATATCGGGTGACGTGATCGCGATTCAGGAATCATAGTGTAAAAGCAACCAAAGACTTAAAAGTATATGAACTTAGTAATAGTTCCTTTGAAACTATTTGCTTCCGCGACAAACAGAATATGATGTTCGAATAAAAAAGTTTAACTCTTTTTTTCAAGGTTAAAAAGAATTTTACGGCAACATCTTTATATCAATCACCATTAAATCGAAGGTGTAAAAAATATTTGATAATTTAAGTAACATCAACGATGTCGAAACGGTGTTTGTCTTGTGCTAGAAACATTGTTACAAAAAAGAATCGTTTACTTCCTGAAAACATTAATACAGTAGACTCCAGTACAACGTGATTTCTCGCACATTATACGTAATAAAATTCAGAAATTTCTGGCATTTAAGAATAAGTTAGGGACTAGTTGTTTTCTTTATTGTTATCGATTTTTTCTGTTTCCTAATTCTTTTATTTTGTATAAAATATATAAAATAAGAGTTAGCATAGTAATAATTATTCAAAACGTGTTACTTTATGTTATTCATATTATACGAGAAAAATCTCGTACAGCACGATTCCTTACACGCGTAACATCTTAACTGTGTTATACCAGAGTGTACCGGAGTATTTAATTAAATTTTATTAATCAAAATCATAATGTTTTTTATTTTCACCTAGTAAATTATTTATGTATTATAACTTGTATTTGCATAAAATCAGGTTTTTAATCAAAAAGTAAAGTATGGTGTAAGTATATGTTAATATCCATGAAGTTGTACTTTACGATACACGCGATCCGTGAATTTTAGTAAATGAGTAGGTTCACGTATGTGTAAATACAGACGAGGTATAGGACAGACAAAACATGTAATGTAAAATTTTGGCATATTCTCTTGGGAGTATTATTAGCACTTCTTATCATATTTATGTCACGCCCATTCATATCGACTAAAGCTGGTTTTACATGGTAGCGGTTTAAATGACAATCAGTACAGTGTTGCCAATATAAAAAAATCTGTATTCATTGAATTGAATGTCGCGGTGTGACGTTCCCGCGGTAAAATAATACAGTGATTTAGAACAACGATTAACAGAAGTTCAAACACAGTAAAACAAAAAGAAGAATAATTTTCATATTGTTCACTTGTAATTATAGGCATAATGTAGAACAATCAGACAAACGATTACCAGGGCGTAACAAATAAACGGGGTTCAATGATCTAGTTTTTATAAAAAATGAAAAATTTATTATAGACTTGATTTTTTGTATTCGTTCAAAATAAATTGAATCTGTTAAAAGTAATAATCAAAATCGGAAAAACTGTGTTAGTAAACAATAACCTGTCATAATTGAGTAAAATAATTACATAGAATGTATTTCTATGCAGAAAAGTGTACGAAATGTTGGAAATCTGGATAGGAATCAAGAGCATCCCAGGCAATAAATATCTCGAATGCCGGCAAAGTACGGGCGGTCGATCGGCGTGAATGACTACACTGTCCAGATTGTCCTCCGTTAACGCCGTCGATGCTCGTCAAGTGCCTGCAGATATTGGAGTTGTAACGAGAGATAAACAGAGGAGGATAAGAATGCTTTTCCTGTCGATGTTCCCAGAGAAAGCTAGCGATCTTGCGAGGGTGGGGGTCGATACGTAAAGGATCTAGCAAGGACTCGGGCGCATTATGAAGAACCGAAATACATAAGTCATAACTGTTATTCGGTATATTGGTTGTGAGCTATATCGGTTTCGGTTCCTGTTCTTCAGAACCGATATTATACCGGTTCTGAAACGGTTCTACGACTGTTGTTTTTTTCAGTTCTTCATTTCGATTGTATATTTCAATTACAGTTCGGTTCTACATAATATATATGTAATACTTCGTGAAATTTTTTGTGTTTTCATAATTTTTTGCACACATTTTTTTATTATTGCTATACAAGAAGTTATGATGAAAATAATTGCAATTATGTAGATATAAACAATATTACAATAATAAAATGCAAGTTATTTAGAGATTATTATAATTCAAAGGCAATAAAAAATAAGAGAGAAAAAGAAATTCCAGCAGCATGGGGTGATTCAAATTTACGACTTCCAGTGGTATAGCCAGAAATGTCATATAGCACTGTTGTTGCAACACCTTATTAAAGTTGAATTTTTCTAATAGCCGTATTATAGTATGAAACAATTTGAAACAGTTATTTTCAGAATTATTTCCTTTAAAAGCCACTCATTGGCGAAACCCAGATGGTTTGCGTTCCATTTTCTTTTTTTCCGAATTTTTTTTATATTATCTTATATGTAATAAATTAAAATTAACGTTTCAACTATTCAATGAACAAAACAATGTGATTATCCCCTTCCAAACTTTGTAGAGTCCTTATAGAATATTAATTACTAAGAATGCATAATTAGAAATTCATAGTATGTTTTTATAACGTATTTTTGTTAGGAATTCAGTATAATTTGTTTTTTTTTTATATGATGGACTATTTGGATTGGATTAGATTATTTTGCGTACTTTAAAAGTTATGACAAATAGATGTTGTTCACTTCTTTCAAGTGAAATTGTCATTTGTCTCGATAAATAGAACGGCAATAGAAATGTGTTAACCGCACAACGAAGAATGTGTTTGGCAACTATACTTTCGGTAGGAAATCTGAGATTTCGATTGTCACTTTGCATAATTACAAACGTTGGAGAAATAATAAACGATAAACGGCAATAATAAATAACCAACATGTGCAACTCATATAAATTTTTAATAACATGTGCTTCTATCTTTCATTAATCTTCATAAAATTAATCCTTCGTAATTTATAATTAATAAATAACCAAATTTTATTATTATGATAGTACTATTAGGTAAAGGTAATTTCAATAAGGTTTCCTTTCAACAATTTCAGTGAAGAAAAATCTTAGAAATACAATACAAAATACAAATGTAATTATTAATTGATGAATAATAGTATTGATCACGGAAATCACAAAAACGGAAAAGAGGAGGCAGTTTTCTTTAGACGAGCGACCTTGAGACGTTTGTGCTACAACATTGTACTCAGTTCAACTTAATAAAAACTAGTGTTATAAAACCAGTGAAATTTCCTCCCTTGAAACACACTCTTAGAGTCACCTCGACGACACCTCGTCTGTGGTATAGATAATACGATTCGTGTAACGTGTACTTTATACACGTGAAATTGAAATCTCTAATATCAACCTACTTATATTCACTAAGGTTTTTTTATTTAGTTTAGTGAGTCTTATTCACTATTTCGTTTATGTGGCATATTTTATTAATACGTTATGTTTGTAATCTTGTGGGCACGTGTTCGAAAAAAATTAGATGTAGGCGAAATAAAAGATGTAAATTGCATATAAAATAAAACATAGCAGAAACAGGAAAATTGAAAATTAAATTGAAAAAATAAAATCGAGTCCCTAAAAGAAAATAATTATTGTGTATGACAATGAAAATTACAGTGTTGCAAGATAGGAAATTATACGACGAGGTTATGGAAACTAATGAACCACAGGTAGATACACAACTAATTATGAATAAGACCAAAATTAGATCTGTTCAGAAAGTTAAAAACCACGAGGTATTTAAAATAATAATATTAACCTTGTTAGAGTCACAAACTGAATAATTTATAAAGGAAATAAGTATACAAATTATGTAGCAGACTTCAAAACACTTCTAAGCAAAAAATATAAATAATAGGAAGATAAATATAGTGTTCAAATTGAAAAATATAAAAATGGAAACTAATGAATGCATACAAACATTTCTAGTCATAACCAAGACCATTGTTATTTAAAAGTGCTTGTTGGATCATGTTATATTTGAGAAAGAAATTGTATACCATGTAGTGTGAGGAATAAATCCTCAATTGGATAAGATTATAAGCCTTATAAAAACAGAAAGATATATGACATAAGAAGACTGAACAAATTCTATTAGAGGGTGAAAGTAATATAAGATGGGGAAAAGGTGACAGAACACAAAATAACTCAAATGCCTGATAAGATCAAAAGATATTTAGAACAATGCAAAGAAATAATAGAGTATGCAATAGAAATGAAATCAGTTTTATATGTGAAAGGATAAATTACTTGGAGAAACAATGCATTTATAAGAAAGATAAACGCAATCAAGGTCAGGAGGGTATAAAGACAATTATAAAACAAGTTTAAAGGTAGAATTTAATATTTATTTAATGTATACCAGGCAAAAGAAAAAGGCGCAGGAAATGTAAGTTATATATGGACTATAGATTGATATTTACGAACATTTTAGATGATTCATCACATTAATATTTTGATAAATGATGAAATTTAATGGAGGATAATAAATAATTTATATGGGACACAAAAAGTAATGTTAAGTGAAAAATCAAAATGATAGGAGGAAATAAAAATGTACATATTTTTGATGTTTTTTATTGTTCCTAAACTAAATCGACCTTCACATATATAATTGAATAGATCTGTTAATGTGTAATATAGGTCAATGGACCAAAGAAGATGTTTATTTTATCTATCTGGTTTGTAAGACCAGATATTTTTTGTAACTTGGTTACACTGGCGTACTGAGTAAATTTTAAATAATTGACAAGGCTTGGCTTGATTTATCGGACTGTGTGTCCCTTTATTTTCTTGTTGAGAACACTTGTCCTAATACTATGATGATACTGTGATATCGCTGTCTTGATAAACTCTAACTAATTTGTACAATCGAGCGTGTCTTATACTAATTGTGGAGATGAGGGTGTGTACTGTTTCATGTGCATGTTGAAAGTGGGAAATGTTTTCGTCTAATGAAATTGTTGGAGGTTGAATCTGCTGTCTTGTGGTCACGCCTTGTAGGGTAAGTCGGACAGGTCAAATCAGGTATCGTCAGTAGGAGTGAGGAGTACCGTTAGGGTGTCGTGAAGCTAAGCCGTCCTTTGTGTATTGAAAATGTCTTAATTTGTTTTTTATGGTGTGTCGAATGGTTAGGGTTTTATTATTATTTAATGTGTCTGGGCCTTTTTCTCTATCGTTGTAAAACCAAGTGTTCCTTGACTATAGAAATGCAAACGGGACGGTGAGGGTTATTGCTTAATTGTATGTATTCTTAACAAGATCTCTTAAAGAAAACTCGTTTTACCAAGTTTTAAACCCCTACGAAATCAATTTTTAAAAAATTCAAGGAAATTTTAAATGCTGATTTTTTATTTAACACGTTGAATGCCATGAGGGTCACCAGTGACCTCCAAGCGAATCGAATTACTATAATTCACTCAATTAAACGATGATTATTCACAAACATTTCTATATTATAAATAATGCCATCCATTACGGTGACATTCAGTTTGATGAACGTGCAATGATAATAATCCAATTTAGTCAAATGATTTAATATTGTACTTTTTCCGTTTTGTGTATTTTGCTCTATGAAATCGTGCGGCGTTCAACGTGTTAAATTACACTGTGGAACAAATTTGAACTTTTTTTGTCTTGCAATAATCACTAGGTGATTCTTATAGAGTTCCTTATCCTAACTACGAATCCGAAAACCAAATTGCTGGGCCACGTCCAGTTTTCGAAAAAAAGGGTTCTTGTAAAAGCGGTCGAATTTTTCAAAGAAACAAGTGTAACGTGAAAACTAAAAACGATAAACAGTTAATATTTATTTGCTGTAAAAAATAGAGGAGAGTTGCCCGAATATGTAACTATAAAAATTTTAAACATTGCGTGTCATTAAATGCTTGTAAATGGTGATCAGATTTTTAAAAACGGTAGATGCGCATACTTTGTTCGCACTTCTGTTACATTTCTATGAAAATTGGGCTGGGCTGCACGAATTTGCTATGCACCATTGGATTTTGCAGACATTTCTGAAGGGGACCCCCCTGTAGGAAGCGTGAGATCGGTTTTTCTTTGGGGCAAGGTAACGTGCTCCCGAGACGTGCTCCACATAGACGTCCCGGCTCTATCAGACAGTTTCCGACATAAAGAGCCGGTGAATCGACGAGGCGTACCTGTTACTGACATACAACAGACGATCGCGGAGACCGCCATCCGATAACCGAATCCTCCTAGAACGTTGGCCAGGGGCTTGACGGTGACGCCAACGATGATGATGCTCCTTGAGGGCTTGTGCCTAACAACAATGTCAGGTCCAAGAGTCTCCGGATCCCCCCGAAGCCCTCGACCGTTCAGTTTACAAAAACTCTCCCCGGGAAAACAGAGGGTTCTTCACTGCCTCAAGTAATGCCTTCATCCCCTCCGAAGTGTCCGCGATCAACGCCAGATCGTTGGCGTAGGCTAAGGCGTTGTACCGATAGTTATGCAGCGTGTCACCTGCCGTGGTCCCGGTAGCTGCATGCAACACTGGTTCCAGGGCGAAGTTGAACGCCGCAGGGCTTATCGGGCACCCTTGGCGCACTCCGGAGCGAATGGGAACGGGGTCAGTAAACCCATTCTTTCTTTCTTTGTATTTTACTCTCCTGTAAAGGCGCACTGATGTATACACCCCCGGCTACTTATTGTAAAGCCGGGGGAACATGTTTTGGAAATAATGGGCTGTTTACTGTTCTTATCAGCCTAATATCTGATACACTGCACATCGCGGAGTCAGAGTATTAATTTGATTTTTGTAACCTGACGGATCGCTGGGGCTCGCTTCACTCTCGTTACGAGTCGGTCTGGCACTGCAGTACTGTTGGAAACGGTTCAAACACTGTTTCTAAAAATTCCAGGTTTTTCATTCTCACTCAAAACGTCAGTCGAAAAGTCGAGACGTGATCGGGCACGAGCGAGAAGAGAACCGTCAATACAGTTTCCTTTTTTGGTTTACTGTCCGACGCTTGGTATGAAATTCTCCATGGATTCCTCCATTGGTCAGTGGATTCCATCCCACCAGTAAGGACAGCTGAATCATCATCGTATGCTGCAGTCACAGTGTGCGCCCTGACGAGGACGTCACCGACATCGTCGAGTGATTGGATGACAGAGATAGAGCTGTGGATTATCCGGTCAACATCCATCCCATCTGGGTTCACTATTGGAAGGAGCAGCTCCCTAATGAGAAGCCCCAGGACTTCGCCGACCAACTGTGGAAGACTAGACTCTCGACTTTGTTCTAGTGGGCCTCTTTCTCTGTAATAATGGTAGTCACCATGTATGTGAATTCCTTCCTTGGTTGTTCGAAGTCTCGGAGATCGGTCAATAGTTTGTCTTCTTGGATCCTGCCTCACTTTATCTCAAACGGGTCCCTGTAGCAAGCCCATCTGGGACAGTGAACCAAAGTATGATTAGCATCATTGATGTTCTATGGACAGAACCAGCACTTAGGAGATCTGGTAATCCTAAATAAGTATCTGCGGAAGCAGCCATGTCTCGTCAGAATTTGAGTTGTCTGATAAGTTATAAATTTTGGTCCCCAGTCGATCCACTCAGCGATTCGGGGAGTCAGTTTCCAAATGCGTCTCCCGTACACGGAGCGATCCCATTATTGTTGCCATTGTACAAGCGTGATCTTCTTGTCCTTCGTGGCCTTCAGTTTATTCAATTCCTCCTTTTGACCAGATCTCAATTCATATGGCTCTCTAATCGTCGTCTTCGGCCATTTCCTCCTATAGGCTTTTTGTCTTTCTGCCATGATCAATTTAATAGGAGGAACTGCGGCGAGTACGCAGAGTGCGTCCGTGGCCACCGTTCTATAAGCTCTAACGATTTTTGGGCTGCAACTAGTTTCCTGAGTGGAATCACAAACTCGGAAGCTTGATCCCACATGGGGGAGACGTGTAGGAGTATCGCCTCTGCCACTCTGTAATAACAAATTCTGGCGCTATAACTGTCGTCTCCAGCTTTCGGTATAATTCTGGTTAAGGCATCAGACACCCATGCAGCCTTTTTGGTGACCTTTTCAATATACTCTCCAAAAGTAAGATCACCCTGTATCGTGAGACCCAGATAAAGAATACATTTTTTGGTTTTTATCTCTGTTTGGCCCATCTTGATGCGCAAGGGTGAGTAGTTTTTACGCCCGGTTAACTGTACAGCTTTCGTTTTATAGTGAGCCAGCTCAAAACCGGCATTGCTCATCCATTCCATAACGATTTCTATCGCTGTATTGGTCTTTTGTTTCACAAGAGGTGACAAATTAGGGACCCCCGTGGGACCCCGGTATGTACTTCCTTGGTAAACGATCCTTTATCTGTGACTATGTATGTAATTGTTCTACCATATAGATGATCTTTGAGAAGTCTTTTGATCTAGGACGGGAAGTATCTTCCATCCACCGCCTTCATCGTGTGCTCCCTTGTCATTATGTTGAATGCGTTCTTAACGCCCAGGGAGACTAATAAGCAGTGCGCTCCTCTTCTCTTGGCTTCATTCCATAAAAAAATAATCTGGTCTAGTGCTTGTAAAGTGGATCTGTCAGATCAGAAGCCATATTGCCTCTTTGAGAAGGGGTCCTGGACCAACGCTTTATTAACATGTTCGTCGCCCAGCGCGATTCGGCCGAGTTTCTTGCGAGGCCCAAATCTGACTGTCGGTGCGCCAGAAAATAAACAGAGAGATAAGCGGGAATAGCAACGACGCAACTCGAGTAGGCCCGTGCCTTTTCATTATAAAAGATACAGTGTTTAGTTCGGCAATGGGGAAAGCGATAATCTTTTCGGCTAGAGGTCTGCGAGGGATCTCACTGCAGTTATTCCAATCCTTCATTCAGTCAAGAAGCATACTTTTTTTCAGACGCACATCAGTGATTTTTTTATCCTCAAAATGTTCACTGGACGGCGTAAAAGTGCAATTGAAAGTGAGAAAAGTAGTGATGGCGAAGTAGTGAGTTTTAGAAGAAGAGTTATAAATAAAGTTTCATCGGGTTCAGACTTGGATATGGAGGAACCATATGCAAGTGAAGATCTTGACGATATGTTGGAGGAACTTGCTTTAGACGAAGAAGAGGAACTGAACTCTGTTGATAATTCATTGGACAATGTTCTGTGGAAGGAATTCGCTAACAGGTAACAGTCATTTCTGTTTACCGGAAAAAGTGGGTTTCTAATGAATTTGCCATTTGATATTAGCGCAAGTGAAGTGCTTTGACTATTCTTAGATGAAAAAGTGATAAGCCTTTTAGTCACAGAGACTAATAGATATGCAGAGCGAAAGTTGCATCAACGTGAAATGACCGATCATGCTCGACAGAGCAGATAGAAACTCACCATTTCCGAAGAAATTACAAAATTTATCGTTTGAATCGTTTTTAATTATTATTAGTAAACTTGTATTTTGCAAATAACGAAACGATAGAACAGAATAGTAGACTTGGAAAAGTTTGACCACTTATAAACATATTGACAGACAATTACCAAAAAGTCTTTTCACCAGATCAACATATTGTAATCGACGAGGCAATGGTTCCTTGGAGGTGACGACTAATATTTAGGCAATACACACCAACAAAATCGCATAAGTATGGTATAAAGCTATTCAAATTGTGCTCCACCGAAGGGTATACGTGGTCTGCAAAAGTATATTCTGGACAAGATACCAGCGGAAGCAAGCATGTTGGCATAGTCGAAGACGTTTGCATTCAACTTGCAGATAAATTATTAAATGAAGGACGAACTTTGTTTGTCGACAACTTTTACACAAGCTATGAGTTCGCAATTAAATTTTTAAATTTGAAGACGCATGTCGTTGGAACTGTGCGGTATGACAAAAAATCTATGCCAAATTTTGTAATGTCGTACCCATTCAAGAAAGGTGAAATGATAGTACGAGAAGATGACAACGGTATTGTGGTGCTAAAATGGAAAGATGTTCGCGATGTTAGAATATTATCGACAAAACATGCACCCATTATGACTTCAAGCTCGAATTCTACACATCGCGGTCGTCCTCTAAAACCGGAACCTTTGGTGATAATAGCGTATAATAATGGAAAAACTGGTATCGACAGGAGTGATCAGATGGTGTCATATGCCACAACGATACGGAAAAGCATCAAGTGGTATCGGAAATTAGCCCTGCATTTACTCTTGAGAACAACTATAGTAAATGCTCATATCGTGTACCAGAGAGCCACAAATAAAAAAATAAAAATAAGAAAATTTCGAGAACTTCTCGTTACCGAATGGTTGTCTTCGGAAAATACTATGCCTGACAATAATAAAAACAAAACAAAGAAAATGTCGCATTATTTGGAGATTCGTAAGAATCAGCAGGACAAGCCTATAAGAAGGACGTGCGCCCTATGTTACCAGAGGAATAGGCAAACTGTCGAACGCAAAGAAGCGAGGAAAAATGTCAAAAAAATTACGACCTATGGTTCCAATTGTCCAAACACACCTCAAGTGTGTTTAAAATGTTTCAAAGAATACCACGTGACATAGTATAATGTAATATTTTATCAAAAATATAAATTAATAAAAAGTACAGTATTATGTATATATTTTTAATATTTTTATGTCGTATATCCTATATTTATATGTCAGTACTTATTCCATTAAATTCCTTTTAAAAACCCAATTGAAAATCCTATTAACTTGAACGAGAAGAGCGTCACGCATATTTGGGTGACGGGGCCCGGACGCGGCGACGAACATGTTAAGCCTTCATTAGGTGTCTGAAAGCTTTAGCCATTACGGACAATGGTTTGTATTTCTTGACTTCGCCTGTCTGTTAGTCTAGATATTAACAGAAGGTATTTCGTTGCCCAAAAGTTGGGCATACCGCACCTCGAGATTAACTCATATCTGCATATGACACAGTCATAACGAGAAGCCTGATGGGCCTCCACTTCCTTGGCGGAACCCCCGCCAAGGGAGCACCGTACAGCCGGCGCCTGTACGATGCCTGTGTTTGGAATAACCTCTCCTTCACCTGTAGGATCTTACAGGACAAGCTTCTGTAAGAGTTTTGATCGCAACTTGTTGCAACTCTCGACACATAACTTCCGTGAGGTCGTTATGCCCGCGCCGTCGTTCGGGTGGCGTCTCACCATCTTTCGGTATTTTAGTCCCCGTAGTCTGTCTTCGAGACTAGGGTCTCTATTGCCTTCTTGTAGGCAGGACACTCATCCTTTCTGGATTAGTGTTTATGTGGACGCTTTGTCCTCTTGCAATTTATGCAAGAGGGTCCTCTTTCCTTATTTGGACACTCTTTGTAGCAGTGTCCCTCTTCAGCACAATGCCCGCAGGTGTCGACCTTTGCCCAGCAGTATTTGGCTATGTGGCCACGACGTAATCACGTACGCGACAGGTGTGCCATCCGAGGAACAGTCTGCCTTTATTCAGTAGTGTCTCTCTTGTTTTGGGTGATGTTTTCACCACCCAATTCTTCCCCTTTCCTGTTTTGAACAGGGGTTTTATATCCTCTGTTGCCTCTGTGGGCAATTCCTTATTCTGTGATTTAAGAGCTACAAGCAGCTCTTCCTTCGTTTAATCCGGTACGTTGTACACGATCATTTTCGGTCTCTTCTTTGTAGGGACTGTCACCTTCAGTCCCTTTTTGTTCGCTTTATCGCTCTTGATGAGCTTCTGGAGGTCATCCTTCGTCGCCGTTCCGACGAGGATGCCTCCTTTATTTATCTTTCTTATTGCTTTAACCCTCAACTTATCCCTGTTGGGGTCAAAGCATTTTTGCAAAGCAACTTTCGTCGCTTCGCTGTCTTTGTTGCATTCGTCTTGAAGGTACACGGTGACGACGTGTCTCACCGCTCCCTTTGGTTTCGCTATGTTCTTTTTGGCCGCAGTCGCGTACGACTGGACCATCGGTTTCTTTGCCTGTTTCCTTTCTTTGTTGTTCGTGACTTCGGAGGCAGGTTGCTTCCGAAGTTTAGCGAGTTCCTCCTTGAGGTTCTCGTTTTCCTTTTTCAGTTCTAGGTTTGCCTTTGTAATTCCATCGTTACTCTTTTCGAGGTTAGTTATTTCCTCCCCTTGTTCAACAAGTTGAGCCTTTCGTTTCGCTCTTATAGCCGTTTCATTCTCGTATGCTTTGTCTGTTTTCTTAATGAGGTGTTTGAAATGGGCATGGTCGAGACCTACTTTTTCAAACCCGAACTTTAAGTGGTATGCGATTTCCTCGCAATACTCTAGGAAGGCAATTATATTGCCTCCTCCTTGCCTTTTTCCTCTGTTCTTGTACTCTCGGTACTCAATTTCACCTTCGGAGAGAACCTCCTTTGTATCTCTTTGCTGCGGAATCGGGGGCGAAGTCGGAATCGGGAGTGAAGGCCAAAAATCTGTTAACAGCTTTTTGGACGGACATTCCTCGTCCGAATCGCTCCCTACTTCGACTTCGCTTTTCTGTAGGCAGCGTTTCCTGCCTTTCTCACCTCTTTCCTTTCTTTGTCGTGTAATTCCTCAATAAGCACGAATGCTTCTTTTACACTAACACTAGCGCCACTCTCGCTAGTGTTCTCCTGCTTACATCTTTGATTTTTAGTTTTATTTTTCGATTTGCCCATAATTGTTCCCACGAGTTGGGACGAAATGAAGTCGCCCTCCCGGGTGACGCCCTTTCCAGGAGGGAAGGCTAAATACAACGAGGTTCGCCAGGTGCCTCGAGGTTGGTCGCTAAGGGTTGGTGCACCCACCAGCCACAGACCATCACAAGGACGGCCCGCACCCCTTCGCCGCGCACCATAACTTAAGGTTTCGGATTTATTAGAGAGGTTTATCTCCTCGCGGTCCGGCCGGTTAAGGCAAGCCCCCCGACCGGTTATGCTTCGCGTACCACCGGGTGGATGTCCCCGGTGGGTCGTTGCTAGACATACCGGCTACGGTATTAGACGACACCGCGATCCGTATGGTATAAATACCGCCCGGACGCTCGCAGGAGAGTCGCGTCAGAGCCTCGTTGGCAAACTCGAAAGTTTCCCAGGGTACACCACGTGAAGGAGAGGTTGGCTGTGCCAGAATGAAGCTGTGCACCTGTATACCCCTCTAGGTATTAACAGTAAGTTGGCGTTCTTCCACATGCTAGGGTAGATGCCCTGTGTGGTACAGACCGTAAACAAAGACGCGACCGTCGCAGGGGATGCGCCGGGTACTAGTTTGGAAGCTCCTCCTGTGAACTTATCGGGGCCTGGTGCGTTCGTAAGACCAATCTTGCTAATCAACTCCTTGATATGGTCCGTGTCCAGCGTCAATACTGGTAGCTGATACGGTACAGAACATATCCTCCATTTGGGCCTCAGCTTCCTTCAATCTTAACACTTGAGCGGCAGACGGTGGGAACAGACTTTTCGTGATCAGAATCATGATTTGTAACTTCTTTTTAGCTGCTTTATACCTTTGGTGAATTTGACTGATAAATGCTTTGTGATTTTTCTTCGTCTTAGCATTTGGGAGGATCCTTTTGTAGGAATTCGCTATTTTGTGAGCCTTCGCTATATTATTGTTCCACCACAGACTGATAGGTTTGTTCCTTAAGTGGGTAGGTAACGGAGCCCATGTCTGCTTGTATGCTTCCTGTAACTTATTTACTTTAAAATCTACCCATGTCCTCGGGTCTTCCCCTGTCGCTGGGAGTTCTATTATCCAATTAGCTGGTGTTCTTCGAAATTTTTTTTCATTATGGGAACCCATCCTATAAGGAGTACCAAATCTCTTGGAAAACATACGTAATCACGTATGTGATAGACGTGTCACTCTAGGAACAGCCTTCCATTTGTTCCTTATTTCCTTACTTCTCTAATTCTCGGTGTGGTTTCCATCATCCAGTTTTTAACTTTCTCTTTCCCTGTCTTAAACGGGGGTTTTATGCCATTTATCGTTTCTGGCGATATAGTGTCGCTATTTTGTTTTGTGGTAGCTGCGAGCAGCTCTTCGTCAGTTAGTTCCGGAACGTTATATATAACCATTTTTGGTTTTTCATTTGTTGGGATGCAGACCTTCAGTCCCTTCTCTGTTGTCTTTTCGCTCTTAATAAGCTTTTGGAAGTCATCTTTCGTTGCGGTCTCGATGAGAATGCCTCCTTTGTTAATTTTCCTGATTGCTTTAATCTGCGGTTTCTCACTGCTCACTGCTTTCTCGTTGCTTCACTATTTTTCTCACTGTTATTCGGGAAGACGATTACGATGTGACATACCGGTCTCTTTTGAATGATCTGTTTTTTGTTTTGGCCACAGTCGCGTACGATTGAGCCGGATTTTACTGATCACCTGTTTAGGCATAGTTTTTTGTGTCTCTTTATTATTTGGCTTCTGTCCGAAAGCAAGTTGCTTCCGGAGTTTGACTAGTTCCTCCTTGAGTTCCCCATTTTTCTTCTTGGCTTCTTTGCAGTTATTAAATGACTGTTTGTATTTGTTCCACCATTTCCAGATCTTATATCTGATCTTTGTGTGACTTCCTCGGCCTTGTTAGGTAAACTAACAAGCTATCCATGTCGCATCCTTGTAGCGCATCCTTTACAAAATATGCAATTTGATCACAAAGGCTTTAAATTCTCTTACATCGGTGGTGGACATGTCTTCTTTTTCGCACTGATTTTAAGGTAGGAACCTCCATCAGTGGGGTGGATCTAACGGATCCTTTCTTTGGCCTGCTATCCTCCGTAGACCATTGTCCTTCGGTGCTGTTATTTCCTGTATACTCCCTCCTGTCCTTCTCAGCCATTGTTACCAGAGAAAGGAAGGTGAACGCATATTTTCTTTTGTTACTATTATTGTTTTCTCTTCTAGGTGCCGCTCCGATAGGGATAGCGGCAGGCTCCACCGGTTCCTTAACCAAGATTATTTCTTTTGTCCTGATGACCAGTTCTTCGATTAGATTTATTTTACATTCATTGGCCTCAGGGACAAGAAACTTATCCAGTTGAAAGAATAACTGCATCATTGCAGCAACACTCCTTTTATTAAGGCGGCCGGCTCTTCCCGTGCCCCTTTTATTGATTCCTGAGGCCCTTCCATGGGCATCTTAAAGGGCATCTTAAGGATTTTTACCCCTGGCCCAGTAGGTTTATCACCATCAGTGCCCTAGTGCACTTCTCACATCTCTTGTGATTCATCCCTTCTCTGGCTGAGACATCCTTACTCTGATAGGAGGTACCTTCCTTACCCTTTTTACCTCTATCTCCACTTACCGGTGACCACCTTGGTCTTCTCCACAGTCTCCTACCTCCCATCCGAAGAGATGTCTCTGTCACTGTTTGCGCTAGACTCTTCGGCCGATTCCCCCTGATCGCTGGGATTCTTTAAAACCATGCTGGTGGCAGCATTTACTCTGGTGATGAGACACGGTTCCTGGCCTGGATCCAGTCTTGGTAATTATCATTGTCCTTCATCAAGTCAACTCCGTCATTATTTTTACAGTTCGTTTTATTAATTTTTGTTTTAGTGGAAGCTGTCATACTTCATAAAAGTTCCATTCCACTGTTTCCGGACTCCGGGAACGTAATCTTAATAGTGGGGGAAATCCTGCACAAAAATAATATATAACTATATAAAACAATATAAAACTATATAAAACTATATAAAACTATAGAAAACTATATAAAACTATAGAACACTATATAAAACTATATGAAACTCATGGAACTATATAAAACTAAGTAAAACTAAATGAAACAATATAAAGTCATATTAAACTATATAAAACTATATTAAACTATATAAAACCATATAAAACTATATAAAACTATGTAAAACTATGTAAAGCTATATTAAACTAAATAACAGTATTACAACTATATAAAACTATATGAAACTACATAAAACTACACAAAACTATATTAAACTATATGAAACTATTTAAAACTACCTGAAACTATTTAAAACTATATAAAAATATATTAAACTATAGAGAACTATATAAAACAATATTAAACTACATAAAACTATATAAAACTGTATAAAAGTATATAAAACTATATAAAACTATATTAAACTATATAAAACTGTATAAAACTATACAAAGCTATAATAACTATATAATACCTTGTAAAACTATATAAAACTATATACAATTATATAAAACTATACAAAACTATATAAAACAATATAAAACTATACAAAACTATATAAAAATATGAAACTATAGAAAAATATAAAACTGTATAAAACTATATAAAATAATATAAAACTAAATCAAACTATATAAAACTATATAAAAATATGAAACTATAGTAAACTATAAAACTGTTTAAAACTTTAGTTTAGTATACTTTAGCGTTTTATAGTTTTATACAGTTTTATACAGTTTTATACAGTTTTATACAGTTTTATACAGTTTTATATAGTTTTATATAGGTTTATACAGTTTTATATTTTTATAGAGTTTTGTATAGGTTTGTATAGCTTTATATTGTTTTATACAGTTTTGTACACTTTTATATAGTTTTGTTATAGTTTTATAATGTTTTATATAGTTTTATATAGTTTAATATAGTTTTATATAGTTTTATATAGTTTTATATAGTTTTTATTGCTTTATATAGTTTTTATTGCTTTATATATTATTACATAATTTTATATAGTTTTATATATTTTTATATAGTTTTATATAGTTTTATATAGTTTTATATTGTTTTATGTAGTATTATATAGTTTTATATAGTTTTATATAGTTTTATATAGGTATATATAGTTTTGTATAGTTTTATATAGTTTCATATAGTTTTATATAGTTTTATACAGTTTTACACAGTTTTGTATAGTTTTGTATAGTTTTATATTGTTTTGTATAGTTTTATATAGTTTCATATAGTTTTATATAGTTTTATATAGTTTTATACAGTTTTACACAGTTTTGTATAGTTTTGTATAGTTTTATATAGTTTTATATAGTTTTATATAGTTTTATATAGTTTTATATAGTTTCATATAGTTTTATATAGTTTTATACAGTTTTACACAGTTTTGCATAGTTTTGTATACTTTTGTATAGTTTTATATAGTTTTATATAGGTTTATATAGTTTTATATAGTTTCATATAGTTTTATATAGTTTTATACAGTTTTACACAGTTTTGTATAGTTTTGTATAGTTTTATATTGTTTTGTATAGTTTTATATAGTTTCATATAGTTTTATATAGTTTTATACAGTTTTACACAGTTTTGTATAGTTTTGTATAGTTTTATATAGTTTTATATAGTTTTATATAGTTTTATATAGTTTTATATAGTTTCATATAGTTTTATATAGTTTTATACAGTTTTACACAGTTTTGCATAGTTTTGTATACTTTTGTATAGTTTTATATAGTTTTATATAGGTTTATATAGTTTTGTATAGTTTCATATAGTTTTATATAGTTTTATATAGTTTTATACAGTTTTACACAGTTTTGTATAGTTTTGTATAGTTTTATATTGTTTTGTATAGTTTTATATAGTTTCATATAGTTTTATATAGTTTTATACAGTTTTACACAGTTTTGTATAGTTTTGTATAGTTTTATATAGTGTTATATAGTTTTATATAGTTTTATATAGTTTTATATAGTTTCATATAGTTTTATATAGTTTTATACAGTTTTACACAGTTTTGCATAGTTTTGTATACTTTTGTATAGTTTTATATAGTTTTGTATAGTTTTATATAGTTTTATATAGGTTTATATAGTTTTGTATAGTTTTATATAGTTTCATATAGTTTTATATAGTTTTGTATAGTTTTATATAGTTTCATATAGTTTTGTATAGTTTTGTATAGTTTTATACAGTTTTATATAATGTTATATAGTTTTATATAGTTTTATATAGTTTTATATTGTTTTATGTAGTTTTATATAGTTTTATATAGTTTTATATTGTTTTATGTAGTTTTATATAGTTCTATATACTTTTATATAGTTTTATATAGGTTTATATAGTTTTGTATAGTTTTATATAGTTTTATATAGTTTTATATAGTTTTATACAGTTTTACACAGTTTTGTATAGTTTTGTATAGTTTTGTATAGTTTTATATAGTTTCATATAGCTTTATATAGTTTTATACAGTTTTACACAGTTTTGTATACTTTTGTATAGGTTTGTATAGTTTCATATAGTTTTGTATAGTCTTACATAGTTTCATATAGTTTTATATAGTTTTATACAGTTTTACACAGTTTTGTATAGTTTTGTATAGCTTTGTATAGTTTTATATAGTTTTGTATAGATTTATATAGTTTTATATAGTTTTATATAGTTTTATATAGTTTTATATAGGTTTATATAGTTTTGTAAAGTTTTATATAGTTTCATATAGTTTTATATAGTTTTATACAGTTTTACACAGTTTTGCATAGTTTTGTATAGTTTTGTATAGTTTTGTATAGTTTTATATAGTTTTGTATAGATTTATATAGTTTTATATAGTTTTATATAGTTTTATATAGTTTTATATAGTTTTATATAGTTTTATATAGTTTTATATTGTTTTATATCATTTTATACAGTTTTATACAGTTTTATGTAGTTTATTTAAATTTTATTTAGTTTTGTACAGTTTCGTATAGTTTTATACAGATTTATATGGTTTCATATAGTTTTATATAGTTTCATATAGTTTTATATAGATTTATATAGTTTTATATAGCTTTACATAGTTTCATATAGTTTTATACAGTTTTATATAGTTTTATATAGTTTTATATAGTTTTATATAGTTTTATATTGTTTTATGTAGTTTTATATAGTTTTATATAGTTTTATATAGTTTTGTATAGATTTATAGAGTTTTATATTGTTTTATATAGTTTTATATAGTGTTATATAGTTTTATATAGTTTTATATAGTTCTATATAGTTTTATATAGTTTTATATAGTTTTATATAGTTTTGTATAGTTTTATACAGTTTTATATAATGTTATATAGTTTTATATAGTTTTATATTGTTTTATGTAGTTTTATACAGTTTTATACTGCTCTATATAGTTTTATATTGTTTCATATAGTTTTATATAGTTTTATACAGTTTTACACAGTTTTGCATAGTTTTGTATAGTTTTGTATAGTTTTATATAGTTTTGTATAGATTTATATAGTTTTATATAGTTTTATATAGTTTTATATAGTTTTATATAGTTTCATATAGTTTTATATAGTTTTATATAATTTTATATAGTTTTATATAGTTTTACACAGTTTTGTATAGTTTTGTATAGTTTTGTATAGTTTTATATAGTTTCATATAGCTTTATATAGTTTTATACAGTTTTACACAGTTTTGTATAGTTTTGTATAGGTTTGTATAGTTTTATATAGTTTTGTATAGTCTTACATAGTTTCATATAGTTTTATATAGTTTTATACAGTTTTACACAGTTTTGTATAGTTTTGTATAGTTTTGTATAGTTTTATATAGTTTTGTATAGATTTATATAGTTTTATATAGTTTTATATAGTTTTATATAGTTTTATACAGTTTTATATAGTTTTATATAGTTTTATATAGTTTTATATAGTTTTATATTGTTTTATGTAGTTTTATATAGTTTTATATAGTTTTATATAGTTTTGTATAGATTTATAGAGTTTTATATTGTTTTATATAGTTTTATATAGTGTTATATAGTTTTATATAGTTTTATATAGTTTTATATTGTTTTATGTAGTTTTATGTAGTTT